>NC_140990.1:19791092-20468247 GCF_052327205.1 Somniosus microcephalus | reverse complement strand
CGTTAAAATGACTTATACTTGAACATCATCGCCTAAACCTATATACAGCGCCGCCCTCCTTCGGGCGGCCTGCCTAATTCCTGTGAGGGTTGCAGCGCGCCGCTTCCTGTGGTGGGGCTGCACTGGCCTTTGGCTTTGATCCCCCGCAGCCTGTCTCTGCTGAATGGGAATCGTGCCTCTCTCGGGCTGCTCTGTATCGAGGTTGGGGAAGATAGGGAGAGTTGGACCATTGCTTTCTGGGCTGGGGCTTTCGAGTCGACCTATGAGGGACTGCCTTGGGTGAGGCTCCCAGGGCTGACGGACCGGGGGTTGGGACTTTCACCGTCACAGCCTGTGGTCCCACCACAGCTGCCAGCTCCGGCTCCCTTCCCTCTGGCTCTGCCCCCCCGGGGCCGGGATTTGTGGTATCCGACTCTACCTCACCTGTCCCGACAGGTTGTGAGTCTCCTCCCCCAATCCCTACCTCCCCTGAGCTTGAGTCGAGGGCAGAATCTTCGTCCTCTGACACATCCTCCTCCATGATCGGGTCAAGGGCGGGGTCGAGCTGTTCGGCCTCCTCCCCGTCCGAATCCCAAATCAGGGGGGAGACCTCCCACTCCAATGGGATGACTCCTCCCTTCACGCAGGCCACTGCTCCAGCCTGTGTGGTCTGTGACTCTATCGCAGGCTGGGGATTTTCGTCCTCATCCTGGCCACTGTTGTTGGCCCTTGTGCACCCGCCTTAAACAGTTTGCACTGGTTAATGTGAAACCATTTTGTACGTCGGGGCACCTTCACTGCATAAACCATGGGGCTGGCCTTGTCTACAATGCTGTAAGGCCCCATGTACAGTGGTTCAAAACTCCCCACCCGGGCATAGTTCCGAACCATGACCTGGTCTCCGATTTCCCACTCTTGTTGCTTACGAGGTTCTAGCAACAGTCGATTGCCCTGATGCTGTCTCCCTATGTTCCCAGCCGCCTGCCCATAAATCTGTTTCAGGCGCTCCAAAAGGGTCTGGATGAACTTGTCTCGTTTCACCTCTTGGAGTTGGCCCTCAGTGAGCACCGGGGCTAGTACATGGGTGGGTGTTCGCATGATCCTCCCAGTCATTAATTCGTGCGGGGAGTATCCCGTACTTTTGGACTGGCTGGCTCGAATCCCCATGAGGACTAAAGGCAGGACATCCGCCCATTTCTGGGGTGAGCCCATTGTCTCTTTCCTCAGCTTTTCCTTGAGGGTCCGGTTCATGCGCTCAACAATCCCGTATGACTGGGGATTGTAAGCTACGTGCCACTTCCCTTCAATGCCCAAGAGCATGAGGGTGTTCTGCATCACTTGACCGGTGAACTGACTTCCTTGATTGGACTCAACAAAACGGGGGAGCCCCCACCGTGAGAACACTTCCCGGATCAAGATCTTGGCAGTACCCAGTGCCGTAGCTGTTCTGCATGGGAAAGCTTCTACCCATTTGGTGAACACGTCCACCAGAACAAGGCAATACTTATACCCGCCCTGGGCGGCGGGCAGGGGCCCTATGTAGTCGACCTGAATCGACTGCCACGGTCCCTCTACCCTCCTGATGTGTCCCATGGGCACCTTCCTTTTCTGGGGGTCTGATTTGTTTGCAGCGCACAGAAGACAGCTCGCACAGAACTCGCGGACATCGTCTCTAAGTCCCGGCCACCATCCCGCCTGCTCTACCCGTTGCCAAGTAACCTCAGGCCCGGGGTGTCCTGCCCCTGGACCCTCGTGGGCCAGTTGAAGGAATTCCCTCTGGTGCTGCTGCGGTACAACCCACTGCTCCTCTCAAAACAGCATGCCTTCCTTGACTGAGAGGGCTGCCGTACTGTACAGACCCTCTACCTGCTTGCCCTCAACAATGGCTTTTAGGACCGTTTTGAGGGCGGGATCCAGGGTTTGGACGGTATTTAGGTCTAGGTGCGGTGTCACCCCTGTGTACCCTGGAGTCCCCTCCCTGCCTTGAATCGCCGCCATGGGTCCGGGTCCATAGGGGTCCCAGAGAATGCCATTGCGGGCACCCTCCCTGGCTAGCGCATCCGCCTGCTGGTTGCCCTGACTGCGGGGTTCTGTGGTGGAATGAGCCTTCACCTTATGGATGAACACCTTCCCTTCCTCCCCCGCAGCTGCCAGGATCTTTTCCAGCAAGGGCCTAACTGTTAAAAGCCGTCCGTCCGCCGAGGTATATCCGCGGCGGGACCAGATGGCGAGGTATTCCGTACACGAATTGCATGTGAACATACTGTCCGAGCAAATAGTGTATGGGGTCGGGAAGATTTCGGGGTGGGTGACCACGTACGCCACCGCGGACAGTTCAGCTTGCTGTGCGCTCATCGTGCTGGGGAGCTTAATTGCCAAGGCAATGTTTGCGCAGGGTCATAAACTCCACACCCTGTGAGTCGTTCGCCAGCAGATACCTTGCTGGAACCGTTTACATAGATCTCGCGGCCTGTGGGGTGTATCCCGGCCCGTAAACCTATGTTAACCTCCCATACCCCTTCGACGGAACACCGATGGGCTGTTCCGGGATATACCATGTTGGCTGCGAGCTTCGGCTCGCAGAGACCTTTAACTTTGAGATCCATCTGGAAAAGGAGGAGGGTCCAGCGTGCAATCCGGGCGCTGCTTACTGTCCCATCCTTAATCCTTCCATCCAGAAGCATCTTTGTGGGGGTGTGATGGGTGAGGAGGGTGATGGGAGAGGTTCCTGTGAAGGTCACTGATCTGTTCACAGCCCAATGCGTGGCCAGGAGATGCAGTTCGCAATTGGAATAACTCCTCTCCACATCCGTGAGTACCCTGGAGGAATAGACCACTGGCCTCAGCTTGCCGTGTCGCTCCTGGAGCAGCACGGCGCTCAGGCTGTCCCCACTAGCGGCTACTTCCAGGAAGAACTCCTCTCCCCCATCTACGGCTCCTAAGGCTGGCACCGTCTGCAGATCCCTTTTCAACTTCTCGAATGCTGCCTGACACCCCTCATCCCAAGACCACTCGACTCCCTTGTGTAAGAGCCGGAGTAGCGGGGCTGCTGTGGCTGCATATTCCTCGATGAAATCCCTGCAGTACCCGGTCAATCCCAAAAAGGACCTTACACCCGTTACTGTGTTAGGGATCGGTAGATCTTGCACCGATTCCCGTCTAGCCTTATCTATGGCCCTTTCTCCAGCGCGGATGGCCAGACCCAGGAATTTCACCTCTTGCTGGCCGATCTGTGCCTTCTTTGGGTTTACCTTGAAACCCTTCCTTTCCAGCAGTTCCAATAATTCGGCTAATAGTGGGCCGTGCTCCTCCCTTGAGTCCATGAACAGGAGTAGGTCGTCCACATACTGCACTATCTGATTGGGCTGGCTATATTCTTTTAAACTTCCCGCCATGCATTGATGGAAAATGCTGGGGCTGTTGTGAAAACCCTGCGGCAAGCAGTTCCAAGTGTACTGTTGCCCTTTAAAAGTAAAGGCAAACTTGTACTGATCCTCCCGCCGCAGCGGAATGGACCAAAAACCGTTCGAGATATCCAGCACTGTGAACGTGGTCTTGGAGGCTGGAATACTCCCTATTAGGTCGGCAACTGCTGCTACCATGGGCGCGCAGGCTGCGATGTTACTGTTGTGGACTCTATAGTCCATCGTGGCCCTCCATGAATTGTCTGGCTTCTTTACCGGCCATAATGGGGAGTTCACGTGAGTGGAAATTTGTCTCAATACGCCCTGCTGCACCAAGGATGATATTGCTGTCTCCATGTCGGGTTCTGCTTCCTTGGGGAAGTTATATTGCTTTTGGGGCCGGATCATGGGGTCCCCATCTACGCTGACCTCAAACCCGGTGACCCTCCCACATTCATGCTTGTGGGTGGCAAACGCGGTCAGGTTGTCCGACACAAATGCTTGCAAGTCCGTTGGGACATCCGCGACCAGAAGCTCGAGGTCGTAACCCCCTGACGGCTTCATGGTGCACAGGGTCCCTTTTTCTCCCTTCCCTGGGATCACAACCACCTTACCTAATCCATTCTCGGCTCCCCAGAGACAGTGATTTCTAAGGTCCACGAGGATCCCGTGTTCCACCAAGAAATCAGCCCCGAGGATGCCTTTCCCACCCCCCTCATTCCACTTCAATAGGATGCACGTCCATGTGATGTGGAGTGCTCCCAAATGAATGGAGAGCGGGATGGAGTACGCGCCAGCCTGTTCTCTGCCTGTGAAACCCGCTACTGAGAATGGAGCCTGGGTAGATAGAGGTGAGGCAAAGGGCTTAGCTGTGTGGATCACGGTGCATGATGCTCCCGTATCCATCAGGTAACTACCCTTTTCCTTCTCCACCTCCATCTCCACAACGGGTCATCTCCACGCATCATAACGGAGTGGACACAGGTAGACGGGCTGCGCGGGCTTCAGTCATTGGGGCACTGCGGTTGGGGCTGGGGGAGCAACAGGGTTGTTGACAACTGCCACCTTCCCCTGCGAGGTCATTAGGGACTGCATTGTCTGTAAAATCGACTCAATCGCGGCGGGATCCACAACTGCACCAGCTCCTGGTGCTGGGGCAGGGGCTACGGTTTGGCTTTGGGTTGGTGCTGGGGCAGGAGCTACGGTTTGGTTTTGGGCTGGTGCTGGGGCAGCGGTCTGGGCTTGGGCTTGGACTGCGGGAAATTTCCCTCTATTATCCTTCCACGGATTTCTACACTCCTGGCGCCAATGACCCTCCTTTCCACACCCGTAACAACTGCTCTTGGCTTGGGGGGCGCGATTCCCCTCCTGATGCCATTCCTTTTTAGCAGGAGCTGCAGGCCTTGCCTCATGCACCTTTCCCTTTGAGGAAGGCACACTCCTACTCTTGTTGTTCCTGTAACCTATCGTGAGTTGATCAAGTAATATTTCCTCCGTGGAGCGGGGGTTAGTGGGGTCAAACCATGCTTTGGCCTGCTCCCTCACCGACGGCAAGCAATTGGCGACCAGACACCGGAGCCAATGAGCCCTTTGGTCATCATCTAGCGCATCCCGGTCCGGTCCTCCCGGGCAGCTGCACCGGTACACTGGCCACAACCTTCCGGCGAAAACCCGTGGGGGTTCTCCCGCTAGCTGTATCATCCTTTCCAATCGGAGGAACGGACTTCCATCACTCTCCCCTATAATCTCCAGGATCTCATTCCGTATCTCCTCGTACGTTTTTCGCCCTCTCTTGCTCTCATCAGGGAGACATTGGAGGAGTGAGCTGTCCAGGGAGAACAGCAGCATTTTGGACATTTCGGCCCCGTCGCAGTCATTAACTGCTGCGGTTTGCTCCACGTCCCGAAAATGCACTGAGGGATCTCCTGACTCGGAGAGTTTTGGGATGTCACTGATCATTTCCCTTAGCTGTCGTGCGCTATGGGGCATTATGATCTGATTCACAAGGGGTCCATCATCGCCATTCGCTTGGTCCGGACCGAGCCTCCGGTGTCGCGTGGGACACACCGGTGCCGGTCCTGACTCTGCTACCTGGGGTTGCTCTGCCTCAAGAACCCCTGTGTCTGACTCCTCCGTTTCCTTCCCCGGAGTCCAAAACTCATCATAGGCAGGAGGTGCTGAGGGCTCGGGGGTTGGTACCCTAACTGTCTCTTGTGGAATCGGTCTTTTGGATTCCTTGGCTAACAGTAGCTGGCTCGCTGGCGGGTTTATGAGACACACCAATCCATTTGCCTTGGCTAGGGCCATTCTCAGGTCCTCTAGCTCCCGGTGGCAAGCACTATGGTCGGTGTTCTCAGAACTATCCTGCATGGCCATCTTATAAGCTGCCCTGGCCCCCAAGATACTTTCCTCCTGTGTCGCTACCTGCTTGGCTAGGCGGAAACATCGCTCTCTCATTCTACCTTCACTGGCTTTGGCCTCAATGACCTGACATTCCAAATACTCTATCCGGGTCTCATGGCGGAGGGTTGTGGATTGGCGTTCCTGATTCAGCGCGTTGAGCGATTGAATCAGTTTCTGACCTCCCGCAACCTTTTCCTCTACTTCTGTAAGCAGCCCTTTTATCTGGGCTGTCTGTGCTACAACGACCTGGTCCAAAAGCTGGACTTGCTTCTTGTAACACATCAGCCAGACTGCCTTTTCGACAGATCTTCTGTGCTCTTTGCCTTCTGTCCAATTGATGGCTGCGTCTAGCAGGCACCTATCCCTTAATAGGTCAGATATCCATTGTTTTGTAAGGTTTACCTTCCCAAAAACATAATCCGCTATCCTCTCATCCATCACATTTCGTTTATTTAAACCTTGATCTAACACGCTACATTCCTGCTGCCAAGGTCCTGCCGTGATCGGCATTTCTGTAGGGGGTTTCTCTTGCTCGTTCTGGTCTCCTACCAGGCTTCGTGCAATAATTACCCTTGAGTGGTTCGACCCACTCTTCCCTATGGTTCTAGACCTTGGACTTAGGTGCAGGGAACAGTGGTGCAGAGAAAGACTCAATAGACCAGGTTGAATAGCATGAAATGGATGCGTTTATTATTAAAAAGTTTGCAGCATTACAAAATACATATCATAAGCACAAATCAAAGCAACTACAAGCATGCACATATCTATAAACATGATTCCATGGAAATGGGAAACACACGGCACATCGAAAAAGGGGAAACATATTACAATTACCCTTACCCTCTCCCTCCCCTTATACCTAAACTAAGTTTCGACTTGAGGAACTTGGGATCATGCTCACCACTTTCAAACTCGCGAAAAGGAGGGGTTCGCAGCCTTTCTGGCACAACTTTCCGTCGTCACGTGGATTTGGAAACTTCTGGCGCAGCTTGTTTTTCTCTCTCTCTCAGGCGATGAGGCAGTGGACACAGCCTCGGTGAGTGCTCATCATGGCTGAAATCCACTAGTCTGTTGTGGATTTGGATTCATGGAACAGGAAAACACCTCGAGAATGGGATGTTGAGGCACGGAAGTGCTAGGCCCGGAATGTCCTTTCCCTCCGGCCTGGATCATCGGTTTTCCTGAGGGTGTCTTCTTCTTCGGCCTGGGTCGTCGATGATCTCCCGACAACGGTACCCGGGCCACCCTCGTCGTCTTCTCGTCACGGCCGAGCCTTGTCTGGCTGAACACCGACCACGTTGTCCTTTCCAAAATGTCCATCCGAAACGTCCTGATCGAATTCCGAAGCTACCAAGGTAGAAGAGGCGCTGATGGACTTTTCAGAATCCATAGTTATACCGTTTTGGGCCAGCCTTATCTCCCGCCAGATCATAGTCCAGTCTTTGTAATAATTTTGGCGGGCAGAAATCTCTGCAGGGGCGCTTTGTCTTGTAACGGGAGCCAGTGATAGCTTTAACTGGCCTTCCTGGCCGATAATGTCTTTTACTTTGTCACCATAACTCGGCTCGCATATTGATCGGTCTGGTGATTTCCCTTGATGTCTGTTAAACGGTTTTTCCTTTGTACATTAAATGGGTTTAAGTGTTCATGCATTGTCCGCCCATATCTTGATGGGCCCCATGCTGTTTGCCTGAAACTGTCTTGTACTTAGAATCCAATTGAATATGTATGCCCATTTCCCTGAGTTTCGGTTTCCCGATACTGGCTTTCGCGGGGTTACTGTTCTCAATCCACAAGCCTGTCTGGCTTGCAGTAACAGAAATCAAATGGTCCAAGAAACTGATCACGAGGTCCGGCGGCCATTTTGTGTGCCCTTTTATCAAATGTGTTATCGGTACAAGCTTCTTTTGGTCAATAAAGCTGTGTTATTAATCCTGTTGTCTCGTGTGATTATATAATGAAAAATTTCGAATCTTACAAGTCCCGTCTTCACACCGAAGACACTGTCCGTTGTGTTGTGTGGCAATACCACCGTGTGGAATGGGATAGTTTCAGAACAGCTCTAGCAGCTCAAACGGGGCATCAATGAGGCGCTGTGGGCCATCAGCAGCAGCAGAATTGTAGTCCACCACAATTTGCAATCTCATGGAGCAGCATATTCATCTGTTACCGTTGCCCTCAAATCAGGGGACCAACCCTGGTTTAATGAGGATAGTAGAAGAGCATGCCAGGAGCAGCACCTGGCGTACATTAAAATGAGGTGCCAACCTGCTGAAGATACAACACAGGACTACATGCATGCTAACAGCAGAAGGAGCATGAAATAATCAGAGCTAAACGATCCCACAGCCATGGCATCAGATCAAAGCTCTGCAATCTTGCCACATCCAGCCGTGAATGGTGGTGGACAATTGAACAAATAATGGGAGGAGGAGTCTCCATGAACATTCCCATTCTCAATGATGGCGGAGTCTAGCAGATGAGTGCAAAAGACAACTCTGAAGCGATTGCAACTATCAACAGCCAGAAGTGCCGAGTGGATATTACATATCGGCCTCCTACTGAGGTCCCCACCATCACAGAAACCATTCTGCAGCCAATCCGATTCACTCCGCATGATATCAAGAAAAGACTGAGCATACTGGATACAGAAGAGGGTATGAGCCCCAAAACATCCCAGCTGTCATGTTGAAGACATGTGCTCCAGAACTGGCGGCGCCTCTAGCCAATTTATTCCAGTACAGCTACAAAACTGGCATCTAGCCGAAACATTGGAAATTGCCCAGCTATGTCATCTCCACAAAAAGTACGACGAATCAAATTCGGCCAACTACCTTCCCATCAGTCTACTCTCAATCATCAGCAAAGTGATGGAAGGTGTTGTCGACAGTGCTTTCAAGTGGCACTTACTCAAAATAACCTGCACATTGATGCACATTTTGGGTTCTGCCAGGACCACTCGGCTCCAGTCCTCATTGCAGCATTTGTCCAAACATGGACAAACGAGCTGAATTCCGGAGGTGAGGTGAGCGTGACTGCCATTGACATGAAGGCAGCAATTGACCGAGTGTGGCATCAAGGAGCCCTAGTAAAATTGAAGTCAATGGGAATCATGAGAATTGGCTTGAGACGTACCTAACACAAAGGAAGATGGTTGTGGTTGTTGGAGGCCAGTCACCTCAGCCCCAGGACATCGCTGCAGGGGTTCCTCAGGGCAGTGTCCTAGGCCCAACCAACATCAGCTGCTTCATCAATCACCTTCCCTCCATTATACGGTCAGAATTGGGGATGCTTGCTAATTATTACATAGTTTTCAGTACCATTCGCAACTCCTCAGTTAATGAAGAAGTCCGTACCTACATGCAGCAAGACCTGGACAACATTTAGGCTTGGGCTGAAAAGTGGCAAGTAACTTTCGCGCCACATAGTGCCAGGCAATGACTATCTCCAACAAGAGAGATTCTAACCACATTCACTTCACATTAACTGGAATTACCGTCGTCGAATTCCCCACCATCAACATCATGGGGATTACCATTGAGCAGAAACTTATCTGGACAAGCCACATAAATACAGTGGCTACAAGAGCAGGTCAGAGACTGGATATTCTGCGGCGACTGACTCAGTTCCTGCCTCGCCAAAGTCTTTCGACCATCCACAAGGCAGAAGTCAGGAGTGTGATGGAATATTCTCCACTTGCCTGGATGAGTGCAGCTCCAGCCAGACTCAATAATCTCGAGACCATTCATCACAAAGCGCTACCTGATCCATCACCTTAATCTTCCACCCCCTCCACCACCGGCGGACCATGACTGCAGTGTGTACCACCTACAAAATGCACTGCAGCAACGCACCAAGGCTTCTTTGGCAGCACCTCCCAAACCCAAACCTCTGCCACATCGAAGGAGAAGGGCAGCAGGCACATGAAAACACCACCACCTCCAAGTCCCTCTCCAAGTCACACACCATCCTGACTTGAACATATAACTCTGTTTCTTTTTCATCGTTAGGTCATAATCCTGGAACTCCCTCCCTCACAGCACTGAGCGACTACCTTCAACATATGGACTGTAGCAGTTCAAGAAGGCGGCTCACCACCAGTTTCTCAAGGGCAACTAGGAATGGGCCATAAATGCCGGCCATACCCGCGACACCCATACCCCCAGAATAAATTAAAAAATAGATATAAATTTTGAAAAATACTCTTGGCCTCTGCGATCTCTCAGGAAAGTGTTGGCATGTCCTTCACAGATGTTGACTATCTTGTGTTACATTTCAATCACTTGCTGATTGAATGTAATATTTCCAGGATTGCAATCCACTCTATCATTTTCTACTCGTATCGCTGCTTTACATCACCCCCTCTCCCATTCTCACACACACCGAGCACAAAAAGGGTGACAGAAAAGTTATAATAACTTATACTGTCGAAGTTATTGCTGCCGTATTGCCCTTGCCTTAATTAAGCAACAGATGGAAACCATTGCTCAGTGTTACCAACCGCAAGAGGAACTCGGTTGAACTCACGTATTTCAACGTGGATTTTATTATCAATACAACTGACATCCTGCGGTTTTCATTCTTTAGCGCCCAAAAAACTAGGTCATCAGAAGCCTTGTTTTGCAGGATCTGGTTAAAGAGGAGATGAAGGAGAGGAATTGAGCAGCTTAATGAAGCTAAAGCAAATTAAAAGAGAAGGCGAGCTGCTTTGGGTTCAGTATTATGTTGTATGCTCAGAAGTAGAGGCCCTTTAAAGGTCTGGGCTTAAGTAATGGGCTTAAGATTGGTGCAAAGAGCCTCCAATCCGTTCCCGCGAAAGACGCAGAATCCCACTGGCCCACTGCAATAAATAACTCTGTGAGAGCCCCAGTAGTTACGATAATCTTATGCTATATATACGAACAATGATAGATAGGAAAGGTCCATACAGCCTGTCCTACAGATCCTAAAATGCCACTGAAATAATTTATATGCGTAGTCGCTGTTGTAATGTCGGAAACTGTTGTAATGTAGCCAATATGCGCACAGCAAGCTTCCACAAATAACAACGTGATAATCTGTTTACAGTGATGTCAGTTCAGGGATAACTGTTGGCCTCAACATACCGGGGTGAATGCCCCAGCTATTTTTCGAAATAGTACCGTAGAATCTTCAACATACACCTGAGAGGACAGATGGGTCCTTCGTCTGAGGTCTCATCCGAAAGTGCTGCGCTGGGAGTGTCAGCCTAGAGTCTCTGGTGTGGGACTTCAACCAGGGCCTTCTGGCTCAGATGCGACAGGGAGACCGACTGAGCCATGGCTGACACTTTTTAACAAGGGTCTGTTCCCTTGAACTGCAGACACCGTCTGCGACATTATTATGTTGCTGAGGTTTTGGTACAGCGACAGATGAGTTTTAAAATGTGATTCTTAACCCGCAGAAATATACGGCGGTGTCCTGGATTTCCGCTCGAGTGATCTTTAAAGGAAACTTCTTTTCTGCGTTGGTCTTGCCGGCCTCGAAACTTCCCTTGGCAAAATCCGCATCCTTTTTACTGCTGGTATCCCGGTACAAAATAAATCGCAGCGTCTGGTTCGTGCACTGCTGGTACCAGTGCAGATCAGGGTTACTGTAGCTTGTTGTGTAGTTACAGTCTATTTTCACACTTTCTCCTTCAGTCACATAGAGCGTGGTCTGAGGTTGTGACATCGAATCTGCCTGAATCTCCCCTGAAATAATAGCTAACTGAGGGTTGAATACAATACTGAGATAGAAAGTCTGTTAAAATCAGATTAGTGCAAACAGACACAAGGCATGGCCATACCTACCGATCACCAGCCACAATATAACGAGGTGACGGTACGACATGGGCTCTATTGAATCTTCACCAACAACCCCTTGGAACAGCAGTTCTATTTCCTGTTGCAATCTGTTGTACGGATTAAAGTAAGAAACTGTTCGACTGGAAGGTATCACAGAAGGTGAGGGAGTGACTCGTGCAATTCTCTTTCTGGTGAAACTACCGAATGCATTAATTGGGTAACAGCATTTTAACAGGAGTAATGATTTTCAGAAGTAGATTTTCCACT
Source organism: Somniosus microcephalus (assembly GCF_052327205.1). Taxonomy (NCBI): domain Eukaryota; kingdom Metazoa; phylum Chordata; class Chondrichthyes; order Squaliformes; family Somniosidae; genus Somniosus; species Somniosus microcephalus. The sequence goes on along the minus strand of NC_140990.1, from coordinate 20,456,390 downwards.
TCCTCCTACTACCTCTGACAGCATCACTCAGAATGTCAATCAGTATATTAAAGGAGGAGAGGCACAGTTTAGGGAACATGGTAAAGGTTGAGGAGTAGCCTCACTGTGTAAGGATGAATTCATTTCAAAGTTAAGAGAGGATACAACGAGAGGTAAGCAGGCAATGGAGACTTTATTGGTAGAATTAAGAAATAGGAAAGGATGTAATACTGTAGTGGCAGTTGTGTATAGGCACCCTGGTAGCGGCTGCGAAGTGGTAGAATGTATAAATGGAGAGATTAGGCAAGCGTTTATACCCCTCAGGGGCAAGACCTCTACTTGCCAAGAAACAGCCAATCACGAGTACAGAGGTAAGGGACAACATAAAACTACAAGCAAAAGCGTACAAAAATAAAAAAACCAGCACAGGTCCTGGGAGAGATAAAAAGAGCAACACAAGGTGAGAAAACAGATAGTGAGAGCTACAGAAAGTGAGTATGAAAAGAAACTTGCAAGGGATATCAAAATCAACACTTCTTTTTCAATTATATTAGGAAAATCAGGTTGGTTATGGGCAATGTGGGTCCCTTGACAATGGATATCGGTGATATTGTCAATGACAATACAGAAAGGCAGACATGTTGAATAATTACTTTGCGTCAGTATTTACAGTTGAGGGAGAGTATAGTGTGCTGGGCGTCCCAAGGAAACTAATATTGACTCAGGGATGGGGAATCACCAAAATTAACATTAGAAAAATAATAGTAATGGAGCAATAAAGATTGACAAGTTCCCAGGAACAGATGGTTTCCATGCCAGTGTTTCAAAGGGTGTAAGTGAGAACATTGCAGATGCCTTAACTACAATCTTCCAACGTTCTCTCGATTCGGGAACCGTTTCTTTAGATTGGAAAATTATGCATGTCGCTCTGCTGTTTCAGGAAGGTGAGAGAGGGCAACCAGGAAATTATAGACCAGTTAGCCTAACTTCTGCTTTCTGGAAATTATTGAGACTATAATTAAGGATAGGTGACCGAACACCTCGAAATTTTTCGGCTGGTCAGAGAGAGCCTGACGAATTTAATTGAATTTTTTGAAGAGGTGACGAAAGTAGTGGAGAGCGGAATGTCTATGGATATTATTTTTAAGGACTTCCAGTAGGCATTTGATAACGTCTCTCATAGAAGTATGTTTGCTAAAGTTGAAGCTCGTGGAAGTGAAGGCAAATTATTGACTTGGTTCGGAAATTGGCTGAGCGGCAGGAGACAGAGAGTAGGGATAATGAGTGGGTACTCTAATTGCTAGGACAGGTACTCTAATTGGTATCTCACAAGGATCTGTGTTAGGGTCTCAACTATTCATCGTATTTATTAAAGACTTAGATGGGGGATAGAAAGTCACACATCCAAATTTGCCGACAACACAAAGATTGGCGCTATTGGAAGCAGTGTAGATGGAAGAATAAAATTACAAGGAGATATTAATAGATTAAGCGAACGGACAAAACAGTGACAAATGAAATTCAACGTGATGTTATCCACTTTGAAACTTAGAATGATAGAACAGAGCACTTTCTAAATGGGGAAAAGCTAGAAATAGTCGCGGTCCAAAGAGACTTAGGGGTCCAGGTACATAGATCATTAAAATGTAATGGCAGGTACAGAAAATAAGCAATAAAGGCTAATGGAATGCTGGTCTTTATGTCTAGAGGGCGAGAATAAAAGGGGTTAGAAGTTATGCTACCGCTATACAAAGCCCTGGTTAGATCACACCTGGAATACTGTGAGCAGTTCTGGGCACCACAATTTAGGAAGGATATATTGGCCTTGGAGGGAGTGCAGATTAGATTTACTGGAATGATGCCTGGACATCAAGGGTTAAATTACGAGGATAGATTACACAAACTAGGGTTGCATGCCCGAGAATTTATAGGGTTAAGGGGTGATATGATAGAAGCTTTCAAGATATTAAGGGGAACTGATAGGTTAGATAGAGAGAAACTATTTCTGCTGGTGAAAATTCTAGGACTAGGGGACAGAGTATAAAAATTAGAGAAAGAATGAATGACTGATACCATGAAAGATTTCATGTAGTGATTGTCATACTGTAACTGCTGTTTCTCTTATTTTTTGGCATCCATTCTCGAGATATGGACGTCGATGACAAGGCCGGCATTTATTACCGATCTCTAGCTGCCCTTATGAAGGTGTTGGTAAGCCGTTTCCTTGAAGCACTGCAGTCCGTGTGGTGAAGGTGCTACTACGGTGCTATTAGGGAGCGAATTCCAGGACATCGACCCAGAGATAATAAAGGAACGACGATTTATGTCAAATTAGGGATGACAATGGACTTTTAGAATTATAGAAGGATAGAGCACAGAAGGAAGCATTTCGGCCAATCTTGTCTGTGCACGCACTTTCAATGAGCTATCCAATTAGCCCCGCTCCGCTGATCTTTTCCCATAGCCCTGGAAACTTTGCTTTTCCAGTTATTTATCCAATTTCCCTTTTAAAGTTATTACGGAATCTACTTCAACCACCCTGTCAGGCAGTGCATTCTAGATTGTAAAAATTCGTTGCATAAAAATAGTCTCCTCATTTCCCCCTGAATTTTATTTGCCAATTATATTAAAACTGTGTTCTCTGGTTATCGACCTAACCTGCCAGTGAATGCAATTTCTCCCCATCTAATTTATCAAAACTATTCAGAATTTTAAACACCTTTATTCAATCTCCCCTTAACCTTCTCTGCTATAAGAAGAACAATCTCCGGTTCTCTCGTCTTTCCACATGACGGAAGTACATCAACTCTGGTACCATTTTGGTAAAACATGAAAGATGTTTTTCTCATCATTTTCTCAATGACAATTATTTGTTTCATGAGTCGCTCGATGGCAGATGTCTTTGCTTAGCTCTTGTGTTGGTCTGTGTTTTGGCGAGGTTTTTGTACGAAAGTCGAGCAGTTTTGAAGCACCGTGATCCTCAGTCCGCAGAAATAGGCGGCGCTGTCTTCAGTCTCTGCTGCAGAAATTGACAAAGGAAAAACTTGATATTGACTGAAATGGCGAGCGTCGAATTTTCCTTTTGCCAAATCGGCATCCTTTCCCCTGGTGTTATCACGGTACAAGATCAACTGCGTTCCTTGGTTCGGGTACAGCCGGTACCAGTAACGATCCGGAGCAGCCGAACTAGTTTTGTAATGCAGCTCAATTGAGAATTATCTCCTGCGTATACTTTCACCTCATGCTGAGGCTGCATTACCGAACTCCCTTGGATTTTACCTATAAAAATTAATAAAATGATCAGTTAATCCCTCTGTTAATTTGCAAAATTCACGCCAGCAGAGGGAACACATATCACCATCTACCTATTACAATGGACATCAGGAGCAGCTCAACCAGCGCCATCTCTAAAACGCTGCCAATGTTTGCCGGTCTTCCGTACTCACACCGATAAATAGAAGCAATAATTCAGCCTCCACAGTGAGAGTGAAGGGGACCTTACTAAACTTGCAACAAAAAAAGACACTCAATAAGATCAGGTGAGGTCCACTTCGGGAATTATATTAGTTGCTGATTGCAATGCGCATTTACAATAACAATGAACATCATAAATATGGCACCTTAAGTCCCCTTTTGTCATTTGATTCCCTGTCCGTGCCTGCCTGCAATATTGTGCAACCCTTTACACATCTCCCTTGTCAGTGTCCCGGACCCTTTGATCACGGCCTGTACACAGGGTTTAGTTGATCAGTGTATGTTGCTGGGTCAGAGACAGTTTATACACAAGGATCAGATTTCACAAGGTAGTGATTGTGTTCTTTAAAACAGGCCCCAAGCACAGAGTTCGCCCAATGATCATTGCCCTTCAGAATGTCTCTTTAATGCTGGGATGTTTAGTGTGCTATAGCTTTTCTCTTCAAACGTCATTTCAGGAACCGGCTGTTCCTCTTTGTCTCGATGGTTTAATTCTAACATAAAATTATCATAATCATCAACATCCTCCTCATCATCATTTTACTAATAATAACATGTGGGCGACAGCGGTCGGGGCGAGAATGGATTTTTACTGGGAAGGAAATACTTACTGAGAAGTGATATAATGATGAGGAGCGGTGCGAGACGATTCCGCATGATGTTCCCTGAGTCTGTAACTCTGCAGTCCGGGAAATATTATGTCAGAGCAGAAATACAGATCCCCGCCCCACTGCACTGCTGATCCAACCAATATCAAACAGGAAACGGCGGCAGCAATCTCTCGAATAACACTGGGCAGCCAATCGTCGCAGAATATGTGCAATAAAAATGAACATCACAAATCCATTTGTGGCGCCTTAACTCCCCTTTTGTCTTTCGACGCCCTTTCCGTACCTGCATGTAAAATAGTGCAGCACTTTGCACATTTTCGCTGGCAGTTTTCCTGACAGTTTGACCGCGGCCTGTACACAGGGTTTATTTGATCAGAGTATGTTGCTGGGCCAGAGACGGTTTATACACAAGGAACAGATTTCACAAGGTAGTGATTGTGCTCTTTCAAACAGGCCCCAGGCACAGTGTTCCCCAATATCCATTATCCTTCAGAATATCTCTTTAATGATGGGAGGTTTTCTCTCACCACTAACAATCCCTCAGCTTCCAGGTTGCAATAACCAGACATGGGTTGCATTCCCGCCCCCAGTCTCTAAAAGTTTAACCCTATAAGGACACTGACTGTAGCCCAGCTCGCGGTGTTTCCATTCATTGGCAGCCAACTCACCACCTACTGGTCTCACAGCACCACTGAGGACACCAGGAAGTGGGGTGAGAGCATCCTGTGACACGACAGCAGATTATTGAAGGCGGGGGTTAGAACGGGTGTCTTCAAATATCCAACCCCCTTTCACTGAGCGGACAGCGACAATGCGGCTACTCAGCATCTGGGTTATGTGGCGGGGGGGGCGGGGGGGGGATTTCTGACAGGTAATTGAGGAACAAACACATTTCATCTTTTTTCTCGTTTTCCAAGCATGTTTTGAATCTGAATTTTAAACACCCGCCGGCCTGATGTTTTCGGCTTTAAACATGTTTTTCAGATCGGAGTCTTGGAGATTCTGTCACCCAGCCGCTGTCCTCAGGAGTTAAGACAGAAGGAGAAGCGTTGAGTTGAAGCTGTACCTATGATACTACACAGAGCGGCTATTAGTTATACTGGTTCCGGCACTACCCAGACACACAGCCGGGGTGTATTCTGATGAAATACCCGAGCGGTTATGAAGATAAAGCAGCATTTGCTGAAACGCGCTTCACTGCAAAGCTCCAGATCTGCAGTTTATTACTGCGCCCTGAGACTCACGGTGATGGAAACCAGTTAAACCCTCGTACAGAAACTCCTGCCCCTTTGTAGATCAGAGGCAACCCAAGTCTCGAGGGAGCAGCGAGAGACACCTGTCAATCGCGCCCTCTCGCTGCTATGATGGGAACTTTTAGACAATTTTGATACTGGATGAAAACGCACAGTCAGTTAATCTATGGGCAGTTTCCAGCGCCCATTTATGAGGAGAGGCATTGCAGCGATATTGATCACAAATGTCGATAAACATTTCAGTTTAAATCGTGCTGATTCTTTTTCTTTTTTACAGTTGTTAGGGAAATCAGTTGACTGAAGCTCGTTTAAACAATATTAAATCACAGAGATGCCGACTATTAATACAGCGCCACATGGACTGGATGCAGATTTGCCTCATGGTTCCCTTCTATTCAATATACTGTGGGATTATTTAATGTAACTGCTTCCATTTTAAAATTGTCGCTGAGCTGCCGTTATTATGTTTTAACGTAATTTCGAGTTGAAATCATCAACCTATATAATTCCGCGAGTGGGCACACTTGGTCTTGTTGAGAGTTGTTTCACTAACTGGAACACTCAGTGTGGGTTTTATACGGGATCCGCGATGTCCCTCGTACAAAAACACGTACAGTGGAGGATACCCGAGGTGCTGAATGTACCAGAACACATAAGGGTTATGCTCTCTTATTATTATGGTGCTGTGTAGTGTGACATTACTTTTTCTGTACAACCGCCATTTCAGGAACCGGCATTTCAGGAACCGGCTGTTCCACTGCGCCTTGGTGGCTCAACTTTAACTTAAATTAATGGTAATAGTCACCATCATCATCATTTCACGAAAAGTAACACCTGGATTACAACATTCATGGGGAGAATGGATTTTCACTGGGAAGGAAAAGCTTACTGGGAAGTGATATAATGATGAGTTGCAGTGCGAGATGGTTCCGCATGACACTTCCTGAGTCTGTAACTGCAGTTCAGGAAACCCTCTGTGGGAACAGAAATACAGATCCTCGCCCCATTGCATTGCTGATCCAACCAATGTGAAACAGGAAACGGTGGCAGCAATCTCTCCAATAACACAGGGCAGGCAAGGCGGATCAGAGCGAGAGCAGCAAGCGGAAGCTGTGGGCGGGGCAGTCGCGGGCGGTGTTCTCACACGTAGGACCCACCTATGTGGAATGGAATTCAATAATAATGCCCCCATCGGAAACTATAAAATTCTGCCTCTCTATAAGGGCTGCGTTACTTTCACATTCGTTACAAATTCGGGGCAAGCAGACTGGCGACAAGAATTGCAGATTCTTATATTATTGTATAGTTACCAAAAGCTTCATCACTGAAGTGGGTCAAAAACAGGGCCTGAACCTAGCAGTGGGAAATAGAACAAAAATGCAAACGATCCCAAGGCTCTGGAGGTGCACAACTCATTAACACCTTAATAACGTGTGAAATTATTCAACTACATACAGTTAATAAGCATAAATAAGGGATAAAGTGGAATGTCACCTTAATTTATACTGAAGAAGTGTTGGTCAGTATTGATTGATGTAAGTTGACCTGCGGTGGGAATCCGCGCTCTGTCAGCGCAACCTGTTGTCCGTGTTTAAAGTATATTTTTTGAGCTGATTTCACCGAACACGATTTCTGTACGAGGTGTTCAGAGGCCCTTCTCACAGTGTGCCTCAGTGCACAGTATTACATGGCACTCTCAGCGAGCTGCAGCTCAGTCAGGGTGAAAACCAACTATATTTCTGGACGTTTCCGGAATGACAGAGAAACGGCTGTTAACGTCGTCCTTTCCATAGGTATGAGACTGAATTACTAAAGTGGGAGCCTTGTTCTTGTCCTGACGATAAAGCTGCAGGGAATAGCTCGAATCTGCTCCTGAATAGATACAATTAATACTCATCAAGTTTCCTTCCAGATATTTGGCATCTGTTGGCCACTGCCCGAAGGAATCTCCAGAACTCAATCCTGCAGAAAACATTTCTGGTTACCAATGAAAACAGAACGGAAAACAGATAACAAGTAGATAGATAGATAGATAGATAGATAGACAGACAGATAGATAGATAGATAGATAGATAGATAGATAGATAGATAGATAGATAAATAGATAGATAGATAGAGAGATAGATAGATAGATAGATAGATAGATAGATAGATAGATAGATAGATAGATAGATAGATAGATAGATAGATAGATAGATAGATAGATAGATAGATAGATAGATAGATAGATAGATAGATAGATAGATAGATAGATAGATAGATAGAACAGATGAGACGCTTTTCTGGCTTAAGAAATTAAGTAATTAGTAATTTATGTATATGCCTGGAAATAAAGAGACAGAAAAAGAAAGCATTAGATTAATGGCTAGACATAGATAGACACACAGGTAGAAAGAGACAATGAGATATAGATAGGTAGAGATATAACCATACAGACAGACAGATAGAAAGCTACACAGATGGATGGATAGACCTTAAGATCAATGTTTAGAAGACAGTTGTATCAATAGTGGAATTGACAGACAGGCACAGATGCATAAATAAATAAACAAACAATAATACAACTTTGTTAGGCCCCAAGTAACGCATTCCCCAAACTCCATAATGGCCGCAGTCTCCCCACACTGGGAGCCCGCACTTCACCCGGTGCCTCCTCTCAGTTGCATCTCTCGGACTGAATGGAAGAAGTTCACGTGTTTCTGTCAGCAGATGGAGTCCCCGGCATTTCCTGACTCAAACGAAGAGCCTGGTTTTAATGAGCTGCTGGTGGTCATTGAGGCTGTCTGTGTTCTTCATCACTGCCCGTGGCCCCGGCACACAGGCTCCGTGTGCTGTTCTGCTTTATCCCTGATATCTGATCATCCGATCCCGGGAATGGATGAGAATTCTGCCTGACCGTTACCGGCCTCACACAGTGTCATGGGCAGATCCCGGAACTGCTCCGAAGGAGGAAAAAATCCCTTCGATTGATGTTTATTCTTCAAAAGACAGTGTTCTGACCGTGTTTTGAACCCGATGCTGACGATTAATGGGGAGTCGGTTTTAGGGTTTTCTTGTCGATGAAATGTTCCATTTGATAGAAATGAAAGTCTGACACGATGTTGTCGCAATGTCACTGACTCAGAATTTTCCACTAACCACAGTTTACTCTTGAACATTTTTGACTGTGTCTCTTCATGTGTTTATCTGTCTGTCTGTATTTATCTCTGCTTGTTTGTCTGTGTGTTTATCTGTCTCTGTGTTGTTATCTCTCTGTCTCTGTTTATCTTTGCTTGTTTGGCTGTGTGTGATTATCTGTCACTGTCTGTGTTGTTATCTCTCTGTCTTTGTTTATCTGTGCGTGTTCTTCTGTGTGTGTTTATCTGTTTCTGTCTGTGTTGTTATCTCTCTGTCTTTGTTTATCTGTGCGTGTTCTTCTGTGTGCCTTTATCTGTTTCTGTCTGTGTTGCTATCTCTCTGTCTCTGTTTACCTGTGCGTGTTTGTCTGTGTGTGTTTATCTGTCTCTCTCTATGTGTGCCACTGTGTGTGCCTGTGTTTGTCTGTCTAGCTGTGCATATCTGTGCATGTGTGTCTGTGTGCGTTTATTTGTTTCTGTCTGCGTGTGTCAATGTGTGTGTCTGTGTCTATCTGTGCGTGTTTGTCTGTGTCTGTTTATCTGTCTGAATTTGTGTGTCTGAGTCGGTATGTTTGATTCTCTGTGTTTGTTGTTCCAATGCTCAATGTGAGGATAGTAGGAACACAGCTGGGCGCTGTCTGATCAGTTCTTAAAGATGTTTCGTCTCAAACAACTCAGCCGAATATAAATAAAGATCCTCAACAACATGTCAACCAGTTGTGTATGTCTGGGTTTACGGTGCCTGCGTGTGTGTATATATGTTTGTGCGTGTGTGTGTATATGTATAGTTGTGTGTGTGTGTGGTGTATGTGTATTTATGAATGTGTGTGTGCGCTCCAAGGCTGATACTGACAAGGGTGGGTTCCCTTGAACTGGAGGCACCTTCTGCGAAAGTTTTATTTCGCCGAGATTTTTTGCAGCGATGAGGTTATACTCTATGCTGCTGAGCAGACAGAATTACACGGCGGTGTCCTGGATTTTAGCTCAAGTGATCGTTAAATGAAATGAAATTTCTGAGTTGTCTGACTGGCTCGAACCTTCCGTCGGCAAAATCCGCCTTATTTTTGCGCTCTTATCCGGATATGAAATAAAACGCGGAGCCTAGTTCTTGCACTGCGCGTACCAGCACAGATCGGGGTGACAGAGCCTTGTTGTGTAACTGCAGTCTATTTTCACACCATCTCCTCCAGTAACATACAGCGCGGTCTGCGGTTGTGATACCGAATCTGCCCGAATCTCCACTGAATTAAAAGTTAACTGAGGGTTGAACACAATCCTGAGTTAGGAAGCCTATTAACATCACATTATTGCAAAATGACAAAAGGCATGGCCATGCCTACCGAACACCAGCCACAATGTAATGAATGTAAGAAGTCACACAACACCAGGTTATAGTCCAACAGCTTTATTTGAAATCACAAGCTTTCAGAGCGCTGCTCCTTCGTCAGGTGAAGTGGAGAGATGCATATAGGCATAGCATATATAGTCAGAGAATACTGCCAGATGATTACAGGTAATCTTTCTAACTGCCCTTTATCACACCTCGGCAGAGAGATAATCACAGCAATCAAAGGTGTGAATGGTGTCCAAACAGGTCAGTCCGGAAAACATTACATCAAAGAACAAGGGGTCAAATGTTGCAGATGCTGGGGTCTGTATGAAAAACTAAAAACAAACAAAAACTATTTTTTTGCTGGAAATCACAGCAGGTCCGGCCGCATCTGTGCAGAGAGAACAAACCAATGACGATGCGAGTCTGTACGACTCTACATCAGGTGGGGTTACAGGTAGCGTGACATGAACCCAAGATCCCGGTTGCAGCCATCCTAATGAGTGCGGAACTTAGCTATCAGTTTCTGCTCGACGAATTTGCATTGTCGTGTGTCTCGAAGGCCACCTTGGAAAATGCTTACTGGAAGATCAGAGGCTGAATGTCCTTGACTGCTGAAGTGTTCCCCGACTGGGAGGGAACACTCCTGCCTGGCGATTGTTGTGTGGCGTCCGTTCATCCATTGTCGCAGTGTCTGCATGGTTTCGCCGATGTACCATGCTCCAGGGCATCCTTTCCTGCAATGTATGAGGTAGACAGCATTGGCCGAGTCACATGAGTATGTACCATGTACCTGGTGGGTGGTGTCCTCATGTGTGATGATGGTATCTGTGTTGATGATCTGGCATGTCTTGCAGAGGTTGCGGTGGCAGGGTTGCGTGGTGTTGTGGTCGCTGTTCTCCTGAAAGCTGGGTAATTTGCTGCGACCGATGGTCTGTTTGAGGTTAGGCGGCTGTTGAAGGCGAGTAGTGGAGGCGTGGGGATGGCCTTAGCGAGGTGTTCATCATCATCAATGACATGTTGAAGGCAGCGAAGAAATGGCGTAGTGTCTCCGCCCCGGGGAAGTACTGGCCAACGAAGGGTACACTGATGATTGTGTCCCGTGTTTGTCTTCTGAGGAGGTCTATGTGATTTTTCGCTGTGGCCCGTCGGAACTGTTGATCGACAAGTTGAGCGTCATATCCCGTTCTTACGAGGGCGTCTTTCAGTGTCTGTAGGTGTCCATTGCTTTCCTCCTCGTCTGAGCAGATGCTGCGTATTCGCAAGGCTTCTCCACAGGCGATGGCTTCTTTAACGTCGTTAGGGTGGAAGCTGGAGAAGTGGAGCATCGTGAGGTTGTCCGTGGGCTTGCGGTAGACTGAAGTTGTGAGGTGTCCGTCTTTGATGGAGATACGTGTATGCAAGAATGAAACCGACTCTGAGAAGTAGTCCATGGTGAGTTTAATGGTGGGATGGAACTTGTTGATGCTATCGTGTAGTCTTTTCAGTGATTCTTCGCCATGGGTCTATGTGTCTGGTATATAGCGTTGGTTGGAGGTCCTGTGCAGTGAAGAAGTCTCGCTCGAACTTGTGCATGAAGATGTTGGTGTATTGGGGTGCGAATTTGGTCCCCATCGCTGTTCCGTGTGTTTGGGTAAAGAACTGGTTGTCGAAGGTGAAGGCATTGCGGTCAAGGATGATGCAGATGAGTTGTAGGATGGTGTAGTGTATGTACCTTTAAGAGGAACTATGTTTTTGAAGCCCCTGTACACTGTAGTACCAGTAGTGACCACTCGGGTATAAAAGCCTGTGTAGCGTCTTGTGTAGTTAGTTCACCTCCAGACTTTGTTCAGTAAACACTTGTTAAATCAACTTTTGCATTCCATGTCTCCATTAACACACGGATCTAACAGTGGCGACGAGTTGGAAACGAACTTACCTGCAATTCGGCAGCACCTCAAGGGGATCGATTCCTCAGACGAAGGTCGAAGGCAGAAGCAAGCAGAAAAAAAACTGTGGTGCCACCAGCTAAACGGGCTGGTGGCAGGTAGTGCACTGATCCTTCCTGGGCTGCGGTGGGCTACAGGTCGATCAGGTGGCTCTGCAACGGGGCCGGGCAGTGAGTCGGGAAGCAGAAGCAAAGAGAGAGAGAGGGTGGAGCACTCAGGGCGCGGCCGGTGCTGCAAAGCAGGTCGGCGTTCGGACCGAGTAGAGGGAGAGATAAGTCCCAGAGGGCCCGCTCCACGACGGGAACGGTTCTCCAAGTAACGGAGAAACTATTGAAGCGATATATTAAAAAATTTTTTTTTAAATAGAAATACCGCGAAAAGCTGCAGGTCGCAATGGGAACCGCGGACAACAGCGTTGGCAGCAGCGGCAGCGGCGGGAAAGCGCGGCAGGCGCCATCTTAACTCGGCGGGGAAGAAAGAAAAGTGCAGGAGGCGCCATTTTGATCCATCGGGGATGGAGGAAAAGCGCAGGAAGCGCCATTTTAGATTTTCAAGATGCCGAAGACTGGCAATGTTACTGCTTTCGATAGTGATATAGAAGTTTGGACCACATATGTGGAAAGAGTGGAGGTATATTGCAAGGCGAATTAAGTAGCAGATGATAAAAAGGCATCGGTACTTCTAAATCTAATGGGTGCAAGGACATACGGGCTGCTATGAAACTTGATCACTCCAGCCAAACCGATGGACAAGAATTTTAAAGAGATTGTTGATACCTTACAGGAGCACTTCAACCCAACACCGCTGCTGATAGCGGAACGATTCAAATTCTTCAGGAGGAATCAGCACAAGAATGAAAGTAACGCTGATTACCTCACCGAATTACGGAAGCTGTCAAAGCACTGCCAATTCGGGGCAGGACTGGCAGATTCTCGACGAGACAAATTCGGCTGCGGTCTCCTAAGCGAAGGAACACAGATAAGACTACTTTCTGCGAAAGATTTGACACTGGACAAGGCCTTCAGTGCGGCTGTATCATACGAAGCAGCAGCAAGAGGAGCTGCAGAGATACAGCAAAAGCCGCAGGACTTCAGCACCCATGAAATGACATGGGGTTTCAAGAGATGTTATCGCTGCGGCAGATCCACCCATGACCAGAAGGACTGCTGGTTCAAGGAAAAAGCATGCAGGCAATGCGGAAAGATGGGACACATTGCACGTGCATGCAGATCTGGAATGAAATCCACTGACAGTAAAAAGGTCAATAAGGAAAAGTACAGAAAGGTACAAATGATGACGGACAGTAGCTCCGAAGACCAGATGAGCGATAGCGACTCCGGGAGCAAGACACTAAGCTGTCTCAACTTAGATAATGTAATTGCTAAAGAAGATTACAAGACCATTTGGGTTACCCTCACGATAGCGGGGTCCCCAGTCAAAATGGAGCTAGATACAGGATCAGCTCTGACCGTCATGAGTCGACGGGATTACGAGCGGCTATTTCTGCATATACCTTTGAAAGACACATCCATTATCTTGAAGACATATACGGGGCAGAAAATATACCCCAGATGGAAAATAAGGGTGCCTGTTGTATACAACGGCAAGGAAATACAGAAGTTGTATTTATACGTTCTGAAAGATGGTGGTCCACCGTTGTTGGGACGTGAATGGATCAGAAAGATACGTTTAGACTGGCACTCCATTCAGGCACTGACGGTGACTAGTAAGAAAAAAAACGATGATGACGTCATACCTGGACGATTAAAAGAAATCTTGGCTAACACCAAAGAACTGTTTCAACAGGAACTAGGAACCCTAAAAGGCGCCACTGCCTCAATAAAAGTGGAAGATGCGGCAATTCCCAAGTTTTTTGAGGCAAGGCCGGTGCCATAAGCAATTCGTCCAGCCGTCGAGGCACAGCTGGAGAATTTGGAAAAAGCAGGCGTGTTATCCAAGCTAGATTGGAGCGAGTGGGCAACACCCATCGTCCCGGTCATGAAGAAAACGTTGAATAATGATAAATCTGAAGAACAGAGAAAAGTTCGCATCTGTGGGGACTTCAAGGGGACTGTAATCCCGGTTCTTCACACGGTACAGTATCCTCTTCCCAGGATAGAAGATATTTTTGCCTCTCTATCCGGAGGGAAACGTTTCACCAAAATTGACTTAGCACAGGCATATCTACAGATGGAGGTTGAGGAGGCCTCTAAAAAGTATCTCACGACAAACACACACAAAGGCCTGTACCAGTACAATCGACTGCTTTTCGGAGTGGCATCAGCTCCGGCTATCTGGCAAAGAGCTATGGAGCAAGTCCTGCAAGGGATTCCGGGGACTCAATGCTACCTGGACGACATCCTTGTAACAGGAGAAAACGACAAAGAGCACCTTGCCAACTTGGAACAGGTGCTCACGAGGCTGAGAGAACGGGGCCTACGAGCAAATCGCCCCAAGTGCGAATTTTTCCAGAAACAAATATCATATTGTTGCCATGTCATTAACGAAGAAGTGTTGCATAAGTCACCTGAAAAAATTGAAGCGGTCGTAAAGGCCCCAGCACCTGAAAATGTCTCACAATTAAGGTCGTTCCTGGGATTAGTAAATTACTATCATAAATTTTTACAGAACTTGTCGACGGTTCTGCACCCTCTTAACACACTGCTACAAATGGGAGTAGTTTGGAAATGGAGCGAAGGCTGTAAACGTGCCTTCCATAAATGCAAAGGCTTGATCACGTCCAGGGAAGTGTTGGCTCATTACAACCCATCACTGCCAATCAGACTGGCGTGCGATGCATCCCCTTATGGCATGGAAGCGGTATTATCGCATAGATTCCCTGATGGCTTGGAGCTGCCGATAGCTTTTGCGTCACGCTCATTGAACTCAGCTGAGCGTACCTATGCCCAGATCGACAGGGAGGCATTCAGCCTGGTGTGGGGGGTGAAGAAATTCAACCATTACCTACACGGACAAAATTTTACCTTGTTGACTGACCATCAACCCCTCGTCTCTATATTCAACCCATTATGACAGCGCAAATGCTACAGAGGTGGTCGCTTTTCCTAGGGGCACACAAATATGACATAGAATACAAAGGAACAAAACAGCATGGGAATGCTGATGGGTTATCGCGCCTATCGTTGCCAACGGTGGAAGAGGCGCCTACAGTGAACCCAATTGCGATGTTCCACTCGACCATAGTGGAATGTCTACCGGTGACAAATTCTACCATTGAAAATGAAACGTGAAATGACCCGACTCTCTCACGAGTCTACGATTTAACGGTGAAGGAATGGCCAGCACATGGTGAGCCACTGTTGCCAGCATTCTCGCAAAGAAGAGAACAGCTGTCAGTGTGCCGAGGAACCTTGATGTGTGCATCCAGAGTGGTGATTCCACCCAAACTCAAGGATAGAGTGCTAAAGGAGCTTCACGAGGGGCATCTGGGTGGAGTGAAAATGAAGAACTTAGCCAGAGCGTTTGTGTGGTGGCCAGGTATCGATGGAGACATTGAAGAAATGACCAAGAGCTGTCTAGGTTGCCAGAAGGTCCAAAACGCCCCACCACAAGCCCCTCTACATCCATGGGAGTGGCCCTCATCTCCATGGCAAAGGGTACATATCGACTTTGCTGGTTCATTTATGGACTCAATGTTCTTAATCGCAGTGGATGCACACTCCAAGTGGCCGGAGGTAATAAAGATGTCCACCACCACCACGGAAAAAACCATTACAGTATTAAGGACTATATTTGCCAGGAATGGGCTGCCTGAACAGATCTGTTCTGATAATGGACCGCAATTTGTATCCGAAGAATTCAGGAAGTTCTTAAAAAACAATGGGGTTAAGCAATACACGTCCGCCCCATACCATCCCGCCACCAATGGATTGGCTGAAAGGTTTGTCCAGACCTTCAAAAATGCCATAAAGGCCATGGGTAATGAAGACATAAATCTACAACATAAGGTAGATAACTTCTTGTTTGCGTACAGGAATGCTGCACATGTGGTTACAAACCAAACCCCCGCCATGATCTTTTTCAATAGAAGCCTAAGATGCCGGCTGGACTTGGTCAAGCCAAACGTCAGAAGGGACATAGAGAACCGTCAATTTCAAAGCATGAATGAAAGGCCAACTACAACCTTCCAGATAGGTCAACCAGTTTTGGCCCGGGACTACCGTACCGAGAAATGGCAGCCTGGAATTATTTGCACATGACTAGGACCGCTGATGTATACCGTGGACATTGGAGAAAGCATAATAAGGCGCCATGCTGACCAGATCATAGAGTCATCCGAAAAAGGACAACCTACACCACAACTCTATATGCCTAGTGATGAAGCAGAGATACCCATAGTATCTACCTCCGATCCGGTGATACTGGAACCAGATGAACCCGACACTGGCATTGAAGCCGAATCGACCTTGCCATAAGAACCTACTACACCACCGAGGCATTATCTGGACCGAGTCAGGAAGCCTCCAGAGAGACTGAATTTGTAATTGATTAACTTCAGCAAATGTATATATTATTGTTCTTGTAAAAATGTTATTTAATGATTAATTAAAATGTTATGTGCTATTTATCTAAAAGGGGAGGAATTGTAGTGTATGTACCTTTAAGAGGAACTTTGTTTTTGAAGCCCCTGTATACTGTAGTACCAGTAGTGACCACTCGGGTATATAAGCCTGTTTAGCGTCTTGTGTAGTTAGTTCACCTCCAGACTTCGTTCAGTAAACACTTGTTATATTCACTCCTGCATTCCGTGTCTCCATTAACACACGGGTCTAACAGATGGCGTCTGGAGATTGGCTGTTGTTGGTGTTGAGTACTGAGTCTGTCGCAGCGATGCCGCCATCGTGGGGGATACTGATGTAGACTGCTGAGACGTCCATCGTGGCGAGGACTGTTCCTGGTTCAACTGGTCCTTAGGTGTTGAGTTTCTGTAAGAAGTCTGTTGTGCCGCGACAGAAGCTGGGGGATCCCTGTACGAAGGGTTTCAGGATGCCCTCGAGGTATCCAGAGAGGTTCTCACACAGGGTTCCGTTGTCTCATACAATAGGACGTCTGGGTGTGTTGGCTTTGTGTATCTTTGGGAGGCAGTAGAAGACTCCCACGCGGGGAGTACGTGGGATGAGAGCACGTAGGATGTTTTGAAGGTCTGAATCGAAGGTCTTGATCAGTCTGTTGAGTTGGCGGGTGTGTTCTTTGGTCGGATCTGTGGGTAACTGTCTGTAGTGTTCCTGGTTGTCAAGTTGTCGGTATGCTTCTTTGCAATAGTCCGTTCTGTTCGGTATGATGATGACTCCTCCTTTGTCTACTGGTTTGATGACAATGTTGCGATTGGTTTTGAGAGCATGGATGGCATTGCGTTGTGCTCGGGTGACATTCTGGACTGTCTTGTGAGTGTGGCTGATGAATCTGGCGTTGATGCATCTCCTGACAGCTTGATCATACATGTCAAGCTTAGGGCAGCGACCCTCCGGAGGGGTCGAATTTGACTCTTTCTTCTTCGGTTGCTGCAGTGTGGATCCCTCTGTCTGCTGTTCTGGATCATTGATTGTCTCATTGGGTTCGCTGCTGACATCTTGGGATTTGTGGAATAATTCCCGGAGCCTCATTCTCCTGATGAATTCCTCTGTGTCTGCCGTGAGACCGATGTGGTCCATTTTGGTAGTGGAGCAGAATTTGATCCCTCGGCTGAGAACTTCAATTTCGTCTGGTTGAAGGATGTGGTCGGACAAGTTGACGATGGACTTCCCTGTCGTTTCAACCGTGGTACCAGGGGAGCCTTGGTTGCAGCTGATGGTGATGCCGAGTTTCTCAAGCTTCCTGTTCTTGGTGTGCATGCAGGCAGCATAGTTCCGTTGCCTCGTCTGTTTGGCGGTGTCTCGTAGCTTGTCTGCTGTGTCCTGAGCACAGGCTGAGAACATGGACACTATCTTGGTTTCGATGTTGCGGCGTCTGCTGTAGAGCTGGTGTACGAGATGGTTGAGGAGTGTGCGAGAGGTACGACGGCAGAGTCTCTCAGCGATGTCGCGTGTCTCGAAGGCCGCCTTGGAGAATGCTTACCCGAAGAGCAGAGGCTGAATGTCCTTGACTACTGAAGTGTACCCCGACTGGGAGGGAACACTCCTGCATGGCGATATTTGTGCAGTGTCCGTTCTTCCGTTGTCGCAGTGTCTGCATCGTTTCCCCGATGTACCATTCTCCAGGGCATCCTTTCCTGCAAAGTATGAGGTAGACAACGTTATCTGAGTCACATGAGTACGTCCCATAAACCTGGTGGGTGGTGTCCTCACGTGTGATGATGGTATCTGTGTCGGCCGGACCTGCTGTGATGTCCAGGAAAAAAATAGTTTTTTTTTCATACAGACCCCAGCATCTGCAACATTTGACCCTTTGTGACCTGACCTCATT
Source organism: Somniosus microcephalus (assembly GCF_052327205.1). NCBI lineage: Eukaryota > Metazoa > Chordata > Chondrichthyes > Squaliformes > Somniosidae > Somniosus > Somniosus microcephalus. Next base: position 20,438,276 of record NC_140990.1, on the reverse strand, counting down.
TTTCTTTGATGTAATGTTTTCCTGACTGACCTGTTTGGACACCATTCACACCTTTGATTGCTGTGATTATCTCTCTGCCGAGGTGTGATAAAAGGCAGTTAGAAAGATTACCTCTAATCATCTGGCAGTATTCTCTGACTATATATGCTGTGCGTATATGCAGCTCTCCACTTCACCTGACGAAGGAGCAGCGCTCCGAAAGCTTGTGATTTCAAATAAAGCTGTTGGACGATAACCTGGTGTTGTGTGACTTCTACCATTTCTCCACCCCAGTCCAACACCGGCATTTCCACATCACACTATAATGAGGTGACGGTACGTCATGGGTTCTATTATATCTTCACTAAATACCCCTTGGGACAGCAGTTGTATTTCCTTTACAATCTGTTATACTGAGTAAAGTAAGAAACGGTTGACAGGATGGTATAACAGAAGGTGAGAAAGTATCTCGTGCAGTTTTATTCCTGGTATAAGGGACAGAATGTATTAACAGGGTAACAGAAATTTAACTCCGCCCAAGCCCCGTTCGCCAATCACCCCTATGCTCGCTGACCCACTTTGGCCTTGGCCCTCCCGATTTCTGTAACCTCCTCCAGCCCGACAACACTCCGAGATCTATGCGCTCCACCAATTCAGCTTTAGCAAATTAAAGAAATGATGGAATGTGATTGCTCCACATTTACTGTTCACAAATGCCCCCCACACAGCCCAGATGCCGAGTAGCTGCATTGTCGTATCCCCTCTTTAAAAGGGGGGTTGGATATTTGAATACTCTCCTTCGAATCCCCACTCTCAATAATCTGCTGTCGTGTCTCAGGATGCTCTCCCCTCACTTCATTGTGACCCAGTGGTGCTGTGAGACCGGTAGGTGGTGAGCTGGCTGCCAATGAATGGAAACACCCCGAGTTGGGCTACAGTCAGTGTCCTTATAAGGACCGCTTCTAGAGACCAGTGGTGCGAATGAAACCCATGTCTGCTTATTGTAACCAGGAATCTCGGGATTGTTAATAGTGACAGAAAACCATTAAAGAGACATTCTGAAGGGCAATGGACATTGAGAGATCTCTGTGCTTGGGGCTTCTATTAAAGAGTACAGTCACTACCTTGTGAAATCTGTTCATTGTGTATAAACTGTCTCTGACCCAGCAACATACTCTGATCAAATAAACCCTGTATACAGGCCGCGATCAAAGGCTCCGGGAAACTGACAGGGGAGATGTGGAAAGGGCTGCAAAATATTACAGGGAGGCACAGAAAGTGCATCAAAGGACAAAAGTTAAATTAAGGCGACAGAAATGGATTTAGGTAGTTCCTTTTTAATATAAATGTGCTTAAATCAATTTATCCAATTCTGCAAGTGGACCTCACCTGTTCTCGTTGAGTGTTCTTTGTTGTCGCCCTTTTAAGAATTTCCCTCTGACTCACTGTGGAGGCTGAATTTTCGCGCCTTGTTAACGCGCCCTCTGGTGAGCACTAGCTGGAACTCTCAGTGCGGGTTTTTTACGGGATCCGCTATATCTCTGCAGCAGCGTGGGGCTCATGACACAGAAATACACGGCCGTGTCGGAGACAAGTGCCCCGGCGATATTTAAAGGAACCGTTTTATTTATTTAGTTCATATCTGCAGAGAAGCTATCTGGTAAATCTGGAGATTTGGTTCCGTCCTCTGAGCTATATCTCTTCAGTAAATATCTCGGAGCTTCTCCGGGATGCTGGCTGTACCAGAACAGAGTTGAACCAGCTCGCGAGTAACTGCAGCTCAGTATTATGGTCTGTCCTTCCTGAACCGTTAATTCAGAAGGATCCTGGAGCACTGAATCTTCGCCATTCGTACCTGTAACAAAACGGAAAATGTATGAAAAGTTTGGGATTAAATATGGAACACACACTGCCCCTTTAAACATAGACTCACCGGGTAGCACGATCACCAATATCAGGAAAGAACATGGGGAGCACATGATGTCTGGTTTGCGTTCCACAGAAAATAGCCGAATGTTCTAAATATTCTAGTGTTGAGATACTGCGGCAAACGTGGGAGTCGAGACCAGAGCTAGTAAAACACAACTGCTTTTATTCTACCTCATGGCAAAGAGGAACTGGAAAAGCCTGCGCATCCACTTAAATACTCCCCAGACAGGAAGTGCTCCCGGCAGCCTGTCCCTGCGGGAAACAAGTTGCTGGAGGAAAGGGCCCCCGGCTGGGGGCGTCTGCTTAAACTGTCCGTGCCACCGTGAGTGGATTATGTCCAGTGGTGGCGTGTCACCACAGAGCTCCCCCCAGAATCCGCTTAGGAGGAGTGGACGAGTCGTGACGGTGGTCTGATGGTTCTGCCGCAGCGGCTCTGAGTGGTCGCCGGTCTAGTTGGTGGGGCCGGGTGGTTCGCCGCCGGCTGTGCTGGCTTGCTGGCAGGACGGCCTCTAGTTGGAGGCCGGGCCACGGGGACCTGTTCCCCTGGTTCTGTGTGTGCTGGTTTGAGCCGGTCGATGGAGACTGTGTCGACCCTGTCGCCGAGTCGCAGCTTGAAGACCTTGTCCCCAGTTTGTAGTACCTCGTACGGTCCATCGTATGGGGGTTGCAGGGGCCCACGGTGCATGTCATGTCGCATGAAGACGAAGTGCGCCTGCTGTAAATTTGGTGGGACGTGAGGTGCGAGTTTGCCGTGTCAGTTGACCGGAAGTGGGGCGAACTGCTGAGCTGAAGAGAAAGAGTTGAGCCGCTGCTGTTCGGCCGACCAAGGCGTGGTAGCCTCCGGAAGGAATTCGCCTGGGACGTGCAGCGCTTGTCCGTAGACTAACTCTGCTGCCGAGGACTGGAGGGCTTCCTTGACCGCGGTGCATAGGCCTAGTAGCACCCACGGTAGGTGGTCAGTCCAGGTACTGTCCTGCAGGCCGGCACGGAGTGAGGCCTTGAGTGACCTGTGGACGCATTCACAAAGCCCGTTGGCCTGCGGGTGGTACGCCGTGGTTTGGTGGAGCATCACCCTGAGGTTGCGTGCTGTGGCCGTCCAGAGTTCGGAGGTGAACTGGGCGCCTCTGTCGGAGGTTATGTCGGCTGGTACGCCGAACCTCGCAACCCAGGTGTTAACGAACGCCCTGGCAATGTCGGCTGTGGTGGTGGAGGTCAGCGGCACTGCCTCAGGCCAGCGTGTGTAGCGGTCGACCATCCTGAGGAGATAAGTTTGGTCTTGCGATGGTGGCAGAGGACCGACGATGTCGACGTGTATGTGGTTGAAGCAGCGGCTGTGTACCTCGAAGTCTCCCAGGGGTGCTTTCGTGTGCAGCTGTACCTTAGCCCGTTGGCAGGCGAGGCAGGAGGTGGCCCAAGTCCGAACATCTCTGCTGAGGCTGCGCCAGGCAAAGCGCTGGGAGAGGAGTTTGACGGATGCGCGGGAACCCAGGTGGGAGAGCCCGTGGAGCATGTCGAAGATGCGGCGGCGCCAGGTTGCAGGGAAGACCGGCCTGGGTTGGCCGAGTGAGACGTCGCAAGTGACTGCCGTGGCTTCCGGCCCGTGCGCGACCTTGGCTAGGCGTAGCCCTGTCAGGCTGGTAGCCGCCGAGAGGAGGTCTGGGTCCGTGAGCTGGGCCGCTGCTAGTTGCGCGTAGTCGACCGTGAGGTGATTCGCGCAGATGGCGGGATGGGAAAGGCAGTCGGCGACAACGTTGTCTCTACCGGAGATGTGCTGGATGTCCGTAGTAAACTCGGACACGGCCGCGAGCTGGCGTTGCTACCTAGCGGACCAGGGTTTGGTATGCTTGACCATCGCATATGTGAGCGGCTTGTGGTCCACGTATGCGGTGAAGGGGCAGCCTTCCAGGAGGAACCTGAAATGGCGGACCGACAGGTGGAGCGCGAGAAGCTCGCTGTCGAAAGTGGAGTATTTGACCTCCGGGGGGCGCAGTTGGCGGCTGTGGAAGGCAAGTGGCTGCCACGCACCATTGACTCACTGCTCGAACAAGGCGCCGACCGCGTGGTCGGAGGCGTCGGTGGTGAGCGCGACCCGGGCATCAGCCCTCGGGTGCACGAGCAGGGTGGCGTCGGCGAGCGCGTTTTTCGTGGCGGCGAAGGCGGCTGATGTGTCAGTGGTCCAGGCTACGTCCATCTTGCCGGATTGACCTCGGAGGGAGTCGTATAGGGGCTTCATGAGGGCTGCAGCTCTGGGGAAGAACCTGTTGTAGAAGTTCACCTTCCCGAGGAACTCCTGGAGGCTCCTGATGGTTGTGGGCCGGGGGAATTGCTGGACGGCCTGCGCCTTATTGGGCAGGGGGACGGCCCCAGCAGGGGTGATGTGGTGACAGAGAAAATCGATCTCGGTTAGGCCGAATTGGCACTTCGCCGGGCTGAGGATGAGCCCGTGTTGGGCTAGGCGCCCGAACAGGGTGCGAAGGTGTTCGAGGTGTTCCTGTTTGGAGGAGCTGGCCACGAGAATGTCGTCTTGATAGACGAATAGGAAGTTCAGGTCCCGGAGGACTGAGTCCATAAGGCGCTGGAAAGCCTGGGCTGCATTCCTGAGGCCGAAGGGCATCCTGAGGAACACGAACAGGCCGAATGGGGTAATGACGGCCGTGTTGGGGATGTCCGCGGGGTGTACGGGGGCTTGGTGGTAACCGCGCACCAGGTCTACCTTGGAAAAGACGGTTCATCCGGCCAGTCGGGCCGAGAGGTCCTGGATGTGTGGCACCGGGTATCGGTCGGGGGTGGTGGCGTCGTTGAGGCGGCGGTATTCCCTGCAAGGGCGCCAGCCTCCGCCGGGCTTGGGGGTGATGTGGAGGGGTGAGGCCCAAGGGCTGCTGGAGCGGCGGATGATGCCGAGTTGTTCCATGGTGGTGAAATCGGCCTGCGCGATTTCCAGCTTGGCCGGGTTGAGTCTGCGGGCGTGGGCAGAAACTGAGGGCCCGGTTGTGGGGTTACAGTGCTCCACACCATGTTTGGCAGCTTTGGCTGAAAAGGTCGGGTTAGGGAGGGCGGGAAACTCGGCTAGGAGTGCCGCGTAGTCGTCCGTGGCTCTGGCGAGGCAGTAGGTCGTCAGGCCGGCCGAACGGGCCGGGGTGAATGCGCCGGGGTTGGGGGCCATAGTGTTGATGTCGACGAGGCGGTGCCTCGGAATGTCGACAAGGAGGCCGTGGGCATGTAGGAAGTCGGCGCCGATGAGTGGTCAGAGGACCTTGGCCGTGAGGAACTCCCAGCGGTAGCGGCGGCCCGCGAGGTCGAGCGTGACCATGCGGGTGCCATATGTGCGGATGTCAGAGCCATTGGCTGCGGCCAGCATGATACCCCGTGTGTCGCATTGGATTTAGAGGGCGGAGGCGGGGGTGATGCTGTGCTGGGCCCCTGTGTCGCACAGAAATCGGCGGTTGGTTCTGTCGTCGGTGACGTACAGTAGAGGCCCCTTTTGCCCTGCAGCCATCGCAGGGGCCGGTGTGGGGGGGGGGGTTTGAAAGTACACGGTGGCGTGCAGCGTCGGCCCTAGTGCCAAAACGGGTGTGGTAGTAGCAGTGACCCGGAGTGGTAGGGCGGTTGGGCCTAGTGTGCCGGGAAGACCGTGTGGTCGTTGCCGTGAGGTCGGGCACAACGTCGCGAGCGGACTGTGCAGAGAGCAGCCGGTCGGCCTTTTCGGCTATGTCATTCAGGTCCATGGAGCCAGACTCCACAATGAGCGGGCGGATGCTGGCGGGGAGCTGCCGAATGAAAAGCGTGCGAAAGTGGGCGCCAGTGTTTTTGTCATCCGAGAGGGACAGCATGTGGGAAAGCAGATCCGAGGGTGAAGCGTCACCAAGGCCGGGGAGGTAAAGGAGTTGGCAGTTGCGCTCGTAAGAGGACGTTTGAAATTTTTTAAGGAGCGCAGCGTTCAGATGTTCGTACTTGCCTTCCGGTGGTGGATCCTGCAGCGCTGCCCAAACCTTGGGGACTGTGGCATAGGTGAGAGAGGAGACGAGGTAGTCGTACATTGTGGCGTCGACTGTAATGTGTTTCAGCCAGAATCTGGACTCAGCTTGAACAAACCAGGCTTCGGCCAGGTTCTCCCAAAAGTCCAGTAGTTTAACCGTGGCTGCGTTTGTATCCGCCATGCTAGCTTAGGATTTGTCCTGAGCGTCGGGGTCACCAGTGTTGAGATACCACGGCAAACGTGGGAGTCGAGACCAGAGCTAGTAAAACACAACTGCTTTTATTCTACCTCATGGTAAAGAGGAACTGGAAAAGCCTGCGCATCCACTTAAATACTCCCCAGACAGGAAAAGCTCCCGGTAGCCTGTCCCTGCGGGAAACAAGTTGCTGGAGGAAAGGGCCCCCGGCTGGGGGCGTCTGCTTAAACTGTCCCTGCCGCCGTGAGTGGATTATGTCCAGTGGTGGCGTGTCGCCACACTAGTCTGATATTAAAGATTAAACAAAGATCAGGGGCAGGCTTCACTTATTGGTAGACTGAGACGCGTTTCCCGGGTCAGGATTGGCTATTCTCTCAGAACCGATGACAGTTTTGCACCAATCAGTGTGAGTTGTGCTCCAATTACTTTCTCTGCCTGTTTCTCCTTCTTTCTCTGTATTTCGCGCTGCCTCTCTCGCTCTTTCTTTGTCTCGGTGTCTGTCTGTCTCTCCCTCTGCCTTTCGTTTGCTCTCTCTCTCCCTACCGAGTTCCATCAATGTGCAGAATATAGAGAAACCCAATTTGTCTCAATCTCTCGTTTCAACACAACGAAGTGCTCCATTGATAGTAGTAATTATAATAGATTAAATATAATAACTACAGCTCATACACATGTTTAACATGGCAGCAGTTACAGGAAAATCCATCCGTATATTCATTAGGCAGGAATAATGAGACATGTCTACACACACTGTATGTGGCGCGGTGCCTAAGAGTTGGAATCTGTGTGGGTTCATATTATTTTGAATGGGTTTCATTCATCTGTAATGTCTTGGATTTTAAAAATAAACAAAGTGAATCACCAGGGTTTCCACTGAAGTTGTCATTAACGCCGTGAATATGTTTTTTCTGCATTAAAGTATAATAATAATAGTAATAAGAATAATAATAGCAAGAGAAATGTGACATAATCGTGCAACCCAGAGAGTGGTGAACCTGTGGAATTCTCTGCCACAGAGGGCGGTGGAGGCCAGTTCATTAAATATATTCAAAAAAGAGTTGGATATATTTCTTAAGGCTAAAGGGATCAAGGGATATGGGGAGAAGGCAGGGACAGGGTACTGAATTTGGATGATCAGCCATGATCTCATTGAATGGCGGGGCAGGCTCGAAGGGCCGAATGGCCTACTCCTGCTCCTATCTTCTATGTTTCTATGTAACAACATTCATCAGTAATTTGAGATTTCCGTGCTATCCAAGCCAGAAGGCCGTTTACCTGACATCGCCACCAGAGGGAGCGCCCTCATCGTGTTTGCGGTTTCACTGCAGCAAATCAATCGGAGAATCACAAGTTTGTAGAGGAGGAGAACCGCCGTCCGTCCCATCTTAAGTTAACCTTCCTGAAACCCTACACCCCAAAATATTATTTAATTATTAAAGGCGAGAGATTAGTTTAGATGCATTTACAGCAAGCTCTTTGGAAGACAAATGGTATATCAGCCTTTATTGCAGGGGTTAGTGTATAAGAGTTAGGGAGTCTTGCTGCAGTTAAATAGGGCCTCTTAGAGACCGCACCTGGAGTACTGTGTTCAGTTTTGTTCTCCTTCAATAAGGAAGGATGTGCTTGCCTTAGAGGCAAAGAAGTTTCAACAGATTGATTCCTGATATGACAAGACTATCCCATGAAGAGATATTGAGTAGAATGGGACTATATTCTCCGGAGTTCAGAAGAATGAGAGGTGGTCCCATTGAAACGTATAAAATTCTTAGAGGGCTTGACATGGTAGATACTGAGACCCTGTTTCCCCTGGCTGGATAATCTGGAACAAGGGTTCATAGTCTCAGGATAAGGGATTGGCCATTTAGGACAGAAGTGAGGAAATATTTGTTCACTCCGAGGTTTCTGAAGCTTTGGATGTTCCTACCCCAGAGGGTCCAGGGTGCTGAATCGTTGAGAATATTCAACACGAGATTTATAGATTATTGGGCACACAGGGAATCAAAGGATATGGGGATCCGGTGGGAAAGTGGAGTTGTTGTGCAAGTTCAGCCATGATTTATTGAATGGTGGAGCAGGCTCGAGGGGCCGTATGCGCTACTCCTGCTCCTATTTCTTATGTTCTTATGTTCTTACTAAAGTAATTCCATGCTTTTGAATTCTTGTCACTTTGCCAGGATTCCTTTCCAACTGTCGACCACTCTCTGCGTGACAAACACTCTCCTGATCTCAGTCCTAAAGTTACCATTAACAAGATTGACCCTGTGCCCACTTGACCTGAGTTTGAAGTTTAATTTAAAGTTGTTTTCCCGACTAAATCTTTCCCTATCATGTGCTACCTTAAATGTCGATTTCATTGCTTTTCCTGCAATTGCTGCTTATATTTTAGGCATTGATCCTCTCGCTCTATCTATATCTATTTCTGTCACTGTCTCTTCTTCTCTTTCTCTCACTGTCTCTCCATCTCTCTCTCTCACTGTCGCTCCGTCTCATTCTCTCCCGGTCTCTCCATCTCTTTCTCTCACTGTCTCTCCATCTCTTTCTCTCACTGTCTCTCCATCTCTTTCTCTCACTGTCTCTCCATCTCTTTCTCTCACTTTCTCTCCATCTCTTTCTCTGACTGTCGCTCCATCTCATTCTCTCCCTATCTCTCCATCTCTTTCTCTCACTGTCTCTCCATCTCTTTCTCCCACTGTATCTCCATCTCTTTCTCTCACTGTCTCTCCATCTCTCACTCTCACTGTCGCTTCATCTCTTTCTATCACTGTCGCTCCACATCTTTCATCTCACTGTCGCTCCATCTCTTTCTCTCACTGTCTCTGCATCTCTTTATCTCACTGTCTCTCCATCTCTTTCTCTCACTGTCTCTCCATCTCTCTCTCTCACTGTCTCTCCATCGGGTTCTCTCACTGTCGCTCCATCTCTCTCTCTCACTGTCGCTCCGTCTCATTCTCTCCCGGTCTCTCAATCTCTTTCTCTCACTGTCTCTCCATCTCTCTCTCTCTCACTGTCTCTCGATCTCTTTCTCTCACTGTCTCTCAGTCTCTTTCTCTCACTGTCTCTCCATCTCTTTCTCTCACTGTTGTTGTGTCCGTGTGATAATAGAGACACTGAAGGCAGGAGTTGGTTTCACAGGTGTTTACTGAACGAAGTCATAGAGTCATAGAGTCATAGAGTTATACAGCACGGATAGAGGCCCTTCGGCCCATCGTGTCCGTGCCGGCCATCAAGCCCTGTCTAATCTAATCCCATATTCCAGCATTTGGTCCGTAGCCTTGTATGTTATGGCATTTCAAGTGCTCATCCAAATGCTCCTTCAATGTTGTGAGGGTTCCTGCCTCTACCACCCTTTAAGGCAGTGAGTTCCAGACTCCAACCACCCTCTGGGTGAAAAAGTTCTTTCTCAAATCCCCTCTAAACCTCCCGCCCTTTACCTTGAATCTATGCCCCCTAGTTATTGACCCTTCTACTAAGGGAAAAAGCTCCTCAGTATCCATCCTATCTATGCCGCTCATAATTTTGTACACCTCAATCATGTCCCCCCTCAGCCTCCTCTGCTCCAAGGAAAACAAACCCAATCTGCCCAGTCTTTCTTCATAGCTGAAGTGCTCCAGCCCTGGTAACATCCTGGTGAATCTCCTCTGCACCCTCTCCAAAGCGATCACATCCTTCCTGTAGTGTGGCGACCAGAACTGCACACAGTATTCCAGCTGTGGCCTAACCAGTGCTTTATACCGTTCCATCATAACCTCCTTGCTCTTATATTCTATGCCTCGGCTAATGAAGGCAAGTATCCCATATGCCTTTTTTACCACCTTATCCACCTGTTCCGCCGCCTTCAGGGATCTGTGTACTTGCACACCCAGATCCCTCTGCACCTCCGTCTTGCCTAGGGTCTTACCATTCATTGTGTATTCCCTTGCCTTGTTAGTCCCCCCAAAGTGCATCACCTCGCACTTTTCCGGGTTAAATTCCATTTGCCACTGTTCCGCCCATCTGGCCAACCCATCTATATCGCCCTGCAGACTGAGGCTACCCTCCTCGCTATTTACCACCCTACCAATTTTTGTATCATCCGTGAACTTACTGATCATACCTTTTACATTCATATCCAAGTCATTAATGTAGACCACAAACAGCAAGGGACCCAGCACCGATCCCTGTGGCACCCCACTGGCCACAGGCTTCCAGTCACAAAAACAACCTTCGACCATCACCCTCTGCCTTCTGCCACTAAGCCAGTTTTGTATCCAATGTGCCAAGGCACCCTGGATTCCATGGGCTCTTACCTTCTTGACCAGTCTCCTGTGCGGGACTTTATCGAAGGCCTTACTGAAATCCATGTATACCACATCCACTGTGTTACCCTCATCCACACACCTGGTCACCCCCTCAAAAAATTCAATCAAATTAGTCAGACATGATCTTCCCTTGACAAAGCCATGCTGACTATCCCTGATTAATCCTTGTCTCTCCAAGTGGAGACTAATTTTGTCCCTCAGAATTTTTTCCAATAATTTTCCTACCACTGATGTTAGGCTCACTGGCCTGTAGTTCCCCGGTTTTTCCCTCCTTCCCTTCTTGAATAATGGTACTACATTAGCGGTTCTCCAGTCCTCTGGCACATCCCCTGTGGCCAGAGAGGTCCTGAATATATGTGTTAGAGCCCCCCAATCTCTTCCTTTGCCTCACACAGCAGCCTGGGATACAATTCATCCGGGCCTGGGGATTTATCCATTTTTAGGCCTGCTAAAACCGCCAATACCTCCTCCCTCTCGATGTTAATATGTTCGAGCATATCACAGTCCCCCCGCTCTATTTCTATGTCTACATCGTCCTCGTCCATAGTGAAAACAGATGCAAAAAATTCATTTAGAACCCCTCCTACATATTCCGGCTCCACACACAGATTGCCACTTTTGTCCCTAATGGGCCCTATTTTTTCCCTAGTTATCCTCTTACCCTTAATATACTTATAAAACATCATAGGATTTTCCTATATTTTGCTCGCCAGTGTTATTTCATGGCCCCTCCTTGATCTCCTAATTTCTTTTTTAAATATCCCCCTGCACTTTTTGTACTCCTCTAGGGCTTCCTCCGTCTTTAGCCTTTTGTATCTGCCAAAAGCCCTCCTTTTTTTCCTAATCCATTCTCGTATATCCCCTGACATCCAAGGTTCCCTGTGGTTTTTGGAACCACCCTTGACTTTTACGGGAACATGTTGCCATTGTATGATCTCAATCTCCCTTCTGAAAGCCTCCCACTGCTCCAATGCGGATTTTCCTACAAGTAGCTGATCCCAGTCCATTTTGGCCAGATCCTGCCTTATCCTATTAAAATCGGCCTTCCCCCAATTCAGAACCTTTATTTCCGGCCCATCCCTGTCCTTTTCCATGACCACCTTAAATCTCACCATATTATGGTCACTGTCACCAAAGTGCTCACCTACTAGTACGATAGCAAAATACTGCAGATGTTGGAAATCCGAAATAACAACAGAAAATGCTGGAAAAACTCAGCAAGTCAGGCAACATCCGTGGAGAGAAATTTGATTTGACGTTTCGGGTTTGACCCTTCTTCACCTACTAGCACTTTTTCCACTTGGCCAGCCACATTCCCTAGAATTAGGTCCAGTACTGCCCCCTCTCTTGTAGGACTTTCTACATGCTGGCTCAAAAAGCTCTCCTGGATGTACTTTAAGAATTCTACACCCTCTGAGCCTTTCACACTTTGACTATCCCAGTTAATATTGGGGAAGTTGAAATCCCCCATTATTATTACCCTATTATTTGCACATTTCTCTGAGATTTGCCTACATATCTGTTCCTCTATCTCCCCCTGACTGTTTGAAGGCCTATAGTACACTCCCAGCAAAGTGCTTGCCCCCTTTTTGTTTTTAAGCTCCACCCATATGGCCTCATTAGAGGAACCTGCTAATATATCATCCCTCCTTACTGCAGTAATTGACTCCTTAATTAATATTGCGACACCCCCTCCTCTTTTACCTCCCCCTCTGTCTCGCCTGAAGATTCTGTACCCCGGAATATTGAGCTGCCAGTCTTGCCCCTCCCTCAACCATGTCTCCGTGATAGCAAAAATATCATACTCCCATGTGTTTATCAACAACTTCAGTTCATCCACCTTATTTGCAAGACTCCTTGCATTAAAATAGATGTCATCCAGCCTTGCCCTTATATATTTGCCCTGTCTACCAAACTGACTTGTTTTTTTCTCTATAATTGGCAGCACATCACCCCCTATTTCAGCTCCCCTCTGTATCCCATCCCCCTGCCAAGTTAGTTTAAACCCATCCAACAGTGCTAGCAAACCTCCCCGCAAGGATATTTGTCCCGCTCTGGTTCAGGTGCAACCCGTCCGTCTGGAGGTGAACTAACTGATACAACACAATATAAAGGCTTATACAGCCCGAGTGGCCATTACCGGCATTACAGTACACAGGGGGCTCTTAAAGGCACATACACTACAATTCGACCCCTTTTAGCCAATCAGTACATAATATTTTAAGTAATCATTAATTGCATGTTACAAAAACAATCATCTACACATTGCTGCAGTTAATCAATTATAAGTCAGTCTCCCTGGAGGCTTCCTGACTCGGTCTGGATAACGCCTCGGTAGTGTAGTAGTTTCTGGAGGTTTGGTAGGTTCTTTTGGCATGGCTGATTCGGCTTGAATGCCAGTGTCGGGTTCATCCGGTTCCAGTATCCCTGGATCGGAGGTAGATACTATGGGTATCTCTACTTCATCATTAGGCATATAGAGTTGTGGTGTAGGGTGTCCCTTTTCGGATGACTCTATGATTTGGTCAGCATGGCGCCTTATTATGCTTTCTCCAATGTCCACGGTATACATCAGCGGTCCTAGTCATGTGCAAATAGTTCCAGGCTGCCATTTCTCGGTACGGTAGTCCCGGGCCAAAACTTGTTGACCTATCTGGAAGGCTCTAGTTGGCCTTTCATTCATGCCTTGAAATTGCCGGTTCTCCATGTCCCTTCTGATGTTTGGCTTGATCAAATCCAGCCGGCATCTTAGGCTTCTATTGAAGAACATCATGGCGGGAGTTTGGTTTGTAACCATATGTGTTGCATTCCTGTATGCAAACAAGAAGTTATCTACCTTATGCTGAAGTTTTATGTCTTCATTTCCCATGGCCTTTATGGCCTTCTTGAAGGTCTGGACAAACCTTTCAGCCAATCCATTGGTGGCGGGATGGTATGGGGCGGACGTGAAGTGCTTAACCCCATTGTTTTTTAAGAACTTCCTGAATTCTTCGGACACAAATTGCAGTCCATTATCAGAACAGATCTGTTTACGCAGCCCATTCCTGGCAACTATGGTCCTTAATACTGTGATGGTTTTTTCCGTGGTGGTGCAGGACATCTTTATTACCTCCGGCCACGTGGAGTGTGCATCAACCGCGATTAAGAACATTGAGTGCATAAATGGACCAGCAAAGTCGATGTGTACCCTTTGCCATGGAGATGAGGGCCACTCCCATGGATGTAGCGGGGCTTGTGGTGGAGCGTTTTGAACCTTCTGGCGTCCTAGGCAGCTCTTGGTCATTTCTTCGATGTCTCCATCGATACCTGGCCACCATACAAACGCCCTGGCTAGGTTCTTCATTTTCACTCCACCCAGATGCCGCTCGTGAAGCTCCTTTAGAACTTTACCCTGTAGTTTGGGTGGAATCACCACTCTTGATCCACACATCAAGGTTCCTCGGCACACTGACAGCTGTTCTCTTCTTTGCAAGAATGCTGGCAACAGTGGTTCGCCATGTGCTGGCCATCCCTTCACTGTTAAATCGTAGACACGTGAGAGATTCGGGTCATTTCTCGTTTCCCTTTCAATGGCAGAATTTGTTACTGGTAAACATTCGACTTTGGTAGAGTGGAACATCTCCACTGGGTCTACTGTAGGTGCCTCTTCTACCGTTGGAAACGGTAGGCGTGATAAACCGTCAGCATTACCATATTGTTTTGATCCTTTGTATTCTATGTCATATTGGTGTGCCCCTAGAAAAAGGGACCACCTCTGTAGCCTTTGCGCTGTCATAATGGGAACACACTTTTTAGGGTTGAATATGGAGATGAGGGGTTGATGCTCAGTCAACAAGGTAAATTTTTGTCCGTGTAGGTAATGGTTGAATTTCTTCACTCCCCATACCAGGCTGAGTGCTCCCCTGTCGATTTGGGCATAGTTACGCTCAGCTGAGTTCAATGAGCATGACGCAAAAGCTATCGGCCGTTCCGAGCCAGCAGGGAATCTATGCGATAATACCGCTCCTACGCCATAAGGGGATGCATCGCATGCCAGTCTGATTGGCTGTGATGGGTTGTAATGAGCCAAAACTTCCTTGGACGTGATTAAGTCTTTGCATTTATGGAAGGCACGTTTACAGTCTTCGCTCCATTTCCAAATTACTCCTGTTTGTAGCAGTTCATTAAGAGGGTGCAGAAGAGTTGATAAGTTCGGTAAAAATTTAAGATTGTAATTTATTAATCCCAGGAACGACGTTAATTGTGAAACATTTTCAGGTGCTGGGGCTTTTATGACCGCTTCAATTTTTTCAGGTGACTTATGCAACGCTTCCTTAATAATTATGTGGCCACAATATGATATTTGATTCTGGAAAAATTCGCACTTGGGGCGATTTCCTCGTAGGCCCCGTTCTCTCAGCCTAGTGAGTACCTGCTCCAAATTGGCAAGGTGCTCGTTTTCGTTTTCTCCTGTTACAAGGATGTCGTCTAGGTAGCATTGAGTCCCCGGAATTCCTTGGAGGACTTGCTCCATAGCTCTTTGCCAGATAGCTGGAGCTGATGCTACTCCGAAAACCAGTCGATTGTACTGGTACAGGCCTTTGTGTGTATTTATCGTGAGATACTTTTTAGAGGCCTCTTCAACCTCCATCTGTAGATATGCCTGTGCCAAGTCAATTTTGGTGAAACGTTTCCCTTCTATCTTCTATCTTCGGAAGAGGATACTGTTCCGTGTGAAGGACCGGGTTTACAGTCACCTTGAAGTCTCCACAGATGCAAATTTTTCTCTGTTCTTCAGATTTATCAGTATTCAACGTTTTCTTCATGACCGGGATGATGGGTGTTGCCCACTCGCTCCAATCTATCTTGGATAATACGCCTGCCTTTTCCAAATTCTCCAGCTCTGCCTCGACTGCTGGACGAATTGCATATGGCACCGGCCTTGCCTTTAAAAACTTGGGAATTGCCACATCTTCCAATTTTATTGAGGCGGTTGATGTGTCTTTTAAAGGTATATGCAGAAATAGCTGCTCGTAATCCCGTCGATTTATGACGGTCAGAGCTGATCCTGTATCTAACTCCATTTTAACTGGGGACCCTGCTATTGTGAGGGTAACCCAAATGGTTTGGTAATCTTCTTTGGCAATTACATTATGTAATTTGAGACAGCTTAGTCTCTTGTTTCCATAGTCGCTATCGCTCTTCTGGTCTTCGGAGCAACTGTCCGTCATCATTTGTACCTGTCTGTACTTTTCTTTATTGATTTTTTTTTTCCTGTCCGTGGATTTTTTTTGTCCAGATCGGCATACCCGTGCAATGTGTCCAATCTTTCCGCATTGCCTGCATGCTTTGTCCTTGAACCAGCAGTCCCTCTGGTCATGGGTGGATCTGCCGCAGCGATAACCCCTCTCGAAATCCTGTGTCATTTCATGGGTGCCAAAGTCCTGTGTCTTTTGCTGCATCTCTGCAGCTCCTCTTGCGGCTGCTTCGTATGATACAGCCATACTAAAAGCCTTGTCCAGTGTCAAATCTTTCTCAGAAAGCAGCCTTTTCTGTGTTCCTTCACTTAGGAGAACTCAGACGAATTTGTCTCGAAGAGAATCTGCCAGTCCTGCCCCGAATTGGCAGTGCTTTGATAGCTTTCTTAATTCGATGAGGTAATCAGTGTTACTTTCATTCTTGTGCTGATTCCTCTTGAAGAATTTGAATCGTTCCGCTATCAGCAGCGGTGTTGGCTTTAAGTGCTCCTGTAGGGTATCAACAATTTCCTTAAAATTCTTTTCTTTTGGTTTGGCTGGAGTGATTAAGTTTCGGAACAGCCCGTATGTCTTTGTGCCCATTAGATTTAGAAGTACTGACGCCTTTTTATCATTTTCTATTCCATTTGCTGTGCAATATACCTCCACTCTTTCCACATATGTGGTCCAATCCTCTATATCGTTATCAAAAGCATCAATATTGCCAGCCTTAGGCATCCTGGAAAAAAATGGTGCTTCCCGCGCTTTTCTTTCTTTCCTGCAGAAAGATATGGTGCTTCCCGCGCTTTCCCGCCGCTGCTGCTGCTGACAACGCTGTTTTCCGCGTTTAAAAAAAAAAATTAATTACAAGGGGAGACTCGTTCCCGCCGGACTCTCTCTGCTAGGTCCGAACGCCGACCTGCTTTGCAGCGCCGGTCATCTCCCGAGTGCTCCCCCCCACCCCCCGTCTGTTTCTGCTTGCCTCCGCCGTCGCTGCTTGGCCTCGCTGCAGAGCCAGCCGATGGAGCCCCAGCCCGCCACCCAGGAAGGATTATTGCAGTACCTGCCACCAGCTCGGCTAGCTGGTGAAACCACAACATTTTTTTTGCTTTTCTTCGACTTTGGACGTCTGAGGAATCGTTGTCCTTGAGGTGCTGCCGAATTGCAGGTAAGTCCGTTTCCAATTCGTCGCCACTGTTGTGTTCGTGTGTTAATAGAGACACTGAAGGCAGGAGTTGGTTTCACAGGTGTTTACTGAACAAAGTCTGGAGGTGAACTAACTGATACAACACAATATTCAGGCTTATATAGCCCGAGTGGCCATTACCGGCATTACAGTACACAGGGGGATCTTAAAGGCACATACACTACAATTGTCTCTCCATCTCTTTCTCTCACTGTCTCTCCATCTCTTTCTCTCACTGTCCCTCCATCTCTTTCTCTCACTGTCTCTCCATCTCCTTCTCTCACTGCCTCGCCATCTCTTTCTCTCACTGTCGCTCCATCTCTTTCTCTCACTGTCATTCCATCTCTTTCTCTCACTGTCTCTCCATCTGCTTCTGTCACTGTCTCTCCATCTCTCTCTCTCACTGCCTTGCCATTTGCTTCTGTCACTGGCACTACATCTTTTTCTCTCACTGTTTCTCCATCTCTCTCTCTCACTGTCGCGCCATCTCCTTTTTTCCCAGTCTCTACATCTCTTTCTCTCACAGTATCTCCATCTTTTTCTCTCATTGTCTCTACGTCTGTTTCTCTCACTGTCGCTACATCTGTTTCTATCCCTGCCTCTACATTTATTTTTCTAACTGTCGCTACATCTGTTCTCTCACTCTGTCTACATCTGATTCTTTCTCCCTCTTTTCTCTCTCCGATTCTCTCATTGCCTCTCCCTCGTTTTATCTTCCCCTGTTGTTCTTCCCGTAGCTACCTGAATTTCTCTCCCTGTATATCTATCTGTGTTTCTCTCCCTGTCTCTCCCTCAATCTTTCACCCTCTATTTTGATCCATTTCTAACCCTCTCACTCATTAATGACAGATTTGAAAAGCATGTTTGAGCACCTCGCCACATGGACTGCAACGGTTCAAGAAGGCGGCACACCACTACCTCCTCGTGGGCAGTTAGGGATGAGCAACAAATGCTGGTCTTGTCGGGGCCACACATGTCCCGCGAATGAATAAAAAATACACGAATGGGCCGCCAGGTGCTGCTCTGATATGTCGCTAGTTTTCATTGCAGTAAAAATATCCAAGTATTTCTTTGGGATTCCGTTCCCGGGAGAATACTCTCGATTAGGTGACGGTTACTGTTGTAGAGGGCGAGAGTAGTCAATACTGTGCAGCCAGTGCAAACAGCACAAGTCAGGTTTAACCCGGCCCTGCCGCAACCACAAGCTTCAAGCCCTCCCCCGTTAATTTCAAGGACTTCCCATTCAAAACGAAATGCGGCCTTTATTCATTTTATGGGCTCTATTTGAATGTAGCAGAAATATTAACATTAAGCCAACTCATGTGCTCAGTCCCCATCAGGCGCAATAGATCTCCATCCTTTCTGTCCCCGCTGGATTCCAATCCCAGTCCCAGAGTGTCTGAACCACTGACCCACCCAGTCCCCGGTCAGAGGGAGAGGAGACCTTCATCTCCCTCTGCCTGGGCTGATTTGAAGGCTGGTCCCGCGGCAGTACTGCATGAGTCACTGGTAACCTTGGCGGCTTTAATTCAAGAGGATAAATGAGCAACCGGGCCACCAGAGTGCGTTTCAGCGCGAATACAACGTCAGCACTTGCATTGTTCCTGGCCCTCAATGAGTGTATAAGATATACGTACCATCATACCTGATAGAAAATAATGTAATTGATTGCACATCAAAATCGCCCGGAATTAAATCGAGCTTCCAGTAATATTCTTGATCCACCGAACGCAGAAGTCAGGAAAACGCAATGAATGAAATAGCAAGTTTCACTTTTTTCATTTTAGGTGAGTGTTATTTGGTCAAAAGCGTTCGCCGTTAAAATATATTTCAAGTGTTTCATTTTCCATCTCTTTTGTATCGGCAGTTATCGGCGGCGAGGCTGTGATACACCAACCACAGCAAGTATTTGCACAAGAGGAACAATCGATTGAATTCCAGTGCAATGCGACCACCAGCGGCTCTGAGCGTATATTCTGGTATAGACAACTACAGAAACGTGGCCCGAAATTTATCATATCTGCTATCAAGGGCAACAACACTGATGGACGATTCAAACTTTTCATCGAACCATCAAGAAATTATAACATTCTCGGTATGGATAGCACCGCGGTGTCAGACGCTGGAGTGTATTACTGTGCAGTGAGGCACCGTGTGACGAAGACTGAGCGCTCCAGTGCAATATCTGCTGCAGGTTCCTAAGAGACAATGCCCACACGGCTCCTCTGCTCTCCTGAATGTGTTGACTCCTTTGTGGGGTTACAGATCCACAGGCTCCATTCATTCTGTGAGAAAGGGTTAATGAGACTGTTCTAAAAGCTGCTACTGTTATAGTGATATTTCATACTGTAGTAATGTTAACCTTTAGCCTTTGCCTGTTCAGCAGGGAAGTTTAAGCCAACTTAAATTATCACTGGCTATTGAGCCAGGTCTGACAAAGCAGCAGTGTTTAGTTTAGTCACTTCAATTGCAGACGGAGCCCATTCATGGAATTATCGAATCAATGAATCATACAAACAATCGGCCCATTGTGCCAGTGCCGGCTCGATGAAAGTGCAATCCAATTACTCCCAGTCCCCCGCTCTTGCACTTTAGCCAAGCAAATTTCTCCTTTTCACATTTGAAACATTGTTCAGCTACCTTATTTAAGAAAATGGATACATTATCGGATTCGGAAATAGTGGCATTAATTTCAAATGCAAGTTGTGTTTTTTATGTTATAATGAATTATTAAGGTATTGTGAATGTCAACGTATTGTAAATATATTTAGTGAGCAGCTTACCTCCGTATCACTGATCCCATTTCATGCTTGCTCCCCCCATTCTACTCAAACCTATTATTCACTTCCCACTTCATTCATAAAAGACGTGCCGTTTGTCTAATTTACCGCATCGTTGTGTTCAAATCCTTCAGGACCCGCTGACCGTCTTTACCTCTGTTTATATCGGCTGAGGGTAGTTCTAATGGTTAGTGAGCACCTGTTTTGATGGGAGCCTCCGGCACTGATAGCAGTACAATATTAACTTCACTGCCGCCACCTAACAGACAGACCCGGCTAAATGGACGAACGGGTTTATTCCCCGTCCAGTTCTCAGTTGTGAGGAGAACAATTTGACTCCGTTCCCTGCGCCCCTCTCTGACGGCATGAATTAGAGAACAAAGGATCTGTTAGCTGTTTGGATGAATTTGGAAATAATACCCGTGTGCTGATTCGATTAATTGGAGAACACGAGAGCTGCGATCTGATTAGATGAATAGGAGAATAAAGGATCCGTGAGCTGATTGGATACCACCTCCTGACTCTGCCAGGATAGAACCAATCGGCAAAGAGACCGGATATCACTCAACGTCTTGTCAGCTCTTGACGAAAACAATTACATGTTCAAACCGTTCTGTTCAAATCCACCATCAACTCCCTGCAAGCATGTTGGGTGTTAGTTTTTGTTTGTTCCTCACAGCTACAGCTCTCTTAACTGGTAACGTTTACAAGTTACACAATCTTTTTCCTGCAGGTGTCACTGACATCCTTTAACTGCGTCTTTTCTCTATTTGCAAAGATTATTCCGAAATCTTTATGATGTTCGTTATAATAAAAAGATGATAAAAGCTGACTAAATGTATTTATAAATTTCTGCAGGAGTTAGTGGTGCAGACTTTGTCTCACAGGGGCCCGGTTACAGCGATGCAGTTTGAAGGAGACTTGCTGACAATTAACTACAGCTAGTGAACCACTGCTGCTTCCCATTCCTTACAACTGTACCGTAAGGGCTCCGAAAAAGACTCCGCATTCCTCATCTACATCCCTTCCTGGGGAGATTTTTCCTGAGCAGATGGGGCGGGGGCTACATTTTCCGCATCTCTCAGCACTTCGATAAGTGAGGGCAATTTCACCAGCGGTGGCGTGCGGCTGTCTGACAGCGCGGTGTATCACTGCCGGCTGTGAGACAGAGTGACACGAACCAGAGGGAGCCCCGTACAAAAACACTAACGGAATGTGACAAGAACGGGTGGATAGCGGGCAGTGTGGGTAGAAACGGGGACTGTCAGTACTTCTCACAGGAGAGTCTCCGTGAAAAAACAGGCAAATACATAGCTGTCCAACTAACAATACAGCACTAGAATAAAGGTTAATATACATATTATTAATCTGGCTGTTAATTTCATAATAAGTTGTTTGATTGGACAATGCTTCCAATCCATGTAATGGACACCTCAACTCTCAATCTTTTTGAAACAAATATAAAACCAGTTCTCATTCTGTGTCAGAATCGCACTCAGACCTGCCGCTCCAGTCGGCACGAAATGAACTGAATGCAGGGGACACAGTCAATAACGATTTAAGAAACCATGGATTCAATAACCGTCAGAACAACGAGGTTTCCCCTGAACTGTGACCTCGTGAGACTCAGGTCCCAAACGCGACGGCTGCCCGTGGGGCTGACAGTACTAGGACACATAAAGGGTAGCACCGCTTGTTGTCAATATTGTAGCATTTTGCCTCCTACTGATGTCAGGCCTACAATTCCCCGTTTTTTCTCTTCCTCCTTTCTTAAACAGCCGATGAACAAACATTAATCGACTAATAATCAGCAGGACAGAGGTGGTGTGTCCTATGCACCAGACCATAAAGTCAGAAGACTGACTTTGACTGCTGACTGTGCCAATACACATAATGTGCAGCACCTCCTGTTTTCAAGATGCAGGTCAGTGTGACATCACTTTCCTCGTCAAGCGTCATTTCAGGAAGCGGCTGTTGCACTGTGTCTTGGTGGTTTCATTCTGACACAAAATAACTGCAATTGTGATTATCATCCCCATCATCACTTGACCAATAATAACACCTGGTTTCCAGCAGTCAGAGGCAGAATTGATTTTTAGTGGGAAGGATAAACTTACTGAGAAGTGATATAACGATGAGTAGCGGTGCGAGAAGTTTCAGCATGACGTTCGCTGAGTCTCTGCAGTCCGGGAAACCTCTGCCGGACCAGAAAAACAGATCCTCCCCCACTACATTGCTGATCCAAACAATGGCAAACAGGGAACAGAGGCAACAATCTCTCCAATAACACAGGGCTGGCAAGGCGGGTCAGAGCGAGAGCAGCAAACGGAAGTTGTGGGCGGGGTTGCCTCAGACTCACAACTTAGCAAATTCAAGTCTGTTTCACGCCAGAAAGTGCGCGGCGCCGCTCAGCTGCACTCGCAGCTGTTGGAGCAGAAAGGGGGATGGTTGTGTCTCGAGACGTCTGTGGTCAAACTGCTTCTGCTCACTGAGCAAGTGGCTGGGAATAAATAGAGGTGGAGTGAAATGAGTCCCCTCAACAACTTATTCTAAATCGGATTGCAAAAAATCCGCCAGCAGAGGGCGACAAATTCATGCCTGCCAATTAGAAAGTCTCGTGATGCAAACACCAAAGCCAATAACGAACGAAGCCTGAGTGAGCTTTCAAACGGCGCCGTGCATTACTGCGCTCTGAGACCCAGAGCTGCACAGCTCTGTTCCCGTCCTGTACAAAAACTGCAGCACACCGCGTGTAAATAAAACAGTCTGTGGCCGGAATACCTGCCTTTGATGATCTGATCAGTACAGTTACTGTCAGGACGGAATATTCCGAACGGGCAGCTCCCGATAGCTCTGAATAGAGGAGTACGGTTTTAGATTTAATTCACTCTATCGTGAGGGATCAACAGGAGTTACCCCGCGCAGATTTAATAGGCCAATGTGCCGTGTAATGTGTGTTCAATTTCAAGTGTCCCTCTTCACTGCCGCTGTTTTTTTTTCATTGTCACACCTGGTAAACCAGCACAGAAGTGTGGAGCTTTGCTTAGGTTTGGGATTATGTTCAAAGGGCTCTAAACTTTCCCTTTTCTGAGTGTTGGTTTAATTTCTGTTGCTGTGTGACGCCTCACCGAGAGCAATAATTTAATTCTCCTGTAACATTCGTGTTTACACCGAGGTATTCGCTCTGTGCGGTAGAATTCCTCTGGTCGCTACTCCTAGTGACATAGTGAACGCATTCTAAAAGAATGAATGACGACTCTACTAAACTAGCGATCAGACGAGATTTCCCGCTGTGCTTAGGTTGTCGCTAACACAGGGCGATCAGCGGAACTCTTCGGCTTGTTTGTCCCCAGCAGAAGGTTAATCAAACCCGACCTCCAATTCAACCACCTCAGTCACATTACTGACTGTGAGTGAAACACACTGAACTTCTTCATCTACATTCAAATAGTTCTTATCACTTTGATGTACTTCCCTCCGGTCAAGCTGTCTTTCAGGTCAATTAGAGCTCAAGCTGTATCTTTTTCTTAGTCTTTCTTGCTCTGATCAGCAGGATGCGAAGTTAATGTCTCAGTTTTCTGAAAAACACTAGTGGTTAAAGACGTGACATCAGAGCAGCTGCAGTCGGCGCTCTCAGCTCTTTCTGATTGATGTTCTTCAGGAAGTGACGTCAAACCAGCACCAACCGGCGCTCTCAACTCTTTCTGATTGATGATCTGCAGGAAGTGACATCTGACATCAGACCAGCGCCCTCGGCGCTCTCAGATCTTTCTGATTGATTTTCTGCAGGAAGTGACATCTGACCTGTCGCCTCGGCGCTCTCAGTTCTTTCTGATTGGTGTTCTGCAGGTTCCTGAGACATAGAAAGTCCCTCCAATTCCGGAGCAGCAGCAATGCGGCTCCACATTCTCGCACTGCTGTGGGTGACATTCCTTCTAGGTAAGAAGTATATAACTTTAAAAAGGAATTAATTTCTGGAGGAATACAACTGAAAGGCAGAGCGGTTACGGTAAACTTGTATCGAACCTTGGTTGGACCAGACTTGGAGAAATAGGCACAGTTTGGTCTTCATATTAAACGAAGAGCATGGAGGCATTAGAGAAGATGCAACAAAGATTCACAAGGACGATACCAGAACTCAGAGATTATAACTTCAGGAAAGACTCGACAGGCTGGGTGTCTTCACTCCAAGAAGGAACGGCTTAGGCGCGACCAGTTAGGCATCTTTAAAATTGCGAAGGTGATTGATATGTTTCCACTTGTGGTGGAGTCCAAAACTCGGCGGCAGAAATAGTAGATAATTACAAAAAATCAAATAGGAAATTCAGGAGAAAACTCTTTACCAAGGTTAGAATGTGGAAATCGCTACCACAAGGAGTCGGTGAGGCGAACAGGTAGATGCGTTTTAGGGGAAGTTAGATAAGCGAATGAAGGAGAAAGAATTAGAAGGATATGCTGATAGGGAGAGATGAAGAAGGTTGGGTGGAGGCTCGTGTGGAGCATAAACACCGGCATAGACTAGTTGGTCGAATGACCTACTTCTGTGCAGTAAATTCTATTGAATTTTATGTAAAACTCTCTGCGCATTTTCACCGTCAGTTGGTTCAGTTTGAATCTTTAACCGATGATTTCCTCTTTCTTTAACTGTGTGTTCCAGATCTGAGCGATGGAGATTCTGTTACTCAGCGGGGGTCCTCGCTCACACAGACAGAGGGAGAAGATGCCACGGTAACCTGCAGCTATTCCGGCGATGGTTATTACTTATTCTGGTACCGCCAATACCCAAGCAGACAGCCCGAGCTTGCAGTCCGGAGGCACACGAACGGCGGTTCTGAGTATCAGGCGAATTTCGCTCAAGGCCGGTTTTATGATGTAGTCCGGCATTCAGAGAAGTTGTACCGATTGACCATCTCGGAGCTGCGGCTGACTGACACCGCGGTGTATTACTGTGCACTGAGGCTCACAGTGACGGGAACGAGCTAAAGCCTCGTACAATAACTGCCACTGGTTTCTGGGTCGCAGCTGCTGTCTATTGTGGGCTGTTTATCACAGCGGGTCAGACACTGACTCGTGAATACATTCATGTGCGCGCATACCCCGAGCAGAATCCACGTAAAACTCATATGAAACCGTTCACATCGAATGTTGATTCCGTCTCATTATTGTATTAGCTATGTGAGGTCAGCATTGGCTGCTCTTTATTTCTGTAGCTCTGGGAGCTCGCCAGTCCCATTGAGAATAAACACACCTGCGGCACTGCAACTGGTTATGTCGATGCATCGCTGCTTCGGATATAACGCACGGCATGCAGACAAATAATGATTGGTTTAATATATCAGTCTACAGTCGGCTGCGGAAGTTTCCAATAATTCTAATAAATTTAATAAACTATTCTCAATATTAAACACGCTTACACATATTAACGTTAATAATCTTCTATATTCGTAGGTTCAAGGAGGTCATAATTAGGAAAAAATTACAACATAAGAAACAGGAGCAGCAGTAGGTCATTTGGACATCGAACCTGCTCCGCCATTCAACAATATCATTGTTGATCTTCTAGCACAACTCTATCATCCCACGCTATCCCCACATCCCTTAATGCCCTTCGTTCCCCAAAGTTTATCGACCTCTGTCTTGAATATATTCAATGACTAAGCATTCACCGCTCTCGGGGTTAGAGAATTGCAAAGATTCACAAACCTTTGAGTGAAATTTCTTCTCATCTCAGTCCTAAATGTCCTACCGATCATTCTGTGACTGTGAGCCCGTGTTCTAGATTCCCCAGCCAGGGGAAATATTTGCCCCGCATTAACCCTGTCAAGCCCCTTAAGAATTTTATACGTTTAAATTAGATCACCTCTCGTTCTCCTAAATTCTAAGGAATATTGGCCAGTCTACTCAATTTCTCCTCAAAGGGCAATCCCCTCATCCCACGGAACAGTCGAATGAACCTTTGCTGCACTCCCTCTAAGGCAAATTTGTCTTTCCTTAGCTAAGGAGAACTAAACTGTACACAGTGCTCCAGGTGTGGCCTCACCAATGCCCTGTATAATTGTACTAAGACTTCTTTGCTCTTAAAATGTAACCCCTTTCTATCAAAAGCGAACATACCATTTGCATTCCAAATTGATTGTTGTACCTAAGTGTTAGCTTTCTGTGATTCATGTACAAGGACACACAGTGCAAATATTTTCTAGCCTCTCCCCATTCAAAAAAAATCTGCTTTTTTGTTTTACCTCCAAAGTGGAGAACTTCACACTTCCCCACGTTGAATTCCATTTCCCATGTTCTAGACCACTCAGTCAACTGGCCTATACATTTCTGCAGCCTCTTTGTGTCCTCCTAACAGCTTACTTTCCCACAATACTTTGCATCATTAGCAAACTTGGATACGTTACACTCAGTCCCTTCGTCTAAGTCATTAAGATAGATTGTAAATAGATGAGGCCAAAGCACTGATCCTTGCGGTACCCTGCTAGTTACAGCCTGCCAACCTGAAAAGTATTGGTTATTCCTACTCTCTGTTTGCTGTACGTTAACCAAACCTCAATCCATGCTAGTGCATTGCCCCCATCCCATGAGCCCTTATTTTGTGTAATAACCTCTTGTGTGGCACCTTATCGAATGCTTTCTGAAAATCCAAATATAGTACATCCACTGGTCTCCCCTTATCCACACTACTACTTACATCTTCAGAAAACTGTAACAGATTTGTCAAACACGATTTCCCCTTCCTAAATCCATGCTGATTTCGCCTAATCATATTATGATTTTCTAAGTGTCCAAATAAAAGTCTCTAGCATTTTTCCTACAACTGATGTCAGGCTAATGGGCCAACAGTTCTCCGTTTTTTCTTTCCTCCTTTCCTATATAGCCGATGGACAAACATTAGTCGATTAATAATCTGTAGGACAGACGTGGAGCAATCTATGCACCAGACAAGATAGTCAGAAGACTGTGACTGCTGACTGTGCGGATACTCATAATGTGCAGCACCGCTTGTTTTCAAAGTGCAGGTTAGTGTGACATAACTTTCCTCCTCAAACGTCATTTCAGGATCCGGCTGTTCCACTGTCTCCTGGTGGCTCCATTCTGACATAAAATAATAGTAATAGGGATTATGATCACCATCATCACTTGATTAATAGTAACATCTGTGTTATAGCAGTCAGGGGAGAATGGGTTTTTAGTGGGAAGTAAATACTTACTGATAATTGATATAATGATGAGGAGCGGCGGGAGACGGTTTCGCATGATGGTACCTGAGTCTGTAATTCTGCAGTCCGGCAAATCAACTGTCGGTGCAGAAATACAGATCCCTGCCCCAATGCTGGTCCAACCAATGCCAAACAGGGAACAGCGGCAGCAATCTCTCCAATAACACAGGGCAGGCAAGGCGGGTCAGGGCGAGAGCAGCAAACGGAAGCTGTGGCCGGGCTGCTGCTGACTCAAACTTGAGCGAATTCAAGTCTCTTTTAACGCCAGAAAGTGCGGGGTTCCGCTCAGCTGCACTCGAAGCTGATGGAGCGGAAATTGTGATGGTTGGGGCTCTAGAAGTCAGTGGAAAAACTGCTCCAGTTCACTGAGCAAGTGACTGGGAATAAATAGAGGTGGAGGGAAATGAAAGGATTGCACAGCTTCAGGAATAATGACTGAGTTTAATCAGCTCTAATCTAGAATTTTGAAACGCCATATCTGGCACACGTTTTTTTAAATATATAATCAATACACCTTAAATCCACTCAATGACCTTATTCTAAATCGGATTGAACAAAATCCGTCAGCAGAGGGCGCCAAACTCAAGCATGGAAATTAGAAAGTCACGTGAGGCAAACACCGAAGCCAATAACGATCGAAACCTGAGTGACGTCACAATGGCGCCGGCCCCGGCAGTGTGCGGGTGCAACAAGGACTTAAGCAGACCCCTGGTTACCGCTCTCCTTCTCAATCTCTGCCTCATTCCATTTAGCGAGATTTAATCAGACATGTTTCCCATAGTACTGGCGGCTGTGATGTACAGTAAGTACATAAAAACATAAGAACATAAGAAATAGCAGCACGAATAAGCCACTTGGCCCCTCGAGCCTGCTCCGCCATTCAATAAGATCATGGCTGATTTTGGGCTCAAAGCCACTTCACCGCCCGCTCCCCATAAACCTTCACTCCCTTATCTTGCAAAAAATTATCTGTCTCCACCTTAAATGTATTTAATCACCGAGCCTTTCCAGCTCTCTGGGACAGAGAATTCCACAGATTTACGACCCTCTGAAAGAAGAAATTCCTCCTCATCTCAGTTCTAAAAGGGCGACCCTTTCTTCTAAAACACTGCCCCCGCGTTCTAGATTTCCCCACGAGGGGATACATCCCCTCTGCATCTAACTTGTCCTGCCCCTCAGTATCTTATATGTTTCAGTAAGATCACCTCTTATTCTTCTAAATTCCAATGAGTATAGGCCCAGCCTGTTCAACCTTTCCTCATAAGTCAACCCCCTCATCTCTGGAATTAACCTAGTGAATCCTCTCTGAACTGCCTCTAATGCAAATATATCCTTCATTAAATAACGAGACCAAAACTGTACGCAGTACTCAGGTGTGGTCTCATCAATACCCTTTAAAGATGTGGCAGGACTTCCCTGCATTTATATTCCAACCCCTTAGAAACAAAATAAAAACAGAAAATGCTGGAGATGCTAAGCATGTCAGGCAGCATCTGTGAAGTGAGAAACAGAGTTGACGTTTCAGGTCGATGACCATTCATCAGAACTGGAAAAAAGCAGGGAATGGAACAGATTGTAAAGCAAGTTTAGGGGCTGGGAAATGGGGGAGGGGATGAAAGAACCAAAGGGAAGGTATGTGATAGGATAGAAGGCAGGAGAAGTAAAGAGGTATTAAGTTATTCAAGGCAAAAGCAGATGGTAATGGGACAGGTTAAGAAACAAAGGATGGCTCTAGATGAAGTGTGAATTGCGCTAGCAGAATGAAAGACAGCTGCCATGTGGGCGAGAAGAACACAAGGCTAAAACAAAAAGTGAGGATAATATATATATATATATGAT
Organism: Somniosus microcephalus; assembly: GCF_052327205.1. Taxonomy (NCBI): domain Eukaryota; kingdom Metazoa; phylum Chordata; class Chondrichthyes; order Squaliformes; family Somniosidae; genus Somniosus; species Somniosus microcephalus. The sequence goes on along the minus strand of NC_140990.1, from coordinate 20,409,657 downwards.
AGGGGTCGAGGTTATGATCTGAAATTGTTGAACTCTATGTTGAGTCCAGACGGCTGTAAAGTGCCTAATCGAAAGATGAGGTGCTGTTCCTCGAGCTTACACTGAGCTTCCGTGGAAGAATGCAAGAGGCCGAGGACGATGTGGTCTCAGTAGGAGTGGAGGAGACCACATCGTGAGCAGCGAATACAGTATACAAGATTGCAAGAAGTACAAGTAAATCGCTGTTTCAACTGGAAAGGGTGTTTGGGGTCCTGGACAGTGGGAAGGCGGAGGTATAAGGGCATGTGTTGCATCTCCTGCGTTTGCACGGGAAGGCGCCGGGCGAAGGGGAAGGGGAAGGGGGCTGATAGAGAAGTGGACTAGGGTGTCACGGAGGTAGCTGTCCCTACGGAATGCTGAAAGCGAATGTGAGGGGAAGATGCGTTTGGTGGTGGGTCACACTGGAGGTGCTGGAAATAGCGGATGATGACCTGTTGAATGTGGAGGCTGGTGGGGTGACAGGTGAGGACAAGTGGAACTCTATCGTGGTTCCGGGAGGGAGGGGCAGGGTGACTGCAGAAATGCGGGAAATAGAACGGACACGGTCGAGGGCCGTTTCACCACTGTAGGGGGAATCCTCGGTTGAGGAAAAGGGGAGACATGTCGGAAGCACTGGTGTAGAAGGTGGCATCGCCAGAACAGATGCGGTGGAGACGGAGAAACTGGGAGAATGAAATAGAGTCCTTACAGGAGGCGGGATGGGAGGAAGTGTAGTCCAGGTAGCTGTGGGCGTCAGTGGGCTTGTAGTGAATGTTTGTCAATAGCATATCCCCAGAGATGGAGATGGAGAAATCGAGGAAGGGAGGGGAAGAGTCGGAGATGGAACATGGGGAAGGGAAGGGTGGAAATTGGAAGCAAAGTGAATGAAACTATCTAGTTCAGGGCGAGAGCAAGAAACGGCACTGATACAATCATCAACGTACCGGAAAAAGAGGTGATGGAGGGGCGTTGGACTGGAACTAATAGTGTTCCACATATCCCACGAAAAGGCAGCCATTGCTTGGACCCGTGCAGGTACCCATAGCAACACCTTTGATTTGGAGGAAATGAGTGGAGTCAAAGGAGAAGTTGTTCAACATGAGAACAAATTCAGCCAGGCGGAGGGTGGTGGTGGATGGGAACTGGTTGGGCCTCTGTTCAAGGAAGAAGCGGCGCGCCCTCAGGCCATCCTGGTGGGGGACGGAGGTGTAGAGGGATTGTACGCCCATAGTGAAAAGGAGGCAGTTGGGGCCAGGAAACTGGAAACTGTTAAAGTGGCGGAGGGCAGAGGCAGTGGTGCGGATGTAGGTGGCAAGGGACTGGGCAAGGGGAGAAAAGATCGAGTCGAGATAGGGAGAGATATGTTTCGTGGGACAAGAACAGGCTGAAACGATGGGTCTACCAGGACAGTCTTGTTTGTGGATCTTGGGAAGGAGGTAGAAGCGGGCTGTGCGGTGTTGGGGAACCAGGAGGTTGGCAGCCATGTGGGAAGATCTCCCTTTGAAATAAATGCCAACATTCCATTTGCCTTTTTGATTACTTGCTGTATCTGCTTTTTGTGCTTCATGCACAAGGACCCCCCAGGTCCCTCTGAACTGTAGCATTTTCTATTGCCTCTCCATTTAAATATTGGCCCTGAAATTAGATCGGGGGCTTGCCGCGCGTGCAAGCCCCAGATCTGCACGCACCCTGCGCACCGACATCTGAAGCCCGGGCCTGCTTGCATTTCTTTTCACTGGCCTGGTTCAGCTGTCGGCGCGCTGTGCTAACCTGATCCAGCGGCGTACTTAGTGCGATGTGCCGGCTGGGATCAGGTGAGCACTGTGCAGCCAATCAGGGGAGCGGAAACTCATTCATGAGTTTGACAGTAAGAGCTGTCAAACGCATGGAAAGTACGGGGCCCAAAACATTATTTAAACTTTAAATAAAAATTTAAACAACATCCCAATCATTAAATTAAGTATAAATAAGTTTAAAAAAATAATTTAAACAATAATTTTTTTCTTTGAAAAAAATAAATTTTTTATAAAAGGGGTCTAAAACTAAACTTACCTTATTGTAGATTCTTTAAAATAATAAACCTGTGGAAAATAAATTTCTAAATTGCACTAAAACACCACTTACCTTTAAAAATAAATACTTACGTGTGCTTTTTACAAGCGTAAAGACCGGAGGCCTTTACACATGCGCAAATGCCCCAAAACAGAGGAAATCCAAGACGCACGCGCTGCCCCCTACAGCGCACGCGTTAGCCTCTTCACCTCTTGGGTTAGAGGAGAGGAAATGCCGGTTTTCAGCGTATGCGCTGTGCATGCTGAAAACCGGCATTTCCTCCGGCCAGACGCGTGAGTACCCCTTCCGTACTCACGCGTTTGGGGAGGAATTACTGCCCCAATAATTTGCTTTTTATTTTTCCTGCCAAAGAGTATAACCTCGCACTTCCCCACATTATACTCCAGCTGCCAAATATTTGCCCACTCACTTAGCCTGTCTATATCCCTTTGCAGGTTATTTGAGTCCTCTGCACATCTTGCTTTCCCACCCATCGTTGTACCATCCGCAAACTTCGTTACATTACACACGGTACCGTCATCCAAATAATTAATGTAGATTGTAAATAGTTGAGACCCCAGCACAGATCCCTGTGGTTCCCCACTAATTACCGTTTGCCAACTCGAAAATGTCCCATTTAATCCCGACACTCTGCTATCTGCTAGTTAGCCAATTCTCTATCTATGCTAATATATTATCCCCAAGTACTGGATTATATTAAAAAAAACAGCGGTCAGGAGACTGATGCAAAGAGTTTGTGCAGGTAGACAGAAATATCCATATGATGGGCAGTTGGGTACTCTGGAGGTTACACACACCTCACACAAATAGACGCAAGTTTAAATCGATCCTGTTCAACCTCCTGTTCACCTGTTCCCCTAGCTTCTCAGGCGGACATTGTGCAGATCCAGCAACTCAGTCTCCGGTGACAATTGCCATGTCAACAGGGTGTTCGGTGCAGTTAGACTGTGAATATACAACCCTGGATATTGATTACACGCAATGGTACTGACAGGACCCGGCACAGCCTATAAGCCGGATAATTAAAAAAGTAGCAGTACTGATCGGAGTCGAAATCGCAGGACAATATCTGGCAGCTATTGACGAATCTAAAACGTAAGGTTACCTCAATGTAAGCGGCCTGAGTGCGGGAGACGGGGCGGTCTATTACTGTGACTTGAGGCACAGCTTCAGCTGAAAACAAAGTCCCTGTACACAAATCTCACCGACTATTTACAGCTCCATTGGGTCTGAATGGAAACAGTTAACCGGCCTTTCGTGAGCTGTCATCGGGTTAGCGAGTCACCAGTCTCTCTCTCTTTACCAATAACACTGGAATATTGACTCAACTTCAAACAGCCTGCGCGAGGCGAGGTTACAGGAAACACGTTCAACCGGCAATTGTTTACAACTATATTCCAATATTACAAGCGTAACTTTGCATTCTCCTTCTTTCTTTCTGTTATTCAATTTTTGAATATAATTATCTCTCATATTCATCTATATATACATATATAAATATATATTTATGTGTGTGTGTGTGTGTGATTGAGAGTGGTAGAGACAATCACACAGAGGCGGGCACGCACACAGAATACACTGAGCAAATTCTGAGGACCAAACTGCTGCATTATCTCTCTGCACACGATTGCAAATCTTCTGTAAGACATGGTCTTCCTTTCTAAATAGGGATTCACAACATGAATGGATATTTAGCTGCAATGGAGAAAATTTAGAAGTCTATAGGGGAAGAGCAGTGCAGTGGCACAAATCAAAGAGCCGACACTGGCACGATGGGCCGAATGGCCTCCTTCTTTGCTGTATGATTTGTGGAATGAGAAGAGAAGGAAAGTTAAACAGACACTAGGGGGCGACTTTGACCTAGGAGAACGGTCGTCCTGTAGTTTCAGACTATGACCATTTGGTGGTTCCGTGGAGCGAAGTTCTGTCGCCTCTCGGACGCTATTTGCTGTTTAACATCATATTTACTCTCGTCGCGCTCTCTAAATTAACCTTAACCAACTTAAGTTGTTCAAAAATAATGAGCTTCTGACTTCCATAGAAATACCGACCAGAGAAATCTACATTGGAACATTTCGGATGTTGCCGCACACACTGACCAAAGCAATTCTCCCCGCTCGCTTATGGTGTAATAATGTCACAAACCGGTGTGGCATGTTTACAGGGTCACTTCCCTTTCTATGCCTGTCACAGGGTTCAATAGTTCAGCCTGGTTCGGTACTGGTGACAGTTTTTGCTACACCAGAGAAGGGGTCGATGCTCATACTGTGATCGCGGACAGCGATATGCTTCCCTGTTTATTTCAGTGTGGTTTTGGCGCTCTCTCTGATTTGTAAGTACATGTGGAATCCGAGTTGAAAAGACAAGAATATGTGCAGTTAGTGGAGCGGATATTTGTAAATGTTCAATTTATCGACCAGCCAACAGCTTTGGCGGCGAATCCGTGCATCAAGACTATTCGACCAGAACGGTGAGTGAAGGAGAAACGTTAGCGCTGAATTGTAGTTTTAAAGCACATATAAAAATTCTGAGCTTTTCTGGTATCGGCAACTTCCCGGTCTGGCCCCAATAAACGTGTTGCTTATCACTAAATAAAACACGTTCCTAGCCGACTTGGCCAAGGACCGTTTCACAGCAGAGCTGAGTGCAGAAGAGGGTAGTGTTCGGCTGACAGTATCTGCGGCGGAGCTGTCAGACGCCGCCGTGTATTACTGCGTTCTGAAACCCACAGCTGCACAGTTCTGTGCCCCTCCTGGACAAAAACTGCAGGACACCGCGTATAAATAGAACAGTCTGTGGTCGGAATACCCGCCTGTGATGGTCAGATTAGGACCAATACTGTCAGGACAGAATATCGCCACAAGGCAGCTCACAACATCTCTGAATAGAGGAGTATGGTTTTGGACTTCATTCACGCTATAATGAGGGATGAACAGGAGGAAACCCACGCAGGTTTACTAGGCCAATGTATCGTGTAATGTGTGTTCAATTTCAAGTTTCCCTGTTCACTGCCGCTGTTTTTATCATATTCACACCACTTAAACCAGAACAGAAGTGAGTAGCTTTGCATAGATATGGGACTATATTCAAAGGGCTCTAAACCTTCCTTTTACTGAGTGTTCGTTTACTTTCTGTCGGTGTGTGATGGCTCACCGAGAGCAATAACGTCATTCTGCTGTAACGTTCGTGTTTACACCGAGGTGCTCACACTGTGAGGTAGAATTACTCTGGTCATTACTTCTAGTGACATAGTGAACGCATTCTAAAAGAATGAATGACGATTCTAATAAACTAGCGATCAGACGAGATTTCCTGCTGTGTTTGTGATGTCGCTAACACAGGGAGAACAGAGGAATTCACCCCTTGTTTGTCCCCAGCAGTTGTTTAACCCTGTCAACCAGCTCACTCTGATTACTGACAGTGAGTGAAACAAACTGAACATCTTCATCTACCTTGTAAAAGTTTTTATCACTTTGCTGCTACTTTCCTCAGGTCAAGCTGTCTCTCAGGTCAATTATAGATCGAGCTGCCTCTCGGGTCAATTAGAGATCAAGCTGTCTCTCGGGTCAATTAGAGATCAAGCTGTCTCTCGGGTCAATTAGAGAGCAAGCTGTCTCTCGGGTCAATTATAGATCAAGCTGTCTCTCGGGTCAATTAGAGATCAAGCTGTCTCTTGGGTCAATTAGCGATCAAGCTGTCTCTCAGGTCAATTAGAGATCAAACTGTCTCTCCGGTCAATTCGAGGTCAAGCTGTCTCTCGGTTCAATTAGAGATCAATCTGTCTCTCGGGTCAATTATAGAGCAAACTCTCTCTCGGGTCAATTAGAGATCAAGCTGTCTCTCGGGTCAATTAGAGTTCAAGATGTCTCTCAGGTCCATTATAGATCAAACGGCCTCTCAGGTCAATTACAGATCAAACTGTCTCTCGGGTCAATTAGATATCAAGTTGTCTCTCAGGTCAATGAGAGATCAAGTTGTCTCTCAGGTCAATTAGAGATCAAGCTGTCTCGCAGGCCAATTAGAGATCAAGCTGTCCCTCGGGTCAATTCGAGATCAAGTTGTCTCTCAGGTCAATTAGAGGTCAAGCTGTCTTCGGGTGAATTAGATATCAGGTTGTCTCTCAGTTCAATTAGAGATCAAGCTGTCTCTTTTATCAGTCTTACTCTCTCTGATCAGCAGGATGCGACTTTCATGTTTCAGTTCTCTGAACTAAACTACACGTTAAAGACGTGACATCAGACACGCCCCAAACGGTGCGCTCAGCTCTTTCTGCTTGCTGTTCTGCAGCAAGTGATGGCAGAGCAGCACCAGGCGACGCTCTCAGCTCTTCCTATTTGAAAGTAATACAAAAGCTCCCACCAATTCCGGAGCAGCAGCAATGCGGCTCCACTTTCTCGCTGTGCTGTGGGTGACATTCATTTTCGGTAAGAATTTTATAACATTTAAAAGGGTTTCATTTTTAGAGGAATACAATTGAAAAGCGGAGCGGTTAAGTTAAACTTGTATCGAACCTTGGTTAGACCAGACTTGGAGAAATGTGCACAGTTCTGGTCTTCATATTACAGAAAGGACAGGGAGGCACTGGAGAAGATACAATAAAGATTCGCAAGGACGATACCATAACTGAGCGATTAAAACTTCAGGAAAGAATCAACAGAGAAGGGCTCTTTTCTTAAGAAAGGAACGGCTGAGGCACGACCCGATAGAGGTCTTTAAAAGCTCGAAGGAGTTTGATCGCATAAAGAATATGTATCCACTTGTAACTAGGCGGCAGAAATATTAGATAAACACAAAACAATCCAATGGTGAATTCATGAGAAACGTCTCTTCCAAGTTTAGAATGTGGAACTCGCTACCACAAGGAGTCCTTGAGGCGGACAGGATAGATGGGCTTTTGGGGAAGTTAGATAAACGCATGAAGGAGAACAGATTAGAAGTATATGCTGATAGGGAGCGATGAAAAAGGTTGGGTGGGGCTCCTGTGGAGCATAAACACCGGCATAGATCAGTTGGGACGAATGACCTACCTCTGTTCTGTAAATTCTATTGAATTTTTACGTAACATTCACTGCGCATTTTCACCGTCAGTTGGTTAACCGATGATTTCCGCTTTCTTTAACCGTGTGCTCCAGATCTGAGCGATGGAGATTCTGTTACTCAGCGGGAGTCCTTGCTCACACAACCAGAGGGAGAAGATGCCACTTTAACCTGCACCTATCCCGGCGATGGTTATTACTTATTCTGGTACCGCCAATACCCAGCCAGACAGCCCGAGTTTGCAGTCCGGAGATACACGGACGGCAGTACTGAACATAAGGCGGATTTCGCTCAAAATCGATTTTCTGATGCAGTCCAGCAGTCAGACAAGTTGTACCGATTGACCATCTCGGGGCTGCGGCTGACTGACACCGCGGTTTATTACTGCGCATTGAGGCTCACGGTGATGGGAATGAGCTGAAGCTTCGTACAATAACTGTCGCAGGTTTCTGGGTCACAGCTGCTGTCTATTGTGGGCTGTTTATCACAGCGGATTAGACAGATTCCTGTGCGCGCAGACCCCGAGCAGAATCCACATAAATCTTATATAAAACCGTTCACATCGAATACTGATTCCGTGTGATTATTGTACTAGCTGTGTGAGGCCAGCATTGGCTGTTGTTTATTTGTGTATCTCTGGGAACTCGCCAGTCGATTGAGAATAAATACACCTGCGGGTACTGGTACTGGTTATATCGATGCACCGCTGCTTCGGATATAACGCACGGCAAGCGGACAAAAAATGATTGGTTTAAAATATCAGTCTACAGTCTAGACAGATATAGGTGGGTTGCGGAAGTTCCTAATTACTCTAATAACGATAATAATCAATTCTCAATATTAAAGACACTTACACATATTAACGTTAATAATCATCTACATTCGCAGTTTCCAGGAGGTCACATTCAAGACAAACTTAGAACGTATGAAATAGGAGCAGGAATAGGTCATTTGGCCCTTCGAGCCTACTCCGCCATTCAACAAGATCATGGCTAATCGTCTACCTCAACTCCATCTTCCAGCACTTTCCCCATATCCCTTAATTCCCTTCGTCCCCCAAAATTTATCGACCTCTGTCTTAAATATACTCAACGACCGAACATCCATAGCTCTCAGTCCTAAATGTCCTACCGCTCATTCTGTGACTGTGAGCCCGTGTTCTAGATTCCCCAGCCAGGGGAAAGATTTGCCCTGCTTTAACCCTGTCAAGCCGCTTAAGAATTTTATACGTTTCTATTAGATCACCTCTCATTCTTCAAAACTCAAGAAGTATAGGCCAGTCTACTCAATCTCTCCTCATAGAGCAATCCCCTCTTCGCACGAACCAGTCCAGTGAAACTTCACTGCACTCCCTCTAAAGCAAGCATTTCTTTCCTTAGGTACGGAGACGAAAGCTGTACACAGTACTCCAGGTGTGGCCTCCCGAGTGCCCTGTTTAATTTTACGAAGACTTTACACTTGTACTCTAATCCCTTTGTAACAAAAGCTAACATATAATTTGCTTACCTAAATGCTTGCTGTACCTGAGTGTTAACTTTATGTGATTCCTTTACAACAACACCCTGGCTGCAAAGATTTCCCAGCCTCTCTCCATTCAAAAATAATATGCTATATTGCTTTTCCGAATAAAGTGGCTAACTTCACACTACCACACATTGTATTCGAATTGCCATGTTCTTGCTCACTCCGTCAACCGGTCTATATCCCGAAAATGACCATTTTATTCCTACTCTCTGTTTTCTGTCTATTAACCAATCCTCAATCCATCCATGCTAATATATTACCCCCAATACCATGTGTCCTAATTTAGTGTAATACCCTCTTGTATGGCAACTTATCGAATGTTTTTTGAAATTCCAAATACACTACATCCACTGGTACCCCCGTATCCATCCCACTAGTTACATCTTCAAAAAACTCCAACAGATTTGTCAAACACGATTTCCCTTTCATAAAACCATGTTGACTTTGCTTAACCTTTATTATGATTTTCTAAGTCCCTAATAATAGATTCTAGCATTTTGCCTACTACTAATATCAGGATAACTGTCCTACAGTTCCCCGTTTTCTTCTCTTCCTCCTTTCCTAAATAGCCGATGAACAACCATTAATCGACTAATAATTTTTAGGACAGATGTGGTTTGTTCTATGCACCAGAGAAGATAGTCAGAAGACGGTGACGGTGACTGCTAACTGTGCCAATGCATATATTGCGCCATACCGCACTTTTTGAGGTCAGACTCAAAATTCAGCGAAACCAAGTCTCCGCTTGTTTTAAAGATGCAGGTTAGTGTGACATTACTTTACTCCTCAACCGTCATTTCAGAATCCGGCTGTTCCACTGTGTCTTTTTGGGACTCCATTCTGACAGAAAGATATAGTAATACTGATTATCTTCACCATCATCACTGGACTAATAATAACACCTGTGTTGTGGCAGTGAGGGGGAGAATAGATTTTTAGTGGGAAGGAAATACATGCTGAGAAGTGATATAATGGTGAGGAGCGGCACGAGGCGTTTCCGCATGATGGTCCCTGAGCCTGTAACTCTGCAGTCCGCGAAATCCCCTGTCGAAGCTAAAATACAGATCCCTGCCCCATGCACTGCTAATCAAATCAATGCCAAACAGTGAACAGCGGCAACAACCTCTCCCATAACACAGGGCAGGCAAGGCGGATCAGAGAGAGAGCGGCAAACGGAAGCTGTGGGCGGGGCTGCCCCAGACTCAAAATTCAGCGAAACCAAGTCTCTGTTTCACGCCAAAAAAGTGCGGTATGGCGCTCAGCTGCACTCGGAGCTGACGGAGCGGGCAGGGCGGGTGGTGGGTCTAGGGAATTCTGTTGTCAAACTGCTCCTGTTCACTGAGCAAGTGACTGGGAATAAATAGAGGTGGACGGAAATGAAGGGATTCCACAGCTTCAGAAATGATGACCGCGTTTAACCAGCTCCAATCTAGACTTCTGAGACACAATATCTGGCACACGTTGTTTCTATATATGAGAAATAAACCCTAAATCCTCTCAATGACCTTACTTTAAATCGGATTGAACAAAGTCCGCCAGCAGAGAGCGTCAAACTTAAGCATGGTAATTAGAAAGCCACGTGATGCAAACACCAAAGCCAATAACGATCGAAGCTTGAGTGAGGTCACAATCGGGCCGCCCACTGCAGTGTGCGGGTGGAACAATCAGATGAACAGGCCCCGGATTACCGCTCTCTTTCTTAATCTCTGCCTTATTCCATTCCAAGTCACTGTGAGAGATTTAATCAGACATGTTTTTCATAAAACTGGGGGCTCTGATGGACAGTAAGTACTGGATTATATTAAAAAAACACAGGTCAGCAGGTTAATGCAAAGAGTTTGTGCAGGGAATCAGAAATTTCCATATGATGGACAGTTTCGAACATGGGCGGTTACACACACTCACACAGATAGACGCAAGTTTAAAACGATACCGTTCAACCACCTGTTCATCTGTTCCCCTTTCTTCTCAGGTGGATTATGTGCAGATCCAGTAACTCAGTCTCCGGTGACAAGTGCCGTATCAGCAGGGTGTTCGGTGCAGCTCGATTGCGAATATAAAACCCTGGATATTGACTGCATCCAATGATATCGGCAGAGACCGGCACAGCCTCCAAGCCGGATAATTAGCAAAGTAGCAACTCTGATGAAGTCGAAATCTCGCGACAATAACTGACGGCTGTTGATAAGTCTAGAAAGTATGGTTACCGCAATATAAGCGGCCTGAATGTCGGTTGTGGTGCGGTCTATTACTGTGCAGTTAGAAACAGCGTCAGATAAAAGCAAAGGCCCCGTACACAAACCTCAGCGAATATTTACAGCTCCATTGGGGCTGGATAGTAACATTTAACCGACCTTTGGTGAGCTGTCATCGGGTTAGCGAGGCATCAGTCACAGTCTCTTTACCAATAACCTGCTGATGGTTTGTATCTCAAACGGGAATATTGACTCAAAATCAAACAGATGCGTGAGGCGAGGTTACCGGGAACATCATTCAACCGGCCATTGTTTACAAATATTTTCCAATATTACAAGTGTAACTTTACATCCTCCTTCTTTCTTTCTGTTATTCGTTTTTCCATCTAATTATCTCTCATATACATATATGTATATATCTGTGTGTGTGTGTGGTTGCGAGAGATAGAGACAACCACACAGAGGTGCGCACACACAGAACGCTCTCAGCAATTTCTGAGGATCAAATTGCTGCACTTTACATAAGAACATAAGAAATAGAAGCAGGAGTAGGCCAATCGGCCCCTCGAGCCTGCTCCGCCATTCAATAAGATCATGGCTGATCTGATCCTAACCGCCAATCCACTATCACAGAACCATCTCCTGAATCTAAGAGAATTAGACACACGAAATAAGAGCAGGATCAGGCTACACGGCCCCTGGGCCCGCTCTGCTACCCACAGGGCCATGACCAATCCGAACCTAGACTCATGTCCAAATTCCTGCCCGCTCCCCGTAACCTTTAATTCCCTTTACTTCTAGGAAACTGTCTATTTCTGTTTTAAATTTATGTAATGATGTAGCTTCTACAGCTTTTTGGGGCAGCATATTCCATGGACCTACCACCCTCTGAGTGAAGTAGATCCTCCTCATCTCAGTTTTGAAAGAGCAGCCCCTTATCCTAAGACTATGCCCCCTAGTTCTAGTTTCACCCATCATCGGGAACATCTTCCCCGCTTCCACCCGATCCAACCCCTTCACAATCTTGTATGTTTCAATAAGATCGCCTCTCATTCTTCTGAACTCCAATGAGTAGAGTCCCAATCGACTCAACCTCTCCTCATATGTCCATCCCCTCATCCCCGGGATTAACCGAGTGAACCTTCTTTGTACTGACTCGAGAGCAAGTATGTCCTTCCTTAAGTATGGACACCAAAACTGCACGCAGTATTCCAGGTGCGGTCTCACCAATACCTTGTACAACTGAAGCAATACCTCCCTATTTTTATATTCTATCCCCCTAGTAATGAAAGCCAACATTCCATTGGCCTTCTTAATCACTTGCTGCACCTGCATACTAACCTTTTGAGTTTCGTGCACCAGGACTCCCAGATCCCATTGTACTTCAGTACTTTCAAGTTTCTTGCCATTAAGATAATAACTTGCTCCACGATTTTTCCTGGCAAAGTGCATAACCTCACACTTTCCAGTATTGTATACCATCTGCCAAATCTCTGCCCACTTACTTAGCCTGTCTATGTCCCCTTGCAGGTTTTTTATGTCCTCCTCACTCACTACTTTCCCTCCCATCTTAGTATCATCTGCAAACTTTGATATGTTACACTCGGTCCCCTCCTCCAAATCGTTAATATAGATTGTAAAGAGTTGGGGACCCAGCACTGACCCCTGCGGAACACCACTAGTTACTGATTGCCAGTCTGAGAATGAACCATTTATCCCAAATCTCTGCCTTCTGTTAGATAGCCAATCCTCTATCCATGCCAGAATATTACCCCCAATCCCGTGATTTATTATCTTAAGCAATAATCTTTTGTGTGGCACCTTGCCAAATGCCTTTTGGAAGTCTAAATACACTACGTCCACTGGTTCCCCTTTATCCACCCTATACGTTACTTCCTCAAAGAACTCCAGCAAATTTGTCAAACATGACTTCCCCTTCATAAAACCATGCTGACTTTGTCCTATTAAATTATGATTATCCAAATGTCCTTTTACTGTCTATATAATAATGGACTCCAAAATTTTACCTACCACAGATGTTAGGCTAACCGGTCTATGGTTTCCAGCCTTCTGCCTACTGCCCTTTTTAAATAAGAGTGTTACATTTGCAGTTTTCCAGTCGGCCGGGACCTTTGCCGAGTCCAGGGAGTTTTGGAAAATTATTACCAATGCATCCACAACCCCTACCGCCACTTCCCTCAAGACCCTAGGATGTAAGCCATCAGGTCCAGGTGATTTATCCGCCTTGAGTCCCATTATTTTACCGAGTACCACTTCCTTAGTGATTTTGATCGTGTTTAGCTCCTCCCCCCCTTTAGACCCCTGTTTGTCCAGTGTTGGGATATTCTTAGTGTCTTCTACTGTAAAGACTGATGTAAAATATTCATTCAGTGTTTTTGCCATCTCCATATTTCCCACCATTAATTTCCCGGACTCATCCTCTAAGTGACCAACATTTACTTTAGCCAGCCTTTTTCTTTCTTTATAACTATAAAAACTCTTACTATCTGTTTTTATATTTTTTGCTAATTTACTTTCATAATCTATCTTCCCTTTCTTAATCAGTATTTTTGTTATTTTTTGCTGTCTTTTAAAGTTTTCCCAATCCTCTATCCTCCCACTAGATTTGGCTACCTTATATGCCCTTGATTTTAGTCGAATACTATCCTTAATTTCTTTACTTAGCCACGGATGGCTGTCTTTTCTTTTACACCCTTTTCTTCTCAGTGGAATATATATTTTTTGGAAGTTGTAAAATAACTCCTTAAATGTACACCACTGATCATGTATCGTCTTACCCTATAATGTATTTTCCCAATCCACTCTACTCAATTCCGCTCTCATACCTTCATAGTCTCCTTTATTCAAGCTTAACAAGCTTGTTTGAGATCCAACCTTCTCACCCTCTAATTGAATATGGAATTCAACCATGTTATTGTCACTCATTCCAAGGGGATCCTTTACTAGGACATTTTTAATTAATCCTGTCTCGTTACACAGGACCAGATCTAAGGTTGCTTGCCCCCTGGTCGGTTCAGTTACATACTGCTCAAGAAACCCATCCCTAATACACTCAATTAACTCATCCTCAAGGCAGCCCTGCCCAATTTGATTTGTCCAATTAATATGATAGTTAAAATCCCCCATAATTATGGATGTTCCCTTATTACAAGCCTCAACTATTTCCTGATTGATACTCCGTCCAACAGAGTTGCCACTGTTCGGAGGCCTATAGACTACACCCACTAGTGTTTTTTTCCCCTTATTATTCCTTACCTCCACCCAAACTGTTTCATTATCCAGATCATTTGACCCAATATCATTTCTCTGTATTACAGTGATTCCTTCCTTTATTGACATAGCCACCCCACCTCCCCTACCTTCCTGCCTGTCCTTCCTGATCGTTAAATAACCTGGTATGTTTAATTCACAGGCATTGTCACCCTGCAGCCATGTTTCTGTAATGGCCACAAGATCATACCCATATGTAGTTATTTGTGCCATTAACTCGTCTATTTTGTTACGAATGCTACGTGCATTCAGATAGAGAACTTTCAAAGATGTTTTTTGACACTTAGTTCCTGCTTTTGCCCTTTTTATTACGTTACCTTTTACTCCATACCTTCTGCCCCTTCCTGACGCGCTCTGGTTTTTAATTTCCCCACCGCTACCTAAGTCTATGACCTTCTCTGTTGTCATTTTTATTATTTGCTCTCTAGGAACCTCCCCCCCACTAGTTAGTTTAAAGCCCTCTCCACAGCCCTAGTTATATGATCCGCCAGGACTCTAGTCCCAGCACTGGCCAAGTGAAGCCCGTCCCGACGGAACAGCTCCCTCCTGCCCCAGTACTGGTGCCAGTGTCCCAGGAAGCAAAACCCATTTCTCCCACACCGGTCTTTGAGCCACGCATTTAACTCTCTAATTTTATTTGTCCTAGCCAAATTCGCTCGTGGCTCAGGTAATAATCCAGAGATTATTACCCTTGTGGTTCTGCTTTTTAATTTGGCCCCTAGCTGCTCAAACTCCCTCAGCAGAACCTCCTTCCTTGTCCTATCTATGTCGTTGGTACCAACATGGACCACGACAACAGGATCCTCCCCCTCCCACTCCAAGTTTCTCTCCAGCCCAGAGGAGATGTCCTTAACCCTGGCACCGGGTAGGCAACACAGCCTTCGGGACTCTCGCTCTCGGCTGCAAATAACTCTATCTATCCCCCTAACGATACTATCCCCTACCACTACAACATTTCTTTTAACTCCCCCCACTTGAATGGCCCCCTGCTTCACGGTGCTGTGGCCAGGTTGCTCAGCCTCCCTGCAGTCCCTGCTCCTGTCCCTACAGGGAGTAAGAGCCTCGAACCTGTTGGACAAGTGCAAGGGCTGCGGCTCCTCCAACACTACCTCCTGGATCCCCGTACCTGCCTCACTTCTAGTCACACCATCCTGACCCTGGCCACGGACTACATCTGCATTAATTAATCTAATTGGCGTGACTACCTCGTGATACACAGAGTCCAGGTAACTCTCCCCCTCCCTGATGTGTCTCAGTATTTGAAGCTCGGACTCCAGCTCTTCAACACGGAGCCGAAATTCCTCGAGCAGCCAACACTTACTGCAAATTTGATCACCGTGAGCATCAATGGTGTTCACCAGCTCCCACATATTGCAGCAGCAACACATCACCTGATCTCTCCTTCTATGTAATTAATTAAATTTATTAATATTATTCTTAAATATCCTCTGCCCTGATTCTAGATGGTGAATATCACACCTTAGAAACTATAAACCAAAGAGATTTAAGCTTAAAAGGGAGAAATACTTACCAACCAATCACTTACCCGCTTTCTGGTGACGTCACACTTGGATTACTTTTTACCTCTCTCCTTCCAGACTGGAGACTGGTTTTACCTTGTCTCTGGGGCTTTTTAAAGCCCCGCTCTGCCGCTCAGGTTTCCCGCCGACGCTGTGAGGCCTTACCTGGTCTCTGGGGACTTTTATACCCCGCTCTCCTGCTCAGGGTTCCCGCCGACGCTGTGAGGCCTTACCTGGTCTCTGGGGACTTTTATACCCCGCTCTGCCGCTCAGGTTTCCCACCGACGCTGTGAGGCCTTACCTGGTCTCTGGGGACTTTTATACCCCGCTCTGCCGCTCAGGATTCCCGCCGACGCTGTGAGGCCTTACCTGGTCTCTGGGGACTTTTATACCCCGCTCTGCCGCTCAGGATTCCCGCCGACGCTGTGAGGCCTTACCTGGTCTCTGGGAACTTTTATACCCCGCTCTGCCGCTCAGGTTTCCCGCCGACGCTGTGAGGCCTTACCTGGTCTCTGGGGACTTGTATACCCCGCTCTGCCGCTCAGGTTTCCCGCCGACGCTGTGAGGCCTTACCTGGTCTCTGGGGACTTTTATACCCCGCTCTGCCGCTCAGGTTTCCCGCCGACGCTGTACATGATTGCAAACGTTCTGTAGGACACGGCCTTCCTGTCTAAACAGGGCTTCACTAAAAATAATCGCTATTTAGCTGAAAAGGAGAAATTTAGTTGGCTATAGGAAGACAGCAGATCAGTGACACAAATCAAAAAGCCGACACAGGCACGATGGGCCGAATGACCTCCTTCTTTGCTGTATGATTTATGGAATGAGCAGAAAAGGAAAGTTAATGAGACACTCGGGAGCGACTTTGACCCGGGAGAACAGTCGTCGTGTAGTTTCAGGCTCTGACCACTTAATGGCTCCGTGGAGCGAATTTCTGTCGTCTCTCCGTCGCTACTTGCTACATTAAAATTAAACTTACTCTCCCCGATAACGCGAAGGGCAGCTCAGTACAGTTTATGTAAAATGCCACAGCTACATGCAATGAACTAAAAAACTAAGGAAGGGCGACAATTTCCCTGTTCACTGACTTCAGCGAATGGTAAATCCTTCCACGAAGACTTCCTCTGGTCGCTCTCTCTAAATGAACCTTAATGAATTCATAATATAGAGTTTATGATTTCCCCAGGAATGCCGACCAGACGAATGTCCATAGAAACATTTCGAATGTTGCTACACCGACATCAGTGACCAGAGCAAATCTCCCCACACACTGATTGTGTGAAATTATCACAAACGGATGTGACATGGTTGCAGAGTCACTTCCCTTTCTATGCTTCTCACAGGGGTAAATAGTTCAGCCTGGTCCGATACTGCTGGCAGTTTTTGCTACAGTAGTGAAGCGGTCGAGGCTCATATTGTGACCCCCGGACAGCAGTGTGTTTCCTTGTTTATTTCAGTGTAGTGTTGGCGCTCTCTCTACTGTGTAAGTATATGTGGAATCCGAATTAAAACAACACCAATAGGTCCGGTTATTGGTTCGGATATTTATAATTGTTCAATTTCTCCTCCAACCGACAGCGTTGGCGGCGAATCCGTGCATGAAGTCTATTCGACCAGGACGGTGCGGGAAGCAGAAGCGGTGACGCTGAATTGTAGTTTTACAACAGATACAAACCCTGAGCGTTTCTGGTACCGGCAGCTTCCCGGTCGAGCCCCAGTAAACGCGCAGGTTTAATACGCCAATGTACCGTGTAATGTGTGTTCTATTTCAAGTTTTCCTCTCACTGCCGCTGCGCGTTTTTCATTTCCACACCCCTTAAACCAGCACAGAAGTTTGCAGCTTTGCTCCGGTTTGGAATTATATTCAAAGGGCTCTAAACCTTCCCCTTTTCTGAGTGTTGGTTTAATTTCTGTCGGTGTGTGACGGCTCACCGAGAGCAATAATTTCATTCTCCTGTAACATTCCTGTTTACACCGACGTGTCCGCTCCGTGCGGCAGAATGCCTCTGGTCGCTACTTCTAGTGACATAGTGAACGCATTCTAAAAGAATGAATGACGATTCTACTAAACTAGAGCTCAGACGAGATTTCCCGCTGTGTTTGTGATGTCGCTAACGCAGGGAGACCAGAGGAAATCATCCCCTTGTTTGTCCCCAGCAGAAGGTTCATTATACCCGACCTCCTGTAATCCACCTCAGTCTGATTGCTGACAGTGAGTGAAACAAAGTGAACATATTAATCTACATTCAAATCGTTTTTAGCACTTGGAGGCTACTTTCCTCAGGTCAAGCTGTCTCTCAGGTCAATTTATGTTCAAGCTGTCTCTTGGGTCAATTGGAGAGCAAACTGTCTCGGGTCCGTTAGAGATCAAGATGTCTCTCAGTTCAATTAAAATTAAGCTGTCTCTTTTTATCAGTATTTCTCGCTCCGATCAGCAGAATGTGTCGTTGGTGGATGACTCAGTTCTCTGTAATAAACACATACTTGTGCTTAAGGGCGAGACGTCAGACCCGCCCTCGCCGGCGCTCTCAGCGCTTTCTGATTGAAGTTCTGCAGGAAGTGCCGTCAGACCAGCCCCAGCCGGCGCTCTCAGCGCTTTCTATTTGATGCTCTGCAGGTTTCTGACACAAAAACTCCCATGAATTACGGAGCATCAGTGATGCGGCTCCCGTTCTCGCTGTGGTCTGGCTGACATTCATTTTCGGTAAGTAGTTTATAACTTCTGAAAGTGTTTCATACCTCGAGGAATACAATTGAAATCCAGAGAAGCTGTGTTAGCCTTTGGTTAGACAATACTTGTACCGTGACCAGGTCTGGTCTCCATAATATAAAAAAAATAGTGACACTGGCAAAGGTTCAACAAAATTACAAGGATGATACCAGAACTGAGAATTTATAACTATCAGCAAAGACTAAGCAAGCTGGGGCTCTTTTCTTAGGAAAGAGAGGGCTGAGAGGTGACGTGATAGAGGTCTTTTAAATTATAAAGAGATTGATAGGATAGATGAAAAGAACATGTTTTTACTTGTGAGGAATTCCAAAACCAGGTGCCAGAAATGTAATATAATCACAAAAAAATCCATAGCGAATTCTGGAGAAACATCTTTACCCAGAGAGTGCTGAGAATGTGGAACTGGTTACCACAGGGAGTGGCTGAGACGAATAGCGCAGATGCATTTAACGGGAGGCAAGATAAGTACATGAGGCAGAAAGGAGCAGCAGGATATGCTGACATGGTTAGATGAAGGGTGGGTCGGTGTACACATACGGACATTGATCAGTTGGCCGAATGACCGATTTCTGTGCTGTAAATTATTTTTAATTTTATGTAAAAGCCACTGTCAGTTGGTTCAGTTTGACCCTTTAACCGATGAATTCCGCTTTCTTTAACCGCGTGTTCTAGATCTGAGCGATGGAGATTCTGTTACAGAGCGGGTGCCCTCGCTCACACTGACAGAGTGAGAAGATGACACTTTAACCTGCACCTATTCCGCCGATGGTTATTATTTATTCTGGTACCGCCAATACCCAGGCAGACAGCCCGAGTTTGCAGTCCGGAGGTAAACGGACGGCAGTTTTGAATATCAGGACGATTTCGCTCGAGGCCGTTTTTCTGATACAGTCCAGCAGTCAGACAAGTTGTACCGATTGACCATCTCGGGGCTGCGGCTGACTGACACCGCGGTGTATTACCGTGCACTGAGGCTCACAGTGATAGGAATGAGCGGAAGCCTCCTACCATAACTGCCGCAGATTTCTGGATCACAGCTGTTGTCTATTGTGGGCTGTTTATCACAGCGGGTCAGACAATGAGTCGTGAATACATCCCTGTGCGCGCAGGCCCCTATCAGAAACCAGATAACACTTATATAAAACCGTTTACATTGAATACTGATATCGCCTGATTATTGGATTAACTGTGTGTGGGCAGAAATGGCTGTTGTTTAATTATGTATCTCAGGGAGCTCGCCAATCCCATTGAGAATAAAGACACCTGCGGGTTACTGGAAGTGGTTCTGTCGATGCACTGTTGCTACGGATATAACATAATAAATAAGGGCCAGGAGTAGGCCATTTGGCCCAGCGAGCCTGCTCCACCATTCAATAAGATCATCTCCACTTTCCTGCACTATCCCCATATCCCTTGATGTCCTTAATATTCAGAAATCTATCGATCTCAGTCTTGAATATAATCAACGACTGAGCCTCCACAGCCCTCTGGGGTAGAGAATTCCAAAGATTCACCACCCTCTGAGTGAAGACATTTTTCCTCATCTGAGTCCTAAATGGCCGACCCCTTATTCTGAGACAGTGACCCCTGGTTCTAGACTCCCCAGCCAGGGGAATCATCCTCGCTGCATTTACCCTCTCAAGTCCTGTAAGAATGCTGTATGTTTCAATGAGATCGCCTCTCATTCTTCTAAAGTCTAGAGAATATAGGCCTAGTCTACTCAATCTCTCCTCATAGGACAATTCCCCCATCCTAGCAACCAGTCTGGTGAACCTTCGTTGCGCTCCCTTTATGGCAGTTATGTATTTCCTTCGGTAAGGAGATCAGAACTGCACACAATACTCCAGGTGTGGTCTCACCAGGACCCTATATAATTGCAGTATGAAGGCTTTACTCTTGTACTCAAATGCTCTTGTAAAAAATAATAGCATACCACTTGCTTTCCTAATTGCTTGCTGTACCTGCATGTTAACTTTCAGTGATTCGTGGAAAAGGACACGCAGGTCCCTCTGAACACCAACATTTCCCAAACTCTCACCATTTAACAATACTCTGCTTTTCCATTTCTCCTACCAAACTGGATAACTTCACATTTCTCCACGTTATATTCCATTTGCCATGTTCTTGCTTACTCACTTAGCCTCTTTATATCCCATTGAAGCCTTCTCACTTCCTCCTCGCAAATTACATTAGCACCCAGCTTTGTAACATCAGCAAACTTGGATATATTACATTTGGTCCCCTCATCCAGATCATTGATGTAGATTATGAATAGCTGAGGCCCAAGCACTGATCCTTGCGGTAACCCACTAGTTACAGCCTGCCAAGACGAAAATGAACCGTTTATTCCTACTCTCTGTTTTCTGTCCGTTAAACAATCCTCAATCAATGCGAGTATATTACCCCTAATCCCATGTGCCCTAATTTTCTTTAAGAACCTCTTGTGCGGCACCTTATCGAATGGGTTCTGAAAATGCAATTGCACCACATCAGCTGGTCCCCCCTAATCTATACTGCTAGTTACAACCTCAAAAATTTCTAACAGATCTGTCAAACACGCACGGCAAACGGACAACTAGTGATTGGTTTACAATATCAGTCTACAGTGTAGACGGAGATAGGTCGGTTGGGGAAGGCTCCAATAATTCAATTAACGTTATAAAACTTTTCTCACTATTAAAGACACTTGCACATGTTAAAACTAACAATCTGCATTATAAGTAGATTCCAGTGGTAAAATTCAGGACAAAATTAGTAGCTGCAAACGAACCGGCAACAGTGAGGAGGAGACCGCGGTGACGAGGAGGACGGAGCGGCTGAGGGACATTGTGCTCCCACTGCCACTGGAAGCCACTGAATTGGCTTTCGGAACACGGCACTGTAAGAATAGCTGACGTGTCCCTACGGGGAGTAAGCATTCCATTGTAATTGTACTAGTGCTGGTTACATATGGCAAATAACATTGAATTGAATTGAATTGGTATTAACCTGTAAGAAGAGACGTAGTGTGTTCTAGGCTCCGGGCCAGATAGATAGAGGAACCGAATGAATAAAAAAGGCAAATATAGAAGATATAAGAAAAGATGAGATATTGAGGTTCAAACCGTCTAAAGAACCAAGTACAAAGACGATGCAACGTCGTGCAGACTCATTACAGAGAATTTCACAATTTACAAGATGATTTAATGGGGTAACGTGTTACCTATTAATTATGGGGTGTTGACATGTTATCATCAAGTTACTTAAACGATACTAAGACTATAACACAAAAGTTCAGACCACTTGAAAGATATAAGCTTGTGGCAGTCAAGAAGCAAGAGGTTAACGCTGCTCCCAAAAGGAACGAGTAATGTCAGTTCTATTGTATCTATTTACCTCAGCTGGTAAGATTGCTAGCAAACTGAATTTTTAACTGTGCTTTGTCTTGTACTGAAGAAAACTGGTTAATTACCACAACCGTTTTGGCACAGTCTCCGTCTGAATGTCGGAATGTGACTTGGAAACAGTACTTCACCGAACTGAAGGCAAAATTACCGGGGCGCAATCTTGATTTATTTCACTAGATAGCAACATACACCCAGGAATCACGCGTTCGAACCTGTCTGGAAACATCGATCTCTGCCCGTGTTATACGGGAGTTTACACACACAATCCACCAATAACGACTGAACTAAGGTTACTGGAGATTAGGTCAGCCAACGGCTTGTCTGGCATCTTTTTATCAGCAACACCATGATTTCCAATCTTCTAGGAGTATCAGAAATCAATCATGTTAAATTGCTGAATTCATCTGTCCAGGTAAGCCATTTCAGGTTCATTGACTTTGGGCGGAAATCGATGATTGACCAGACGGCAGTTGCAGACCAGCTGCTGGTGATTTCTTCACTTGATCTCAGGTTGAGGATAACGGTTGGATGATGTACCACACGATCTGCAAGAAAATACATGATATGGGGATTTTTGGTCGCAATCCAAACAATTTCTGCACTAGACCATGTCTATATTTATATTTCACTAGAACCTGTCTATGTTTATATTACACTAGAGCCTGTCTCTGTTTATATTAAACTCGAACATTTCTCTGTTTATAATACACTACACCCTGTCTCTGTTTATATTACACTAGGCCCTGACACTTTTTATATTACACTAGGCCCTGCCTCTGTTTATATTACACTAGGCTTTGTCTCAGCTATTGCTGCACCAGTCCTTGCCTTTGTTCATATATTACACTAAGCACTGTCTCAGTTATCTCTGCACTGGGCCATGTCTTTGTTTCCGTATCACTAGGCCCTGTATCAGTTATCAATGCACTAGACCATGTCTCTGCTTATATTACATTATGCTCTGTCTCAGTTATCACTGCACTAGACCCTGTCTTTGTTTATATAACACTAGGTCCTGTCTCTGTTTATATTAAAGTACGCCTTGCCTCTGTTTATATTGCATTACAATTCAATTCAATTCAGTTCAATTCAATTCCATTTTATTTGTCATACATGCAGCAGACATGTGTACTGCACAATGAAATGTTGATTTTTACGAGTCCTCCCAACATTGGAATAAATATGGCATAACAATGATAAAATACTAATAGAAATACAGTAATAATAAATAAAACAACAGCAATAATTAATAATAAATTATACGTTCCCGCGTCTTATGGCCTGGGGGTAGAAGCTGTTTCGAAACCTGCTGGTACGAGACCGTATGCTTTGGTAACTCTTACCGGATGGGAGCAGGATGAAGAGGTTGTCGCTGGGGTGGCTCGCATCTTTAATGATTCTCAGGGCCTTCCCCCGGCACCTCTCGGGGTAGATATCCTTGACTGCAGGTAGTTTAATTCCTATAGTATGTTGTGCAGCTTTCTCCACCATCTGTAGGGCCTTGCGGTCTGTGGCGGTGCAGTTGCCATACCAGGTAGTGATGCAGCCGGACAGGATACACTCGATGGTGCACCGGTAGAAGTTGATGAGAATCTGGGGGGCCATTTCAAATTTCTTCAGTCTCCTGAGGAAGAACAGGCATTGGCATGCCTTCTTCGTTATGACGTCGATGTGATTTGACCACGTTAAGTCCTCCGTAATGAATACACCCAGGAATTTGAAGCTGCTGACCCTCTCCACCTCAGCCCCTTCGATGTAGATTGGGGTGTGTCCCTGCCCCTGCCGCTTCCTGAAGTCCATGATCATCTCTTTTGTTTTGCTGATGTTGAGGGAGAGGTTGTTGTACTTGCACCATTCTGCTAGAGCTCTTACCTCCTCCCTGTAGTCTGTCTCGTTGCCATCTGTGATCAGGCCTACAACGGTACTGTCATCAGCAAACTTGATGATGGAGTTGGATTTGTGCGTGGCCACGCAATCGTGAGTAAACAGAGAGTACACAAGGGGGCTGAGCTCACAACACTGGGGAGCTCCCGTGTTCAGGATCAGTGTTGAGGAGGTGTTACTGCCTATTTTCACCACCTGGGGTCTGCCTGTCAGGAAATGGTATTGAATGCTGAACTATAATCAATGAACAACATTCTCACATAGGTGTTCCTCTTATCCAGGTGTGATGAGGCAGTTGTGCAGTACAGTGACGATGGCATCATCCCTAGATCTTTTTGGGCGGTAAGCAAATTGAGTGGGTCCAGTGTGTCAGTTAGTAAGGAGTTGATGTGGGTTTTGACCAGCCTCTCAAAGCACTTCATGATGACAGAAGTGAGTGCTATGGGGCGGTAGTCGTTTAAACAGGTTACTTTTGTTTTTTGGGAGATTGGAATAACCAATGTCATCTTGAAGCAGGTGGGGACTACAGACTGGTACAGTGAACAGTTGAATATATCCGTAAACACAGCTGGCAGCTTGTCAGCACATGCTCTAAGGACACGCCCAGGGATTCCATCTGGACCGGGTGCTTTGTAGGTGTTCACTCTCTAAAAGTCTTGCTCACGTCAGCCACGAAGATTGAGAAGACCCGGTCATCCTGAGCCTCGGGCGCCCTTGTAACAGGCCAGTTGTTGTTGGCCTCAAACCGGGAGTAAAAAGTGTTAAGCTCGTCCGGGAGAGAGGCATTGCTGGGCATGACACAGCTGGGTTTCCCTTTGTAGTCCGTAATAGATTGTAGTCCACTCCACATCCTTCGCGAATCTGAGCTATGATAGTGTGATTCCACTTTATCCGTGTATTGTTTTTTTGCATTTTTGATGGTTTTTCTTAGCTCGTACTTTGATTTCTTGTACTCATCTATGTCCCCAGAGTTGAATGCGATGGACTGTACTTTCAGCATAGCACGGATATCGCCATTTACCCATGGTTTCTGGTTGGGAAATGTTCGTACAACAATTCTCGGAACAACGTCGTCTATGCACTTGTTTATGAAACTAATGACTGAATCTGTATATGTGTTGATGTCATTGTCCGAGGCATTCCGGAACATATCCCAGTCAGTGGAATCAAAAGAGTCTTGTATCATAGCGTCTGATTGATCCGACCACCGTTGTAGAGATCTCATCACAGGCGTTCCTTTTTTCAGTTTCTGCCTACAGGTGGGTAGCAGCAGGGTGGAGTCTTGATCTGATTTGCCGAAAGGAGGGCGGGCAAGGGCCTTATATCCATCCTGGAACGGAGTGTAACCGTGATCTAGTGTGTTCTTGGCTCGCGTTGGGCAGGTGATATGCTGATGGCATTTAGCCAGTACTTTCTTCAGATTGGCTTTGTTGAAATCGCCAGCCACGATGAATGCAGCCTCTGGATGGGAAGTTTCAAGCCTACTAATGGTCCCATACAGCTCGTTTAGTGCCCTATTTGCATCGGCTTGTGGTGGAATGTACACCGCTGTAATGGTCACGGATGAGAACTCTCTCAGGAGGTAGAAGGGTCGGCATTTGATCATCAGGTGTTCAAGATCGGGTGAACAAGAAGATGTAAGTAGTTCCACATCGGAACACCAAGAATTGTTGATCATAAAGCATAGTCCACCCCCTCTAATCTTCCCCGAGTCCTTTGTTCGCTCCAGCCAGTGAATGTTGAATCCCTCTGGTTGAATGGACGAAGCTGGTATCGATGGATCAAGCCAAGTCTCAGTGAAAATCAAGATGTTGCAGTTCTTAATGTTTCGCTGGAAGGTGAGCCTCCCCGTGAGTTCGTCCAGCTTATTGTCCAGTGACTCCACATTCGCCAGGAATATACTCGGAAGCGGGGGGTGGTGTTCACGTCGCCTCAGCTTCACTAATGCACCTGCTCGTCTGCCCCACTTGCGCCGTCGTTGCCTCCTGATCACAGGAATGAAGTCAGGTAAGCAGGTGCGAGGGTAGATGGTAATAGTAGCAGAATCCCAGTTCGAAAAATCGGGGCTAGGTGCTATATCTCCGGACGATCATATGTCCAGAAGTGATTGACGGTCGTAGCGGATAAGCGAAGAAACAATACTTACAAAATTGTTTAATAACAACAATAAAATAATAAATAAAGTGGAAAGTCCTGGACGAGCTCATAAAACAGCGGCTACCCTCATGAGCCATACAGGTCGGTTAAACATTAGAATATTTTTTAAAAAACAACTAAACTACTAATACGAAAGCTAGAATGCTAAATACTAATCAGTAGAATACTAAAAAGCTAACAGTATGATATATTAAAATACAATATTAAATGCATTAAATACAACATTAAAATACCAGTTGGGGAGGAGCTCGTAAAACAGCAGCCATACAGGTCTGTTAAACAGTAGAATATTTAAAAAAAAACTAAATTACTAAAACTAAAACTAGAGTGCTAAATACTACACAGTAGAATACTAAAAACTAACAGTACGATATATTAAAATACAATATTAAATACATTAAATACAACATTAAAATACCAGTTGGGGAGGAGCTCGTAAAACAGCAGCCATACAGATCGGCGCTGATGTCACAATACACGATGTCTCTGTTTGTATAATACTAGATGCTGCCTCTGTTAATATTACATCGGGCTTTTCTCCGCTATTCTGCACTAGACCATGTCTCTGTTTATATTACTCTAGACCATGTCTCTGTTTGTATTACAGTAGGGCTGGTCTCAGCTATTGCTGCACTAGACCATGTCTCTGTTTTTATACTACACTTAGTCCAGTCTCAGTTATTACCACACCAGAGCGTGCCTCCGCTTATATTGCACCGTTGTACTACTCATTTTAAATACATGTGCAGTGAGACAGAGGGAGACATTCATCAACCTGACTGTAGCCCGGTTGCTCGGACATCTCCTGATATAGCAGAGGTTTGCAACTCAAAAACCCCTTTCGCCCAGTCCAGAGCCCCTCACCTACTATGTAACATCTGTCTACATCT
The DNA here is from genome assembly GCF_052327205.1 of Somniosus microcephalus. Classification (NCBI taxonomy): domain Eukaryota; kingdom Metazoa; phylum Chordata; class Chondrichthyes; order Squaliformes; family Somniosidae; genus Somniosus; species Somniosus microcephalus. The sequence continues at coordinate 20,382,951 of NC_140990.1, read as the reverse complement.
CAGGCACCCCCTTCCACGTATGGCAGAGTCCAAGGTAAGACGGTCTGTAGCCGGCGGGGGTGGGGGGGTGCGGTGAAGAACGGTCTTCCATGTGGCAGTATCCTGAGTGGTTCCTTCCTGAGCCTGTGTGGCAACTCTCCCGCTGGGATCCGAGTCTAAGGGTTGCTACCTGGGGAAAAACGTTCAACCATTGAGTACAGACAGGCTGCTAGGGAACTGCTAGCAGCCAACACCTTCACGAGGTAGTGTCGCCTTGTACCTCCCCCTCCCCCAGCAAGGCAAAGAAAAGAGCAGACACAATTTAAAGTGACACAGTGAACTTTTATTGCAGCATCAAAGACTTTTGAGGGTCATTTTTTGATGTAGATAGTTTATAACTTCTAAATGTTAACAAGCTATTTTCTACTTTTCAAACATTCGTAAACATGAATAGTTTAGAAAAAAATGTGTAAACAGTTTAAAGTGACTTTTTTGGTTTCTTAGTGCAATAAAGACATTCAAGATGTTAACTAGCTATTTTCAACTTTTCAAACATTCGCAAACATAAATAGTTTGGAACAAACTTTGTAAACAGTTTAAAGTGACTTTGTTTGGTTTCTTAGTGCAATAAAGACATTCAAGATGGAAACTAGCGATTTTCTAAATTTCAAACAGTTGTAAAAATATTTTTGCAAAAGTAAATGATGAAATTATTTTCAAAGCGACTACAGGCTGTAATTTTTAAACGAAAAGGTTACATATACTTTCAGTCACAAATATACATATACATGAAAAAAACAAAGACAACATTTAACATGTAAATAAAATGAAAAATTAAACAATTGAACGATTTGCCCCCTCGCATCTGTGCCTGAGGGTCAAAGGAGGTGCATTGCGCTAAAGGTGACACCCTAACGTCTCCTGCGCTTTCCCGCTCCCCGGGACTGGAGCCCTGTGCTGCCACTTGAAAGGCCTCTGTGTGCCACCTCTTGCCCTTCAGCAATTGCCTCATGACAGGGTTGCTGTTGCTGCAAGGCAACTTTTGCTTGCATCACGACTGGCAGACCAGCTGGCTCCTGGGCCCGCACTGTTTCTGCACTGGGAGCAGGTAAGGGTGTTTCTGCGGGAATCAAAGTAATGGCAGCAGAATGTGATTCAAGCAACTGCAATAGTCGAACGAGTGTCTCATTAAGTGACACCAACTGCAATGCTCTCTGATTAAGTGAAATGCCAAGATAATCGATTCCCTGCCTGATGGAGACTGCAGAGTCAACATTCTTCTCAGTAAGAGAACACACCAATTGACTCAAACCTTTAATCTGTTGCACCTCAGCTTGTAAGTGCTATTCTGGTAAATGTCTTTCTTATCCTCCCACCTGCTCTGCAGCATCAAGCTGGTGTCTGTCTGTGGGACAAGAGTCATCAGTGCCTCGCACAGAGCCAGAGGGTCCAGGAGATGGTGCGGTACTGTGCAGCAACGCAGGGTCCATACACTCCTCTTCAATAGCTGACATAGCACAAGTTGCTCCTGCTCCTCCAACACCTCACTTACTGCTCCCAGTGCATCAACAACCCCTTCGCCAATGCTCTCTGCGGCCGCAGACTCAAAACACTGCTTATCCCGTGTGTGAGAAGTATGCTGTCCAAATGTGGAGAGGAAACAGTAAACATTTGCAAAGGTAAAGCATGATCTGCCACATCACAGATATTCAACACACACCTAACATTTTTAAACATATAGCTGGCCAGCGCAACTCACGTTCAGGTGTAACAATCTCTGATTGTAAACCAGCCGAGGGGCGATCGCTAGTAAATCCAAACAGCTGCTGGGCCCTTTCCCCATGTTCGGTTAAATCCCTTAGCGTGACAACACCACCGCCTGTCAGTGCACGTTCTCTGGCATTGTGAGCACTTTTACTCTAAAATGAAAACAGAAAATATGAAACACCCCCCTGCATTTGAGACAGGGACACAACATGCTTTGCAGACAGGGTTTTTTTTCACTCACGAATTGAATTTTTGCAGCTCAAACCAGTGGAATCAAGATAAGCGCACAATAGATGACCCTGAGCTGGCCCCAAAGCCATAACATTTTATTGCAACTTCAGGTGACTGGACCAAGAACTCACTTTTCTATACTACATGCATTGAATAGCTATTAGAAACTAGTTCAGTTAAATTTAAAGAAATGTGACAGTTGACTTTTCTAATAACTGTACAAACCGTGCCAGTTCGCAATAAATCGCTAAATTTCTTGCGGCATTGTTCTGCTGTACATGGAATGGTGGAGTTTGCGCTGACAGCCTGGGCAACTTCTGACCAAGCTATCATCTGGCCTTTTCGCGGCACCCTGGACTTATCATTCCCAATGATGCGCAGGCGCTTCGCCTCCACCTCTTCCAGGAAATTGCTGAGGTCATCGTCAGTGAAATTCTGAGTTTTTTTAATGATGTGAATTGTGCTCATTCCAGCCATTTCACTTTGCTAATTAAATAAAATGAATGAAATGAAATGCTTTCAGGGCATTTAAAACTCTTTAAATTGCTTCAAATCTCTTTAAAACTATTTAACATTCTTCCAATTCATGTAAAAGTATTTGAAATTTTCTAAAATTAGCAAAGGATTCATAAAAATCAAATTACCTACTCACCATGCTGTTTCTGTATGCACTAAGGCTTTGGAGCTTCTGAAAAAAATTGGGGGCGTGTCCTATGCTAATACGACCTCACAGGGCGGGTCTCCCTGACACTCCGCGCTGGACGCTCCGCGCAGGCTGCACTCCTGGGCGGCGTGACGTCAGACGCTGCCCGGGAGTGCTCCTCAATAAAACGGAATTCCACACGCGCCGAGAGCACATCGGCCGGTGCGCTAGGTAAGTGCAGATCGGAGGCTTGCACCCGCGGCAAGCCCCCGACCCGAATTTCTGGGCCAATGATTCGCATCTGCTGGAAGTGGCTATTTAGAGAATTAACAATGGGCGGGGAGAAGAAATTCCAGTGGATCTGATAAGATCCCCGCGTTGTTTCAGTTTCATCTATTTCAGTACAGGCATTAATCAAAGTCTCTTGCTTGTGGAGTTCAGACTGCAACCATGGAGGTGAAACTCTTCCTGACTCTGGTTATTTTCCTGATCACAGGTCGGTGATTATTGGAACATTCCTGCAATATTCCTCAAGTCTCATACAATGTATTGTCTTTCTGTTGCTCGGTCTAACCCGCTGTGTGCCTGCTGTTTTTTTTCAGAGATCAGTAACGGGGACTCGGTGGCCCAGTCAGAACAAGGAGTCAGATCAGAAGAGGGTGAAGATTCAGCAATAACCTGCAGTTACTCTGTATCGGGATTAGCTACATTCTATAACCTCTTCTGGGATCGCCAGTATCCCCACCCAGCCCCTCATTATCTGCTCAGAGCTGCTAATTATGGGAATAAAAAGACGGCTCTGGGCTTTGAACACTTCAGCAGAAATCTCAACTGGACACAAGGCACTTTTCACTTATCCATGAAAGGCTTGAAGGTCACAGACAGCGCCGTGTATTACTGTGCCCTGAGAGCCACAGTGAATAAGGTTCCCTCGGTCCTCATACAAAAACAGGTCGGCATCAAGGATCGACGCCTGGAAAATATCGGTGATTGACTCTCCGAGAGGTTATAGAGCAAATGAATGGGAAAATACAACCTGATCCGATCGGGTTCCAGCAAATTTATTGCTGTCAGTGTTGGGATAAATGGAATTTCTCAACCATTTTAACCCACGATCAAATTCAGACATTTCCAGCCCCAGTGTTAGCTCATACCTGACTCTGGGAAAAATAACAGGATCGATCTCTAGAAGTGAATGTCCTGGGTGTGGTGAGGATCCGCCAGGTCACATTATAAAATATATCTCACCGGCGCCGAGGGCTCTCCACTTATCATGTCCCTCTTAGTCCTGAGGCTTCGACTAGTAATGGAGCTCATTGACTGTGGTGGAAAGTGAATGTTGCCGAGGATTGAATTGATTTAGATTATGTTTCTCTTTTCACCTTAATGAGAGAGAGAGTGAGAGAGAGAGGGAAAGGAAGACACCGAGTTAAAAACAGAGAAAGACACCGAGCTAAACAGAGCGAGTGACACCGAGGCAGAAAGAGAGAGAGAGAAAGAGAGAGACAGAGACAGAGAGCTAGGCAGACAGAGAGTGAGAGACAGAGAGACAGAGAGAGAGAGAGACAGAGAGTCACTGACACTCTCATAGCTTGGCAAGGATAGGGCTTGTAGGGAGACATCAGCAATTGATCCACAACTAACACTGATTGGCGCTCAGCTGGCGTCAGTTCTGAGAGATCAGCCAATCCTCTCCTTGGGAAACGCCCCTCAGTTAAATCTGCCCCTGATCTGAATTTACTCTTCAATATCAGACTAGAAGTGTCAACATATTTCAAACATTGTTATTTTCCATCGCAACCTGAACCAGACACCATGTTCTCCCCATGTTCCTTATTGGTAATAATGATCATGCTGCCCGGTGAGTCTATGCTTAAATGGTCCAGCCTTTTGACACATTCTTTATTTTGTTTGAGGAACGAGTGGCAAAGACTCGGTGTCGCAGGATCCGCCTGAATGAATGGCTCAGGAAGGACAACCCAATATACTGAACTGCAGTTACTCGGCAGCGTTCAACTCTCTTCTGGTACAGCCAGAATCCTGGGGAAGCTCCCAGATATTTACTAAAGCGATATAGTTCGGTGTCCGGAGACAAGTCTCCAGATACCCCAGACAGGTTCTCTGTGATTTGGACGAAGACAAGAAAACGGCTCCTTTAAATGTCTCCGGGCCTCCTGTCTCTGACTCTGCCGTGTATTTCTGTGCGCTGTGCGCCCCACACTGTTACAGGGGCGCAGTCAGTCCGTACATAAACCAGCAAAGGACTCTTACCTCCTCTCACTGAATCAGATCTGGGACCTGGATTGTGATCAGATAATAGAATGGAAACTCAATTATTACGACGTGTTTGGCCGAATGGCCTGTTTCTTTGCAGTAATTCTATGTAATATCCCCATTTATATCGACTGTGGGTAGTTCTCATGGTCAGTGAGCAGCTCTTTTAACGGGCCCCTCCGGTACTTATACATAACCATTTCCCTTCACTGCCCCCACCGCACAAACTGCCCCTGTTAAAGGGCCGACATTAGGTTTAATCCCACTCCTGATCTCTGTTGTGATGAGAACAATTTCACTCCGTTCCCCGCTCCCCGCTGTGACGTCATAAATTGGAGAACAAAGGAGCTGTGTACTGATTGGACGAATTGGTGAGAAAAGGACACGTATGCCGACTGGATGAATTGGAGAACAACGGACGCCCTGAGTCACTTGTTGACTCTGTCAGGAATGAACCAATCGGCAGAGAGACCTGATATTGCTCAATATCTTCCAAGCTCTTGACTAAAACAATTACAGGTTCAAACCGTTCTGTTCAAATCCGCCATCAACTCGCTGCAAACATGTTAGGTGTGACATTTTCTCAGTCGCCACAGCTGCAGCTCTATTAACCGGTAAGTTCACAAGTTACACAAACTTCCTCTTGCAGGTGTCGCTAACACAGAGAGTCTTTTAACTGTGTGTCTCTATACTTACAATGTATTCCGTCACCCTTATTATATTACTTATAATGAAATGACAGTAAGAGCTTACAGTTCTGTATTTCTAAATTTTTGCAGGTGTCAGTGGTGCGGACTCAGTCTCACAGGGGCCGGTTACAGCGAGGCAGTTTGAAAGAGACTCAGTGACCATCAATTACAATTAATCGACCACTGCTGTTTCCTAATCCTCACAGCTGCACCGTGAGGATCGAGACAAGGGACCCACATTTTTGATCTACATCCCTTCTGCTGGGGATGTTTCCAAAGCAGAGGGTGTGGGGGCTCGATTTTCCGCATCTCTCAAGACTTCGAAAAGTGAGGGTAATTTCACCATCGGCGGCCTGCGGCTGTCTGACAGCGCGGTGTATCACTGCGGGCTGAGAGACACAGTGACAGGAACCAGAGGGAGCCCCGTACAAACACACTGCCGGAATGTGACAAGGTCATGGGATAGCGGGCAGTGTGGGGAGAAAAAGGACTTTCTAAACTTGTCACCAGAAGGTCCTGATTTAATATACCCCCAAATAAACATAAAACCGAGGGAAACTGATAGGCATTGGGGAAAGTTTGCTCTGGTGCTTGTAGACTGAATACACCCTAAACATGGCGAAAAGTTGTGATTAGAGAATTGACACCATTTCATAAGTTAAAGATATTGCGGCAGAAACACTGTCCAAACAATTTGACATTGTGTTCCAGACGTTCAACGAGCTGTACAAACCAGGCAATTCCAGCGGCAGGTCTATAACACCGAGGGAACGCGCTGATTGTCTGCAGGAAGTTGGATCAAAAACTGTGTATTTACATAAAGCCTTATCCAGTGTGTTCAGATTCCCCAAAGCGTTTCTGGTGTGTGGTCAAGTATTCATTGAGTTACACATTTAGACTGATTGGTATGAGAGTAAACCATCTATCATGGTTATTTGGATTCATTGAAATTGTAAAACTTGTTTTATTCGTGTTACTAACATCACCTTTGCTATCAAGCACAATTTCTTTCTTTTTTAAGCTATAAATGCCAGGCTACCGCGAAATTCATCTTCCTTATTTTTATCAGGTGTTTTCGTGAGAAGAGACGATCCCGGAGCACCAAGTGCAATGTTTGGGTCACCCACCAAGGGGCGGCAGGACCCCAGCCGTTCCCTTCAGTGATGTCCCAGCCCTCCATGACCGCAGCGCCTTTGTTTGCTGCATCAAATCATTGAAGTTAGTCAACTGAATATGACCAACGAGTTGGCTGTCGGGACTTCCTGCAATAGAAAAGAAGTATTGTGAAAGTCAAACAGAGGACCCGTCAAGTCACCAAATTGGTGCAATATTTGTTAAAAAAGCAAGATGATTACACAGTGAATTTTATATAACTTTATTGAACCACCACTGACGGTGAAGGAAGGGAAGTGGATAAAATGATCAGTGTGAGGCGATGTCACTTAAGTGTTGAATTGGCTCACAAACGTTTTTAAGTTCATTCTCCGGATGTGGGCGTCGCTGGAAAGGCTGGCATTTATTTTTCGTCTCACTTTGCCCTTTTACAAGCGACTGTCTTCCTGGATCACTTCACAAAGCAGTTAACATTCAGTCACATCGGTATGGGACTGGAGTCACCATCAGGCCAACTGGAGAGCGGCAATAATCGCCAGCGGCACCTACAGCCCGACTCTTAGCAACGGTCCCGATTGGCTTAACATGCAGCACGTGGTTTGTCATTGAAAAATATTGCCGCAAGCTGCTCAGTGCAAATACCGGATCAGCTTCCCAGCAAAAGAGAGAGTATTGGAAATCAGCTCGACCCGGAGAAGCCCACACTGTCTGGGATTGTCGGAGATCATGGTTTGAAAATTCACCCTTTTGACTACACTCAGCTGCTCAACATTTGTTAAGTTTTTAAAGGATGTTATAGTACAAACATTTGTCAAGCGCAGTTTCTTATTAAACACACAATTAAACTCTAATCAATGCTTTCAATGTTCCCACCAGATCTGAGTCAGGGAGATTCTGTGTCTCAGGATTGGTCGGCTGAAGTCCTGAATATATATCGAGGTACCTGCAGTCCTGAATATATTTCGAGTTATCTGCAGCTTTCCACTCTGTCTTAATGGAGGTACAGATAAAACGGCGGCAAACCAGTTTGAAAACATACCAATGCTCCAGGAAACCGCCTTCTGTCTTGTTGCATTCAAGATTACAAACTTAAATTAATGTTTCATCCACCACCGCACCAGCATCCACAACCACCCCCCCCCGCCCCCCGCCGCCTACACCAAAAATACAGAAGCGAAGTTAACAATTTTTTTTCCCCACCCGGCTTGTACAAAATCCCCACATTTTTCTCACGCAAATTGTAAGCTGAAATCTGGAATTGTCAACCCCGAAGGCTGTGGATGCTGGGGGGCAATTGGAGCTTCCAGGGCTGAGGTAGATTGAGTTTTGTTGGGTAAGTGTATCGAGGGATATGGAGCAATGGCGGATAAATGGGGTTGAGGTACAGATCAGCCTTGATCCAATTGAATTGCGGAACAGGCTCAATGGGCCGAATTGCCTCCTCCTGTTCCTATGGAAGGGTATCGAGGAATCTGAAGCAAAGCAAGTAAGTTGAGGAAGAGATCAGCCATGATCTGATTGAATGACGGAACAGGTTTAGGGGTCCGAGTTGCCTCCTCTTATTCCTATCTACCAGCTGTGGCGGGGGTGGGGGGCGGTCACGATCGGTCCCAGGGCGGGGCGGTAGCGGCCGGCACTCGCCCAGTGAGCATCGCTCATCATTCAGCTGGGTTTCATTTTCAAAACTGAGGCTGGTCGCTCCTCAGGGAACGATTCTTTGTGAGTGAAACTAACGGGAGCTAAAAGGGAAAGGGGAATTCGGAACAAACACTTAGAAAGGCGGTTTGTTTATCGATATATATGTAAAGGGATTGATCAGGCTGTCTGTCTGTCTATCTGTCTGTCTGTCTGTCTGTCCTTCGGTGTGTCTGTCCGGCTATACACTCGAAAGTTATAGAGTGTACCTACGCGTGCGTTACGTCCAAAGAAAGCTTACCATTCCAGGATGGTCATAAGCGTATTTACTTGTCAGTCGGACAAAAATTGTTCGCGCGTTATACAAAAAACCTTCAAAATTAAACTCATTATCTGCTAACTACCATTGATTGACTGATGTCAAGGTCGACCAATCCTGTGCCGTCATGGTTGACCAATCCTACAGTTCAGTCACCTGATGGTTGGCCAATCGGTGTGTGTGTGGGCGGGACTAATCGTTTTCACCTCAGGGATCTGACAGCCATTGCTTCAACTACTTCCAGCTCAAAATCTGCTAATCCAGCTTCTAAAAAGTTAGTATCTCTTTTAAAAATAACATAAGATTTACCAAAAACGTTTTATTTGCACTGTCACTTTCATCTTTCAAGGTATTAAAAGGTAGAATATTGCCCGGAAGCACATTCTCAGAGGGACAGACAGACAGACCCGAAAGCCTGGGACTCGATTTAAAATGTTGCCCGGCAGCAGATTCACAGAGGGAGACAGAGACAGGCCCGAAAGCCTGGGACTCGATTTAAACCGCCCGGCCCAAAACAGCCCTGGCAACGCGGGGCCCCCCCAGCTAGTATATATATATATATAATGACCTATACAGATTCGCTGATTGCAGCGGCAGATTTGATGCTTATCGCCACCCGCAACACCCCCTACCTACGCCACGCCCCACACCCCCAAGATGGGGGAAGATGTGAATCTCCCGCACCCAGGCCACGCCCGTCTCCACCTTGGAAAGGCTCCAGATAATAACTGGTTGGGCTTTGATGGAAATTTTCTTTTTAAATCAGTTGGCTTCACGACATTAAATATTCGCATGTGAACGTAACTGGTAGAAATAAAATCACAAACACAGGCGGATTATAGATACATAGATAGATACATAGAAGATAGGAGCAGGAGTAGGCCATTCGGCCCTTCGTGCCTGCTCCGCCATTTAATGAGATCATGGCTGATCCTTTAATTCAGTATCCCGTCCCCGCCTTCTCTCCGTAACCCTTAACCCCTTTTGCCCGTAGAAATATATCTAATTCCCTCTTAAATATATTTAATGAGTTGGCGTACACTGCCCTCTGTGGCAATGAGTTCCACAGGTTCACCACTCTCTGAGTGAAGAAATTCCCCCTCATCTCTGTCCTAAATGGTTTAGCCCTTATCCTTAAATTATGTCCTCTAGTTCTGTTCTCACCCGCCAAGGGAAACATTCCTTCTGCATCCAGTCTGTCTAGACCTGTCAGAATTTTATACACTTCTATGAGGTCCCCTCTCAATCTTCTAAACTCCAGTGTGTACATCCCTAAACTACATAGTCTCTCCTCATAGGTCATTCCCGCCATTCCTGGTATCAGCCTGGTGAATCGCCGCTGCACCCCCTCCATGGCAAGAACATCCTTCCTCAGATGAGGCGACCAAAACTGTACACAGTACTCGAGGTGTGGTCTCACCAGTGCCCTGTACAGCTGCAGCAAGGTATCCCTGTTCCTGTATTCTAACCCTTTTGCTATGAAGGCCAGCATACCGTTTGCCTTCTTGACCGCCTGTTGCACCTGCATGCTCGCCTTCAGTGACTGGTGTACAAGAACACCCAGGTCTCTCTGTACTTCCCCCTCTCCCAATCTATTGCCATTTAAATAATAATTTGCCCTCCCGTTCCTGCACCCAAGGTGGATAACTTCGCACTTGTCCACATTATAGTGCATCTGCCATTTATCCGCCCAATCGCCCAGTCTGTCCAAATCGTTCTGGAGCTTCCTGGTCTCTTCCTCTGAGCCCACCCCACCTCCTAGTTTAGTGTCGTCTGCAAATTTGGAAATGCTGCATCCGACTCCCTGATCCAGGTCATTAATGTAAATTGTGAACAGCTGGGGGCCCAGGACAGATCCCTGTGGTACCCCACTTGTTACTGCCTGCCATTCAGAAAATGAGCCGTTTATTCCAACTCTCTGTTTTCTATCTGACAGCCAGTTCCCTATCCACGCCAAAACTTTCCCCTTTATCCCATGAGCCTCAATTTTCCATGCTAATCTTTTATGTGGGACCTTATCGAAGGCCTTTTGGAAGTCCAGGTACACCACATCTACTGGCTCTCCCCCATCTATTATGAGAGCCAGATGCTGTCCCATTACCGGAGCGACCAGCAGGAAATTACTGACGCTGTCAACAACCTCTTTCTCGGAGCTGATCTGAACATCGATCCATAACTTTAAGGGAAAACAGCTGATCAGAAGCAGAAAGGACAGTTTAACCGATCGATTCATTCTGTGATCGATCTTTCGGGCCGATCGGATTCTGCAGTTTGTTTTCTCGGCCGCTCCTGCAAACAGTTGGGTGACAGTTTGTCCGAGGTTAATGTGGTTTCCTCTCGGTCTGTGTTTCAGCGCCTGACAGCGCGCTGCAGTTTGTGGTTGCATCTGCCCGCGATTCTACACAACCCCAACAGACAGGAGCTCCGCCCTACAGTCCAATGGTAATTTTTGTACGGGGCTGAGACTGCTTTCCACTATGTTACAGCTTGCCATAAACAGAGGGACAACCACTAAATATAAGAAAAGAGTATATATAAATTATATGAAAGTATATTTATACACTCAGGGATATATCTGTTTATACACTGTATGGATAGATCTGTATTTTTGTGAACAAACATGAATGTTTTCCGATGCTTTGGCAACATAAGATGTAACTTGTCATGCCAATAAAGCGATTTGAATTGAATTGAATTGAATTGACTGCTTTCCTTCACTGTGAGTCCCAGAGAGCGCAGTAATACACGGCAGCGTCAGTCAGCTGCAGCCCGGAGATGGTTAAACTGGTGAATTTAGTCGCGGCCTGGAGCTGAGCATAGAAACGGACTCCGAAACCTTCTCCTGTGTGTCCCAAGACCGTTTCCTGATTACAAAGTGAGGCTCCTTCTCTGCTTGGTGCCGGTACCAATGTAAATAATAGCTGCTGGCTGTGGTATTGTAGGTACGTCTTATAGTCAGCGCTTCACCTTCTCTCCTGCTGACAGAAGTCTGGGACTGAGTAACAGAATCTCCATCACTCTAATCTGTAACATGTATTCAGGAACAAGGTAAAACCGAGTATTAAAAGCTGAAATAATATTAGCACTTTAGTTTGAAAACGACAAGATTGGATTCATCCTTACCGACAATAAACACCATAAACAAATCCCAGGCGCTGAATAGCCGCATAGCCGCTGCAGAGCCCGAACCTGTCGGTCCGGTTAAAAGTCCAATCTTGAACCGGAATAGACCCCATCAGAGGCTTCTATTGGTTCACCGTCGCTTCCTGTTCTCATTGTTTCCCTCCAGTGACGTAATCTCCAATCCACCCGCCTATATATTCAGTTGGGATTCAAATGATGGCCATGGGTCACCTGAAGGCCTTTGAGCCACAGTTTAAACTATCTGAGGATGGATTTAGTCACAGTGCGCCGAAGCTGTGGTGTGAAGAAATCTTCAGCTTTGCTGACGGTTGGGGGTTCATTTACTGGGCCCGAATCGGTCACACTGGGTGCTTGTTTAATTTCTGCCGATGTGTGACGACTCACCGAGAGCATTAGCTTCATTCTTCTGTTTCATTCTGGTTCACACTGAACTATCCACTCTGAGTGGTAGATTTCCTCTGCTCGCTATTACTACCCAAACATTTACGATTTCGCTAAAGCAACTATCCGAGGAGATTTCCACTGAGAGACCAGAGAAAATCTTCCCCTTGTGTGCCTCGAGCATGAGGTTAATCAAAACCGACTCACGTCAACCACCTCGGTCTGATTAGTGACAGTGAGTGAAATAAACTGAACATCTTCATCTGCATTCAAAGCGATATTTTGTCACCGAGATAATAACTTACAGCCATCAAGTGACCCAGACAGGCCGCTGTCCATCTTTTTGCCAGTCATCAGTCTTGTTCCCTCTATAAAGGCCTCTCACTCATCTTCCTGAATTTTGTACATACACATTACATATTTATTATTAACAAAGATAAGTATGTATTAAAATAAACAGTTTAAGCTCTAATCTACAAGTACCATCGTCAGCCGTGCCTCGGTTGTGTTTATCTAGTTTCCCCCAAATAGTGTCCAGTGTTGCGTCAAGGATTTTCCAGATGGTTTTCTTCACTTCGGATCGACCTATTGATATTCTTGTGTCCAGGCAGCTGACCGATTAAATATAATGTCTGATACAGATGTGAAATACAGAATTGTGTAACATGTAAACATACCAGTTAAGAGAGCTGCAGCTGTGCCGAATTAATAAAAAGTAACAGCGATTTGTTTGCAGGGAGTTGATGGCGGATTTGAACAAAACGTGTTGAGTCTGAAATTGCTTTAGTCAAGAGCTGGGAAGATGTTGAGTAATATCCGGTCTCTCGGCCGGTTGGTTTATCCCTGACAGAGGCAGCAGATGACAGCAAATAAGCTCACAGCGCCTTGGTGCTCTAATTCATCCAATCAGCTCACAGCTCCTTTGTTCCCCAATTCATCCAATCAGCTCACAGCTCCTTTATTCTTCAATTCATCCAATCAGCTCACAGCTCCTTTGTTCTTCAATTCATCTAACCAGATGGCAGCTCCTTTATTCTCCAATTGATCGTATCAGCTCACAGCACCTTTGATCTCCAGGTCATCCAACCAGCTCACAGCTCCTTTGTTCTCCAGTTCATCCAATCAGCTCACACACCTTTGTTCTCCAATTGATGACGTCAGAGCGGGCAGCTGGGAACTGAGTGAAATTGTTCTCCTCGCAACAGGGAACTCTACCGGAATTAAAACCAACGTTGGCCCATTCACAGGTTCAATCTGGGAGGTGGACGCGTTGAAGTGTTATAGTTAATGATGTTCTCTTATCAGTGCCGGAGGCTCCCGTTAAAAGGTTTGCTCACTGACCATTAAAACCACCCACAGCAGTTTTAAAGATGGATGCAGAGGTCCCGGGAGGATTTAGGCACAGTGATGGGTAAATGAGGCAGACGCCGCCTTTGACATTAATGAAATGGAGAGTGACTGACAGGATTGAATGGGAGGGCACGAACAGTCAATGGACACAGTTATATTGGGAGGAGCTGCTTGTTAAAAATATATGCAGCATATTTTCATTCATAATATTTTAATACTTCATAATAACATTGAAAATAAAGCACAGCTTTCGTTTGAAATTAATAATTCTAATTCTGGAACTATTTATTTACTCAGTTTCTTCAATAAAGTCATTGAATAATTTTCTCAGTTTGTAACTCGTCCCATACACTGAAACCAACAGTGAGCACTTACAGGAACGGTAGCAGAGTGGTTGTGTTACTGGACCAATAATCCTGGATTAATAATGTGCAGACGTGAGTTCAAATGCCACCACACGGCAGCAGGGGAATTTAAATTCAGTTAATTAAACAAATGTAGTACCAGTAATGGTGACCATGAAACTACTGGATTATCGGGAAAACCCATCTTGTTCACTAATGTCCTTTAGGGAAGGGACATCTGCTGTTCTTACCCGGTCTGGCCTGTAAGTGACTCCAAACCCGCATCCAACGATCGAATAAAAAAGCGCATTTAGTTGCCACTGCCCTCTGGTGGCAACTAAATGTCCGATTCCAAGTCTTGCCTTCGCACAGTTCACAACACTTTAGGATAATTCCGCGTGGGAGAAGGAATTCTGACACTACTTAGTTTATCCGTTGGATTATCCATTTTCCCAGTTTATAACACGTTGTTCCATCTACAAGCTGATTCCACACATTTATCGCTCTGTGTCTGAAGAATTTCCTGATATCAGGCCTAAAATGACCTTTCATGTTTTGAACCCATGCCCCCAAGTTCTACTTCCGAAGTTTAAGTTAAATTATATTACAAATTAACCTTTTTATACTCTTCACAATCTGTTTAACCTCTTGGCTTCACTGTAGTCGATAACTCGGGGTGAATGAAGCGCCAGTGTTAAACTATCTCAAAATTCAGCCCTCAAACTAACGAGATCAAACCCGTTACTGAGCCTTGAAACACACCGCATTTACACTCGCAGAATCTGCTGCCAGAATCCACACGGGCTGTATTTTGTCTGCGTGGGCTGGATACTTTCAGTTAAAGGAAAAAGGGATCATTGAGAGGTAAAGTGAAGGTGGAGAGACTGTATTTACCTCTCTGTCTGTATATCTACTTAACATCCATCCATCTATTTATATTGATCTACATTTTTATTTTTATAGTTTGGTTCTGTTGTATTATGAAAATCCAGGTCCCAGATCTGATTCATTGAGAGGAGGTGAGAGTCCTTTGCTGGTTTTTCCACGGACTGACTGCGCCTGTGCAACAGTGCGGGGCTTAGCGCACAGAAATACACGGCAGAGTCAGAGACAAGCGCCCCGGAGTCATTTAAAGGAACCGTTTTCTTGTCTTGGTCCAAATCAACAGAGAACCGGTCTGGGAAATCGGGAGACATGTCTCCGGACACCGAGCTATATCGCTTCAGTTAATATCTCGGAGCTTCCCCGCGATACTGGATGTACCAGAAGAGAGTTGAGCCAGTGTACACTGCCGAGTAACTACAGTTTAGTATTATGGTCTGTCCTTCCTGAAACATTAATTCAGGCGGACCCTTTGCCACTCGTTCCTGTAAAAAATACAGAATGTGTAAAAAGCCTGGGAGTAAATAAAACCCATGGAACACACACTGACCCCTTAAACAGGTACTCACCGGACAGCACGACAATTATTATCAGTAAAGAACGTGGGGAGCCCATGTTGTCTGGTTTAGAATTCGGCAGAAAACAGCAGATCGCGTTAAATATGTTGATCTTCTAGTCTGATATTAAAGAGTAAACACAGATCACGGGCAAGATTCACTTATGGAGAAACTGAGGGGCGTTTCCCAGGGACATGATTGGCTGGTCTCTCAGAACTGATGCCAGCTGTGCACCAATCAGAGTTGTTGTGGACCAATTATTGATGTCTCCCTACAAACTCTTTCCATGCCTAGCTATGAGTGAGTCTCGCACTCGCTGCCCCCCCCTCTCTGTCGCTCTCTCTCTCGCTCTCTATGTCTCTATCACTTTGCCCTCTCTCTCTGTGTCGCTCTCGCTCTCCCTTTCTCTTTCTATCTCTCTGTGTAACTGTGTCTCTCTCTCCATCTATCTATCTATATGTTAACTGTTGTCCTTCTGTTTCCATGGGTAACCAGGAATGTTTTCTGCAGGTCTGAGTTCTGGAGACTCCGTTGAGGAGTGGCCAATCGAAACCCAATCTCTGGAAGAAACCTCAATGAACATTAATTGTAATTGTTCAACATCTCTAGCATGCTATTACCTAGAGCTTTACCCTCAGAGCCAGAACAAGACTCCCACTTTCGTAATTCAAACGCATTCCTTTGGAAAGGGTGAGGGACCTGGGAGTTAATGTGCATAGGTCCCTGAAGGTGGCAGGACATATTCAGAGAGTGGGTAGCAACGCATATGGGATCTTGGGTTTCATAAATAGAGGTATTGAGTATAAAAGTAGAGAGGTTATGCTGAATCTTTATAAAGCGCTGGGTAGGCCACAACTGGAGTATTGCGTCGAGTTCTGGTCACCACACTTTAGGAAGGATGTGAAGGCCCTTGAGAGGGTGCAGAGGAGAATTGAAGAATGATTCCCGAGATGGGGGATCTTAGCTACAAGGACAGGTTGAAGAAGCTGGATTTGTTTTCATTGGAGCAAAGGAGTTGAGGTGATTTGATTGAGGTGTACAAGATTATGACGGGTTTGGATAGGCTAGACGGGGAAGTGCTGTTCCCACTAGTTGACGGTATAAGGACTAGGGGGCACAGATTTAAGGTTCTGGGCAAGAGGTATAGGGGGGACGTGAGGGAAAACTTTTTTACGCAGCGAGTGATGATGACCTGGAACTCGCTGCCGATGTAAGTTGTGAAAGCAGAGACACTCAATGTTTTCATGGGGAGACGGGAATAAACTTGCTGGGTTACGGGGATAGAACGGGGGAATGGGACTGACTGGATTGCTCTGCAGAGAACCGGCACGGACGCGATGGGTCGAATGGCCTCCTTCTGTGCCGTTATGACTCAATGACTCTAAGTTTTTTTTATTCGTTTATGAGATGTGGGCGTCGCTGGCAAGTCCAGCATTTATTGTCCATCCCTAGTTGCCGTGGAATGTCAAGGGGCGGTGGTTAGACTTTCGTTTGTTGGCGATAGTCATTGCCTGGCACGTCTGCGGCGTGAACGTTACCTGCCACTTATCAGCCGAAGCCTGAACGTCGTCCAGGCCTTGTTGCATGCGGGCATGGACTGCTTCACTTTCTGAGGTGTTGTGATTGGCACTGCAGTCATCAGCGAATATCTCCATTTCTGAAATTATGTTGGAGAGAAGGTCATTGGTGAAGTAGCTGAAGATGGTTGGGCCCTCAGGAACTCCTGCAGCGATGTCCTGGGACTGTGATGATTGACCTTCAATCGCCACAACCATCTTCCTTTGTACTAGTGATGACTCCAACCAGCGGAGAATTCCCCCCCACTCGATTCCCATTGACTTCAGTTGAACTAGGGCTCCTTGATGCCACACTCGGTCAAATGCTGCCTTGATGTCAAGTGCAGTCACTCTCACCTCACCTCTGGAATTTAGCTCCTTTGTTCATGTTTGGACGAAGTCTTTAATGAGGTCGGGAGCTGAGTGTTCTTGGCGAAATCCAAACTGGGCATTAGTGAGCAGGTTATTGGTGAGTAAATGCCGCTTGATAGCACTGTCCATGACACCTTCCATCACTTTGCTGATGATTGAGAGTAGACTGTTGGGGCAGTAATTGGCCGGATTGGATTTGTCCTGTTTTTTGTGGCTAGGACATGCCTGGGCAGTTTTGCACATTGTCGGATAAATGCCAATGTTGTAGCTGTACTTGAACAGCTTGGCTAGAGGCACGGCTAATTCTGCAGCACAAGTTTTCTGCACGATAGCCGGTATGTTGTCAGGGCCCACAATCTTTGCTATATTCAGTGCGCTCAACCGTTTCTTGTTATCACGTGAAGTGAATCGAATTGGCTGAGGACTGGCTTCTGTGATGGTGGGGACCTCAGGAGGAGGCCGATATGGATCATCCACTCGGCACTTCTGGCTGAAGATGGTTTAAACGCTTCAGCCTTGTATTTTGCTCCACCATGATTGAGATTGGGAATATTCATGGAGCCTCCTCCCCCCGTTAGTTGTTTAATTGCCCACCACCATTCACGACTGGATGTGGCAGGACTGCCTAGCTTTGATCTGATCCGTTGATTGTGGGATCCGTTAGCTCTGTCTATAGCATTCTGCTTCCGCTTTTTAGCGTGCATGTAGTCCTGTGTTGCAGCGTCCCCAGGTTGGCACCTCATTTTTAGGTACGCCTGGTACTGCTGCTGGCATGCTCTTCTACACTCGTTATTGAACCAGGGTTGGTCCCCTGGCTTGGTGGTAATGGTAGAGTGAAGGATATGCCTGGCCATGAGTTTACAGATTGTGCTGGGATACAGTTCTGCTGCTGCTGATGGCCCACTTTGCCTCATGGGTGCCCAGTTTTGAGCTGCTAGAACTGTTCTGAATATATCCCATTTAACACGGTGGTAGTGCCACACAACACGCTGGAGTGTGTTCTCAGTGTGAAGACAGGACTTTGTCTCCACAATGACTGTGCGATGGACATGCTGCCAATACTGTCATGGACAGATTCATCCGCGACTGGTAGATTGGTGAGGACGAGGTCATGTAGGTTTTTCCCTCGTCTTCGTTCCCCCCACCTGTCGCAGGCCAAGACTGGCAGCTATGTCCTTCAACACTCGGCCAGCTCGGTCAGTAGTGGTGCTGCCATAGAAACATGGAAACATAGAAGATAGGAGCCGGAGTAGGCCATTTGGCCCCTCGAGCCCATTGCGCCATTCAATGCGATCATGGCTGATCATCCAAATTCAGTAGCCGGTCCCTGCTTTCTCCCCATATCCTTTGATTCCTTTAGCTAGATCCAGAGCCACTCCTGGTGATGGACATTGAAGTCCCCCACCCAGAGTACAGTCTGTGCTCTTGCTACTCTCAGTGCTTTTTCCAAGTGGTGTTAAATTTAACGACCTTTTCTCTGTCATTCTGTAAACATCCAGAAATATCGTTGTTTTCACCCTGACTGAGCTGCAGCTCGCTGACAGCGCCGTGTACTACTGTGCACTGAGTCCCACATTGAGAAGGACCTCGGGACACATTGTACAATAACCGCGTTCTGTGAGATCAGCTCAAGAAGCTGCTTTAAACTCGGCCACCAGGTGGTGCGGAAAGAGCGCCGATTCCCACAGCCGGGCACCTTACATCATTAATAATGACTGACACTTCCTCAATATAAACTAACATGAAATTCCTTTTGATCTCATATTTATGTTTATTAATGTTATACATTCCTTTACAGTTTTAAGATTTCAGAAGTTAGTGAAGTTGAAACAAGATGTGCGCCTCCAGAACCTCGGGATCGGTTGCAATTTTGCTCTCTTTCCCACCGCTAGTTTCAGCCCCTGGTTATAACACACATCACAACAAAATGTTGTTAATATTATTATTGAATTCAGTACCTCACAGGTGGATCCTACGGGTGATAACACCGCCCACAGCTTCCGTTTCCTGCCCTCGCTCTGACCCACCTTGCCTGCCCTGTGTTATTGGAGATATTGCTGCCGCTGTTCCCAGTTTGGCATTGGTTGGACCAGCAGTGAAGTGGGGCGGGGATCTGTATTTCTGCTCCGACAGAGCATTTCCCGGACTGCAGAGTTACAGTCTCAGGGAACATAATGCGGAACCATCTCGCACTGCTCCTAATAATTATATCTCTTCTCGGTAAGGAATTACTTCCCAGTAAACATCCAATCTCCCCTGGCTGCTGTAACCCAGATGTTATTATTGGGCAAATGATGATAATTATGTTGATTGAGGTGATGATGAGTCTGACTATTATTAATTTACATTAGAATGGAGCCACTGAGACACAGAGGAACAGCCGGTCCCTGAAATGATGGTTGAAGAGGAAAGTAATGTCACCCTAACCAGCACCTTAAAAACAAGCGACAGAAGCCCTTATGTGTTCTGGTACAGTCAGCACCTTGGGCAGCCTCCACAGTACAAAATTCATCTTATCAGTGGGATAGAAACCGGAACCCCGACTTCAAGAATCAATTTAATTCTACGTTTAATGAAACTACTAAGATTACCGAGCTAACGATCGGCAAAGCCCTGATCTCCGACACCGCCGTGTATTTCTGTGCCATGAGCCCCACACTGCTGCAGAGAAAAAGCGGATCCCGTACAAAAACCCACACTGAGATTTTCAGTTAGTGCTCACCAGAGGGCGCTCTCACGCCGATAAACAGAAGCGATAATTCAGCCTCCACAGTGAGAGTCACAGAGATTCTTAAAACGGCAAAAACACAATACTCATCATCAACAGGTGAACTCCACTGGCGGAATTATATTAGTTGGTGATTTCTACTCCCATTTATAATTTTTAAAGAAACTTCAGAAGTCCATCTGTGTCGCCTTTTGTCTTTTGACGCCCTTTCCGTGCCGGCCTCACCCTTCTGATAACCTGTCTCTACCCTTCACCCATAATCCTGCGAACTTCCTTCTTTCAGTCTTTAGTTTAACGATGGAAAACCTTTGCTGCTTCTCTGAACCGCTCCAACCCAGCTTCCAATAACCAGGAACTGCAGACAGGGCAGCGAATAAACACAGGATTTGTTACACTGTCCTCCGACATCTGAACAGTTCACAGAAGATCCAGCAGAGGGCGTCAGGTCACAGTATTCCTTTTGTGGATCAGACCTCGGGATTTTGAGTTAAATGCTGTTTCTCCAAAAGTTGTGCAAATGTTGGAATGAATTGAAGATTAATATTTGAAATCCACTTGCCACAATGGGCTGCGTCGGTACATCGAGCAATAATCATCACAAAAATACATCCACCATATCGAAGGATTGAATTCTGATACTAAGCAGTGGGCAGGACCAGTGAATTGAAGGGTGTGGAAAATGGGGAAAATAGTATGAAAATGTGAATGAAAGACACACCCTAAGATCTGAGTTCTGAAGCCATTAACTGTGGAGATCGATGTTAAAGGGGCAAAAGACACACCGAAGCCGCCTGTATTGTATTTGTTTTTGTGCGCCATGTCCTTTTCGAAGATGAGTGAAAGTTGAAAGGACAGCTTATCACGCCCTGCTGGTGTTGCCCTCTTGTTAACGAGGACCCGCCCTACATCTCCCCCTGGGGGTTTGAACTCGCTTCCGCGCTCTGCTCCCGGGCACTTAAAGCAGATGAGCGGTAATTAGCTGGAAAGTTGCGTCGAGCAAGCTTCCACAAACAGCAATGTAATAATGACCAGATACGTTGTTTTAGTTATCTTGATTGAAGGAGAAATATTGGCCTAGACACCGGGGATAATCCCCTGCTCTTCTTCGACATAGTGCCATGGGATATTTTACGTCCACTTGAGAGAGCAGAATAGTTCTCGTTTAAGCGTCTCATCCAACAGCTAGCACCTCCGACAGTGCAGCACTCCCTCAGCACTGCACTGGAATGTCAGCCGAGGCTTGATCCCACAAACTTCTGACTCATTGGCACGTGTGCCAGCACTGAGCCACACAAGACACAAGATAACAAGATAAGACACTTTTCACACTCATTACCATTCTAAAAGCAGGATTCTTTATCAATTGGTATTTGCATCAACTGAAGCTTACACCGTAATTGCGGCATTGCAGTACTGCAGCATAGCTCCCATAATATCATCCTGTTGCTGTTAATTATAGTTCTCTACAAGGGGTTAATGGAATATACTGTGAGACTAAACACAAAGATCAATAATTTCAATATTAGCAGCAAATCCCTTTCTCAAAGTAAACATTGCTCTGAGTGGGCCATCTTCGGTGCCCCATATATCATTGCAAGTCGCATGTCACAGTTCAGTGTTCTGAACAAAGATAGCTAAAAGGTATTGTCGTTTCGGGTCAGCTCCCTGCTGAACTGTGAATCGGTAGGCAAGCAAAGGGATATTTGAAATGTGAGATAGGCAGCTGTATTACACAGAGCAGAACCAATGACCAATTTGTTAATAAACCTGGTGGATATTAGGAACCTGCGGCAGCCCATCCGGGTGGTGAGGTCAAGGTTTCAGGCTCTGTCCAACACGGCCAATCATTGTGTGACGTTGTGTCGGCCATGATTCTGTGACGTACTGTCGGCCATGATTCTGTGACGTACAGGCCGTCTGTGGCCCTTAACTCGCCACTTGTCCTTTGATGCCCTTTCGCTGCCTGTGTACAATATTGTGTAGCCCTTTACACGTCTCCCCTGTTAGTTTTCCGGACCCTTTGATCGCGGCCTGTATACTGGGTTTATTTGATCAGAGTACGTTGGTGGGTCAGAGACTGATTTTACACAATGAACAGATGTAATGGTTGTGTTCTTTAAAAGAAGCCATAAGCACAGAGTTCCCCCAATGTCGATTCGCCTTCCGAGTGTCGCTCCATTCTATGTTACTGCACCTGGAAACTCTGAATATTAGAGACCATGAAAGCAATCATTACTTAATTGAAAGATAACTTTACAAGCAAACCACAGAAGAGGACGGTGCATGAAGCATTTGTTTAAATTACAGAGAGTTTATTATTTATGTATATTGTGTGTTTCTGCATGTATGTTGAAAGTGGCCCTGGACTGTCTCATATTGTAACCAGACACTCAGTTGCTGGACTGAGGGTGTGCTGCAGGGTCTGAGACGCCATCCTTCGATCAGAGGTTTAATCGATGTCTCCAGCCCGTTCAGGGAGATGGTAAAGAATCCCTGGCACTATTGGAATAGGAGCGGGGGATGCACCCGGTGTCCTGGGCCCACATACAACCCTCAATAAACACCACCCAATAAAAACACATGAGCCGACCTCCCAGCTTAATAATATGAGGCAAAGGCGGGCGGTAGTCTGCCTACAGAACAACTCCCCCCTGTACAATGTGGGAGGGGCTTTCACAGCGGGCTCAGAGACACAATGAAGCGTTAGAAAACTGCAGATTATTATTTAAACCTGTCGATTATTCACACAACACACAGCCAGATATCCGGGAACTGAACGGCCCATCAGTGATCTCCGGGACACCGCCCTGTGGAAATCAACAGGACTCCCTGAAGTATTTCAGTCCCGCTCTGAGGCACAGTCTCCCAGAACAGTCCAGGGCTGCAGCCTCCAGCTGTCCTTCATATAAACCATCAGCTCCAGGCAGCAGAACGATGCGAATTCTTCTTGTTTTCACCCTGTGTGTCTGTTTACCCCGTGAGTACCGACATTGTGTGGATTTAATGTAAAGCTGCCCGGGTCCATCCGAATTTCAGACACTGTCTGGGATTTACTCCCGTTATGTGGTACGGCTCTGATGGCCCATTAAACTCTCTCTGTTTAATTTCCAGGCTCTTTCAGTCAGTCAGTGACACAGACCCCGAAAGCGGTGACCAGGGAGAAGTGTCAGTCTCTCACCATCAACTGCGTTTTCTCTGATGGTGCTTCGGGTGATTATAATTTCCAAAATGGACATTTCTTCAGACAAGCTCAGACCGGGACAGAGTGGGAGCGGATCTCGAGCGGAGAGCGATTAGTTGTGATGACGAATAAGGCAGAAAAGACATTTTCTTTGGAAATTCGGGATGTGCGAGTTGAAGACAGCGCCACC
Source organism: Somniosus microcephalus (assembly GCF_052327205.1). Classification (NCBI taxonomy): domain Eukaryota; kingdom Metazoa; phylum Chordata; class Chondrichthyes; order Squaliformes; family Somniosidae; genus Somniosus; species Somniosus microcephalus. The sequence goes on along the minus strand of NC_140990.1, from coordinate 20,359,616 downwards.
TATTACTGTAAAGCTGGGTACCGGTGGGACTACACAGTGATGGGCCTCGGCTTCCCGCGATACAAAAACTCTCAATGCAGGTTGTGACAGAAACAAGTGAAGAAGCGGAGTCAATCTGCCGTTAAACCCACAGTTCCGCCTCGCACCGTCTGCCCCACAGTCTAGTTTATAATCGGATTGGATTATTGCAGTTAACACCCTGAGTTTTGTAAATGTTGAGTGTTTGCGGACGGTAACGTCTTTCCCGGAATTGGGGTCAATGAATGGCGATTAGGAATGACTGATCCCAGTTACAATTCCCGAACACCAGATGGGAACCTGTTCTAACAGCTTTAACCGGGAACCGCGGTCCCCGCCGTGTAACTAATGTCCCCTCATCTCACCGAGTCCCGGGCGGATTTGATGCTGACTTGAAACACTGTGTTCGCCAACACCTCACAGTGGATGAGACCTGAGCAAATACCTGTTTACAATTAAAATATAAATTCCCCGGGCCCGGAACCAGAATTTTAGGTTTGATCTTATTATCGCTTTAATCTGGTTTTATTTCATTGTAATTCCCTGCTTTCAGTTATCTTTCTTTGCTATTTTCTGTGTTTCTATGAAGCGCCCATCTCCGGCCGGTGTTCCTGGGCCTTTTTACTCAGAGCTCAGAGTCTCAGAAAGAACAGTTTGAACCGACGGGGACAGTGGAACAAGGAATATTGTTTATTGATCCCTGGAATAACTGGGCAGCGCCGACTGTCTGGTGATGTGTGTCCGGCAGATTGAGGTGTCGGTGGTTCTTGTACCGGGGTGATTGAGAGCGGTATCACTGTGGTGGATACTTGGAATGATTATACCTTGGATGGATCCGGGACGGTGGTGACTGTCACAGCCGGTAAGTGACTCCAAACCCTGCCGTGTTACTGACTCTCCCGTTTAATGTTTATCATCAGTTTATTATTATTATCAGTATCACCTCAAACCCCTTCAAAATCAAACGGAGCAGTTTTCTAATGGCGGGGGGTGGCGGTTCATTGCAGTTTTAGATTGGGAAGCATAATATGAATCGGGGTCGGGTCCGGGTGTGAGTCCGGAGAGAGAAGGTGTGAGACCCCCACGGAGCAGGCATTTTGGGGGTTTCACCCCCAACTGGACCATAATTGGTTTACCGGAGACTTCGGGGGTCCCATGAATATCCCGGACACTCTCTCACTCTGACCCCCAGTTGATTTAAATGAGCGCAGATGGTCGGCACTCCGGCCTCCGTTTTCGATGTTAACTGTGACTGAGGGACCTCTCTCCGTCCCTGTGAGCGGGGCAGGTGGTCACAGAGCTCCCCCCGGGACAGGAGATGCCATTTTGAGCCGGGCAGTGTGAATGAGGTACAGGGAGAGTGAGCCCAACACTACAGCGGGCTCCGATACCTGGAGCGGCCCATCCGATACCTGCAGCGGCAGAAATACTGGAGCACAACACGGCGGGGCTTCAAATACAAGAGATCCGCTTGTAGGTCTAGATGACATTCCATTATTGGGCACACATTGACTTAAATTAGTTGTTTTTTATCTGACATTTATTGCAATTGCTTTTATAGTATCAATCATTTTTCTTCCATGTCTCACGTAAGTCGAAATGTAAAAGCTCCGAACTACAGATACTTTTCTATATTATTTATATTGTTCGATAGTCTTTACCCCGCGAGTGGTTACAATGTGGAACTCGCTGCCACAGGGAGTGTTTGTACCGTACAACATCGATACATTTAAGGGGAATCTAGATAAGTAGGTAAAAGAGAAAGGGATAGAAGGGTATGTTGATGGGGTGAGATGGAGTAGGGGTGGGAGGAGGCTCGTGTGGAGCAGTAACAACGGCATGGACCGATTGGGCCGAATGGCCTGTTTCAGTGCTCTGCATTCTGTAATATTTAATGTTCATGCTTGAGAGATCGGATTGCAGTAATTTATCTGTTTCCCTGATTACTGTTAACTAAGCAACACTGGGCAGTGAGCGAGTGAGGGCGATTTTCTAATGTTCTTATAAAGGAGAACAGCAACACCCGAGTGAACAAGTACTGACTGGAGGGAAGCCCATTTAGAACCAGCAAGAAATCATTCACCGAAAGGGAGAGAAATATCGGACTTCACCGGCCGGGCGGGGGCGTGGTGACACCAGTCTCTGGGCCGTTCAAAGCAGAATCCAACACCGGGGCAGTGAGATTTACTGGAGGGATGGGCTGCGATTGGGCTCTGGCCCGTTTGTCAGCTTTGGATCTGTTGCACTCCTGAGAAAAGATATCAGCAGCAATCCACACATTTCTGGAAAGTTTGAACAAGCGGAGACTATTTTCTCTGGAACAGAGAAGAAAACGAGGAGACCTGATGGAGGTGATTAAATGATGAACTGGTTCGATAGGGTTCACGTGGGGAAACTGTCCATTGTGGGTGAGTCCAGAACAAGTGGCCACAAGTATAATATAGTCACTAACAGAACAAATAAAGGCATTGGGAAGGATTTATTCACACAGAGATGCGTCAGAATGTGGAACTCGCTGCCACACGGAGCAGTTGGAGCAGATAACCTTGCGACATTTAAGGGGATATTTGAAAAATACAGGCGGGAGACAGGAATCGAGGGATACAGGGGGCAGGGTGGGAAGAGGAAATTAGAGTGGGAGGAGGCTCGTGTGGAGTATAAACACCGGCACAGACCAGTTGGGACGAATGGATTGTTCCTGTTCTGCAGATTCTGTATAATGTAAAACTCAGAGAAAACTCCGCCCGGAGAACACGGGAGAGAATCAGCCAATGGGCTGAAGGAATTGAAGTTGTCAGAGAGCCGGAAGAGCCAGTTTCCAGTGAGTAACAGTAAAACCACTGCGGAAACTGCACAGACTGAACCCAACCGACAACCGAGAGACTGTGGGACAAGTTCTCAGGCTGGCAAAATACCACAAACAGCACAAACTGAGCGACCCAGATGTAGAAATAAAATGAAACTTACTGTTAATAATGCAAAGTAAAGTGAAATGGAGCAAAAGGCGCCCCGCTGATGGAAGAAAAGAGAAAAATAGAGCGAGAGACAGACAGGAGCTCCCGTGAACTGTTAAACTGCAGTAAAAGATTGACCTTTGACCCACCGATTTTCAGTGTCAGTTTGGCTCAATCGGTGCTGATGAATCTCACTGCTTTCTGTTGGATTTTGCTGTTCGCAATGATATAAGAAAGCCGGGGTACCCTCCGTCAAACATCACTGGAATGTGGTTGTCTCAGTGAGGAGGAGAATGGACTATTATTTTTTTCGGGTTTGTCTTTTACGAAGAAAAATAAAAACTGAAATTTAATAGAAATCACAAAATCATACAGCAGAGAATGAGGACATTCGGCCCACCTTGCCTGTACGGTTCGTTGAAGGAGCTATTCAATCAGTCCCACTCGCCCCGCTCTTTCCCCACAGCCCTGGCAAATTTTCCTTTTCCAGCATTGATCCAATATCCTGTTGAAATTTATTACTAAACCTGCTCCCACCACCATAACAGGCAGTGCATTTCCAGATCATAACGGCTCACTGCGTAAATACATTTTCCTCAGCGCACCCCCGCCCGCCGCTCCCGCCGGTTCCTTTGCCAATGACAGTGAATAAAGGAGGAGCAGTCTTCAAATGAAGAATCGCTTTAGCGCGAGAGGCAGAACTATTCCTGTGATTGACAAGTGTCCCGGGTAAACGGCAGCCAAATAAATAACAATATCCCATTTTAATCCCGCAGATTCCAGTTCCCCGCTATCCCAGAGTCCGCCTCTACAAACCTCTGCTGTCGCTGACACCGTTACTTTAAGCTGCGAATATTCAGGGTTCTGTCAGTACACAGTACACTGGTACCGTCAGTCCCCAGGGCAGGCTCCGGACTACCTGCTTCAGAGACACACTTCAGGAGAGGGGGATAAAGAAAACGCTGTCGGGGGCCGAATTTCTGCTTCTGTTGATGGTGGGCAGAAAATCAGCCGGTTAAACATCGCGAAACTGCAACTGAGTGACACCGCTGTGTATTACTGTGCACTGAGTCCGCGCACAGCACAGTGATACAGAGCACGGAGACAGCCGTACAAAAACCTGAACATGGTGGGGATTACAGACACACAGTGATACAAAGCACGGAAAGAGTTCACAAACCTGAACATGGTGGGGATTACAAACACACACCGATACAGAGCACGGGGAGTGCCGTACAAAACCTGAACATAGTGGTGATTACAGACACACAGTGATACAGAGCACGGAGCGAGTTCACAAACCTGAACATGGTGGGGATTACAGACACACAGTGATAAAGAGCACGGAGAAAGTTCACAAACCTGAAAATGTTGGGGATTACAGTCACACAGTGATACAGAGCATGGAGAGAGTTCACAAACCTGAACATGGTGGGGATTACAGACACACAGTGATACAGAGCACGGAGAGATTTCAAAAACCTGAACATGGTGGGGATTACAGACACACAGTGATACAGAGCAAGGAGAGGGTTAACTAACCTGAACATGTTGGGGATTACAGACACACAGTGATACAGAGCACGGAGAGGGTTCACAAACCTGAACATGGTGGGGATTACAGACACACAGTGATGGTTAGCAAGGAGAGAGTTCACAAACCTGAACATGGTGGGGATTACAGACACACAGTGATACAGAGCACGGAGAGAGCTCACAAACCTGAACATGGTGGGGATTACAGGCACACAGTGAAACACAGCACGGAGAGAGTTCTCAAACCTGAACATGGTGGGAATTACAAAAACACATTGATCCAGAGCACGGAGAGAGTTCACAAATCTGAACATGGTGGGGATTACAGAAACACCGTGATAGAGAGCACGGAGAGAGTTCACAAACCTGAACATGGTGCGGATTACAGACACACAGTGATACAGAGCACGGATAGAGTTCACAAACCTGAACATGGTGGGGATTACAGACACAAAGTGATACAGAGCACGGAGAGAGCTCACAAACCAGAACATGGTGGGGATTACAGACACACAGTGATACAGAGCACGGAGAGATTTCACAAACCTGAACATGATGGGGATTACAGACACACAGTGATACAGAGCACGGAGAGAGTCCACAAACCTGAACATGATGGGGATTACAGTCACACAGTGATACAGAGCACGGAGAGATTTCACAAACCTGAACATCGTGGAGATTAAAGACACAGAGTGATACAGAGCATGGAGAGAATTCACAAACCAGAACATGGTGGGGATTACAGACACACATTGAAACAGAGCACGGAGAGAGTTCACAAACCTGAACATGGTGGGGATTACTGACACACAGCGACAGAGAGCACGGAGAGAGTTCACAAAACTGAACATGGTGGGGATTACCGACACACAATGATACTGGGAACGGAGAGAGTTCACAAACCTGAACATGGTGGGGATTACAGACACACAATGATACAGAGCACGGAGAGAGATCACAAACCTGAACATGGTGGGGATTACAGACACACAGTGAAACACAGCACGGATAGAGTTCACAAATCTGAACATGGTGGGGATTACAGACACACAGTGAAACACAGCACGGAGAGAGTTCACAAACCTGAACATGGTGGGGATTACTGACACACAGCGCTACAGATCACGGAGAGAGTTCACAAACCTGAACATGGTGAGGGTTACTGACACACAGCGAGAGAGAGCACGGAGAGAGTTCACAAACCTGAACATGGTGGGGATTACAGACACACAGTGATACAGAGCATGGAGAGAGTTCACAAACCTGAACATGGTGGGGATTACTGACACACAGTGATACAGAGCCCGGAGAGAGTTCACAAACCTGACCATGGTGGGGAATACAGACACACAGCGACACAGAGCACGGAGAGAGTTCACAAACCTGAACATGGTGGGGATTACAGACACAGAGTGATACAGAGCAATGAAAGTGTTCACAAACCTGAACATGGTGTGGATTACAGACACACAATGATACAGAGCACGGAGAGAGATCACAAACCTGAACATGGTGGGGATTACAGACACACAGTAATAGGGAGCACGGAGAGAGATCACAAACCTGAATATGGTGCGAATTGCAGACTCAAATTGAGACAGATCATGGAGAGATTTCACAAAGATGAACATGGTGGGGATTACTGACACACAGCGCTACAGAGCACGGAGAGAGTTCACAAACCTGAACATGGTGGGGATTACAGACACACAGTGATACAGAGCACGGAGAGAGTTCACAAACCTGTACATGGTGGGGATTACAGACACACAGTCATAGTGAGCACGGAGAGAGTTCACAAACCTGAACGTAGTGGTGATTACAGACACACAGTGATACAGAGCACGGAAAGTGTTCACAAATCTGAACATGGTGGGTATTACATACACACAGTGATACAGAGCACGGGGAGAGCAGTACAAAACCTGAACATTGTGGTGATTACAGACACACAGTGCTACAGAGCACGGAGAGAGTTCACAAACCTGAACATGGTGGGGATTACAGACAGACAGTGATACAGAGCACGGAGAGAGTTCACAAACCTGAACATGGTGGGGATTACAGACACACAGTGATACAGAGCACGGAGAGAGTTCACAAACCGGAACATGGTGGGGATTACAGACACACAGTGATACAGAGCACGGAGAGAGTTCACAAACCGGAACATGGTGGGGATTACAGACACACAGTGCTACAGAGCACGGAGAGAGTTCACAAACCTGAACATGGTGGGGATTACAGACAGACAGTGATACAGAGCACGGAGAGAGTTCACAAACCTGAACATGGTGGGGATTACAGACACACAGTGATACAGAGCACGGAGAGAGTTCACAAACCGGAACATGGTGGGGATTACAGACACACAGTGCTACAGAGCACGGAGAGAGTTCACAAACCTGAACATGGTGGGGATTACAGACAGACAGTGCTACAGAGCACGGAGAGAGTCCACAAACCTGAACATGATGGGGATTACAGACAGACAGTGATACAGAGCACGGAGAGAGTTCACAAACCTGAACATGGTGGGGATTACAGACACAGAGTGATACAGAGCATGGAGAGAGTTCACAAACCAGAACATGGTGGGGATTACAGACACACATTGATACAGAGCACGGAGAGAGTTCACAAACCTGAAAAAGGTGGGGTTTACAGAGACACAGTGACAAAGAGCATGGAGAGAGTTCACAAACCTGAACATGGTGAGGATTACACACACACAGTGATACAGAACAAGGCGGGAGTTCAAAAGCTGAACATGGTGGGTATTACAGACACACAGTGATAGAGAGCACGGAGAGAGTTCACAAACCTGAACATGGTGGGGATTACTGACACACAGCGCTACAGAGCACGGAGAGAGTTCACAAACCTGTACATGGTGGGGATTGCAGACACACAGTGATACTGGGAACGGAGAGAGTTCACAAACCTGAACATGGTGGGGATTACAGACACACAGTGATACAGAGCAATGAAAGTGTTCACAAACCTGAACATGGTGTGGATTACAGACACACAATGATACAGAGCACGGAGAGAGATCACAAACCTGAACATGGTGGGGATTACAGACACACAGTGACACATAGCATGGAGAGAGTTCACAAACCTGAACATGGTGAGGATTACAGACACACAGTGATACAGAGCAAGGCGGGAGTTCAAAAACCTGAACATGGTGGGGATTACAGACACACAGTGACACATAGCATGGAGAGAGTTCACAAACCTGAACATGGTGAGGATTACAGACACACAGTGATACGGAGCACGGAGAGAGTTCACAAATCTGAACATGTTGGGGATTACAGACACACAGTGATACGGAGCACGGAGATAGTTCACAAACCTGAACATGGTGGGGATTACTGACACACAGCGCTACAGAGCACGGAGAGAGTTCACAAACCTGAACATGGTGGGGATTACTGACACACAGTGCTACAGACCACGGAGAGTGTTCACAAACCTGAACATGGTGGGGATTACAGACACACAGTGATACAGAGCAATGAAAGTGTTCACAAACCTGAACATGGTGTGGATTACAGACACACAGTGATAAAGAGCCCGGAGAGAGTTCACAAACCTGAACATGGTGGGGATTACAGACAGACAGTGATACAGAGCACGGAGAGAGTCCACAAACCTGAACATGGTGGGGATTACAGACACACAGTGATACAGAGCACGGATAGAGTTCACAAACCTGAACATGGTGGGGATTACAGTCACACAGTGATACAGAGCACGGAGAGATTTCACAAACCTGAACATCGTGGAGACTACAGACACAGAGTGATACAGAGCATGGAGAGAGTTCACAAACCAGAACATGGTGGGGATTACAGACACACATTGATACAGAGCACGGAGAGATTTCACAAACCTGAACATCGTGGAGACTACAGACACAGAGTGATACAGAGCATGGAGAGAGTTCACAAACCAGAACATGGTGGGGATTACAGACACACATTGATGCAGAGCACGGAGAGATTTCACAAACCTGAACATGGTGGGGATTACAGTCACACAGTGATACAGAGCACGGAGAGATTTCACAAACCTGAACATCGTGGAGACTACAGACACAGAGTGATACAGAGCATGGGGAGAGTTCACAAACCAGAACATGGTGGGGTTTACGGAGACACAGTGACAAAGAGCATGGAGAGAGTTCACAAACATGAACATGGTGAGGATTACAGACACACAGTGATACAGAACAAGGCGGGAGTTCAAAAGCTGAACATGGTGGGTATTACAGACACACAGTGATAGAGAGCACGGAGAGAGTTCACAAATCTGAACATGGTGGGGATTACTGACACACAGCGCTACAGAGCACGGAGAGAGTTCACAAACCTGAACATGGTGGGGATTACTGACACACAGTGATAGAGAGCACGGAGAGTGTTCACAAACCTGAACATGGTGGGGATTACAGACACACAGTCATCGTGAGCACGGAGAGAGTTCACAAACCTGTACATGGTGGTGATTGCAGACACACAGTGATACTGGGAACGGAGAGAGTTCACAAACCTGAACATGGTGGGGATTACAGACACACAGTGATACAGAGCAATGAAAGTGTTCACAAACCTGAACATGGTGTGGATTACAGACACACTATGATACAGAGCACGGAGAGAGATCACAAACCTGAACATGGTGGGGATTACAGACACACAGTGACACAGAGCATGGAGAGAGTTCACAAACCTGAACATGGTGAGGATTACAGACACACAGTGATACAGAACAAGGCGGGAGTTCACAAACCTGAACATGGTGGGGATTACAGACACACAGTGATACGGAGCACGGAGAGAGATCACAAACCTGAATATGGTGCGAATTGCAGACTCAAAATGAGACAGAACATGGAGAGATTTCACAAAGCTGAACATGGTGGGGACTCCAGACACACAGCGCTACAGAGCACGGAGAGAGTTCACAAATCTGAACATGTTGGGGATTACTGACACACAGTGATAGAGAGCACGGAGAGAGTTCACAAACCTGAACATGGTGGGGATTACAGACACACAGTGCTACAGATCACGGAGAGAGTTCACAAACCTGAACATGGTGGGGATTACAGACACACAGTGATACAGAGCACGGAGAGATTTCACAAATCTGAACATAGTGGTGATTACAGACACACAGTGATACAGAGCACGGAAAGTGTTCACAAATCTGAACATGGTGGGGATTACTTACACACAGTGATACAGAGCACGGGTAGAGCCGTACAAAACCTGAACATTGTGGTGATTACAGACACACAGTGCTACAGACCACGGAGAGTGTTCACAAACCTGAACATGGTGGGGATTACAGACACACAGTGATACAGAGCACGGAGAGAGTTCACAAATCTGAACATGGTGGGGATTACAGACATACAGTGATACAGAGCAGGGAGAGAGTTCACAAACCTGTACATGGTGGGGATTACAGACACACAGTCATAGTGAGCACGGAGAGAGTTCACAAACCTGAACATAGTGTTGATTACAGACACACAGTGATAAAGAGCACGGAAAGAGTTCACAAATCTGAACATGGTGGGGATTACAGACTCACATTGATACAGAGCACGGGGAGAGCCGTACAAAACATGAACATTGTGGTGAATACAGACACAGAGTGATACAGAGCACGGAGAGAGTTCACAAACCGGAACATGGTGGGGATTACAGTCACACAGTGATAGAGAGCACGGAGATAGTTCACAAACCTGAACATGGTGGGGATTACTGACACACAGTGATAGAGAGCACGGAGATAGTTCACAAACCTGAACATGGTGGGGATTACAGACACACAGTGCTACAGATCACGGAGAGAGTTCACAAACCTGAACATGGTGGGGATTACAGACACACAGTGATACAGAGCACGGAGAGATTTCACAAATCTGAACATAGTGGTGATTACAGACACACAGTGATACAGAGCACGGAAAGTGTTCACAAATCTGAACATGGTGGGGATTACTTACACACAGTGATACAGAGCACGGGTAGAGCCGTACAAAACCTGAACATTGTGGTGATTACAGACACACAGTGCTACAGACCACGGAGAGTGTTCACAAACCTGAACATGGTGGGGATTACAGACACACAGTGATACAGAGCAGGGAGAGAGTTCACAAACCTGTACATGGTGGGGATTACAGACACACAGTCATAGTGAGCACGGAGAGAGTTCACAAACCTGAACATAGTGTTGATTACAGACACACAGTGATACAGAGCACGGAGAGAGTTCACAAACCTGAACATGGTGGGGATTACAGACACACAGTGATACAGAGCACGGAGAGAGTTCACAAACCTGAACATGGTGGGGATTACAGTCACACAGTGATACAGAGCACGGAGGGATTTCACAAACCTGAACATCGTGGCGATTACAGACACAGAGTGATACAGAGCACGGAGAGATTTCACAAATCTTAACATCGTGGAGATTACAGCCACAGAGTGATACAGAGCATTGAGAGAGTTCACAAACTAGAAATGGTGTGGATTACAGACACACATTGATACAGAGCACGGAGAGAGTTCACATACCTGAACATGGTGGGGATTACAGACACACAGTGATACAGAGCACGGAGCGAGTTCACAAGCATGAACATGCTGGGGATTACAGACACACAGTGATAGAGAGCACGGAGAGAGTTCACAAACCTGAACATGGTGGGCATTACAAACACACTTTGATACAGAGCACGGAGACAGTTCAGAAACCTCTACATGGTGGGGATTACAGACACACAGTGATACAGAGCAAGGAAAGTGTTCACAAACATGAACAAGGTGGGGATTACAGACACACAGTGATACAGAGCACGGAGAGAGTTCACGAACCTGAACAAGGTGAGGATTACAGACACACAGTGATACAGAACAAGGCGGAAATTCAAAACCTGAACATGGTGGGTATTACAGACACACAGTGATACCGAGCACGGAGAGAGATCACAAACCTGAATATGGTGCGAATTGCAGACTCAAATTGAGACAGAGCACGGAGAGTTTTCACAAACCTGAACATGGTGGGGACTCCAGACACACAGTGATACAGAGCACGGAGAGATTTCACAAACGTGAACATGGTGGGGATTACAGACACACAGTGATACAGAGCACGGAGAAAGTTCACAAACCTGAACATGTTGGGGATTACAGACACACAGTGATACAGAGCACGGAGAGAGTTCACAAACCTGAACATGGTGGGGATTACTGACACACAGCGCTACAGAGCACGGAGAGAGTTCACAAACCTGAACGTGGTGGGGATTACAGACACACAGTGATACAGAGCACGGAGAGAGTTCACAAACCTAAACATGGTGAGGATTACAGACACACAGTGATACAGAGCACGGAGAGAGTTCACAAACCTGAACATGGTGGGAATTACAGACACACAGCGATACAGAGCACGGAGAGAGTTCACAAACCTAAACATGGTGAGGATAACAGACACACAGTGATACAGAGCACGGAGAGAGTTCACAAACCTGAGCATGGTGGGGATTACAGACCCACAGACATGCAGAGCAAGGAAAGTGTTCGCAAACCTGAACATGGTGGGGATTACAGACACACTGTGATAGAGAGCACGGCGAGAGTTCACAAACCTGAACATGGTGGGGATTACTGACACACAGTGATAGAGAGCACGGAGAGAGTTCACAAACCTGAACATGGTGGGGATTACAGACACACAGTGCTACAGACCACGGAGAGTGTTCACAAACCTGTACATGGTGGGGATTACAGACACACAGTCATAGTGAGCACGGAGAGAGTTCACAAACCTGAACATAGTGTTGATTACAGACACACAGTGATAAAGAGCACGGAAAGAGTTCACAAATCTGAACATGGTGGGGATTACAGACTCACATTGATACAGAGCACGGGGAGAGCCGTACAAAACATGAACATTGTGGTGAATACAGACACAGAGTGATACAGAGCACGGAGAGAGTTCACAAACCGGAACATGGTGGGGATTACAGTCACACAGTGATACAGAGCACGGAGAAAGTTCACAAACCTGAACATGTTGGGGGCTCCAGACACACAGTGATACAAAGCATGGAGAGAGTTCACAAACCTGAACATGGTGGGGATTACAGACACACAGTGATACAGAGCACGGAGAGAGTTCACAAACCTGAACATGATGGGGATTACAGACACACAGTGATACAGAGCACGGAGAGAGTCCACAAACCTGAACATGGTGGGTATTACAGACACACAGTGATAGAGAGCACGGAGAGAGTTCACAAATCTGAACATGGTGGGGATTACTGACACACAGCGCTACAGAGCACGGAGAGAGTTCACAAACCTGAACATGGTGGGGATTACTGACACACAGTGATAGAGAGCACGGAGAGTGTTCACAAACCTGAACATGGTGGGGATTACAGACACACAGTCATCGTGAGCACGGAGAGAGTTCACAAACCTGTACATGGTGGGGATTACAGACACACAGTGATACTGGGAACGGAGAGAGTTCACAAACCTGAACATGGTGGGGATTACAGACACACAGTGACACAGAGCATGGAGAGAGTTCACAAACCTGAACATGGTGAGGATTACAGACACACAGTGATACGGAGCACGGAGAGAGATCACAAACCTGAATATGGTGCGAATTGCAGACTCAAAATGAGATAGAACATGGAGAGATTTCACAAAGCTGAACATGGTGGGGACTCCAGACACACAGTGATACAGAGCTCGGAGAGTATTCACAAACCTGAACATGGTGGGGATTACTGACACACAGCGCTACAGAGCACGGAGAGAGTTCACAAATCTGAACATGTTGGGGATTACTGACACACAGTGATAGAGAGCACGGAGAGAGTTCACAAACCTGAACATGGTGGGGATTACAGACACACAGTGCTACAGATCACGGAGAGAGTTCACAAACCTGAACATGGTGGGGATTACAGACACACAGTGCTACAGATCACGGAGAGAGTTCACAAACCTGAACATGGTGGGGATTACAGACACACAGTGATACAGAGCACGGAGAGATTTCACAAATCTGAACATAGTGGTGATTACAGACACACAGTGATACAGAGCACGGAAAGTGTTCACAAATCTGAACATGGTGGGGATTACTTACACACAGTGATACAGAGCACGGGTAGAGCCGTACAAAACCTGAACATTGTGGTGATTACAGACACACAGTGCTACAGACCACGGAGAGTGTTCACAAACCTGAACATGGTGGGGATTACAGACACACAGTGATACAGAGCAGGGAGAGAGTTCACAAACCTGTACATGGTGGGGATTACAGACACACAGTCATAGTGAGCACGGAGAGAGTTCACAAACCTGAACATAGTGTTGATTACAGACACACAGTGATAAAGAGCACGGAGAGAGTCCACAAACCTGAACATGGTGGGGATTACAGACACACAGTGATACAGAGCACGGAGAGAGTTCACAAACCTGAACATGGTGGGGATTACAGTCACACAGTGATACAGAGCACGGAGGGATTTCACAAACCTGAACATCGTGGCGATTACAGACACAGAGTGATACAGAGCACGGAGAGATTTCACAAATCTTAACATCGTGGAGATTACAGCCACAGAGTGATACAGAGCATGGAGAGAGTTCACAAACTAGAAATGGTGTGGATTACAGACACACATTGATACAGAGCACGGAGAGAGTTCACATACCTGAACATGGTGGGGATTACAGACACACAGTGATACAGAGCACGGAGCGAGTTCACAAGCATGAACATGCTGGGGATTACAGACACACAGTGATAGAGAGCACGGAGAGAGTTCACAAACCTGAACATGGTGGGCATTACAAACACACTTTGATACAGAGCACGGAGACAGTTCAGAAACCTCTACATGGTGGGGATTACAGACACACAGTGATACAGAGCAAGGAAAGTGTTCACAAACATGAACAAGGTGGGGATTACAGACACACAGTGATACAGAGCACGGAGAGAGTTCACGAACCTGAACAAGGTGAGGATTACAGACACACAGTGATACAGAACAAGGCGGAAATTCAAAACCTGAACATGGTGGGTATTACAGACACACAGTGATACCGAGCACGGAGAGAGATCACAAACCTGAATATGGTGCGAATTGCAGACTCAAATTGAGACAGAGCACGGAGAGTTTTCACAAACCTGAACATGGTGGGGACTCCAGACACACAGTGATACAGATCACGGAGTGATTTCACAAACGTGAACATGGTGGGGACTCCAGAGACACAGTGATACAGAGCACGGAGAAAGTTCACAAACCTGAACATGTTGGGGATTACAGACACACAGTGATACAGAGCACGGAGAGAGTTCACAAACCTGAACATGGTGGGGATTACTGACACACAGCGCTACAGAGCACGGAGAGAGTTCACAAACCTGAACGTGGTGGGGATTACAGACACACAGTGATACAGAGCACGGAGAGAGTTCACAAACCTAAACATGGTGAGGATTACAGACACACAGTGATACAGAGCACGGAGAGAGTTCACAAACCTGAACATGGTGGGAATTACAGACACACAGCGATACAGAGCACGGAGAGAGTTCACAAACCTAAACATGGTGAGGATAACAGACACACAGTGATACAGAGCACGGAGAGAGTTCACAAACCTGAGCATGGTGGGGATTACAGACCCACAGACATGCAGAGCAAGGAAAGTGTTCGCAAACCTGAACATGGTGGGGATTACAGACACACTGTGATAGAGAGCACGGCGAGAGTTCACAAACCTGAACATGCTGGGGATTACAGACACACAGTGATACAGAACACCGAGCGAGTTCACAAACCTGAACATGGTGGGGATTACAGACACACAGTGAAACAGAGCATGGAGAGAGTTCACAAACCTGAACATGGTGGGAATGACAGACACACAGTCATAGTGAGCATGGAGAGAGTTCACAAACATGAACATGGTTGCGATAACAGACGCACTGTGATACAGAGCGCGGAGAAAGTTCACAAACCTGAACATGTTGGGTACTCCAGACACACAGTGATACAGAGCATGGAGAGAGTTCACAAACCCGAAAATGTTGGAGATTACAGACACACAGTGATACAGAGCACGGAGAGAGTTCACAAACCTGAACATGGTGGGGGTTACAGTCACACAGTGATACCGAGCACGGAGACAGTTCACAAACCTGAACATGGTGGGGATTACAGACACACAGTGATAGAGAGCACGGAGAGAGTTCACAAACCTGAACATGGTGGGGATTACTGACACACAGTGATAGAGAGCACGGAGAGAGTTCACAAACCTGAACATGGTGGGGATTACAGACACACAGTGCTACAGACCACGGAGAGTGTTCACAAACCTGAACATGGTGGGGATTACAGACACACAGTGATACAGAGCAGGGAGAGAGTTCACAAACCTGTACATGGTGGGGATTACAGACACACAGTCATAGTGAGCACGGAGAAAGTTCACAAACCTGAACATGTTGGGGGCTCCAGACACACAGTGATACAAAGCATGGAGAGAGTTCACAAACCTGAACATGGTGGGGATGACAGACACACAGTGATACAGAGCACGGGGAGAGCCGTACAAAACCTGAACATTGTGGTGATTACAGACACAGAGTGATACAGAGCACGGAGAGAGTTCACAAACCTGAACATGGTGGGGATTACAGTCACACAGTCATACAGAGCACGGAGAAAGTTCACAAACCTGAACATGTTGGGGGCTCCAGACACACAGTGATACAAAGCATGGAGAGAGTTCACAAACCTGAACATGGTGGGGATGACAGACACACAGTGATACAGAGCACGGAGAGAGTTCACAAACCTGAACATGGTGGGGATTACAGACACACAGTGATACAGAGCACGGAGAGAGTTCACAAACCTGAACATGGTGGGGATTACAGACACACAGTGATACAGAGCACGGAGAGAGTCCACAAACCTGAACATGGTGGGGATTACAGACACACAGTGATACAGAGCACGGAGAGAGTTCACAAACCTGAACATGGTGGGGATTACAGTCACACAGTGATACAGAGCACGGAGAGATTTCACAAACCTTAACATCGTGGAGATTACAGCCACAGAGTGATACAGAGCATGGAGAGAGTTCACAAACTAGAAATGGTGTGGATTACAGACACACATTGATACAGAGCACGGAGAGAGTTCACAAACCTGAACATGGTGGGGATTACAGACACACAGTGATACAGAGCACGGAGCGAGTTCACAAGCATGAATATGCTGGGGATTACAGACACACAGTGATAGAGAGCACGGAGAGAGTTCACAAACCTGAACATGGTGGGCATTACAAACACACTTTGATACAGAGCACGGAGACAGTTCAGAAACCTCTACATGGTGGGGATTACAGACACACAGTGATACAGAGCAAGGAAAGTGTTCACAAACATGAACAAGGTGGGGATTACAGACACACAGTGATACAGAGCACGGAGAGAGTTCACGAACCTGAACAAGGTGAGGATTACAGACACACAGTGATACAGAACAAGGCGGAAATTCAAAACCTGAACATGGTGGGTATTACAGACACACAGTGATACCGAGCACGGAGAGAGATCACAAACCTGAATATGGTGCGAATTGCAGACTCAAATTGAGACAGAGCACGGAGAGATTTCACAAACCTGAACATGGTGGGGACTCCAGACACAGAGTGATACAGAGCACGGAGAGATTTCACAAACGTGAACATGGTGGGGACTCCAGAGACACAGTGATACAGAGCACGGAGAGAGTTCACAAACCTGAACATGTTGGGGATTACAGACACACAGTTATACAGAGCACGGAGAGAGTTCACAAACCTGAACATGGTGGGGATTACTGACACACAGCGCTACAGAGCACGGAGAGAGTTCACAAACCTAAACATGGTGAGGATTACAGACACACAGTGATATAGAGCACGGAGAGAGTTCACAAACCTGAACATGGTGGGAATTACAGACACACAGCGATACAGAGCACGGAGAGAGTTCACAAACCTAAACATGGTGAGGATAACAGACACACAGTGATACAGAGCACGGAGAGAGTTCACAAACCTGAGCATGGTGGGGATTACAGACCCACAGACATGCAGAGCAAGGAAAGTGTTCGCAAACCTGAACATGGTGGGGATTACAGACACACTGTGATAGAGAGCACGGCGAGAGTTCACAAACCTGAACATGCTGGGGATTACAGACACACAGTGATACAGAACACCGAGCGAGTTCACAAACCTGAACATGGTGGGGATTACAGACACACAGTGAAACAGAGCATGGAGAGAGTTCACAAACCTGAACATGGTGGGAATGACAGACACACAGTCATAGTGAGCATGGAGAGAGTTCACAAACATGAACATGGTTGCGATTACAGACGCACTGTGATACAGAGCGCGGAGAAAGTTCACAAACCTGAACATGTTGGGTACTCCAGACACACAGTGATACAAAGCATGGAGAGAGTTCACAAACCCGAAAATGTTGGAGATTACAGACACACAGTGATACAGAGCACGGAGAGAGTTCACAAACCTGAACATGGTGGGGGTTACAGTCACACAGTGATACCGAGCACGGAGACAGTTCACAAACCTGAACATGGTGGGGATTACAGACACACAATGATAGAGAGCACGGAGAGAGTTCACAAACCTGAACATGGTGGGGATTACTGACACACAGCGCTACAGAGCACGGAGAGAGTTCACAAACCTGAACATGGTGGGGATTACTGACACACAGTGATAGAGAGCACGGAGAGAGTTCACAAACCTGAACATGGTGGGGATTACAGACACACAGTGCTACAGACCACGGAGAGTGTTCACAAACCTGAACATGGTGGGGATTACAGACACACAGAGATACAGAGCAGGGAGAGAGTTCACAAACCTGTACATGGTGGGGATTACAGACACACAGTCATAGTGAGCACGGAGAGAGTTCACAAACCTGAACATAGTGGTGATTACAGACACACAGTGATAAAGAGCACGGAAAGAGTTCACAAATCTGAACATGGTGGGGTTTACAGACACGCAGTGATACAGAGCACGGGGAGAGCCGTACAAAACCTGAACATTGTGGTGATTACAGACACAGAGTGATACAGAGCACGGAGAGAGTTCACAAACCTGAACATGGTGGGGATTACAGTCACACAGTCATACAGAGCACGGAGAATGTTCACAAACCTGAACATGTTGGGGGCTCCAGACACACAGTGGTACAAAGCATGGAGAGAGTTCACAAACCTGAACATGGTGGGGATTACAGACACACAGTGATAAAGAGCACGGAGAGAGTTCACAAACCTGAACATGGTGGGGATTACAGACACACAGTGATACAGAGCACGGTGAGAGTTCACAAACCTGAACATGGTGGGGATTACAGTCACACAGTGATAAGGAGCCCGGAGAGAGTTCACAAACCTGAACATGGTGGGGATTACAGACACACAGTGATACAGAGCACGGAGAGAGTTCACAAACGTGAACATGGTGGGGATTACAGACACACAGTGATATAGAGCGCGGAGAGAGTCCACTAACCTGAACATGGTGGGGATTACAGACACACAGTGATACAGAGCACGGAGAGAGTTCACAAACCTGAACATGGTGGGGGTCACAGTCACACAGTGATACCGAGCACGGAGACAGTTCACAAACCTGAACATGGTGGGGATTACTGACACACAGCGCTGCAGAGCACGGAGAGAGTTCACAAACCTGAACATGGTGGGGATTACTGACACACAGTGATACAGAGCAGGGAGAGAGTTCACAAACCTGTACATGGTGGGGTTTACAGACACACAGTGATACAGAGCACGGGGAGAGCCGTACAAAACCTGAACATTGTGGTGATTACAGACACAGAGTGATACAGAGCACGGAGAGAGTTCACAAACCTGAACATGGTGGGGATTACAGTCACACAGTCATACAGAGCACGGAGAAAGTTCACAAACCTGAACATGTTGGGGGCTCCAGACACACAGTGATACAAAGCACGGAGAGAGTTCACAAACCTGAACATGGTGGGGATTACAAACACACAGTGATACAGAGCACGGAGAGAGTTCACAAACCTGAACATGGTGGGGATTACAGTCACACAGTGATAAAGAGCCCGGAGAGAGATCACAAACCTGAACATGGTGGGGATTACAGACACACAGTGATACAGAGCACGGTGAGAGTTCACAAACGTGAACATGGTGGGGATTAGAGACACACAGTGATATAGAGCACGGAGAGAGTCCACAAACCTGAACATGGTGGGGATTACAGACACACAGTGATACAGAGCACGGAGAGAGTTCACAAACCTGAACATGGTGGGGGTTACAGTCACACAGTGATACCGAGCACGGAGACAGTTCACAAACCTGAACATGGTGGGGATTACAGACACACAGTGATAGAGAGCACGGAGAGAGTTCACAAACCTGAACATGGTGGGGATTACTGATACACAGCGCTCCAGAGCACGGAGAGAGTTCACAAACCTGAACATGGTGGAGATTACTGACACACAGTGATAGAGAGCACGGAGAGAGTTCACAAACCAGAACATGGTGGGGATTACAGTCACAGAGTGATACAGAGCACGGAGAGATTTTACTAACCTGAACATCGTGGAGATTACAGACACAGAGTGATACAGAACATGGAGAGAGTTCACAAACCAGAAATGGTGGGGATTACAGACACACATTGATACAGAGCACGGAGAGAGTTCACAAACCTGAACATGGTGGGGATTACAGACACACAGTGATACAGAGCACGGAGCGAGTTCACAAACATGAACATGGTGGGGATTACAGACACACAGTGATGGAGAGCACGGAGAGAGTTCACAAGCCTGAACAAGGTGGGCATTACAAACACACTTTGATACAGAGCACGGAGAGAGTTCAGAAACCTGTACATGGTGGGGATTACAGACACACAGTCATAGTGAGCTCGGAGAAAGTTCACAAACCTGTACATGGTGGGGATTACAGACACACAGTGATACAGAGCAAGGAAGCTGTTCACAAACCTGAACAAGGTGGGGATTACAGAAACACAATGATACAGAGCACGGAGAGAGTTCACGAACCTGAACAAGGTGGGGATTACAGACACACAGTGATACAGAGCACGGAGAGAGTTCACAAACCTGAACATGGTGGGGATTACAGACACACAGTGATACAGAGCACGGTGAGAGTTCACAACCGTGAACATGGTGGGGATTACAGACACACAGTGATATAGAGCACGGAGAGAGTCCACAAACCTGAACATGGTGGGGATTACAGACACACAGTGATACAGAGCACGGAGAGAGTTCACAAACCTGAACATGGTGGGGATTACAGTCACAGAGTGATACACAGCACGGAGAGATTTTACAAACCTGAACATCGTGGAGATTACAGACACAGAGTGATACAGAGCATGGAGAGAGTTCACAAACCAGAAATGGTGGGGATTACAGACACACATTGATACAGAGCACGGAGAGAGTTCACAAACCTGAACATGGTGGGGATTACAGAGACACAGTGATACAGAGCACGGAGCGAGTTCACAAACATGAACATGGTGGGGATTACAGACACACAGTGATACAGAGCACGGAGCGAGTTCACAAACATGAACATGGTGGGGATTACAGACACACAGTGATAGAGAGCACGGAGAGAGTTCAGAAACCTGTACATGGTAGGGATTACAGACACACAGTCATAGTGAGCTCGGAGAAAGTTCACAAACCTGCACATGGTGGGGATTACAGACACACAGTGATACAGAGCACGGAAAGTGTTCGCAAACCTGAACAAGGTGGGGATTACGGACACACAGTGATACAGAGCACGGAGAGAGTTCACGAACCTGAACAAGGTGGGGATTACAGACACACAGTCATAGTGAGCTCGGAGAAAGTTCACAAACCTGCACATGGTGGGGATTACAGACACACAGTGATACAGAGCACGGAAAGTGTTCGCAAACCTGAACAAGGTGGGGATTACAGACACACAGTGATACAGAGCACGGAGAGAGTTCACGAACCTGAACAAGGTGGGGATTACAGAGACACAGTGACACAGAGCATGGAGAGAGTTCACAAACCTGAACATGGTGAGGATTACAGACACACAGTGATACAGAACAAGGCGGAAGTTCAAAACCTGAACATGGTGTGTATTACAGGCACACAGTGATACCGAGCACGGAGAGAGATCACTAACCTGAATATGGTGCGAATTGCAGACTCAAATTGAGACAGAGCACGGAGAGATTTCACAAACCTGAACATGGTGGGGACTCCAGAGGCAGAGCGATACAGAGCACGGAGAGAGTTCACAAACCTGAACATGGTGGGGATTACTGACACACAGCGCTACAGAGCACGGAGAGAGATCACAAACCTGAACATGGTGGGGATTACTGACACACAGTGATAGAGAGCACGGAGAGAGTTCACAAACCTAAACATGGTGAGGATTACAGACACACAGTGATACAGAGCACGGAGAGAGTTCACAAACCTGAACATGGTGGGAATTACAGACACACAGCGATACAGAGCACGGAGAGAGTTCACAAACCTAAACATGGTGAGGATTACAGACACACAGTGATACAGAGCACGGAGATAGTTCACAAACCTGAGCATGGTGGGGATTACAGACCCACAGACATACAGAGCAAGGAAAGTGTTCACAAACCTGAACATTGTGGGGATTACAGACACACTGTGATAGAGAGCACGGCGAGAGTTCACAAACCTGAACATGGTGGGGATTACAGACACACAGTGATACAGAACACGGAGAGAGTTCACAAACCTGTACATGGTGGGGATTACAGACACACAGTGATACAGAGCACGGAGAGAGTTCACAAACCTGTACATGGTGGGAATGACAGACACACAGTCATAGTGAGCATGGAGAGAGTTCACAAACTTGAACATGGTTGCGATTACAGACACACGGTGATACAGAGCACGGAGAGAGTTGACAAAACTGAATATGGTGAGGATTACAGACACACAGTGATACAGAGCATGGAGAGAGTTCACAAACCTGAACATGTTGGGGACTCCAGACACACAGTGATACAGAGCACGGAGAGAGTTCACAAAGCCGAACATGGTGGGGATTACAGACACACAGTGATACAGAGCACGGCGACAGTTCACAAACCTGAACATGATGGGGATTACAGTCACACAGTGATAAAGAGCACGGAGAGATTTCACAAACCTGAATTTCGTGGGGATTAGAGACACACAGTGATACAGAGCACGGAGAGAGTTCACAAACCTGAACATGGTGGGGATTACAGAAACACAGTGATACAGAGCCCGGAGAGAGTTCACAAATCTGACCATGGTGGGGATTACAGACACTCAGTGAGACAGAGCACGGAGAGAGTTCACAAACCTGAACATGGTGGGGAATACAGACACAAAGTGATACAGAGCACGGAGAGAGTTCACAAACCTGAACATGGTGGGGATTGCAGACACACAGTGATAGTGAGCAAGGAGAGAGGTCACAAACCTAAACATGGTGGGGATTACAGTCACACAGTGAGAAAGAGCACGGAGAGAGTTCACAAACCTGAACATGGTGGGGATTACAGACACACAGTGATAGAGAGCACGGAGGGTGTTCACAATCCTGAAAATGGTGGGGATTACAGGCACACAATCATACTGAGCACGGAGAGAGATCACAAACCTGAACATGGTCGGGATTACAGACACACAGTGATACAGGACACGGAGAGAGTTCACAAACCTGAACATGGTGGGGATTACAGAAACACCGTGATACAGGGCACGGAGAGAGTTCACAAACCTGAACATGGTGGGGGTTACAGACACACAGTCATAGTGAGCACGGAGAGAGTTCACAAACCTGTATATGGTGGGGATTACAGACACACAGCGATACTGAGCACGGAGAGAGATCACAAACCTGAACATGGTGGGGAGTACAGACACACTGTGATACAGAGCAAGGAAAGTGTTCACAAACCTGAACATGGTGTGGATTACAGACACACAGTGATACAGAGCACGGAGATTTCACAAACCTGAACATGGTGGGGATTACAGACACACAGTGATACAGAGCACGGAGAGAGTCACAAAACTGGACATGGTGGGGATTACAGACACACAGTGATACAGAGCACGGAGAGAGTCACAAAACTGAACATGGTGTGGATTACAGACACACAGTGATACAGTGCACGGAGAGAGTTCACAAACCTGAACATGGTGGGGATTACAGACACACAGTGATACAGAGCACGGAGAGAGTCACAAAACTGGACATGGTGGGGATTACAGACACACAGTGAGACAGAGCATGGAGAGAGTTCACCAACCTGAACATGGTGGGGATTACAGAAACACCGTGATACAGGGCACGGAGAGAGTTCACAAACCTGAACATGGTGGGGATTACAGACACACAGTGAGACAGAGCACGGAGAGAGTTAACAAACCTGAACATGGTGTGGATTACAGACTCAAAGTGATACAGAGCACGGAGAGATTTCACAAACCTGTACATGGTGGGAATGACAGACACACAGTCATAGTGAGCATGGAGAGAGTTCACAAACTTGAACATGGTTGCGATTACAGACGCACTGTGATACAAAGCACGGAGAGAGGTGACAAACCTGAACATGGTGAGGATTACAGAGACACAGCGATACAGAGCATGGAGGGAGTTCACAAACCTGAACATGGCGAGGATTGCAGACACACAGTGATACAGAACACGGCGGGAGTTCATAAGCCTGAACATGGTGGGGATTACAGACACACAGTGATAAAAAGCACGGAGAAAGTTCACAAACCTGAACATGTTGGGTACTCCAGACACACAGTGATACAGAGCATGGAGAGAGTTCACAAACCCGAATATGTTGGGGATTACAGACACATAGTGATACAGAGCACGGAGAGAGTTCACAAACCTGAACATGGTGGGGATTACAGTCACACAGTGATAACGAGCACGGAGACAGTTCACAAACCTGAACATGGTTGGGATTACATACACACAGTGATACAGAGCACGGAGAGAGTTCACAAACCTGAACATGGTGGGGATTTCAGACACACAGTAATACAGAGCCCGGAGAGAGTTCACAAATCTGAACATGGTGGGGATTACAGACACACAGTAATACAGAGCACGGACTGACTTCACAAACCTGAAAATGGTGGGGATTACAGATCCAAAGTGATACAGAGCAAGGAGAGAGTTCACAAACCTGAACATGGTGGGGATTACAGACACACAGTGATAAAGAGCACGGAGAGATTTCACAAACCTGAACATCGTGGGGATTACAGACACACAGTGATACAGAGCACGGAGAGAGTTCACAAACCTGAACATGGTGGGGATTACAGACACACAGTGATACAGAGCACGGAGAGAGTTCACAAACCTGAACATGGTGGGGATTACAGGCACACAGTGATACAGAGCACGGAGAGAGTTCACAAACCTGAACATGGTGGGGATTACAGACACAAATTGAGGCAGAGCACGGAGAGAGTTCACAAACCTGAACATGGTGGGGATTACAGAAACACCATGATACAGGTCACGGAGAGAGTTAACAAACCTGAACATGGTTGGGATTACGGACACACAGCGCTGCAGAGCACGGAGAGAGTTCACAAACCTGAACATGGTGGGGATTACTGACACACAGCGACACAGAGCACCGAGAGAGTTCACAAAACTGAACATGGTGGGGATTATAGACACACAGTGATACAGAGCACGGAGAGTGTTCACAAACCTGAACATGGTGGGGATTACTGACAGACAGCGCTACAGAGCACAGAGAGAGTTCAAAACCTGATCGTGGTGGGGATTACTGACACACAGTGATAGAGAGCACGTAGGGTGTTCACAAACCTGAAAATGGTGGGGATTACAGACACACAGTCATACTGTGCACGGAGAGAGTTCACAAACCTGAACATGGTGGGGATTACAGGCACAAAGTGATACAGAGCAAGGAAAGTGTTCACAAACCTGAACATGGTGGGGATTACAGACACACAGTGATACAGAGCACGGAGACAGTTCACAAACCTGAACATCGTGGCGATTACAGACACACAGTGATACAGAGCACGGAGAGAGTTCACAAACCTGAACATGGTGGGGATTACAGACACACATTGATATAGAGCATGGAGAGAGATCACAAACCTGAATATGGTGCGAATTGCAGACTCAAATTGAGACAGAGCACGGAGAGATTTCACAAATCTGAACATGGTGGGGTTTCCAGACACACAGTGATACAGAGCTCGGAGAGAGTTCACAAACCTGAACAAGGTGGGGTTTACTGACACACAGCGCTACAGAGCACGGAGAAGTTCACAAACCTGAACATGGTGTGGATTACTGACACACAGTGATACAGAGCACGGAGAGAGTTCACAAACCTGAACATGGTGGGGATTACAGACACACAGTGATACAGAGCACGGAGAGAGTTCACAAACCTGTACATGGTGGGGATTACAGACACACAGTCATAGTGAGCACGGAGGGAGCTCACAAACCTGTACATGTTGGGGATTACAGACACACAGTGAAACTGAGCGCGGAGAGAGTTCACAAACATGAACATGGTGGGGTTACAGTCACACAGTGATACAGAGCACGGAGAGAGTTCACAAACCTGAACATGGTGGGGATTACTGACACACAGCGCTACAGAGCACGGAGAGAGTTCACAAACCTGAACATTGTGGGGATTACTGACACACAGTGATACAGAGCACGGAGAGAGTTCACAAACCTGAACATGGTGGGGATTACAGACACAAAGTGAGACAGAGCACGGAGAGAGTTCAGAAACCTGAACATGGTGGGGATTACAGGCACACAGTGAAACAGAGCACGGTGATAGTTCACAAACATGAACATGGTGGGGATTACAGAAACACCGTGATACAGGGCACGGAGAGAGTTCACAAACCTGAACATGGTGGGGATTACTGACACACACCGCTACAGAGCACGGAGAGAGTTCACAAACCTGGACATGGTGATAATGACAGACACATAGTCATAGTGAGCATGGAGAGATTTCATAATCTTGAACATGGTTGCGATTACAGACGCACTGTGATACAGAGCACGGAGAGAGGGGACAAACCTGAACATGGTGTGGATTACAGAGACACAGTGACACAGAGCCCGGAGAGAGTTCACAAACCTGAACAAGGTGGGGATTACAGACACACAGTGATACAGAGCACGGAGAGAGTTCACAAACCTGAACATGATGGGGATTACAGACACACAGTGATACAGAGCACGGAGAGAGTTCACAAACCTGAACATGATGGGGATTACAGACACACATTGATACAGAGCACGGAGAGAGTTCACAAACATGAACATGGTGGGGATTACAGACACACAGTGATACAGAGCACGGAGAGAGTTCACAAACATGAACATGGTGGGCATTACAGAGACACAGTGACACAGAGCCCGGAGAGAGTTCACAAACCTGAACATGGTGGGGATTACAGGCACACAGTGATACAGAGCACGGAGAGAGTTCACAATCCTGAACATGGTGGGGATTACCGACACAAAGTGAGACAGAGCACGGAGAGAGTTCACAAACCTGAACATGATGGGGATTACAGACACACATTGATACAGAGCATGGAGAGAGTTCACAAACCTGAACATGGTGGGGATTACAGACACACAGTGATACAGAGCACGGAGAGAGTTCACAAACCTGAACATGGTGGGGATTACAGACACAAAGTGAGACAGAGCACGGAGAGTGTTCACAAACCTGAACATGGAGGGGATTACAGACACACAGTGAATCAGAGCACGGAGAGAGTTCACAAACCTGAACATGTTGGGGATTACAGAAACACCGTGATACAGAGCACGGAGAGAGTTCACAAACCTGAACATGGTGGGGATTACTGACACACAGCGGCATAGAGCACCGAGAGAGTTCACAAAACTGAACATGGTGGGGATTACAGACACACAGTGATACAGAGCACGGAGAGAGTTCACAAACCTGAACATTGTGGGGATTACTGACACACAGCGGCATAGAGCACCGAGAGAGTTCACTAAACTGAACATGGTGGGGATTACAGACACACAGTGATACAGAGCACGGAGAGAGTTCACAAACCTGAACATGGTGGGGATTACTGACACACAGTGATAGAGAGCACGGAGGGTGTTCACAAACCTGCAAATGGTTGGGATTACAGACACACAGTCATACTGAGCACGGAGAGAGTTCACAAACCTGAACATGGTGGGGATTACAGACACACAGTGATACAGAGCACGGAGAGAGTTCACAAACCTGAACATGGTGGGGATTACTGACACACAGCGCTACAGAGCACGGAGAGAGTTCACAAACCTGAACATGGTGTGGATTACTGACACACAGCGACACAGAGCACCGAGAGAGTTCACAAAACTGAACATGGTGGGGATTACAGACACACAGTGATACAGAGCACGGAGAGAGATCACAAACCTGAACATGGTGGGGATTACTGAGAGACAGCGCGACAGAGCACGGAGAGAGTTCAAAACCTGATCATGGTGGGGATTACTGACACAGTGATAGAGAGCACGGAGAGAGATCACAAACCTGAACATGGTGGGGATTACAGACACACAGTGATACAGAGCATGGAGAGAGTTCACAAACCTGAACATGGCGAGGATTGCAGACACACAGTGATACAGAACACGGCGGGAGTTCACAAGCCTGAACATGGTGGGGATTACAGACACACAGTGATACAGAGCACGGAGAAAGTTCACAAACCTGAACCTGGTGGGGATTACAGTCACACAGTGATACCGAGCACGGAGAGAATTCACAAACCTGAACATGGTGGGGATTACAGACACAAAGTGATACAGAGCACGGAGAGAGCTCACAAACCAGAACATGGTGGGGATTACAGACACACAGTGATAGTGAGCAAGGAGAGAGTTCACAAACCTGAACACGATGGGGATGACAGACACGCAGCGATACAGAGCACGGAGAGAGTTCACAAAACTGAACATGGTGGGGATTACAGTCACACAGTGATACAGAGCACGGAGAGATTTCACAAACCTGAACATCGTGGGGATTACAGACACACAGTGATACAGAGCACGGAGAGAGTTCACAAACCAGAACATGGTGGAGATAACAGACACACAGTGATACAGAGCATGGAGAGAGTTCACAAACCTGAACATGGTGGGGATTACAGACACACAGTGATACAGAGCACGGAGAGAGTTCACAAACCTGAACATGGTGGGGATTGCAGACACACAGTGATACAGAGCACGGAGAGAGTTCACAAACCTGAACATGGTGGGGATTACAGACACACAGTGATACAGAGCACGGAGAGAGTTCACAAACCTGAACATGGTGGGGATTACAGACACACAGTGATACAGAGCACGGAGAGAGTTCACAAACCTGAACATGGTGGGTGTTACAGAAACACCGTGATACAGGGCACGGAGAGAGTTCACAAACCTGAACATGCTGGGGATTACTGACACACAGCGACACAGATCACCTAGAGAGTTCACAAACCTGAACATGGTGAGGATTACAGACACACAGTGATACAGAACAAGGCGGGAGGTCACAAACCTGAACATGGTGGGGATTACAGACACACAGTGATATAGAGCATGGAGAGAGATCACAAACCTGAATATGGTGCGAATTGCAGACTCAAATTGAGACAGAGCACGGAGAGATTTCACAAACCTGAACATAGTGGGGACTCCAGACACACAGTGATACAGAGCTCGGAGAGAGTTCACAAACCTGAACAGGGTGGGGATTACTGACACACAGCGCTACAGAGCACGGAGAAGTTCACAAACCTGAACATGGTGGGGATTACAGACACGAAGTGATACAAAGCACGGAGAGATTTCACAAACCTGTACATGGTGGGGATTACAGACACACAGTGATACTGAGCGCGGAGAGAGTTCACAAACCTGAACATGGTGGGGATTACAGTCACACAGTGATACAGAGCACGAAGAGAGTTCACAAACCTGAACATGGTGGGGATTACAGACACAGAATGATACAGAGCACGGAGCGAGTTCACAAACCTGAACATGGTGGGGATTACAGACACACAGTGATAGAGAGCACGGAGAGAGTTCACAAACCTGAACATGGTGGGGATTACAGACACACAGTGATACAGAGCACGGAGAGAGTTCACAAAACTGAACATGGTGGGGATTACAGACACACAGTGAAACAGAGCACGGAGAGAGTTCACAAACCTGAACATGGTGTGGATTACAGACACACAGCGCTACAGAGCACGGGGAGAGTTCACAAACCTGAACATCGTGGCGATTACAGACACACAGTGATAAAGAGCATGGAGAGAGTTCCCAAACCTGAACATGGTGAGGATTACAGACACACAGTGATAAAGAACAAGGCGGGAGGTCACATACCTGAACATGGTGGGGATTACAGACACACAGTGTTACAGAGCACGGAGAGAGTTCACAAACCTGAATATGGTGCGAATTGCAGACTCAAATTGAGACAGAGCACGGAGAGATTTCACAAATCGGAACATGGTGGGAACTCCAGACACACAGTGATACAGAGCTCGGAGAGAGTTCACAAACATGAACATGGTGGGGATTACTGACAAACAGTGCTACAGAGCACGGAGAATTTCACAAACCTGAACATAGTGGGGATTACTGACACACAGTGATAGAGAGCACGGAGAGAGTTCACAAACCTGAACACGGTGGGGATTACAGACAGACAGTGATACAAAGCACGGAGAGAGTTCACAAACCTGTACATGGTGGGGATTACAGACACACAGTGATACTGAGCGCGGAGAGAGTTCACAAACCTGAACATGGTGGGGATTACAGTCACACAGTGATACAGAGCACGGAGAGAGTTCACAAACCTGAACATGGTGGGGATTACAGACACAGAATGATACAGAGCACGGAGCGAGTTCACAAACCTGAACATGGTGGGGATTACAGACACACAGTGATACAGAGCACGGATAGAGTTCACAAACCTGAACATGTTGGGGACTCCAGACACACAGCAATACAGAGCTTGGAGAGAGTTCACAAACCTGAACATGGTGGGGATTACAGACACAAAGTGATAGAGAGCACGGAGAGAGTTCACAAACCTGAACATGGTGGGGATTACAGACACACATTGATAGAGAGCACGGAGAGAGTTCACAAACCTGGACATGGTGGGGATTACAGACACACAGTGATACAGAGGACGGAGAGAGTTCACAAACCTGAACATGGTGGGGATGACAGACACACATTGATAGAGAGCACGGAGAGAGTTCACAAACCAGAACATGGTGGGGATTACAGACACACAGTGATACAGAGGACGGAGAGAGTTCACAAACCTGAACATGGTGGGGATTACAGACACACAGTGATACAGAGCACGGAGAGAGTTCACAAACCTGAACATGGTGGGGATTACAGACACACAGTGATACAGAGCACGGAGAGAGTTCACAAACCTGAACATGGTGGGGATTACAGACACACAGTGAAACAGAGCACGGAGAGAGTTCACAAACCTGAACATGTTGGGGATTACAGAAACACCGTGATACAGAGCACGGAGAGAGTTCACAAACCTGAACATGGTGGGAATTACAGACACACAGTGATACAGAGCACGGACAGAGTTCACAAACCTGAATATGTTGTGGATTACAGTCACACAGTGAGATAGAGCACGGAGAGATTTCAGAAACCTGAACATCGTGGGGATTACAGACACACAGTGCTCCAGAGCACGGAGAGAGTTCGCAAACCAGAACATGGTGGGGATTACAGACACACATTGATACAGAGCACGGAGAGATTTCAGAAACCTGAACATCGTGTGGATTACAGACACACAGTGCTCCAGAGCACGGGGAGAGTTCACAAACCTGATCATGGTGGGGATTCCAGACACACAGTGATAGTGAGCACGGAGAGAGTTCACAAACCTGAACATGGTGGGGATTACAGACACGCAGCGATACAGAGCACGGAGAGAGTTGACAAACCTGAACATGGTGAGGATTAAAGAGACACAGTGACACAGAGCATGGAGAGAGTTCACAAAACTGATCATGGCGAGGATTGCAGACACACAGTGATACAGAATACGGCGGGACTTCACAAGCCTGAACATGGTGGGGATTACAGACAGATTGTGATAAAGAGCACAGATAGAATTCACAAACCTGAACATGGTGGGGATTACAGACACACAGTGATACAGAGCACGGAGAGAGTTCACAAACCTGAACACGGTGGGGATTACAGACACACAGTGAAACAGAGCACGGAGAGAGTTCACAAACCTGAACATGTTGGGGATTACAGAAACACCGTAATACAGAGCACGGACTGAGTTCACAAACCTGAACATGGTGGGGATTACAGTCACACAGTGATACAGAGCAAGGAGAGAGTTCACAAAACTGAAGATGGTGGGCATTACAGACACACAGTGATACAGAGCCCGGAGAGAGTTCACAAACCTGAACATGGTGGGAATTACAGACACACAGTGATACAGAGCACGGACAGAGTTCACAAACCTGAATATGTTGTGGATTACAGTCACACAGTGAGATAGAGCACGGAGAGATTTCAGAAACCTGAACATCGTGGGGATTACAGACACACAGTGCTCCAGAGCACGGAGAGAGTTCACAAACCAGAACATGGTGGGGATTCCAGACACACAGTGATACAGAGCACGGACAGAGTTCACAAACCTGAATATGTTGTGGATTACAGTCACACAGTGAGATAGAGCACGGAGAGAGTTCACAAACCTGAACATGATGGGGATTACAGACACACAGTGCTCCAGAGCACGGGGAGAGTTCACAAACCTGATCATGGTGAGGATTGCAGACACACAGTGATACAGAATACGGCGGGACTTCACAAGCCTGAACATGGTGGGGATTACAGACAGATTGTGATAAAGAGCACAGATAGAATTCACAAACCTGAACATGGTGGGGATTACAGACACACAGTGAGACAGAACACGGAGAGAGTTCACAAACCGGAACATGGTGGGGATTACAGACACACAGTGATAGTGAGCAAGGAGAGAGTTCACAAAACTGAACATGGTGGGGATTACAGACACACAGTGATACAGAGCACGGAGAGAGTTCACAAACCACAACATGGTGGGGATTACAGACACACAGTGATAAAGAGCACGGAGAGAGTTCACAAACCACAACATGGTGGGGATTACAGACACACAGTGATACAGAGCACGGAGAGAGTTCACAAACCTGAACATGGTGGGGATTACAGACACACAGTGATACAGAGCACGGAGAGAGTTCACAAACCTGAACATGGTGGGGATTACAGACACACAGTGAAACAAAGCACGGAGAGAGTTCACAAACCTGAACATGGTGGGGATTACTGACACACAGCGCTACAGAGCACGGAGAGAGTTCACAAACCTGAACATGGTGGGGATTACTGACACACAGCGACACAGAGCACTGAGAGAGTTCACAAACCTGAACATGGTGGGGATAACTGACGCACAGCGCTACAGAGCACGGAGAAGTTCACAAACCTGAACATGGTGGGGATTACAGACACACAGTGATACAGAGCACGGAGAGAGTTCACAAACCTGTACATGGTGGGGATTACAGACACACAGTGATACTGAGCGCGGAGAGAGTTCACAAACCTGAACATGGTGGGGATTACAGTCACACAGTGATACAGAGCACGGATAGAGTTCGCAAACCTGAACATGGCGGGAATTACAGACACACAGTGATACAGAGCACGGACAGAGTTCACAAACCTGAACATGTTGTGGATTACAGTCACAAAGTGAGATAGAGCACGGAGAGTTTTCAGAAACCTGAACATCGTGGGGATTACAGACACACAGTGATACAGAGCTCGGAGAGAGTTCACAAACCTGAACATGGAGGGATCACTGACAAACAGCGCTACAGATCACGGAGAAGTTCACAAACCTGAACATGGTGGTGATTACACACACAGTGATACAGAGCACGGAGAGAGTTCACAAACCTGTACATGGTGGGGATTACAGACACACAGTGATACTGAGCGCGGAGAGAGTTCACAAACCTGAACATGGTGGGGATTACAGTCACACAGTGATACAGAGCACGGAGAGAGTTCACAAACCTGAACATGGTGGGGATTACAGACACACAGTGATACAGAGCACGGATAGAGTTCACAAACCTGAGCATGTTGGGGATTACAGACACACAGTGATACAGTGCATGGAGAGAGTTCACAAACCTGAACATGGTGGGGATTACAGACACACAGTGATACAGAGCACGGAGAGGGTTCACAAACCTGAACATGGTGGGGATTACAGTCACACAGTGATACAGAGCACGGAGAGAGTCCACAAAACTGCACATGGTGGGTATTACAGACACACAGTGATACAGAGCCCGGAGAGAGTTCACAAACCTGAACATGGTGGGGATTACAGACACACAGTGATACAGAGCACGGATAGAGTTCACAAACCTGAACATGTTGGGGACTCCAGACACACAGCGATACAGAGCTTGGAGAGAGTTCACAAACCTGAACATGGTGGGGATTACAGACACACAGTGAGACAGAGCACGGAGAGAGTTCACAAACCTGAACATGATGGGGATTACAGACACAAAGTGATAGAGAGCACGGAGAGAGTTCACAAACCTGAACATGGTGGGGATTACAGACACACAGTGATACAGAGCACGGAGAGAGTTCACAAACCTGAACATGATGGGGATTACAGACACAAAGTGATAGAGAGCACGGAGAGAGTTCACAAACCTGAACATGGTGGGGATTACAGACACACAGTGATACAGAGCACGGAGAGAGTTCACAAACCTGAACATGATGGGGATGACAGACACACATTGATAGAGAGCACGGAGAGAGTTCACAAACCTGAACATGATGGGGATGACAGACACACATTGATAGAGAGCACGGAGAGAGTTCACAAACCTGAACATGGTGGGGATTACAGACACACAGTGAAACAGAGCACGGAGAGAGTTCACAAACCTGAACATGTTGGGGATTACAGAAACACCGTGATACAGAGCACGGACAGAGTTCACAAACCTGAACATGGTGGGGATTACAGACACACAGTGAAACAGAGCACGGAGAGAGTTCACAAACCTGAACATGTTGGGGATTACAGAAACACCGTGATACAGAGCACGGACAGAGTTCACAAACCTGAACATGGTGGGGATTACAGTCACACAGTGATACAGAGCAAGGAGAGAGTTCACAAAACTGAAGATGGTGGGCATTACAGACACACAGTGATACAGAGCCCGGAGAGAGTTCACAAACCTGAACATGGTGGGAATTACAGACACACAGTGATACAGAGCACGGACAGAGTTCACAAACCTGAATATGTTGTGGATTACAGTCACACAGTGAGATAGAGCACGGAGAGATTTCAGAAACCTGAACATCGTGGGGATTACAGACACACAGTGCTCCAGAGCACGGAGAGAGTTCACAAACCAGAACATGGTGGGGATTACAGACACACAGTGATACAGAGCACGGAGAGAGTTCACAAACCAGAACATGGTGGGGATTACAGACACACATTGATACAGAGCACGGAAAGATTTCAGAAACCTGAACATCGTGGGGATTACAGACACACAGTGCTCCAGAGCACGGGGAGAGTTCACAAACCTGATCATGGTGGGGGTTACAGACACACAGTGATAGTGAGCAAGGATAGAGTTCACAAACCTGAACACGATGGGGATTACAGACACGCAGCGATACAGAGCACGGAGAGAGTTGACAAACCTGAACATGGTGAGGATTAAAGAGACACAGTGACACAGAGCATGGAGAGAGTTCACAAAACTGATCATGGCGAGGATTGCAGACACACAGCGATACAGAATACGGCGGGACTTCACAAGCCTGAACATGGTGGGGATTACAGACACACAGTGAGACAGAGCACGGAGAGAGTTCACAAACCGGAACATGGTGGGGATTACAGACACAGTGATAGTGAGCAAGGAGAGAGTTCACAAACCTGAACACGATGGGGATTACAGACACGCAGCGATACAGAGCACGGAGAGAGTTCACAAACCTGAACATGTTGGGGATTACAGACACAAAGTGATACAGAGCACGGAGAGAGTTCACAAACCTGAACATGGTGGGGATTACAGACACGCAGCGATACAGAGCACGGAGAGAGGTCACAAAACTGAACATGATGGGGATTACAGTCACACAGTGATAAAGAGCACGGAGAGAGTTCACAAACCTGAACATGGTGGGGATTACAGACACACAGTGATACAGAGCACGGAGAGAGTTCACAAACCAGAACATGGTGGGGATTACAGACACACAGTGATACAGAGCACGGAGAGAGTTCACAAACCTGAACATGGTGGGGATTACAGACACACAGTGATACAGAGCACGGAGAGAGTTCACAAACCTGAACATGGTGGGGATTACAGACACACAGTGAAACAAAGTACGGAGAGAGTTCACAAACCTGAACATGGTGGGGATTACTGACACACAGCGCTACAGAGCACGGAGAGAGTTCACAAACCTGAACATGGTGGGGATTACTGACACACAGCGACACAGAGCACTGAGAGAGTTCACAAACCTGAACATGGTGGGGATAACTGACGCACAGCGCTACAGAGCACGGAGAAGTTCACAAACCTGAACATGGTGGGGATTACAGACACACAGTGATACAGATCACGGAGAGAGTTCACAAACCTGTACATGGTGGGGATTACAGGCACACAGTGATAATGAGCGCGGAGAGAGTTCACAAACCTGAACATGGTGGGGATTACAGTAACACAGTGATACAGAGCACGGATAGAGTTCGCAAACCTGAACATGGCGGGAATTACAGACACACAGTGATACAGAGCACGGACAGAGTTCACAAACCTGAACATGTTGTGGATTACAGTCACACAGTGAGATAGAGCACGGAGAGATTTCAGAAACCTGAACATCGTGGGGATTACAGACACACAGTGATACAGAGCTCGGAGAGAGTTCACAAACCTGAACATGGAGGTATCACTGACAAACAGCGCTACAGATCACGGAGAAGTTCACAAACCTGAACATGGTGGTGATTACAGACACACAGTGATACAGAGCACGGAGAGAGTTCACAAACCTGTACATGGTGGGGATTACAGACACACAGTGATACTGAGCGCGGAGAGAGTTCACAAACCTGAACATGGTGGGGATTACAGTCACACAGTGATACAGAGCACGGAGAGAGTTCACAAACCTGAAGATGGTGGGGATTACAGACACACAGTGATACAGAGCACGGATACAGTTCACAAACCTGAACATGTTGGGGACTCCAGACACACAGTGATACAGAGCATGGAGAGAGTTCACAAACCTGAACATGGTGGGGATTACAGACACACAGTGATACAGAGCACGGAGAGAGTTCACAAACCTGAACATGGTGGGGATTACAGACAGATTGTGATAAAGAGCACAGATAGAATTCACAAACCTGAACATGGTGGCGATTACAGACACACAGTGAGACAGAGCACGGAGAGAGTTCACAAACCTGAACATGGTGGGGATTACAGACACACAGAGATACAGAGCACGGAGAGATTTCACAAAATTCAGCATGTTGGGGATTTCAGACACACAGTTAAGCAGAGCACGGAGAGAGGTCACAAACCTGAACATGGTGGGATTAAAGACACACAGTGATACAGAGCAAGGAAAGTTTTAACAAGCCTGAACATGGTGGGAAATACAGACACAGAGTGATACAGAGCAAGGCGAGAGTTCACAAACCTCTACATGGTGGGGATTACAGACACACTGTGATACAGAGCACGGAGAGAGTTCACAAACCTGAACATGGTGAGGATTACAGAGACACATTGACACAGAGCATGGAGAGAGTTCACAAACATTAACATGGTGAGGATTACAGGCACACAGTGATACAGAACACGGCGGGAGATCAAAACCTGAACATGGTGGGGATTACATACAGATTGTGATAAAGAGCACTGAGAGAATTCGCAAAACTGAACATGGTGGGTGTTACAGACACACAGTGATAGAGAGCACGGAGAGATTTCAGAAACCTGAACATCGTGGGGATTACAGACACTCAGTGCTCCAGAGCACGGAGAGAGTTCACAAACCAGAACATGGTGGGGATTACAGACACACATTGATACAGAGCACGGAGAGAGTTCACAAACCTGAACATGGTGGGGATTGCAGACACACAGTGATACAGAGCACGTTGTGAGTTCACAAACATGAACATTGTGGGGATTACAGACACACAGTGATAGAGAGCACGGAGAGAGTTCACAAACCTGAAGATGGTGGGCATTACAAACACACATTGATACAGAGCACGGAGAGAGTTCCTAAACCTCTACATGGTGGAGGTTACATACACACAGCCATAGCGAGCACGGAGCGAGTTCACAAACATGTACATGGTGGGGATTACAGACACACAGTGATACAGAGCAAGGAAAGTGTTCACAAACCTGAACATGGTGGGGATTACAGACACACAGTGATACTGAGCACGGAGAGAGTTCACAAACCTGAACATGGTGGGGATTACAGACACACAGTGATACAGAGCAAGGAAAGTGTGCACAAACCTGAACATGGTGGGGATTACAGACACACAGTGATACAGAGCACGGAGGGGGTTCACAAACCTGAACATGGTGTGGATTACAGACGCACAGTGATACTGAGCACGGAGAGAGATCACAAACCTGAACATGGTGGGAATTACAGACACACAGTGATACAGAGCAAGGAAAGTGTTCACAAACCTGAGCATGGTGGGGATTACAGACACAAAGTGAGACAGAGCACGGAGAGAGTTCACACACCTGAACATGGTGGGGATTACAGACACACAGTGAAATAGAGCACGGAGTGAGTTCGCAAACCTGAACATGGTGGGGATTACAGAAACACCGTGATACAGGGCACGGAGAGAGTTCACAAACCTGAACATGGTGGGGATTACGGACACACAGCGCTACAGAGCACGGAGAAAATTCACAAACCTGAACATGGTGGGGATTACTGACACACAGCGACACAGAGCACCGAGAGAGTTCACAAACCTGAACATGGTGAGGATTGCAGACACACAGTGATACAGAACAAGGCGGGAGGTCACAAACTTGAACATGGTGGGGATTACAGACACACAGTGATATAAAGCATGGAGAGAGATCACAAACCTGAATATGGTGCGAATTGCAGACTCAAATTGAGACAGAGCACGGAGATATTTCACAAACCTGAACATGGTGGTGATTACAGACACACAGTGATACTGAGCGCGGAGAGAGTTCACAAACCTGAACATGGTGGGGATTACAGTCACACAGTGATACAGAGCAAGGAAAGTGTTCACAAACCTGAATATGGTGGGGATTACAGACACACAGTCACAGTGAGCCCGGAGAGAGGTCACGAACCTGAACAAGGTGGGGATTGCAGAGGCACCGTGACAAAGAGCATGGAGAGAGTTCACAAACCAGAACATGGTGGGTATTACAGACACACAGTGATACAGAGCAGGTAGAGAGATCACAAACGTGAATATGGTGCGCATTGCAGACTCAAATTGATAGAGAGCACGGAGAGATTTCACAAACCTGAACATGGTGGGGACTCCAGACAAACAGTGATACACAGCACGGAGAGAGTTCACAAACCTGAACATGGTGGGGATTACTGACACACAGCGCTACAGAGCA
This sequence comes from Somniosus microcephalus, assembly GCF_052327205.1. Lineage (NCBI taxonomy): Eukaryota > Metazoa > Chordata > Chondrichthyes > Squaliformes > Somniosidae > Somniosus > Somniosus microcephalus. Next base: position 20,319,918 of record NC_140990.1, on the reverse strand, counting down.
CGGAGTGAGTTCACAAACCTGAACATGGTGGGGATTACTGACACACAGTGATAGAGAGCACGGAGAGAGTTCACAAACCTAAACATGGTGAGGATTACAGACACACAGTGATAAAGAGCACGGAGAGAGTTCACAAACCTGAACATGGTGGGGATTACTGACACAAAGCGTTACAGAGCACGGAGAGAGTTCACAAACCTGAACGTGGCGGGGATTACAGACACACAGTGATACACAGCACGGAGAGAGTTCACAAACCTGAACATGGTTGGGATTACAGACACAGAATGATACAGAGCATGGAGCGAGTTCACAAACCTGAACATGGTGGTGATTACTGACACACAGTGATAAAGAGCACGGAGAGAGTTCACAAACCTAAACATGGTGAGGATTACAGACACACAGTGATAAAGAGCACGGAGAGAGTTCACAAACCTGAACATGGTGGGGATTACTGACAAACAGCGCTACAGAGCATGGAGTGAGTTCACAAACATGAACATGGTGGGGATTACAGACACCCAGTGATAGAGAGCACCGAGAGAGTTCACAAACCTGAACATGGTGGGGATTACAGACACACAGAGATACAGAGCAAGGAACGTGTTCACAAACCTGAACATGGTGGGGATTACAGACACACAGTGCTCCAGAGCACGGAGAGAGTTCACAAACCAGAACATGGTGGGGATTACAGACACACATTGATACAGAGCACGGAGAGATTTCAGAAACCTGAACATCGTGGGGATTACAGCCACACAGTGCTCCAGAGCACGGGGAGAGTTCACAAACCTGAACATGGTGGGGGTTACAGACACACAGTGATAGTGAGCAAGGATAGAGTTCACAAACCTGAACACGATGGGGATTACAGACACGCAGCGATACAGAGCACGGAGAGAGGTCACAAAACTGAACATGATGGGGATTACAGTCACACAGTGATAAAGAGCACGGAGAGATTTCACAAACCCGAACATCGTGGGGATTACAGACACACAGTGATACAGAGCACGGAGAGAGTTCACAAACCTTAACATGGTGGGGATTACAGACACACAGTGATACAGAGCACGGAGAGAGTTCACAAACCAGAACGTGGTGGGGATTACAGACACACAGTGATACAGAGCACGGAGAGAGTTCACAAACCTGAACATGGTGGGGATTACAGACACACAGTGATACAGAGCACGGAGAGAGTTCACAAACCTGAACATGGTGGGGATTACAGACACACAGTGAAACAAAGCACGGAGAGAGTTCACAAACCTGAACATGGTGTGGATTACTGACACACAGCGCTACAGAGCACGGAGAGAGTTCACAAACCTGAACATGGTGTGGATTACTGACACACAGCGCTACAGAGCACTGAGAGAGTTCACAAACCTGAACATGGTGGGGATAACTGACGCACAGCGCTACAGAGCACGGAGAAGTTCACAAACCTGTACATGGTGGGGATTACAGACACACAGTTATACTGAGCGCGGAGAGAGTTCACAAACCTGAACATGGTGGGGATTACATACACACAGTGATACAGAGCACGGATCGAGTTCGCAAACCTGAACATGGCGGGAATTACAGACACACAGTGATACAGAGCACGGACAGAGTTCACAAACCTGAACATGTTGTGGACTACAGTCACACAGTGAGATAGAGCACGGAGAGATTTCAGAAACCTGAACATCGTGGGGATTACAGACACACAGTGATACAGAGCTCGGAGAGAGTTCACAAACCTGAACATGGTGGGGATCACTGACAAACAGCGCTACAGAGCACGGAGATGTTCACAAACCTGAACATGGTGGTGATTACAGACACACAGTGATACAGAGCACGGAGAGAGTTCACAAACCTGTACATGGTGGGGATTACAGACACACAGTGATACTGAGCGCGGAGAGAGTTCACAAACCTGAACATGGTGGGGATTACAGTCACACAGTGATACAGAGCACGGAGAGAGTTCACAAACCTGAACATGGTGGGGATTACAGACACACAGTGATACAGAGCACGGATAGAGTTCACAAACCTGAACATGTTGGGGACTCCAGACACACAGTGATACAGAGCATGGAGAGAGTTCACAAACCTGAACATGGTGGGGATTACAGACACACAGTGATACAGAGCACGGAGAGAGTTCACAAACCTGAACATGGTGGGGATTACAGTCACACAGTGATACAGAGCACGGAGAGAGTTCACAAACCTGAACATGGTGGGGATTACAGACACACAGTGATACAGAGCACGGAGAGAGTTCACAAAATTGAACATGGTGGGTATTACAGACACACAGTGATACAGAGCCCGGAGAGAGTTCACAAACCTGAACATGGTGGGGATTACAGTCACACAGTGATACAGAGCACGGAGAGAGTTCACAAAATTGAACATGGTGGGTATTACAGACACACAGTGATATAGAGCACGGAGAGATTTCAGAAACCTGAACATCGTGGGGATTACAGACACACAGTGCTCCAGAGCACGGAGAGAGTTCACACACCTGAACATGGTGGGGATTACAGACACACAGTGAAACAGAGCACGGAGTGAGTTCGCAAACCTGAACATGGTGGGGATTACAGAAACACCGTGATACAGGGCACGGAGAGAGTTCACAAACCTGAACATGGTGGGGATTACTGACACACAGCGCTACAGAGCACGGAGAATGTTCACAAACCTGAACATGGTGGGGATTACTGACACACAGCGACACAGAGCACCGAGAGAGTTCACAAACCTGAACATGGTGGGGATTACAGATACACGGTTATACAGAGCACGGAGAGAGTTCACAAACCTGAACATGGTGGGGATTACAGACACACAGTGATACTGAGCGCGGAGACAGTTCACAAACCTGAACATGTTGGGGATTACAGTCACACAGTGATACAGAGCACGGAGAGAGTTCACAAACCTGAACATGGTGGGGATTACTGACACACAGCGCTACAGAGCACGGAGAAGTTCACAAACCTGAACATGGTGGTGATTACAGACACACAGTGATACAGAGCACGGAGAGAGTTCACAAACCTGTACATGGTGGGGATTACAGACACACAGTGATACGGAGCGCGGAGAGAGTTCACAAACCTGAACATGGTGGGGATTACAGTCACACAGTGATACAGAGCACGGAAAGAGTTCACAAACCTGAACATGGTGGGGATTACAGACACACAGTGATACAGAGCACGGATAGAGGTCACAAACCTGAACATGTTGGGGACTCCAGACACACAGTGATACAGAGCATGGAGAGAGTTCCCAAACCTGAACATGGTGGGGATTACAGACACACAGTGATACAGAGCACGGAGAGAGTTCACAAACCTGAACATGGTGGGGATTACAGTCACACAGTGATACAGAGCACGGAGAGAGTTCACAAAACTGAACATGGTGGGGATTACAGACACACAGTGATACAGAGCACGGAGAGGGTTCACAAACCTGAACATGGTGTGGATTACAGACACACAGTGATACTGAGCACGGAGAGAGTTCACAAACCTGAACATCGTGAGGATTACAGACACACAGTGATACAGAGCAAGGAAAGTGTTCCCAAACCTGAACATGGTGGGGATTACAGACACACAGTTATACAGAGCACGGAGAGAGTTCACAAACATGCACATGGTGGGAATTACAGACACACAGTCATAGTGAGCCCGGAGAATTCACGAAACTGAACAAGGTGGGGATTACAGAGGCACAGTGACACAGAGCATGGAGTGAGTTCACAAACCTGAACATGGTGGGTATTACAGACACACAGTGATACAGAGCACGGAGAGAGAGCACAAACGTGAATATGGTGCGAATTGCAGACTCAAATTGAGACAGAGCACGGAGAGATTTCACAAACCTGAACATGGTGGGGACTCCAGACACACAGTGATACAGAGCATGGAGAGAGTTCACAAAACTGAACATGGTGGGGATTATTGACACACAGCGCTACAGAGCACGGAGTGAGTTCACAAACCTGAACATGGTGGGGATTACTGACACACAGTGATAGAGAGCACGGAGAGAGTTCACAAACCTGTACATGGTGGGGATTACTGACACACAGCTCTACAGAGCACGGAGTGAGTTCACAAACCTGAATATGGTGGGCATTACAGACACACAGTGATAGAGAGCATCGAGAGAGTTCACAAACCTAAACATGGTGGGGATTACAGACACGCAGCGATACAGAGCACGGAGAGAGTTCACAAACCTGAACATTGTGCGGATTACAGTCACACAGTGATACAGAGCACGGAGAGATTTCAGAAACCTGAACATCGTGGGGATTACAGACACACAGTGCTCCAGAGCACGGAGAGTGTTCACAAACCTGAACATGGTGGGGATTACAGACACAAAGTGAGACAGAGCACGGAGAGAGTTCACACACCTGAACATGGTGGGGATTACAGACACACAGTGAAACAGAGCACGGAGTGAGTTCGCAAACCTGAACATGGTGGGGATTACGGACACACAGTGATACAGAGCACCGAGAGAGTTCACAAACCTGAACATGGTGGGGATTACTGACACACAGCGACACAGAGCACCGAGAGAGTTCACAAACCTGAACATGGTGAGGATTACAGACACACAGTGATACAGAACAAGGCGGGAGGTCACAAACCTGAACATGGTGGGGATTACAGACACACAGTGATATAAAGCATGGAGAGAGATTACAAAACTGAATATGGTGCGAATTGCAGACTCAAATTGAGACAGAGCACGGAGATATTTCACAAACCTGAACATGGTGGGGACTCCAGACACACAGTGATACAGAGCTCGGAGAGAGTTCACAAACCTGAACATGGTGGGGATTACAGACACACAGTGCTACAGAGCACGGAGAGAGTTCACAAACCTGAACATGGTGGGGATTACAGACACACAATGATACTGAGCGCGGAGACAGTTCACAAACCTGAACATGGTGGGGATTACAGTCACACAGTGATACAGAGCACGGAGAGAGTTCACAAACCTGAACATGGTGGGGATTACTGACACACAGCGCTACAGAGCACGGAGAAGTTCACAAACCTGAACATGGTGGTGATTACAGACACACAGTGATACAGAGCACGGAGAGAGTTCACAAACCTGTACATGGTGGGGATTACAGACACACAGTGATACTGAGCGCGGAGAGAGCTCACAAACCTGAACATGGTGGGGATTACAGTCATAAAGTGATACAGAGCACGGAGAGAGTTCACAAATCTGAACATGGTGGGGATTACAGACACACAGTGATACAGAGAATGGAGAGAGTTCCCAAACCTGAACATGGTGGGGATTACAGACACACAGTGATACAGAGCACGGAGAGAGTTCACAATCCTGAACATGGTGGGGATTACAGTCACACAGTGATACAGAGCACGGAGAGAGTTCACAAAACTGAACATGGTGGGGATTACAGACACACAGTGATACTGAGCACGGAGGGAGTTCAGAAACCTGAACATGGTGGGGATTTCTGACACACTGTGATACAGAGCAAGGAAAGTGTTTACAAATCTGAACATCGTGGGGATTACAGACACACAGTGATACAGAGCACGGAGAGAGTTCACAAACCTGAACATGGTGTGGATTACAGACACACAGTGATACTGAGCACGGAGAGAGTTCACAAACCTGAACATGGTGGGGATTACAGACACACAGTGATACAGAGCAAGGAAAGTGTTCACAAACCTGAACATGGTGGGGATTACAGACACACAGTTATACAGAGCACGGAGAGAGTTCACAAACATGCACATGGGGGGAATTACAGACACACAGTCTTGTGAGCCCGGAGAGAGTTCACGAACCTGAACAAGGTGGGGATTACAGAGGCACAGTGACACAGAGCATGGAGAGAGTTCACAAACCTGAACATGGTGGGTATTACAGACACACAGTGATACAGAGCACGGAGAGAGAGCACAAACGTGAATATGGTGCGAATTGCAGACTCATTTTGAGACAGAGCACGGAGAGATTTCACAAACCTGAACATGGTGGGGACTCCAGACACACAGTGATACAGAGCATGGAGAGAGTTCACAAACCTGAACATGGTGGGGATTACTGACACACAGTGATAGAGAGCACGGAGAGAGTTCACAAACCTGAACATGGTGGGGATTACTGACACACAGCTCTACAGAGCTCGGAGTGAGTTCACAAACCTGAACATGGTGGGCATTACAGACACACAGTGATAGAGAACTCCGAGAGAGTTCACAAACCTAAACATGGTGGGGATTACAGACACTCAGCGATACAGAGCACGGAGAGAGTTCACAAAACTGAACATGGTGGGGATTACAGACACACAGTGATACAGAGCACGGAGAGAGTTCACAAACCTGAACATGGTGGGGATTACAGACACACAGTGATACAGAGCACGGAGACAGTTCACAAACCTGAACATGGTGGAGATTACAGACACACAGTGATACAGAGCACGGAGAGAGTTCACAAACCTGAACATGGTGGAGATTACAGACACACAGTGATACAGAGCACGGAGAGAGTTCACGAACCTGAACATGGTGGGGATTTTTCACACACAGTGATACAGAACAAGGAGAGAGATCACAAACCTGAATATGGTGCGAATTGCGGACTCAAATTGAGACAGAGCACGGAGAGATTTCACAAACCTGGACATGGTGGGGATTACAGACACACAGTGATACTGAGCGCAGAGAGAGTTCACAAACCTGAACATGGTGGGGATTACAGTCACACAGTGATATCGAGCACGGAGAGAGTTCAAAAACCTGAACATGGTGGGGATTACAGACACAGAATGATACAGAGCACGGAGCGAGTTCACAAACCTGAACATGGTGGGGATTACAGACACACAGTGATAGTGAACACGGAGAGAGTTCACAAACCGGAACATGGTGGGGATTACAGACACACAGTGATACAGAGCACGGAGAGAGTTCACAAACCGGAACATGGTGGGGATTACAGACACACAGTGATACAGAGCACGGAGAGAGTTCACAAACCGGAACATGGTGGGGATTACAGACACACAGTGATACAGAGCACGGAGAGAGTTCACAAACCTGAACACGATGGGGATTACAGACACGCAGCGATACAGAGCACGGAGAGAGTTGACAAACCTGAACATGGTGAGGATTAAAGAGACACAGTGACACAGAGCATGGAGAGAGTTCACAAACTTGATCATGGCGAGGATTGCAGACGCACAGTGATATAGAACACGGCGGGACTTCACAAGCCTGAACATGGTGGGGATTACAGACAGATTGTGATAAAGAGCACAGATAGAATTCACAAACCTGAACATGTTGGGGATTACAGACACACAGAGATACAGAGCACGGAGAGATTTCACAAAATTCAGCATGGTGGGGATTACAGACACACAGTGATACAGAGCACGGAGAGAGGTCACAAACCTGAACATGGTGGGCTTAAAGACACACAGTGATACAGAGCAAGGAAAGTGTTAACAAGCCTGAACATGGTGGGAAATACAGACACAGAGTGATACAGAGCAAGGCGAGAGTTCACAAACCTCTGCATGGTGGGATTACAGACACACAGTGATACAGAGCAAGGAAAGTGTTCACAAACCTGTACATGGTGGGGATTACAGACACACTGTGATACAGAGCACGGAGAGAGTTCACAAACCTGAACATGGTGAGGATTACAGGCACACAGTGATACAGAACACGGCGGGAGATCAAAACCTGAACATGGTGGGGATTACATACAGATTGTGATAAAGAGCACTGAGAGAATTCGCAAAACTGAACATGGTGGGTGTTACAGACACACAGTGATATAGAGCACGGAGAGATTTCAGAAACCTGAACATCGTAGGGATTACAGACACTCAGTGCTCCAGAGCACGGAGAGAGTTCACAAACCAGAACATGGTGGGGATTACAGACACACATTGATACAGAGCACGGAGAGAGTTCACAAACCTGAACATGGTGGGGATTGCAGACACACAGTGATACAGAGCACGTTGTGAGTTCACAAACATGAACATTGTGGGGATTACAGACACACAGTGATAGAGAGCACGGAGAGAGTTCACAAACCTGAAGATGGTGGGCATTACAAAAACACATTGATACAGAGCACGGAGAGAGTTCCTAAACCTCTACATGGTGGGGGTTACATACACACAGCCATAGCGAGCACGGAGCGAGTTCACAAACATGTACATGGTGGGGATTACAGACACACAGTGATACTGAGCACGGAGAGAGTTCACAAACCTGAACATGGTGGGGTTTATTGACACACAGTGATACAGAGCATGGAGAGAGTTCACAAACCTGAACATGGTGGGGATTACAGACACACAGTGATACAGAGCACGGAGAGAGTTCACAAACCTGAACATGGTGGGGATTACAGACACACAGTGATACAGAGCAAGGAAAGTGTTCACAAAACTGAACATGGTGGGGATTACAGACACACAGTGATACAGAGCACGGAGGGGGTTCACAAACCTGAACATGGTGGGGATTACAGACACACAGTGATACAGAGCAAGGAAAGTGTTCACAAACCTGAATATGGTGGGGATTACAGACACACAGTCACAGTGAGCCCGGAGAGAGGTCACGAACCTGAACAAGGTGGGGATTGCAGAGGCACAGTGACAAAGAGCATGGAGAGAGTTCACAAACCAGAACATGGTGGGTATTACAGACACACAGTGATACAGAGCAGGTAGAGAGAGCACAAACGTGAATATGGTGCGCATTGCAGACTCAAATTGATAGAGTGCACGGAGAGATTTCACAAACCTGAACATGGTGGGGACTCCAGACAAACAGTGATACACAGCACGGAGAGAGTTCACAAACCTGAACATGGTGGGGATTACTGACACACAGCGCTACAGAGCACGGAGTGAGTTCACAAACCTGAACATGGTGGGGATTACTGACACACAGTGATACAGAGCACGGAGAGAGTTCACAAACCTAAACATGGTGAGGATTACAGACACACAGTGATAAAGAGCACGGAGAGAGTTCACAAACCTGAACATGGTGGGGATTACTGACACAAAGCGTTACAGAGCATGGAGCGAGTTCACAAACCTGAACATGGTGGGGATTACAGACACACAGTGATACAGATCACGGAGAGAGGTCACGAACCTGAACAAGGTGGGGATTACAGACACACAGTGATACAGATCACGGAGAGAGTTCACAAACCTGAACATGATGGGGACTCCAGGCACACAGTGATACAGAGCATGGAGAGAGTTCACAAACCTAAACATGGTGAGGATTACAGACACACAGTGATAAAGAGCACGGAGAGAGTTCACAAACCTGAACATGGTGGTGATTACTGACACACAGTGATAAAGAGCACGGAGAGAGTTCACAAACCTAAACATGGTGAGGATTACAGACACACAGTGGTAAAGAGCACGGAGAGAGTTCACAAACCTGAACATGGTGGGGATTACAGACACACAGCGCTACAGAGCACGGAGTGAGTTCACAAACATGAACATGGTGGGGATTACAGACACACAGTGATACAGAGCACGGAGAGAGTTCACAAACCTGAACATGGTGGGGATTACAGACACACAGTGATACAGAGCACGGAGAGAGTTCACAAACCTGAACATGGTGGGGATTACAGACACACAGAGATACAGAGCAAGGAAAGTGTTCACAAACCTGAAAAAGTGGGGATTACAGACACACTGTGATACAGAGCACGGAGAGATTTCACAAACCTGAACATGGCGGGGATTACAGACACACAGTGATACAGAGCGCGGAGAGAGTTCACAAACCTGTACATGGTGGGAATGACAGATGCACAGTCATAGTGAGCATGGAGAGAGTTTACAAACTTGAACATGGTTGCGATTACAGACACACTGTGATACAGAGCACGGAGCGAGTTGACAAACCTGAACATGGTGAGGATTAAAGAGACACAGTGGCACAGAGCATGGAGAGAGCTCACAAACTTGATCATGGCGAGGATTGCAGACACACAGTGATATAGAACACGGCGGGACTTCACAAGCCTGAACATGGTGGGGATTACAGACAGATTGTGATAAAGAGCACAGAAAGAATTCACAAACCTGAACATGGTGGGGATTACAGACACACAGTGAGACAGAGCACGGAGAGAGTTCACAAACCTGAACATGGTGGGGATTACAGACACACAGAGATACAGAGCACGGAGAGATTTCACAAACTTCAGCATTGTGAGGATTACAGACACACAGTGATACAGAGCACGGAGAGAGGTCACAAACCTGAACATGGTGGGATTACAGACACAGAGTGATACAGAGCAAGGAAAGTGTTCACAAACCTGAACATGGTGGGGAATACAGGCACAGAGTGATACAGAGCAAGGCGAGAGTTCACAAACCTCTACATGGTGGGGATTACAGACACACAGTGATACTGAGCACGGAGAGAGTTCACAAACCTGAACATGGTGGGGATTACAGAGACACATTGACACAGAGCATGGAGAGAGTTCACAAACCTTAACATGGTGAGGATTACAGACACACAGTGATACAGAACACGGCGGGAGATCAAAACCTGAACATGGTGGGGTTACATACAGATTGTGATAAAGAGCACTGAGAGAATTCACAAACCTGAACATGGTGGGTGTTACAGACACACAGTGAATATGAGCACGGAGAGAGATCACAAACCTGAATATGGTGCGGATTGCAGACTCAAATTGAGACAGCGCACGGAGAGATTTCACAAACCTGAACATGGTGGGGACTCCAGACACACAGTGATACAGCGCACGGAGAGATTTCACAAACCTGAACATGGTGAGGAATACAGATACACAGTGATAAAGAGCACGGAGAGAGTTCACAAACCTGAACATGGTGGGGATTACAGATACACAGTGATACAGAGCACGGAGAGATTTCACAAACCTGAACATGGTGGGGATTACAGGCACACTGTGATACAGAGCACGGAGAGAGTTCACAAACCTGTACATGGTGGGAATGACAGATGCACAGTCATAGTGAGCATGGAGAGAGTTCACAAACTTGAACATGGTTGCGATTACAGACACACTGTCATACAGAGCACGGAGCGAGTTGACAAACCTGAACATGGTGAGGATTAAAGAGACACAGTGACACAGAGCATGGAGAGAGTTCACAAACTTGATCATGGCGAGGATTGCAGACACACAGTGATACAGAACACGGCAGGACTTCACAAGCCTGAACATGGTGGGGATTACAGACAGATTGTGATAAAGAGCACAGATAGAATTCACAAACCTGAACATGGTGGGGATTACAGACACACAGTGAGACAGAGCACGGAGAGAGTTCACAAACCTGAACATGGTGGGGATTACAGACACACAGAGATACAGAGCACGGAGAGATTTCACAAACTTCAGCATGGTGGGGATTACAGAAACACAGTGATACAGAGCACGGAGAGAGGTCACGAACCTGAACATGGTGGGGATTACAGACACACAGTGACACAGAGCAAGGAAAGTGTTCACAAACCTGAACATGGTGCGGAATACAGACACAGAGTGATACAGAGCAAGGCGAGAGTTCACAAACCTCTACATGGTGGGGATTACAGACACACAGTGATACAGAGCATGGAGAGAGCTCACAAACCTTAACATGGTGAGGATTACAGACACACAGTGATACAGAACACGGCGGGAGATCAAAACCTGAATATGGTGGGGATTACATACAGATTGTGATAAAGAGCACAGATAGAATTCACAAACCTGAACATGGTGGTGATTACAGACACACAGTGATACAGAGCACGGAGAGAGTTCACAAACGTGAACATGGTGGGGATTACAGACACAGAATGATACAGAGCACGGAGCGAGTTCACAAACCTGAACATGGTGGGGATTACAGACACACAGTGATACAGAGCACGGATGGAGTTCACAAACCTGAACATGTTGGGGACTCCAGACACACAGTGATACAGAGCATGGAGAGAGTTCACAAACCTGAACATGGTGGGGATTACAAACACACAGTGATACAGAGCACGGAGAGAGTTCACAAACCTGAACATGGTGGGGATTACAGACACACAGTGAAACAGAGCACGGAGAGAGTTCACAAACCTGAACATGGTGGGGATTACAGAAACACCGTGATACAGGGCACGGAGAGAGTTCACAAACCTGAACATGGTGGGGATTACTGACACACAGCGCTACAGAGCACGGAGAGAGTTCACAAACCTGAACATGGTGAGGATTACAGACACACAGTGATACAGAACAAGGCGGGTGGTCACAAACCTGAACATGGTGGGGATTACAGACACACAGTGATATAAAGCATTGAGAGAGATCACAAACCTGAAAATGGTGCGAATTGCAGACTCAAGTTGAGACAGAGCACGGAGAGATTTCACAAACCTGAACATGGTGGGGACTCCAGACACACAGTGATACAGAGCTCGGAGAGAGTTCACAGACCTGAACATGGTGGGGATTACAGACACACAGCGATACAGAGCAAGGAAAGTGTTCACAAACATGAACATGGTGGGGACTACAGACACCCAGTTATACAGAGCACGGAGAGAGTTCACAAACATGCACATGGTGGGAATTACAGACACACAGTCATAGTGAGCCCGGAGAGAGTTCTCGAACCTGAACAAGGTGGGGATTACAGAGGCACAGTGACACAGAGCATGGAGAGATCTCACAAACCTGAACATGGTGGGTATTACAGACACACAGTGACACAGAGCACGGAGAGAGTTCACAAACGTTAATATGGTGCGAATTGCAGACTCAAATTGAGACAGAGCACGGAGAGATTTCACAAACCTGAACATGGTGCGGAGTCCAGACACACAGTGATACAGAGCACGGAGAGAGTTCACAAACCTGAACATGGTGGGGATTACTGACACACAGCGCTACAGAGCACGGAGTGAGTTCACAAACCTGAACATGTCGGGATTACTGACACACAGTGATGGAGAGCACGGAGAGAATTTACAAACCTAAACATGGTGAGGATTACTGACACAGAGTGATAAAGAGCACGGAGAGAGTTCACAAACCTGAACATGGTGGGCATTACAGACACACAGTGATAGAGAGCACCGAGAGAGTTCACAAACCTAAACATGGTGAGGATTACAGGCACACAGTGATAAAGAGCACGGAGAGAATTCACAAACCTGAACATGGTGGGGATTACAGACACACAGTGATACAGAGCAAGGAAAGTGTTCACAAACCTGAACATGGTGGGGATTACAGACACACAGTGATAAAGAGCACGGAGAGATTTCACAAACCTGAACATGGCGGGGATTACAGGCACACAGTGATACAGAGCACGGACAGAGTTGACAAACCTGTACATGGTGGGAATGACAGATGCACAGTCATAGTGAGCATGGAGAGAGTTCACAAACTTGAACATGGTTGCGATTACAGACACATTGTGATACAGAGCACGGAGCGAGTTGACAAACCTGAACATGGTGAGGATTAAAGAGACACAGTGACACAGAGCATGGAGAGAGTTCACAAACTTGATCATGGCGAGGTTTGCAGACACACAGTGATACAGAACACGGCGGGACTTCACAAGCCTGAACATGGTGGGGATTACAGACAGATTGTGATAAAGAGCACAGATAGAATTCACAAACCTGAACATGGTGGGGATTACAGACACACAGTGAGACAGAGCACGGAGAGAGTTCACAAACCTGAACATGGTGGGGATTACAGGCACACAGTGATACAGAGCAAGGAAAGTGTTCACAAACCTGAACATGGTGGGGAATACAGACTCAGAGTGATACAGAGCAAGGCGAGAGTTCACAAACCTCTACATGGTGGGGATTACAGACACACAGTGATACAGAACACGGAGAGAGTTCACAAACCTGAACATGGTGAGGATTACAGATACACATTGACACAGAGCATGGAGAGAGTTCACAAACCTTAACATGGTGAGGATTACAGACACACAGTGATACAGAACACGGCGGGAGATCAAAACCTGAACATGTTGGGGATTACATACAGATTGTGATAAAGAGCACAGATAGAATTCACAAACCTGAACATGGTAGGGATTACAGACACACAGTGAGACAAAGCACGGAGAGAGTTCACAAACCTGAACATGGTGGGGATTACAGACACACAGAGATACAGAGCACGGAGAGATTTCACAAACTTCAGCATGGTGGGGATTACAAACACACAGTGATACAGAGCACGGAGAGAGGTCACAAACCTGAACATGGTGGGGATTACAGACAAATATTGATACAGAGCAAGGAAAGTGTTCACAAACCTGAACATGGTGGGGAACACAGACACAGAGTGATACAGAGCAAGGCGAGAGTTCACAAACCTCTACATGGTGGGGATTACAGACACACAGTGATACAGAGCACGGAGAGAGTTCACAAACCTGAACATGGTGAGGATTACAGAGACACATTGACACAGAGCATGGAGAGAGTTCACAAACCTTAACATGGTGAGGATTACAGACACACAGTGATACAGAACACGGCGGGAGATCACAACCTGAACATGGTGGGGATTACATACAGATTGTGATAAAGAGCACTGAGAGAATTCACAAACCTGAACATGGTGGGTGTTACAGACACACAGTGATAAAGAGCACGTAGAGAGATCACAAACCTGAATATGATGCGGATTGCAGACTCAAATTGAGACAGCGCACGGAGAGATTTCACAAACCTGAACATGGTGGGGACTCCAGACACACAGTGATACAGAGCACGGAGAGAGTTCACAAACCGGAACATGGTTTGGATTACAGACACACAGTGATACAGAGCACAGAGAGAGTTCAGAAACCTGAACATGGTGGAGATTACAGACACACAGTGATACAGAGAACGGAGAGAGTTCACAAACCTGAACATCATGGGGATTACAGACACACAGTGACACAGAGCACGGATAGAGTTCACAAACCTGAACAATGTGGGGATCACAGTCATATAGTGGGACAGAGCAAGGGGAGAATATACAAATATTCTCCACGAAAGCATTCTCGATTAAACTTAGAATTTTACTTCACAGAAACAATTGATTAATCCCACCAAGTCTCCAATTTCCTTTCCACTGCTCACACCCTTTATTATTATTCATCTTTTTAGAATATCCTATCTATTTCCCCTGTTAAAATATTTCATGCATTTATTCCGCATTTTCACCTCCTTCTGTGTAAAGAATTGTTTTTCTCAAGATAAAACATTATGTTTGCCATGTCATATTTCACCCTTGATGTTACATTTATTGATCCGCCTGTTTCCACAGGGACCATTAGAGTTTCTTCTTTCCTCTTCTTTGGTTCTTGGTGTAGCTTAAAAGATATATGTGTTCGAAATTTTAAAATGAATTAGTTGCTCATTTTTGAGCTGCTAGATCTAGCACGGTGACCACATTTGCAGCAATTGTTGGCTGCTCGAGGAACTTCGGCTCAGAGTTGATGAGCTGGAGACCGTGCTTCAGACACTGCGACACATTAGGGAGGGGGAGCTTTACCTGGACACTAAGCTCCAGGAGGAAGTCACAGCCACTAGAGTAATTACTTCCCATTTGGCCCATGGTCAGGGACAGGAGTGTATGGCTATAAGCGAGGGAGGCACTGGGATCCAGGAGGTGCTGATGGAGGCGCCTCAGCCCTTGTCCTTGTCCAACAGGTACGAGATTCTTGCTCCCTGTGTGGACGAAGGCAGGGACAGCAGGGAGGCTGAGCAATCTGGCAACAGCACCGTGGTAAAGGGAGCCATTCAATTGGAGGGAGTGAAAATAAATGTTGTAATGATAGGGGACAGTATATTTAGGTGGATAGATACTTTTCTCTGCAGCCAAGAGCGTGAGTCCCGAAGGCTGTGTTGCCTGCCAGGTGCCAGGGTTAAGGACATCTCCTCTGGGCTGGAGTAGAATTTGGAGTGGGAGGGGGTAGTTCCAGTTGTCATGGTCTACGTAGGTACCAATGACATAGACAGGACAAAGAAAGAGGTTCTGCTGAGAAAGTCTGAGCAGCTAGGGGCTAAATTAAGAAAGCAGAACCACAAAGATAATAATCTTTGGATTACTATCTAACCGACGAGCGAATTTGCATAGGGTAAATAAGATCAGAGAAATGAACGACTGGCTGAAGGACTGGGGTGGAAGAAATGAGTTTCGATTTCTGGGGCACTGGCACCAGTACTGTGATAAAAGGGAGCTGTTCCGTTTAGATCGGCTTCACTTGGACCGTGCTGGGGCTAGAGTCCTGGCGAATCGAATAACCAGGGCCATTGAGGGCTTTAAACTAAATAGTGGATGGGGGGAGGGTGCAGGTGAGCGGGAATTTAAAAAGTCGATGTGAAATGAGAAAACAATAGAGCAGGATGGAGATGCGGGAAATAATAACCAGAGTGTAACAGGAAGGGGCAGAATGTTTAAAAATAAGAGTGCAGCAGAAAATGGACCAAAGCAACGAGCTATTTTAAAAAGAAAAAGTTAAAAGCTCTATATATGAATGCAGGCAGCATTCCTAACAAGATCGATGAGTTGATGGCACAAATAGATACAAATGGGCATGATCTGATCAACATTGCAGAGACGTGGTCGCAAGGTGACCAGTGCTGGAAACTGAATGTTCCCGGATATTTGACAATTCGGAAGGATAGGCAGAAAGTAAAGGAAGTTGGGGTGGCTTTGTTGATAAAGGATCGGATCAGTGCACTGGTGAGAAGCAATACTGGTCCAGAAGATCAAGACGTAGAATCAGTTTGGGTGGAGATAAATAATAATAATGGGAAAAAGTCTCTGGTAGGCGTACTCTACAGGTCCCCGAACAGTAGCAACACTGTTGGACAGAGCATTAATCAACATATAATGGAGGCCTGTAGAAAAGGTACGGTAATAACCATGGGTGATTTTAATCTCCATATTGTTTTGACAAATCAAATTGTCCATGGTAGCCTGGAGGTGGACTTCATAGAGCATAGGGGACGGTGTACCAAGGGGACGGTCTACACCTGAACTGTGAGGGAGCCGATGTCCTCGGGGTAATATTTTCTAGGGCGGTTCGGGAGGATTTAAACTAATTTGGCAGGGGGATGGGAACCTAGGTAGTGGAAAAGAGGGAAGTCATATGAAGTTAGAAATAGATGGTAGAAAGGTGAGAAGCAATAAGCAAAGGAGAGAAACACAAAGGGCCAAACTAATTCATAATGAGAGTGTGAAAAAAGCAAGCCTGAAGGCTTTGTATCTTAATGCTAGAAGCATTAGGAACAAGGTGGATGAATTAGTTGTGGAAATAGAGGTAAACAAGTATGATTTGATTGGGATTACAGAAACGTGGCTGCAGGGTGGGCAAGGCTGGGAACTTAACATCCAGGGATATACAATATTTAGGAAGGATCGGCAAAAAGGTAGGGGAGGTGGGGTAGCATTGCTGGTAAAGGAGGGGATTAATGCAATGGAAAGGAAGGATATTAACTCGGATGAAACGGAATCTGTATGGGTAGAAATGAGAAATAGCAAGGGGAGGAAAACGTTAGTGGGTGTGATATATAGGCCTCCAAATAGTAATATGGAGGTGAGGGAAGGCATAAAAAGGGAAATTAGAGAAGCGTGCGATAAGAGCACAGCTGTCATCATGGGTGACTTTAATTTACATATTGATTGGACTACCCAAATTAGTAAAAATTCTGAGGAGGAGGAATTCCTGGAATGTTTTCGGGACGGTTATCTGGACCAATATGTCGAGGAGCCGACTCGGGATCAGGCCATTTTAGACTGGGTATTGTGCAATGAGAAGGGACTTATCAGCAATCTTCTTGTACGAGGCCCATTGGGTCAGAGCGATCATAATATGATCGAGCTCTCAGTCGAGATGGAGAGTGAGGAAATTGAATCAGAGACTAAGGTCCAGAACTTAAATAAAGGGAATTACGAGGGTATGAGACGGGAATTGGGTAAGATTGATTGGGTGGTGTTTCTGGGGGGATTGACAGTGGACAGACAATGGCAAGCATTCAAAGATAGAATGGAAGAATTCCAGAACATGTTTATACCGGTTTGGCATAAAAATAAACCTAAAAAGGTGACTCAACCGTGGATAACGAGGGAAATTAGGGACAGCATAAAATTAAAAAAAAGGGCATATCAACTGGCAAAAAAAAGCACCAGACTGGAAGATTGGGGGCAGTACAGGATACAGCAAAAGAGGACAAAGGGATTAATCAGGAAGGGGAAAATAGAATACGAAAGTAAACTTGCAGCAAACATAAAGACAGACTGCAAAAGCTTTTATCGGTATATCAGGAGGAAAAGACTGGTAAAATCCCAAGTCGGTCCCTTGCAGTCCGATTCGGGAGAATATATAATGGAGAATAAGGAAATGGCAGACCAATTAAACTCATACTTTGGTTCTGTATTCACAAAGGAGGACACAAATAACCTCCCAGGAATATCGGCAAACATAGGGACTAATGAGAGGGAGGAGCTGACAGAAATTAGTATCTCTAGGGATATGGTGTTGGGTAAGTTGAGGGGACTGAAGGCCGACAAATCCCCGGGGCCTGATAAACTACATCCTAGGGTACTTAAGGAGGTGGCCCTGGAGATAGCAGATGCTCTAAGGATCATCTTCCGGAACTCCATTGACTCGGGAACAGTACCCGTGGATTGGAGGGTAGCTAATGTTACCCCAATATTTAAAAAGGGGGGTAGAGAGAAAGCAGGGAATTATAGACCAGTAAGCCTTACATCGGTTGTGGGCAAAATGCTAGAGTCCATTATTAAGGATAAAATAGCGGAGCACTTGACAAATGGGGAAAGGATCGGACAGAGTCAACATGGATTTACAAAGGGTAAATCGTGTTTGACTAATCTGCTGGAATTTTTTGAGGAAGTAACTGGTAAAATAGATGGGGGAGAGCCAGTGGATGTGGTGTACCTTGACTTCCAGAAAGCCTTCGATAAGGTTCCACACAAAAGATTATCATGCAAAATTAAGGCTCATGGGATTGGGGGCAAAGTATTAACGTGGATAGAGAACTGGCTGGCGGATAGAAAACAGAGAGTTGGAATAAACGGCTCGTTTTCGGAGTGGCAGGCAGTGACCAGCGGGGTGCCGCAAGGATCTGTCCTGGGACCCCAGCTGTTCACAATATATATAAATGATCTGGATCAGGGAATTGGATGCAATATTTCCAAATTCGCTGACGACACTAAACTAGGAGGAGGGGTGGGCTCTGATGAGGATGTCAGGAGGCTACAGTGCGATTTGGACAGGTTGGGGGAATGGGCGGATACGTGGCAGATGCACTATAATGTGGATAAATGCGAGGTTATCCACTTTGGGGGTAAAAACAGGAGGGTGGATTATTATCTAAATGGCAATAGATTGGGAGATGGGGAAGTGCAGAGGGACCTGGGTGTTCTTGTGCACCAGTCACTGAAGGAGAGCATGCAGGTGCAACAGGCGATTAAGAAGGCAAATGGTATGTTGGCCTTCATATCAAGGGGGTTCGAGTATAGGAATAGGGATACCTTACTACAGCTGTACAAGGTGCTGGTGAGACCGCATCTGGAGTATTGTGTACAGTTTTGGTCGCCCCATCTGCGGAAGGATGTTCTTGCCATGGAAAGAGTGCAGCGGCGATTCACCAGGCTGATACCTGGAATGGCGGGAATGACCTACGAGGAGAGATTGAATAGTTTGGGCTTGTACTCACTGGAGTTTAGAAGATTGAGAGGGGATCTCATCGAAACATATAAAATTATGGCAGGCCTGGACAGGCTGAATTCAGAGAGAATGTTTCCAATGGCAGGGGAGCACAGAACCAGGGGCCACAGTCTAAAAATAGCGGGCAAATCATTTAAAACAGAGATGAGGAAGAATTTCTTCACTCAAAGAGTGGTGAGCCTGTGGAATTCCCTGCCACAGAGGGCTGTGAAGGCTAATTCAATAAATATTTTCAAGAGAGAATTGGATATATTTCTGAAGGCTAAGGGGATTAAGGGTTACGGAGAAAAGGCGGGGACGGGGTACTGAACTGGTAAGATCAGCTATGATCTCAGACGAAGATCAGCCATGATCTCATTGAATGGCGGAGCAGGCTCGAAGGGCCGAATGGCCTACTCCTGTTCCTATCTCTATGTTTCTCTATGTTTCTATACTGGGGATAGCTTCCTAGAACAATATGTAATGGAACCAACCAGGTGGCAGACTATCTTGGATTTGGTACCGTGTAATGAGACAGAATTAATAAATGATCTCATAGTAAAGGATCCTCTTGGAAAGAGTGATCACAGCATTGTTGAATTTCAAATTCAGTTGGAGGGTGAGAAAGTTGTCTCTCAAACCAATGTCCTGATCTTAAACGGAGGCAATTACAGTGGCATGAGGGCAGAACTGGCTAAAGTGGACTGGAAAAAAAGGGTAGGACAGTTGAAATGCACTGGTGGACATTTAAGGAAATATTTCATAACTCTCAACAAAAATGTATTCCAGTGAGAAAGAAAGATTTTAAGAGAAGGGAGCACCATCCATGGCTAACTAAGGAAGTAAACGATGGTATCAAATTGCAAACGAAGGCATTCAATGTTGCCAAGATTGGTGGGAGACCAGAGGATTGGGAATTTTTAAAAAGCCAGCAAAGGATTAGTAAAAAAATAATAAAGACTGAGAAGATGAATTACGAGAGTAAACCAGCAAGAAATATTAAAACAGATAGTAAGAGCACCTAAAGGTATATAAAGAGGAAGAGAGTAGCTAAAGTAAACGTTGGTCCCTTAGAGGATGAGACTGGGGAATTATCAATGGGGAAAGAGGAAATGGCAGAGACTCTGAACAAATATGTTGTATCTGTCTTCACGGTGGAAGACACTAACAACATCCCAATAATGGATAATCAAGGGGTTACATGGTGGTGGGAACTAAAGACAAAAACTATTACTAATGAAAAAGTACTTTGTAAAATGATGGGACTAAAAGAAGACAAGGCTCCTGAACCAGATGGCCTGCATCCCAGGGTCTTAAAAGAAGTGGCTGCAGAGATAGTGGATGCATTGTTTGCAAGATGCCTAAATTCCCTGGGCTCTGGAGAGGTTCCAGCGGATTGCAAAACCGCAAATGTAACAAACCGATTTAAGAAAGGAGGGAGACTGAAAGCAGGAAACTATAGACCAGTTCGCATAACATCTGTCGTTGGGAAAATGCTGGAGTCCTTCATTAAGGAAGCAGTAGCAGGGCATTTGGAAAATCATAATGCAGTCAAGCACAGGCAGCATGGTTTTATGAAAGGGAAAACACAAACAGAAGCATTTTCACGCACAAAAAAGTCAGGCTATAGACGAATGTAGAATTAAAATGCACTTTTTATGGACATAGTCTCCAACGGTTGTACTGAATAAATAATTCCTGATACCATAGCATCTCACATTGCTCTATTCTGATCCTACAGATACACTGAATCAATGTTCGTGTTGGAAACTGATAAAAGTAAATTATGTTCAGAGCATTGATAGAACAAATGAATAAACAAGATTATAACTCACAACTGGACTCTTACCCAGCCCCTTTGACAGTCTCCAAATAATTAGATATCTAAAGCTATCGTTAAAATAATCAATATCAATTAGTAAAGCTCCCTTGATATTTAATCATATTATTCCCGAGTGATAGATGGTACTAAATTGATGCAAATTCAATTAGAGTGTGACATTGAAGAAAGAAATGTCATAATTTCCAATACGGACTATAGGAGGATCATAAAGGAAGAGCAACTGTGGAGCTAGGAACAGAGATAGATTGCTGAGAGTGATTAACTTAACACAAGACATACATTGAAAACTAAATTAGAGAACAAACTATTACCTTAAGGAAAAGAAAATAATATATAATAGTAATATGATATCTTGGATTAATAAACGATCTTCTGAATATATTTCCTCCTCTACGTCGCCATAGATTCCTCAGACGACATCTTGATTGAAGACTATGAGGAACAGAGCGGCAACATCTGGAAAACCGCTTCCACATTCACCATCCTGTTCTTCCTGAGCATTTCCTACAGCGCTGCCGTCACTCTAGTGAAGGTGAGAAGATTCAATCTAGTCATACTTGGATTTGACTGAAGCGGTTCGACAAATCTCCACAAGTTTCATTGATAAAACCGTGAGATAAATGCCACAAACCGCTAAATCTCTGCTTCATTCTTTTATCCCTTATTTACAGGTAAAGTGAGCAGTTGAATTTCAGACGCTGTGAATTTTCCTCATCTGTTTATTAACATCCCTGTGTCCTGAAAATAAAATATGTCCTCTTGGTGATTCTCAGAGTCAAATGCCTTCAGTTAATAGACCAGAATCTGCAGCTCAGAAAATCATAACCGGGATTTCCGTCTCTCTGTTTGAAATGTGTGAGATAATTGTGGCTATAATATAAATGTATTTTAGAGCTTCACAGTTGTTTGAATATTTCGTATATAAATAATTCACTTTTCTGGTTCCTAATTCACAATTGTTCCCTTCCCTTTAATTCGAGCCCCTGTTTTCTCTCCCTGGTATCTGTTACAGTTGTACAGCTAGCTGGCAGCTCAGACCGTCTGTGTTCTGGTCTCAGTGTGACGCTCTGTTGTTATATTCACTTTGTGATAATCTTTGAAGAACTTCTCTGTAAATGGTACTCCGTGAAATTGTTCATAAATCTGGAATGATATTTGGCTAATTTGGACTTTGCTGAATTCCTTTCTACAATGCTCCTCCACACCGCCCCATTTTCCCAATCAAACTTTGTTTTATTTCCCTGACAGATATTTGTCACCCGTCCTGTCTGGTTTGTGTTTGTACCCAAGTCCCTTCGGTGAAGGAAGCCACTGCGCCACCTACTGACCTATCAGAGTAAAGACACCTTTACCCCTGCCTTTTTATATCACGGCCCAGAGGCGGAATGACTGCACAGCGACCGGGCGCACCTCGCAGACCCCTCTAATATTATGGTCTGTCACAGTCACATGCCAGGTTCCATTAAAGAGCAGGGCACTGCTATATCACTAACTGATAATATACAGCACATGACAGAGCAAAGCTCCCTCTACACTCTCTCATCAAACACTCCCAGGGCAGGTACAGCACGGGTTGGATACAGAGTAAAGCTCCCTCTACACTGTCCCATCAAACATTCCCAGGGCAGGTACTGCACGGGTTAGATACAGAATAAAACTCCCTCTACACTGTCCCATCAAACACTCCCAGGGCAGGTACAGCACGGGTTAGATACAGAGCAAAGCTCCCTCTACACTCTCTCATCAAACACTCCCAGGGCAGGTACAGCACGGGTTGGATACAGAGTAAAGCCCCCTCTACACTATCCCATCAAACATTCCCAGGGCAGGTACTGCACGGCTTAGATACAGAATAAAACTCCCTCTACACTGTCCCATCAAACACTCCTAGGGCACGTACAGCACGGGTTAGATACAGAGTAAAGCTCCATCTATACTGTACCATCCAACACTCCCAGGGCAGTTACATTACGGGTGAAATACAGAGTAAACTTCCTCTACACTGTTCCATCCAACACCCCCAGGGCAGGTACATCACGGGTTAGACACAAAATAAAGCTCCCTCTAAACTGTCCCATAGAAAGGTGACACTGTCACATTGGGAGCACAAACCCTGGAAATGATGGTAAACGGCTGCGGCCTATCCGACACACAGGCTCTCTCTCCAGCTTTTCTGTTACACACACAGATTCCCTCTCCCGATTTTCTGTTTCTCAAACTCAGGCACTCTCTGCTTTACTGTTATATACACACACATTCACTCTCCAACTTTTCTGTTATAAACACAGACGCTCCAAATATTCTGTTATGCACACTCTCTTTCTCTCCACCTGTTCTGTTATATACGCACACAGATACCAAAGACAGAGAGGAAAGAAGGATAGATTGTATGTGTAGGAGAGATGATGAGGGATCAAACGGTATATTTGACACCTTCTGCGCCCAGTGGGCTCCGCTGGATACAGGTTGTGTGATAGCCGGACAAAATCAAATTCTGATGGAATATTATTCTAGTTATCTTCAGGCCAATTGTGTGAGTGGAGCTCTTCTCCCAGGGAGGGCACGATAGAATGTAATTTTTTGTTTTGGATTAGCTCCTTTAAAGTGGACCCGATTCCAAGTGGTTCACACAGACCAATAAAAGAGTCGGCCCAGCACTCTGGTAACCACTTCCAACTCTTCTTCAATCTGAGCCACACCCATTTACCCTGACCTTCTGTCTCCTGTATCCCTGACAGCGTTTCTCTCTGCTCTGCTCCACTCCCTCTGATACCATCTCCCTAAACTCACTGATTATCACCCCAGTGAACCTTTCTCCCTGCTCTCTTCTATTCCCTCTGATACCATCCCCCTGAACTCACTGACCATCACCCCAGGGAACCGCCTGTGACTTTATTCACTCCCTGTTTCCCTGCAGTTTTGTTCCATCCTTCACCGGATCCTTGGATTCTTTCAGTGCCTCTCGGTCGTGGAAAATTCTCCAGAGGTTTCTGTTAAGTATGTGTATTGTATTGAACAATTAACACAAAGACTTAAACGTATAACTCAAACAGGTCTTTACTGGTTGGAGGTAGGGACTATACATAGGTCTTTACTTCATGCCCACAGGCGGGAACTGAGGGGGATCAGTACCCACAGTACTATTTATACCCATATGGCCAGGAGTGGTACTGCGTATCACTACGCCCAACAAGTAGTGCAGTCCTGTCCATAGGTTCAAAGTAGCACACATATTACATACACAACATTCCTCCCTTCCTAGCTTTACAGTCATCTCCCCATTTAACATAACGTAATAACATATATACATATATAACTTCAGGTTTACATAACAGAATAACATAGATACATAGATAACTTCATGTCAAAAACAGATCACAGATTCAGTCTCTGCGGAAAACAGTTCACAGATTCAATCTCTGTGGTGTAGTCGGTTCACGTTGCTAGAGTGACTCATTCAATAGTCCTTCCATGGATTTAACAGTTTGAACTTCCGAACTGAATTGGCTCCGTTCGGAGGGACCACGTGTGTGATCTGGTAGAGGTGATAATGGTTCAGATGGGTCATCTTCTGTTTTTACTTTTCCTTTTCTGCTTCTTGGAGACTCTCTGGGCTCCATTGTCAGCTGCCACAGCTGCCAGCTGCATGCGCAGTTCCTCCTTCTCTTCCTCCTGTTTCCGTCGTAGAGCCAGCTTCTCCCGATGTTCCGTAGACTTTTGGTGCTCCTTCATGATTTCTGCACTTTGGGAGTCGAAGTTACAAGCTGGGCAGGACAGGACATCGTAATATTCGGTGTCGTCCTGAGCTAGACCAGTGAGAGGGTCGTCTATTTCCTCCATACCCAGCTGGACATTAGCCAGCTCTTGTTCCAAATCCAGACATCTTTCCTGAAGAGACTTCTTCATGTGTACCTCTGCATCCAGCTTTTTCTGGGCTTTCAGCAAGTCGTTTACTAGTGACCTCATTTGTGATTTTAATACTTCAACTTCCTTTGGAGATTGATTGATCGGACTATGCAATCCCTCTACCGGAGCAGCTGTTTCAGCGGTCTGTTGTTCTACGTTGACGTGAGTCAGCGTACTTTTGGCATCCAAGGGCTGCTCTGTTGCAGTCATCTCAGTCTGTGTTGCCACCTCAGCTCTTCCAATAACCTTTGAGAGCTCCGAACCCCTTTCGTTTGAATATTGAAGTTCATGTTCAAGTTTTTCCCATTTCAGAGTCCTGTCCTTCAGCGTATGCAGGAGTTGGCTGACCGTTAACTCCTCTGACACCAGACGTTTTGTGTGCTCCTGCTCCATTTTCTCCATCAGCTGCTTCTGTTGTCTTTCCAGATTCTCCAACTCTATATCAAAGAACTCTTTCGTTGCATTCAACTCTTGCTCAAAACGGCGAAGCATTTGTTCTAATTGCTGTTGTAGTTTGAAATGGAGTTGAGTTCGAGCCCGGTGTCCCTCAGAAATGGGCACATCAGTAGACTTGCCAGACTCAGAATCCACAGTTAAACTATGTTGTTGTTGCTCAGTGGAATTCTGTGCTGAAACTTTGTCTTTTGCACCTGAGTTGGGCTTACCATCATCCGTTCCAGAGTCTGGGCCGACTATCTTCACCGAGTTCTCACTCGTTATTGTTTGTAGGAAATGCCAGTCCATATTCATTTTCCTAATCCACTCCCGTCCTAGTAGTGGAGGACCTCCTTCAGATATCACATATAAGTCCATTATTTGACTGTCTTCGCCCTTGTGGGCCACTGCAACCTCTATTTTCCCGATGGGGTACACTCTTTGCCCCGTGTATGTTGTCAATATAATCCCCGTATCCTGTAGGGGAATATGTTGGAATAACTTTCCGTAATCTTTCTTATTTATGACCGTCAATGCCGATCCAGTGTCCAATTCCAGTTTTACTTGGACTCCTTCTATCTGAAGAGTGACCCAAATTGTCTGGAGGTCTGCACCCTTACCAGCGTTGAGTACTCTTAAGCTAGCCAGTTCATTACAGCTTAAGCTAGCCAGTTCATTACTGCTAGCGTCTGAATCGGACTCCTGTTCGGTCACCTTGTGTACCTTTGCGTATTTTCCTTGCGGTGACTTCTTGTTGCTGGTCTTCTTCCCTGACCTGCATACTCTAGCTATATGTCCAAGCCTACCACAAGTTCTACATTCTTGGTTTTTAAACCAACACTGGTTCTGATCATGCGTTGTCTTTCCACAACGATAACATTTGCCAGAACTCACACCCAATTTGTGTGCACTGAGCTCCGGTGACCGTAGCTGCATTACTGCCGTGCCTCTCGCTGCGGCTTCGTGTGCTGCTGCCATAGTGACCGCCTTCTCAAGCGTCAGCTCATTCTCCTCGAGCAGTCGCTTTTGTGTATCCTGTTTAAATAAACCACACACAAATTTGTCTCGTAGTGCATCTGTCAATCCCGTTCCAAACTGGCAATATTTCGCTAATTTACGCAATTCCAGCAAATATTCAGCATTGCTTTCATGCTGTAGCTGCCTTCTGTCGTAAAATTTAAATCGTTCCGCTAGCATCAGCGGCGTGGGGTTTAGATGATCTTTCAGGACAGTAACAATCTCATCGAACGTCTTATCCGCCGGTTCATCTGGTGATAACAGGTGTTTCAATTGCCCGTACGTCTTCGCACCCATTAAATTTAATAATGTTAGAGCTTTATCTTGGTCACGAATTTTATTGGCCTTACAATAATTTTTTACTCTTTCAACATATATGGCCCAATCTTCGAGGTCACTATCAAAGGTGCTAATATTCCCGTGTTTAGGCATTGTAGATTTGCAATTTCTCAGATTTTCTTTTCTTTACTTGTTATCAAAGATGGCGGCTTCCCGCTCTTGCCGTCGTCCTCCGCCCACAAAATGGCGGTTTTCCCGCGCTTGGCGGTCTTCACCCGTCCCCCGACGCCGTCTCCCTTCAGCCCTCGAGTGCGGCCCTTATCTTCGCCGCGATCGATAGCCCGCGCTGTGCACCGCGACTCTCGCACCTTGAGCTTCTGCAGCCGCCGCGCCTTTCAGTCCGAGTGCGGCTCTTATCTTTGGTCCCGATCGCTGGCCCGGCTGCGCCCCTCACTTCAAAGCGGCCCGGCCCTTATCTGCCGATCGCTATCGCCCTACCTCTCTCTCTTCCCCAGTCCTGTCTTTACTCCGGTTCACAAGCTGATGGAGGCTTCAGGGTCCTAATGCCTGTCCCTTCCAGTCGCTGGAAGCTGTCAGGATTTCTGCTGCCCTTCAGTTTTGAGTGGGGTGTTGAGGATTGAAACCTCTCTTCAACGTCCTGTCTTTGGACGAAGCCGCCTGGAATAACTGCCGCAGGGTAAGAGCCTGACTCGTCGCCAGTGTTAAGTATGTGTATTGTATTGAACAATTAACACAAAGACTTAAACGTATAACTCAAACAGGTCTTTACTGGTTGGAGGTAGGGACTATACATAGGTCTTTACTTCATGCCCACAGGCGGGAACTGAGGGGGATCAGTACCCACAGTACTATTTATACCCCTATGGCCAGGAGTGGTACTGCGTATCACTACGCCCAACAAGTAGTGCAGTCCTGTCCATAGGTTCAAAGTAGCACACATATTACATACACAACAGTTTCTGGCCCGACCCGAGTCACCAATGTTCCTTCTGATGCGACGCTGCTTTCCCAGGCGCGAGGACTCCTGTGGTTGAATATCAGGCCGGGTTGAGCGACGGAAGAATTAGGCGGCCCTTCTCAAGAGCTTGGAAGGAAGTTTGGCAATTGTTTTAGTTGCTGCTTAAACTATGCCCCTTCTAAGCAACAAATACCTTGAGCCGCTATCGCTGTGTCTCCCGTCTCTCTGACTTGTCCCCAGGTTCAGGGAATCTCGGTTGGTGCGGAGCCCATTCAAGACTTTCCGATCTGACCCCCGGTGTCACAGTCCTGCGTCAGTGGTCACAGGCTGCACACACTGGAAATCGTTAACCCTGAGCGGAGAAAAGAGACTACCTGTGATCTCTGACCCTGAATGAATGTGGAAAACTGCCAATCACGGTGTTGTGACGTTTGAAACGCATTTTGGCGTCATCTACTGCAGGGCAAACTGGCGGCGGCCATGTTTGTGTGATGTACAGTCGGCCAAGTTTGTGTGATATACAGCCGGCCAAAATGTTTTGATGTACAGTCGGCCATATTTATTTGATGTAGTCAGCCATGTGGTACAGTCGCCTATTGTGGTGTGACGTGTGACTTCAATACCCACAAAAGAAACAGTCTCGTTTTCTGAATAAAAAGGAGAAAATATGCGACAGAGATGAAGAGAGATAGCGACAATTAAAGTAGTGAGCGAGTTGCGCATGTGCGAACAGTGCTCCCATGGTGCAGCACGGCCCGTGGTCTACATAGGGCCTGTTCTGGCCCGCTGTGCATTGTGGAAAGCTCCGTCCTTCATGGCTCCTTAAATCATTGGAAGGCTGTGAGCCAATTGGACCACTGAATAGCAACTTATTCCAGCCTCCTTCGGGCAAACTACCACACAGGCAGAGCGGTCCTTGCAGGCTAAAAACACTGGGTCAGATTATTTTCAGGATAACTAATGCACAGAAGTTAAATGACGCAGCCAAAAACCGGAACAGCAAGAATAGAAAAATCGTTCAGAAATCTCTATTTCCCCACGGATCTCCAGAAACATTCAACATTTTTTCTCTTTCATGTCCTCTCCCATTTGGTTGCGTGTTTTCAACTCCTCTGTTTTCACATTTAGAAAGTTGCAGCTATCTTTAGGTGAAACTAAGAGAAAGCAACAGGTCGGAGGATTTCCCGAGAAGCTGAACACATGAAATATCCGTTTGTGAAGGAATACAGGAGATGAAATAACACACATAGGCGGAATGTGGTATCCAGATCATGTCCTTTTAACGGAGCGACCAGCAGGAAGTTCCTGACGCTGTCAGCAAATCTCTTTCTCGGAGCTGATCTGAACATCGATCCATAACTTTAAGGGAAAACAGCTGGTCAGAAGCAGAAATGATAGCTTAACCGATCGGTTCATTCTGTGATTGATCTTTCGTGCCGATTGGATTCTGCAGTTTGTTTTCTCGGCCGCTCCTGGAAACAATTGGGTGACAGTTTGATCCGAGGTTAATTTGGTTTCCTCTCGGTGTGTGTTTGAGCGCCTGACAGCGCGCTGCTCATTGTGGCTGCATCTGCCCGCGATTCCACACAACCCCAACAGACAGGTGCTCCGCCCTACAGTCCAAAGGCAGTTTTTATACAGGGCTGAGACTGCTTTCCATCACTGTGAGCTCCAGGTTGCAGTAATACACGGCAGAGTCAGTCAGCTGCAGCCCGGAGATGGTTAAACTGGTGAATTTAGTCGAGGCCTGGAGATCTGCAGAGAAACGGGTTTTAGCAAAATCTGCTTTACTTTCACCACCGCTCGAGAATTTCCTCAGTATAAACTCGGGCTGTGTATCTGGGTGTTGCCGGTACCAGTATAAATAATAGACGCTCCGTGTAATATCATAGGTACAGCTTAAAGTCATCGCTTCTCCTTCTGTCTTAACTCCAGAGGACAGCGGCTGAGTGACAGAAACTCCAAGACTCAGGTCTGAAAAACATGTTGAAACAGGAAAAGATCAGACCGGCAGGTGTTTAAAATTCAGATTCAAACCATGTTTAGAAATGAGAGAATGAGATTACCAGTCAGAAATGCGGCCCACACAGCCCAGATGCTGAGTAGGCTCATTATCGTTGTCCGCTCTGTAGAAGGGGGTTTGGATATTTGAAAACACCCGTTCTAATCCTCTCCCTCAATAATCTGCTGTCGTGTCTCAGGATGCTCTCACCTCACATCCTGGTGTCCCCAGTGGTGCTGTGTGACCGGTAGGTGGTGAGCTGGCTGCCAGTGAATGGAAACACACCGAGATGGGCCACAGTCAGTGTCCTTATAGGGGAATGGTTCCGCTTTTAGAGACCAGGATGGGAATGAACCCATGTCTGGTTATTGCAACCAGAAAGCAGAGGGCTATTAATGGGTTACGTTTATCGGGTCAATTCGTTCTCTAGTATTCCATTCGCCTTACGATCAGGACATCGGCAACCTTGATTCCAGTTAGCATTCCATCACGGGTCAATGAACTAAAAATGACTCGGTATTCTAGCTGAATGATTTGGAGATCCGTGATATTAGAGCGATGGTATTTGCTGTTACTGAACAAACAATTGAACAGACTTAAATAATAAACTCCTGCTATAATTTAAACAGGGGTTCGAGAACAACCCCTTCTGTGGTTCGCATTTAAAATTTGTTTAAATTCTATCTGGTGACTTCTGAGCGTCTTTGTGCCAGTTCTTTAATTATTTAATTATTTAAAGATCCATTATCTTCAGATTTTGGATTTGCAATGAGAGAATGGAGGGAGCGGCGGATCCGTGTTTTTCTACAATTTCCCGTTCATCTGCTTAAAGTGCCCAGGAGCAGAGCACGAGGAGCGGCTTCAAAGGGTGAGGTGTCGGGCGGGACCTCGTTAACAAGAGCTCAACATCAGCAGGGCGTGAAAATCTCCTTACAACTTTCACTCATAATAGAAAAGGATGTGGCGCAGAGAAATAAACACAATGCAGGCAGTTTCGCTTTCTGTTTCGCCCCTTTAACATCGCTCTCCATCATCGGTACAGTTAATGGCTTCCGAAATCGGATCTCAGGCTGCGCGTTTCATTCACATTTTAATATGTCTTTCCCCATCTTCCACACCCTTCCACTCATTGGTCCTGCCCACTGGTTATTATCAGAAGTCAACACTTCGAAATGAGCGATGTCTTGTTTTGACGCTTATTACCCGAAATACCGACCCAGCCCACTGGGGCAAATGAATTTCAAATATTAAGCATCTTTTGAGTCAGAAATTGACACAACAGTCGGAGAAACAGCATTTAACTCGCTGCTGCAGGTGCGACCCTGAATCCGACACCGGAATCACAGGGCCATTCTGGGAATTTTACTAAAAGTCCAACCTCTCAGTAGGCCAACCAGAATTGTCACAGGTAAAGGGAAAAAATATCAATTGATTGCGAAAGTTTATGGTTGATGAATTATCAATCAATTGAACCCACCAATGGATTGGGAAACATCTGTGGTTTGGAAAACATGATGAAGGCCGACAGCATTGAGAAATATAATTTGTTTAGTAATATGACGGCCTGGGAAATATCAATGGGTGCGGAAATCTCGCTCCGTCCATCTGTCGCTATTTCTGTTAGTTGGCACAGAAACAGTTTGCTACGCCTGAGTGTGGGGTATTGAGCGGGAATGGGAACTGTAAGCAAACTACATTAATAATCCGTCGATTATGGGAGAGCGCCTCTCATACAAGGGGGAGTGGGTCAATCAGGAATCAGTCACTTCGGAGCCATTCACGGAAAATCACATCACCAAAAACACTTCAATATTAGCAATTAATTTGAAAGCACTTTGGGACATTAAGAAAGGGTTTGAATATATATATTTGTTCTAGAAAATTAGGTGGCTAAGAAATTTCCAAATATCCCATAATGGCACCTTATTCCAGTCTTATATCCCTATACCAGCTCTCCACGAATCTAATCAAGTCACACAACAAAAATACAACCTTCTGAGAAATAAGAATCTGCTTTAACCTCATGCCTTAGAGCACTGGGCCTATCAACATGTCCAAAATTGTCAGTCAAATCACCAAATTCAAAACTTCACCGACTCAGCTCTCTCTGCATGATGTACCATGTCAACTCTAACCATGGCCCATGGGGTACTCACCCGTAACCCCAATGGAAGTGCTGGTTTCGTGCATGCACTGCGCATGCGGGGGAAACTGGCACTTCCGTTCCCCTGAAAGAAGGGGTTTAGAAGTGGAATGCGTGCGCAGGAAAGGCAGCGCGTGCGCATCGAACTTACGGTTTCTTTGCAGGTTTTCCTGGGAGGGTGAGTCTCCAGGTGTTACACTTTTAAAAAGCAGGCGCAAGGCCAGCTTTTTACAAGGTAAGTGGTGAATTCATTAAAATTAAAACATATTTTCCACAGGTTTATTATTTTTAAATACTTTAAAGAAAGGTAAGTTTATTTTTAGCCCCGTTAGAAAATGCAATTATTTTTTCAAAAATTTAAGTTATTGTTTAAAATAGTTATTTGATGTAAATTATAGTTTATTTTAAAAATGTGATTTTTTTTTAAAGTTATTTGAAGATTTAGTGATGTTTTGGGGCTTATAGTATTTATAGATTTCACATGTCTTCCTGTCAAACTTATGAATGAAGCATTCGCTGCTGCCATTGGCTCTCCGTGGTCCACGTGAACCCAGGGGATGCATCGAACTAACTGCGCCCCTTGGATACGCAAGCACTGTGTGCCGGCAGTTGGAGGAGGCCCAGGATCAGAATTCCACGCGGGCTCACAGCTCAACGGCCGGCGCGCTAGGTCAAAGCAGGGAAGGTGTTTGCACCCACGGGAAGTCCCCTACTCGAATTTCTGGGCCATTATATCTCCATCGCAGTGACCCCATCAACCTGAACACATCATAGTGATGTCTTGAGCTTACCCGCGAAATTGGTGAACAGTTCATTCTTTGAATGGACTGAATCGAAATGCTCTGGGGGGTGTGGTTAAAGGAGTTAAGGGCATTTCAATTTGCGACCACAATGCGCAAAACCAACAGGACGTATTTCACTGAGGCAATGGCTTAGAATGACTATATGGCGGTAAAGAAAGTTACAGTTCATGCTCCTTTTACCCGTGTGTTCAGAATGGTGTGACTGCACCACTTCCACAGAGGTGCAAAGATTTAGGTAGGGAAGTGGAAAAATTAAGTGCACGTTGATCTGCTATGTATCCGCATTGATTGAAGTAGCTCGGGTGAGGATATATTGAGTGCATGGTTGTATATGAAAGGACCACATGTTCCAAATATTACACTTGTCTCTTCTCAGCCCAGACACGTGTTCGCTTTATACCTTTAAGATGGAGATTCCCCACCGCCACAGAATAATCATCAGTACCGCGTGGACACCTCCAGGCTTCTCATCTTGATGTTCGGCTGGTTAGAAATGGACATTCTGAAAATCAGGAAGGACTGGAGGCGCTATACTGACACAAATGTAAAGGGACTGCATCAAGTTAGGAAATAGACACTCACAAAGATGAGAACGTGGAACAGCAACTTTCAGGCCCATCCATCCACCCATCCATCCATTCATCCACCCATTAATCCGCTCATCGCTCCGTTATACAAAATTTAGACATCTAATTATCCAGCTATTCTGCATCGCTACATCCATCTACATAGCCACACAACCACCCATACTTATTTAATTTCAGAAAATCTCCTCTATCCGAGGTTCTATCTATCTATCTAACTATCTATCTATCTATCTCTCTATCTCTCTATCTATCTCTCTATCTATCTATCTGTCTGTCTATCTATCTGTTTTTCTATGTATCTGTCTAGCTATCTCTCTCTCTCTATTCATCTGTCTATATGTCTGTCTATCACTGTCTCTCTCAGTAAGGTGAAAAGTGAAAAATAATCTAAATGAGCCTCACACCCTGTTATCATTCATTCCCCACCACAGTCTATATGGTCCATTACTAGTCACAACCTCAAGACTACGAGGGACATGATAAGTGGACAGCCCTCGGCACCGGTGGCATAGCTTATAAAAATGTGAGCTGACGTATCTGCACCACATCCAGGACATTTACTTATAGAAATTGATCCTGTTATTCGTTCCAGTGATCTGAAGCTCTGTGCTGACACTGTGGTGGAAATGTCTGAATTTGGCACTGGGTTAAAATGGTTGAGAAATTTCAGCTTTCTGTTTTTTATTCTGTTTCTATTAGCAACGGAATGTTTTCTGCAGGGCTGAGTTCTGGAGACTCCGTCCAGCAGTGACCACGGGAAACCGAATCTCTGGAAGCCACTTTGTTGAGCATTAATTGTAACTATTCAACATCAGATTCGCGCTCTTCACTGCAGCAATATTGTCAGATCCATAACAAGGCTCCCACTTTCGTACTTCAGAGACATTCCTATGGAAAGGACGAAGTTAATGGTCATTTCTTTGTCATTCTAGAAACGTCCAGAAATATCGCTGTTTTCACCCTGACTGAGCTGCAGCTCGCTGACAGCGCCATGTATTACTGTGAACTAAGGCTCAAAGTGAGAACGGCCTCGGGACTCCTCGTACAGTAACCGTGTTCTGTGAGATCAGCTCAAAGGAGATACATTAAACCCGGCCACCAGGTGGCGCTGACAGAGCGCGGATTCCCACCGCCGGTCATGTTACATGAGCCAATACTGACTGATACAGTCTCAGTACCAATTAAGGTGTAATTGTTTTTTATCTCATATTTTTTCATTAATATTTGCATTGCCTTACAATTTCATAATGTCACATGTAAGTTAAGTGTAAATGAGCTTTCCACCTCCAGAATCTTGGGATCGGTTGCCGTTTTGTTCTATTCCCCTCCACTAGATTCAGCTCATGCTTTTAACCCACTTTCCTGATGAAGTTTTCGGGAACTATTGATTAATATAATAATTCTGCAATTCTTGTCGCTAGACTGCGTGCCCCGAATTTCTGATCAATATGAAATTAACGCAGCCCTGAAAGAAAGACAGCGTTGTATAATCTCCGAAGGGGACATTATTATTGAGTTAAGCTCCATAGAGGTGGATCCTCCGTGTGGCAACACAGCCCGCGACTGCCCCGCCCACAAATTCAGTTTTGCTCTCGCTCTGACCCGTCTTGCCTGCACTGAGCTATTGAAAATATTGCTGTCGCTGTTCCGTGTTTGGCATTGGATGGATCAGCCTTACAGTCGAGCGGAATCTCCTTTTTATTCGATTGTGGGATTAATATTGTTTATTCTCTGTAGCCGCGCAGAAGTAGACAAGAGAATATGCCTTATTGATATAAACCTTGCATAGCTGCCTTATGTTACAATTGTGTTCTACTCCTCCACTTCCTGTAGGGGAAGTTGTGCCGCTGTAAGGGGCAGTGTCTGCGGTCTGCTTTTGCGCATGCGCACCGGCGCGTTGTAGCCTCCAAAATAACGGCAACCAGGATTACTGGTGAATTATATCCTGTTGTTACCAGTGAAAAGAGACACAGCCATGGTTGTAATACATGTTTTCCTGCTATCAGTGTCCTGTGAGTATTCTACAGCTCATTCCAATCATCGTGCTTTCTAGAACTGTCGGAATATAACAATTCTCAAGTGTTGTCCAAAGATGCTCCGAGTTTGGCCCAGGTTATTCAACCTCCCAGAAAGGTCCCACTGGAAGGAAATCCCGCCAGGATCCAGTGCGGGTTCAGCAGGATCGACAACATCTGCTGGTACAGCCGACTGGTGAGCGAAGCCCCGAGAAACATCCATTGTGGATTCAAAGGAGAACGCCATCAACGCTGGTTTAAGATCCACACCGACCGGGATTAAAATCTGAGCACACTCGGCATCGACCAGACAGAGTTGGCGGATACCGGAATCTATTGCTGTGCCGTGGGCCACAGTGTGGGGGAAAGGCTCCACTCTCGAACAATATCTCCTCTCTGAGCAAGGCCTTGGTAGATTGGGTGACAGTCAAACCGCCACCCTAAAAGCACATGAAAGCAAGAAAGAAGGAACGTTCCAAAGCATGTTTCAGCGTTTGAATTACTTTAAAAGTGTAGTCACTGGTCTAATAGACAAAGAATATTGTCCCAGACCCCAAAGATTTGGTTTTCCTTCATAGAATATGCAACAATTCGAAAGTTTCCTTATAACTCGGTTTAATAAACGTTAGAAGGAATGTGTCCTCTATACGATGTACGGCTAGATGCCATAAATGATATTACCGTTCCTTATAAACCTGTTCTTCCTTTATACGGGGCGCTTGGAAGGAATTTCCCCACGTGGATCAAATAGAGAAATGTTGGGGGAGAAATTTCCTTCGTGACTTTGATCTGGCGAATTCGGTAGCAGAGCAGCATAAATCCCCACACTGGTTAAATCTATTATCGAAATGCTCATTCTAAATAATCCTGCAAGGCAGTACTGGACAGAGGGATCAGAATCATTTCCCTGCTCTGATTATCATGTCCTTAAGCAATGATATTGACCAGAAGAAATCACCCGCGGTTAACCTCAAAGGGAATTAAAGGAGAGCGGTTCAATGACTAAAGCGATATTGTATTGACATCTGTTCAGCTGAGTTCTTGCTTTCTTTCGTCCTTCCTTTCAAGTCCCACTCCAGAGACTTAAACGCAACAATCTAGGCTGATACTCTAGTGCAGAGTTGAGGGAGCGCTGCACTGTCGGAGGTGCCGTCCTTCGGATAGAAACATTAAACCGAGGCCCGTCTGCTCTCCTAGCTGGACGTAAAAGATCCCCTGGCACTGTTTCAAAGAAGAGCGGGTGTGTTATCCCAGGTCAATATTTATCCCTCAATAAACATCATTAAGGAAAACAGATTATCTGGTCATTTTCACATTGCTGTCTGTGGCAGCTTGCTGAGCGCAAGTTGGCTGCCGCGTTCTCAACATTACAACAGCGACTACACTTCAAAAGGTACTTTGCCGGCTGAAAAGCGCTTTGGGACATCCGGTGGTCGTGGAAGGCACTATATAAATGCAAGCCTTTCTTTCACTTTTCATTTTCTCAATAGTTTCCACAATAAATGTGTATGAATATAGATATAAATGAATAAACAACTATCAGCGTGTGCTGAAAAGGCGGAAGATGAGGCTTAGTGGATGATTTTTCAGAGGGCCCGAGAGGGGCTGTTGGTCCCAATGGTCTAGGGGCAGGGGAAGGGAACAAGTGTGTTCCTTTCAGAGAGACGGAGCTGAAACAATGAGTTGCAAAATGTTCAAATCCCATTTCAACTTTTCAGTCGCTAACTGGCTTCCGGTGCAGTGCAATATATTATGTGTCTGCATATTAACTGTTGTTGATTTCCAGTTGGTTTGAGTGAATGGTTGTCACTCTCTATCGATAATCGTTGGACCATTATTGATGATATTTCCCATGTTTTCTAGACGGTTGCCTTGCAGATGAAGTGCTGCAGTCGCCGGTCTCCAAAACAGTCCATCCGGGAGATCCGGCGCAGTTCGATTGCAGCTACACCACCTCCGGGATATCCGCCTTCCACTGGCACAAGCAGAGCCCGAATGGACGTCTGCAGCGGGTCATCACCAGCACAAGGAGCGGCAAGGATGTGGTCGGACGGTTGGAGATCGTGCTTGAAACTGACGAAAAACGAGGCTATTTCGCTTTCAGAAGGACGGAACCGCCGGATTTCGCCGTCTATTACTGTGTAATCCAGGCACTCACTGTGACAGCAATGAGCTACACCGCTGCACAACAACCTGGCCTCGGGAGTGACTCGCCCTGCTTTACAAAGATCATTCGTGTCATTCTTTACAAGACACCTACCCGCTAGATTAGAAAATGAAGATTTACTTGTATTATTGCCTCCGACAGGACATTGATAAAACTATATTACAAAGAATTTAAAGCACAGAGGCAGGCCATTCGGCCCAACTGTTCAATGCCGGTGTTTATGTTCCACACGAGCCTCCTCCCACCCCTAATTCATCTCAACCTATCAGCATATCCTTCTCTTCCTTTATCCTTCCCTCTTTATCTAGCTTCCCTAAAGGCATCTATGCTATTCGCCACAACTACCCCTTGTGGTAGCGAGTACCACCTTCTAACCATTCTCTGGGTAAAGACGTATCTGCTGAATTGCCGAGTGGGTTTAGTAGTGACTATCTTAGATTTATGGTCCCGAGTTTAGGACTCCCCCCAGAAGCAGAAACATATTCTCTACCTCTACGCTATCGAACTCCTTCATAATTTGAAAGACCTCTAGTATGTCACCACTCAACCTCCGATTTTCTGGAGAAAAGAACCCCAGGCTGTTCAACCTTTCCTGATAGGTATAGCCTCTCAGTTCTGGTGTCATCCTTGTAAATCTTTTTAGCACGTTCTGTAGTGATGGCGTCGTACCGATGGCGATCGAAAAGAAAGCAATATCAATTAGGCCTTTTTCTACCAATTCGTAATTTGTCCAGTTTTTCTCCAGCGGGTCTCCTTCTGGCCAAGTTGTGTTTTATTCCAATCTGTACCGCTGCTGGTGTGTGTTCCTTGCCGCGAAAATTCTTCTTTTGCATTTATTATTAAACCACGTGGCTCAGTGGCAGCACTCGCACCTCTGAGTCAGATGGTCGTGGGTTCAAGCCCCACTCCTGAGACTTGAATTGAAAATCTAGGGGTCAGTACTGAGGGACGACTGCACTGTTGGAGGTGCTGTCTTTCGGATAAGATGTTAAAACCAGGCACCGTCCGGCCTCGCAGGAGGATGTAAATGAATTTCGAAGAGCAGGAGTGTTCTCCCATGTGTCCTGTCCAATATTTATCCCTCATACAACAGCACTACAAATAGACCTTTTGGTCATTATCACGTTGCTCTTTGTGAGATCTTGCTGTGTGGAAATTGGTTGCTGCATTCCAAGTGATAACAGTTCATTGGCTGTAAAGAATTGTGGGTCGTCCTGAAGTCGTGAAAGGCGCTGTATAAATTCAAATCCTTCTTGTTTTTTAATCATTATTTATACTAGTATTATTGTCCATGTCAGGATATTGCACGATGCTTGTGCATTACAGACTTCATCACTTCCCAACCCTTCCACTAACAGTCTCTGGCAGTTGCTGGAATCTCCCTCCTGGTTCTGTTTACTGCTTGTGTTTCGGATACTTGAAGGTCGAAGTCTGGCAGAGAATCAGATTCTGAGGGAATAACCTGCCGAAATGTCAAAGGATTTCGGGGCTTTCGTTGTGATTCTTATCCTGAAATTCAGTGAGACGTTTGGTTCGTATTAAAATACATATTTGGAACCTAAGTTTTTGCCTTATGGAAGGAGGGCCGGATGTAGAGAGAGAGGAATTGGATGGATGAGGAAATGATGGATAGATGGATGATGGATGGACAAGTGGTTGGAGAGAGAGCGGGAGAAAGGGAGGGACAGATTGATAGATGGATGGATTAGTTGGATTGATCATTCGCTTGGAGTGGGCCCCAGGTATCGGTATTAGACCCACTGCTCTTTTTGATGTAATTTAATGACTTAGACTTTGTTATACAGGGCTCAATTTCAAAGTTCGCTGAAGACACAAAATTCTGAATTGTGGTAAACAATGAGGCGGATAGAAACGGATTTTAGAGGACGTAGATATGTAGGTGAAATGGCCAGAGGCATCATAGCTTAAATTTAACGCAGAGAATTGAAAAGTGATATTTTTTGGTAGGAAGAATGAGGAGAGGCAATACAGACTAAATGAAATAATGTTGAAGGGGGAGCATGAACAGAGGGAGACCTGGGGGTGTATGTAGACAAATATTTGAAGGTGGAGATGTTAAGAAGCCTGTGCAAAAGCATATGGTATATTAATAGGTATAAAGTACAAAAACAAAAAAAGTTATGCTAAACCTCTATTCAACACTGGTTAGGCCTCAGTTGGAATATTGTGTTCAATTAAGGACAACACTTTAGGAAGTATGTCGAGGCCTTGGAGAGGCTGCAGAGGTGATTTCCTAGAATGGGACCAGGGATGAGTCACTACAGTTATGTGCTGGGACTGGGGAAGCTGGGGTTGTTTTCCTTAGAGCAGAGAAGGGTAAGGGGAGCTTTGATAGAGTTCTTCTAAATCATGGACGTTTTGATAGAGTAAATAAGGAGACAGTGTTTCCAGTGGCACCGGGGTCGGTAACCAGAGGACACAGATTTAAGGTGATTGGCAAAAGAACCAGAGGCGACATGAGGAAGCACTCTTCTACACAGCGAGTCATTGTGATCTGGAATGCCCTGCCTGAAAGTGTGGTGCGAGCAGATTTAATAGTAACTTTCAATAAGAAATTGGATAAATACTTGAAGGGAAAACATTTCCAAGGCTACAGGTAACGAACAGGGGAGTAGGACTAATTGTATAGCTATACTAAAGAGCTGGTACAGGCGCGATTGGCCGAATGGCCTCCTTCTCACAGAATCACATAAACCCCACAGTGCAGATAGAGGCCATTTCGGCCCATCGAGCCTGCACCGACACATATCCCACCCGATCCCCGTAACCCCTACACCAACACATATCCCACCCTATCCCCGTAACCCCACGTATTTAATCCCCCTAACACTAAGGGTCAATTTTTTTTCATAGCCAATCAACCTAACCTGCACATCTTTGGACTGTGGGAGGGAACCGGAGCACCCGGAGGAAACCCACGCAAACACGGGGAGAATGTGCAAACTCCACACAGTCACCCGAGGCCGGATTCGAACCCGGGTCCCTGGCGCTGTCAGGCAACAGTGCTAACCACTATGCCACCGTGCTGCCCACTATGCTACCGTCTGTGCTCTATCATTCTCTGATACTTGGATTCTAGGATGAAGAGAGCGAGTGAGCAGGTATTGGTGTCTCCGGTACCTCAGCCTCTATTAGCTTTCTTTTCATTTAAGTAGGAGTGTGTTATTCGAATACAATTAAGCAACCGACAGCATCAGTGCCATGCGTGGAGAAAGGACGCATTGTGCTGCCCTGTTCATACTCCACAGACAGCCGCCGATATGACCTGTTCTGGTTTCAGCAAAG
Source organism: Somniosus microcephalus (assembly GCF_052327205.1). Classification (NCBI taxonomy): domain Eukaryota; kingdom Metazoa; phylum Chordata; class Chondrichthyes; order Squaliformes; family Somniosidae; genus Somniosus; species Somniosus microcephalus. The sequence continues at coordinate 20,278,560 of NC_140990.1, read as the reverse complement.
AACGGGGGAGGCGCCGGTGCTTTTAGTAAGAAGGAATTATGAGGGAGAAGAACAAAAACCAGAGGGTGTGGGAGGCCGACTCTCTTCTACCCTCCGAGTATCGGATCGGTTCTTCAGTTTAACCCTGGCAGGTTTACAGCTGAGTGACAGTGCGATGTATTATTGTGTGCTGAAGATCACAGTTTAAAGCACCGGAAACAATGGATGGATGGTAACATCCCCTGCGGGATGGGAGCTCAATGTGTGTACAGTGAGACTTCATCACTGACAGGACCAGAATCAGATACAGATAGTTTCCCGCTATGGGTTTGTAACAGGAAAAAAAGGTTGACTGAAGTAAAATGACATTTGCGAATTTTTCGACATCTGAACTAAAAAAAGTTGGCAATGCATCTTTAGACAGTCAAACAATAAGGCTAGAGCGCGGCAGAGAGAGAGAGAAAGACACAAAAAAGTAGATAGAAAGAGTGATAGAGAGAGAGAGAAAGAGAGAAAGGGGTAAAAGACCGTTACACTTAGAGGAAGAGACAGAACGGGGGATAAAGATTGACGGAGCGAGTGGAGAGAGAGAGCGAGAAAAAGACACATAGAGAGGCAGAGGAACAGAGAGAGAGGGGGAGAGAGATAGAGATCACGAGAAAGACAGAGATGGTCAGAGACGGAGAGACAGAGAGAGAGACAGCGTGAGAGAGAGAGACAGAGAGAGAAAGATAGAGGCAAAGAGAGAAACAGAGGCGAAAAGAGTAAGATAGAGGCAGAGAGAGAGAAACAGAGATGGAGTGAGAGAAAGATAGTCAGGGAGACAGAGACAGGAGACTGACAGACAGAGGGGGCATTTATTAATCCTCTAAATCGATTTCTGATTTCCAGATTTATTTTTAAATCCTGTCCTATTGTGTGATATCAATATGACTGAATAAGGGTTAGACGGGTCGTCGGACATGGAACTGTCAGCGGCCCTATTGCGTAAACCGCTGGTTTAACTGCTTTGTGTGGATATGGGGAACTGAACAGAGAAAACGGTTAACAGGTGCACGTCTCTCAGACATTGAGGTTAGAAGCTCGGAAATGTGTAGTTCTTGAAAGCGGCAGTCTCGGGCACTCCGGGTCACCTACCCGTTACTGGCTGGCTGTTGCTTTTACATTATAAGAAGATAGGAAGGAGCAACACAGAAGTAGCAGCAGTTCATTCACCCGCCCAATTTACACCATTATCTTGTTAAGCACGGCAGGATTTAATCGTTTTAATTATAATTCTCTTCACTACATCAATACAATGTGCCCCTTTCAAACACCTCAACTGATCTGCGGGTGCGGCCTTCTGTGCTGAACCTACCTTTTTACGGCATTAAATTGGGAATTATTTCTCTGTCTTTCCGTCTGCCTGCCTGTCTTTCTCTCTCTCACTCTTTGTCCGTCGGACTGTCATTCTGTATTCCTCACTGCCTTCCTGTCTCTCTGTGTTCCCCTCTGCCTTTCTGCCTCTCTCCCTCTCTTTTCCTCTCTGCTCGTCTGTCTGTCTCTCTTTGTGTTCCACTTTGTCTGTCTGTCTCTCGAACTCTGTAGCTCTCTGCCAATCTGCCTCTCGCCCTGTCTCTCTCGCTCTGTTCCTCTCTGCCTATTTCTCGCTCTCTCTCTGTTCTTCTCTGCCTGTCTGCCTGTCTTTCACTCTCTGTACCTCTCTGCCTATCTGCCTCTCGCTGTCTCTCTCTCTCGCTCTGTTCCTCTCTGCCTATTTCTCTCTCTCTCGCTCTCTGTTCCTCTCTGCCTGTCTGCCTGTCTTTCACTCTCTGTACGTCTCTGCCTATCTGCCTCGCTCTCTCTCTCGCTCTGTTCCTCTCTCCCTCTCGCTCCCTCTGTTCCTCTCTACTTGTCTCTCAGTCTCTCTCTGAGTTCCTCTCTGCCTATCCCTCTGTCTGATCCTCTCTGCTGTCTGTCTGTCTCTCTTTCTTTCTTTGTGCTCCTCTCTGTCTGTCTGTCTCTCTTTCTCTCTTTCTGTTCCTCTTTGTCTGTCTCTCACTCTCTGTACCGCTCTGCCTATCTGTCTCTCGCTCTCCCTCTCCCTCTCTCGGCCTGTTCCTCTGTGCTTCTTTCTCCCCCTCTGGTCCTCTCTGCCTGCTTGTCTGTTACTTTCTCTCGCTCTGTTACTCTCTGCCTATCCTTCTCTTTTTATTTTCCTCTCTGCCTGTCTGTCTCTCTCTGTTTCTTTCCCTCTGTCGCTTTTGCCATCTGTCGCTCTCTGTCTATATATTTTTAAGATGAATTCTTATTTAGAAACATTCGGAACAGGAGTAGGCTATTCAGACCCTGGAGGATGAATTCAATTCGATCAGCGCTGATCTGTAACTTAACTCAATTTACCCGCCTTAACAATCTCCTTAACCGATCTACAATTGTGGCCTTCTGTGCTGAGCCTATCTTTTACTGAAGGAAATTGATCATTCTTTCTCACTGTCAATCGATGTCTCGCTCTCTGTTTTTCTCTCTCTCTCTATCACTCTCTCTCTCTCTCTCTGCCTCTTTCACCGGCAGCCCCTCTCCGTCCTTGTACTTTGAATAAAAAGTATTCTTCTATAGGAACAGGAGGAGTCTATTCAGCCCTTAGAGCTTGCCCCGCATATCAATAAGATCATTGCTGATCTGCCCATCAACCTTATTTACCCGCCTTGCCTCCGGATCCCTTGACGTCCTTACACAATAAAAGAGAAACAACACTGAAAAACAGAATACCAGGAGCAGAGCTGGAACCTACGTGAACATTTGGTCCCTTGAATTTTAAGTCCAACGTCTTAACTACTGGTGCACCCTGGTGTGTTCATGTTTAATGAACACAAACTATTCTCCCTGTCAATGAACCAGAGAGAAAACATTCCTGTAGTTGCCACGTGTCTGCTTACGTGAAAAGTTCCTCTGTTAGCAACTTTCAGCGAAATCATGAACATAATCTCCAGTTTGAAATGAGCAACAAGTTCTTTTTGATATTACAACTGTGAATGTTGCTATTTCCTCGGCATTACCTATACCTGCCAAGTGATATGTTTCGGCACCAATTAAACTAACCAGGGACGGTAGTATAGCGTTTATGTTACTACACCAATAGCCCAGAATGTTAAACTAATGATTTATGATCATCAGTGAATTCTAATCCCACCACTGGCAGCTGGAGAATTCAATTTCAGTTCAGTTAAATACATCTGGATTTACAAAGTCATGTCAGTACTGGCGGCTATGGAATAGCCGGATTGTCAGAAAAAACCCATCCATTTCACTTTAGCGCATTAGAGGAGGAAATCTGCCATCCTTACTTGGTCTGGCCAATGTCTGACTCCAGACCCCCAGCAATGTGGTTGGCTTTTAACTCCCGTCTGAAATGACGTAACAAGCCACGCAGATGTACCAAACTGCTGTGATATAGTATAATGGGGACGTTTTTGCGGTGGGTATGCCGGCGTACTCTGAGAATACGTCACGATACCGGCTTTGCAATGTACTACAAGTTCTGGATTTCCGCATGTGTTAAATCCCGAACTTGCGATCTGTCAAGGTACGTGCAGGTTAGTGTGACATTACTTTCCTCCTCAAACGTCATTTCAGGATCCGGCTGTTCCACTGTCTCCTGGTGGCTCCATTCTGACATAAAATAATAGTGATAGGGATTATGATCACCATCATCACTTGATTAATAATAAAATCTGTGTTGTAGCAGTCAGGGGAGAATGGGTTTTTAGTGGGAAGTAAATACTTACTGACAATTGATATAATGATGAGGAGCGGTGGGAGACGGTTTCGCATGATGGTACCTGAGTCTGTAAATCTGCAGTCCGGCAAATCAGCTGTCGGTGCAGAAATACAGATCCCTGCCCCAATGCAGTGCTGGTCCAACCAGTGCCAAACAGGGAACAGCGGCAGCAATCTCTCCAATAACACAAGGCAGGCAAGGCGGGTCAGGGCGAGAGCAGCAAACGGAAGCTGTGGGCCGGGCTGCTGCTGACTCAAACGTGAGCTAATTCAAGTCTCTTTTAACGCCAGAAAGTGCGGGGTGCCGCTCAGCTGCACTCGGAGCTGATGGAGCGGAAAGTGTGATGGTTGGGGCTCTAGAATTCAGTGGAAAAACTGCTCCTGTTCACTGAGCAAGTGATTGGGAATAAATAGACGTGGAGGGAAATGAAGGGATTGCACAGCTTCAGGAATAATGACTGAGTTTAATCAGCTCTAATCTAGAATTTTGAGACGACATTTGTGGCACACGTTTTTTTAAATATATAATCAGTACACCTTAAATCCACTCAATGACCTTATTCTAAATCGGATTGAACAAAATCCGTCAGCAGAGGGCGCCAAACTCAAGCATGGTAATTAGAAAGCCCCGTGAGGCAAACACCAAAGGCAATAACGATCGAAGCCTGCGTGACTTCACGATGGGGCCGGCCCGTGCAGTGTGCGGGTGGAACAAGGAGTTAAGCAGAGCCCTGGTTACCGCACTCCTTCTCAATCTCTGCCTCATTCCATTCAAAGAGATTTTATCAGACATGTTTCCCATAGTACAGGCGGCTGTGATGTACAGTAAGTACATAAAAACAAAAGAACATTAGAAATAGCAGCAGGAATAAGGAACTTGGCCCCTCGAGTCTGCTCCGCCATTAATAAGATCATGGCTGATTTTGGGCTCAAAGCCACCTCCTCGCCCGCCCCCCATAACCCTTCACTCCCTTATCTTGCAAAAAATTATCTATCTCCAACTTAAATGTATTTAATCACCGAGCCTCCACAGCTCTCTGGGGCAGAGAATTCCTCAGATTTACAACCCTCTGAGAAAAGGAATTCCTCCTCAACTCAGTTATAAATGGGCGACCCTTTATTCTAAAACTATGCCCCCGCGTTCTAGATTTCCCCACGAGGGGATGCATCCTCGCTGCATCTACCTTGTCCTGCCCCCTCAGTATCTTATATGTTTCAATAAGATCACCTCTCATTCTTCTAAATTCCAATGAGTATAGGCCCAGCCTGTTCAACCTTTTCTCATAAATCAACCCCCTCATCTCTGGAATTAACCGAGTGAACCGTCTCTGAACTGCCTCCAATGCAAGTATATCCTTCCTTAAATAAGGAGACCAAAACTGTGCGCAGTACTCAAGGTGTGGTCTCAACAATACCCTTTACAGATGTGGCAGGACTTCCCTGCATTTATACTCCAACCCCTTAGAAATATAATAAAAACAGAAAACGCTGGAGATACTCAGCATGTCAGGCAGCATCTGTGAAGTGAGAAACTGAGTTGACGTTTCAGGTCGATGACCATTCATCAGAACTGGAAAAAAGCAGGGAATGGAACAGATTCTAAAGCAAGTTTATTGGCTGGGAAATGGGGGAGGGGATGAAAGAACAAAAGGGAAGCTCTGTGATAGGAGAGTAGGCAGGAGAAGTAAAGCGGTATTAAGTTATTCAAGGCAAAAGCAGGTGGTAATGGGACAGGTTAAGAAACAAAGGATGGCTCTAGATGAAGTGTGAATTGCACTGGCAGAGTGAAAGGCAGCTGCCATGTGGGAGAGAAGAACACAAGGCACAAACAAAAAGTGAGGATAAAAATATATATATGATAGGGGCCGAGGTTATGACCTGATATTGTTGAACTCTATGTTGAGTCCAGAGAGCTGTAAAGTGCCCAATCGAAAGATGAGGTGCTGTTCCGCGAGCTTACACTGAGCTTCCGTGGAAGAATGCAAGAGGCTGAGGACGATCTGGTCTCAATAGGAGTGGAGGAGATCACATCGTGAGCAGTGAATACAGTATACTAGATTGCAAGAAGTACAAGTAAATCGCTGTTTCAACTGGAAAGGGTGTTTGGGGTCCCGGACAGTGGGAAGGCGGAGGTATAAGGGCATGTGCTGCATCTCCTGCGTTTGCACGGGAAGGTGCCTGGCGAAGGGGAAGGGCTGCTGGGGGTGATAGAGGTGTGGACTGGGGTGTCACGGAAGTAGCTGTCCCTACGGAATGCTGAAAGGGGATGTGAGGGGAAGATGCGTTTGGTGGTCGGATCACACTGGAGATGGTGGAAATAGCGGATGATGATCCGTTGAATGTGAAGGCTGGTGGGGTGAAAGGTGAGGACAAGGGGAACCCTATCGTGGTTCCGGGAGGGAGGGGCAGGGGTGAGGGCAGAAGTGCGGGAGATAGAACGGACACAGTCAAGGGCCGTGTCAACCAATGTAGGGGGGAATCCTCGGTTGAGGAAAAAGGTAGACATGTCGGAAGCACTGCTGTGGAAGGTGGCATCGCCAGAACAGATGCAGCGGAGACGGAGATACAGGGAGAATGAAATAGAGTCCTTACAGGAGGCAGGATGGGAGCAAGTGCAGCCCAGGTAGCTGTGGGCGTCAGTGGGCTTGTAGTGAATGTTTGCAAATAACATATCCCCAGAGATGGAGACGGAGAAGTCGAGGGAGGGAGGGGAAGTGTCGGAGATGGAACATGTGAAGGTGAGGGAATGGTGGAAATTGGAAGCAAAGTGAATGAAATTATCTAGTTCAGAGCGAGAGCAGGAAACGGCACTGATATAATAATCAATGTACCGGAAAAAGAGGTGAGGAAGGGGCCCCGAGTTGGACTGGAATAAAGAGTGTTCCACATATCCCACTAAAAGGCAGGCATAGCTAGCACCCATGCAGCTACCCATAGCAACACCTTTGATTTGGATGAAATGAGTGGAGTCAAAGGAGAAGTTGTTCAACGTGAGAACAAATTCAGCCAGCCAGAGGAGGGTGGTGGTGGTTGGGAACTGGTTGGGCCTCTTTTCAAGGAAGAAGCAGAGCGCCCTCGGGTCATCCTGGTGGGGGATGGAGGTGTAGAGGCATTGTACGTCCATAGTGAAAAGGAGGCGGATGGGGCCAGGAAACTGGATACTGTTAAAGAGCCTGGACAAGGGGAGAAAAGAGTGAGTCGAGATAGGGAGAGATACGTTTCGTGGGACAAGAACAGGCTGAAACAATGGGTCTACCAGGGCAGTCCTCTTTGTGGGTCTTGGGAAGGAGGTAGACGTGGGCTGTGCGTTGTTTTGGAACTAGGAGGTTGGCAGCCGTGGGGGAAGATCTCCCTTTGAAATAAATGCCAACATGCCATTTGCCTTTTTGATTACTTGCTGTACCTGCATGCGAACTTTTTGTGTTTCCTGCACAAGGACTCCCAGGTCCCTCTGAACTGCAGCATTTTGTAATCTCTCTCCATTTAGATCATAATTTGCTTTTTATTTTTCCTGCCAAAGTGTATAACCTGGCACTTCCCCACATTATACTCCAGCTGCCAAATGTTTGCCCACTCACTTAGCCTGTCTGTATCCCTTTGCAGATTCTTTGAGTCCTCTGCACATCTTGCTTTCCCACCCATCGTTGTATCATCCGCAAACTTGGTTACATTACACTCGGTACCTTCATCCAACTCATTAATGTAGATTGTAAATAGTTGAGGCCCCAGCACTGATCCCTGTGGTTCCCCACTAGTTACCGTTTGCCAACTGGAAAATGTTGCATTAATCCCGACTCTCTGCTTTCTACTAATTAGCCAATTCTCTATCTATGTTAATATATTACCCCCAAGTACTGGATTATATTTAAAAAACAGAGGTCAGAAAACTGATGCAAAGAGTTTGTGCAGGGAGACAGAAATATCCATATGATGGACAGCTGGGCACTTGTGAGGTTACACACACTCACACAAATAGACGCAAGTTCAAATCGATGCTGTTCAACCTCCTGTTCATCTGTTCCCCTAGCTTCTCAGGCGGAATTTGTGCAGATCCAGCAACTCAGTCTCCAGTGACAATTGCCATGTGAGCAGGGTGTTCGGTGCAGTTAGATTGTGAATATACAACCCTGGATATTGACTACACGCAATGGTACTGACAGAACCCGGCACAGCCTCCAAGCCGGATAGTTAAAAAAGTAGTAGTACTGATCGGCGTTGAAATCGCAGGACAGTATCTGGCAGCTATTGACAAATCTAAAAAGTAAGGTTACCTCAATGTAAGCGACCTGAGTGCGGGAGACGGGGCGGTCTATTACTGTGCATTGAGGCACAGTGTCAGTTGAAAGCAAAGGCCCTGTACACAAATCTCAGTGACTATTTACAGCTCCATTGGGTCTGAATGGAAACAGTTAACCGGCCTTTTGTGAGCTGTCATCGGGTTAGCGAGTCACCAGTCTCTCTCTCTCTTTACCAATAACACTGGAATATTGATTCAACTTCAAACAGCCTGCGCGAGGCGAGGTTACAGGGAACACCTTCAACCGGCAATTGTTTACAAATATATTCCAATATTACAAGCGTAACTTTGAATCCTCCTTCTTTATTTCTGTTCGTCAATTTTTCCATATAATTATCTCTCATATACAGATAATATACATATATATATATTTGTGTGTGTGTGTGTGTGTGTGTGTGTGATTGAGAGAGGTAGAGACAATCACACAGAGGCGCACACACACAGAACAATCTGAGCCATTTCCGAGGACCAAACTGCTGCATTACCTCTCTGCACATGATTGCAAATCTTCTGTAAGACATGGCCTTCCTTTATAAATAGGGATTCACAACAAGAATGGATATTTAGCTGTAACGGAGTAAATGTAGAAGTCTATAGGGGAACAGCAGAGCAGTGGCACAAATCAACGAGCCGACACAGGCAAGACGGGACGAATGGCCTCAATCTTTGCTGTATGATTTGAAGAATGAGCAGAGAAGTAAAGTTAAACAGACACTAGGGAGCGACTTTGACCCAGGAGAACGGTCCTCCTGTAGTTTCAGGCTTTGACCACTTGGTGGCTCCGTGGAGCGAAGTTCTGTCGTCTCTCGGTCGCTATTTGCTGTTTAACATCATATTTACACTCGTCGCACTCTCTTAATGAACCTTAAACAACTTAAGTTGTTCAAAAATAATGAGCTTCTGACTTGCATAGAAATACCGACCAGAGGAATCTACATTGAAACATTTCGGATGTTGCTGCACACACAGTGACCAAAGCAATTCTCCCCGCTCGCTGATGATGTAATAATGTCACAAACCGGTGTGACATGGTTACAGAGTCACTTCCCTTTCCATGCCTGTCACAGGGTTCAATAGTTCAGCATGGTTCGGTACTGGTGACACTTTTTGCTACACCAGAGAAGGGGTCGATGCTCCTACTGTGATCTGCGGACAGCGATGTGCTTCCCTGTTTATTTCAGTGTGCTTTTTGTGCTCTCTCTGATTTGTAAGTACATGTGGAATCCGAGTCGAAAAGACAACAATATGTGCAGTTAGTGGAGCGGATATTTGTAAATGTTCAATTTATCTTCCAGCCAACAGCTTTGGTGGCTAATCTGTGCATCAAAACTATTCGGCGAGAACGGTATGTAAAGGAGAAACGGTGACGCTGAATTGTAGTTTTACAACAACATATACAAACCCTGAGCTTTTCTGGTTTCGGCAACTTCTCGGTCTGGCCCCGATAAACGTGTTGCTTATCACAAAATACAACACGTTCCCAGCCGACTTCGCCAAGGACCGTTTCACAGCAGAGCTGAGCGCAGAAGAGGGCACGGTTCGGATGACAGTATCTGCGGCGGAGCTGTCAGCCGGCGCCGTGTATTACTGCGTTCTGAGACCCACAGTGCACAGTTCTGTGCCTGTCCTGTACAAAAACTGCAGGACACCGCGTGTAAATAGAAAAGTGTGTGGTCGGAAAACCCGCCTGTGCTGGTCTGATTAGGACAGATACTGTCAGGGCAGAATATCCCCACAAGGCAGCTCACAACAGCTCTGAATAGAGGAGAATGGTTTTGGACTTCATTCACTCTATAATGAGGGATGAACAGGAGAAAACCCGCGCAGGTTTACTCGGCCAATGTACCGTGTAATATGTGTTCAATTTCAAGTTTCCCTGTTCACTGCCGCTGTTTTTTTCAGATTCACACCCCTTAAACCAGAACAGAAGTGAGTAGCTTTGCATAGATTTGGGATTATATTCAAAGGGCTCTAAACCTTCCCTTTTCTGAGTGTTCGTTTAGTTTCTGTCGGTATGTGACGGCTCACCGAGAGCAATAATATCATTCTCCTACAACATTCGTGTTTACACCGAGGTGCCCACTGTGTGCGGTAGAATTCCTCTCGTCACTACTTCTAGTGACATAGTGAACGCATTCTAAAAGAATAAATGACGATTCTACTAAACTAGCGATCAGACGAGGTTTCCTGCTGTGTTTGTGATATCGCTAACAGAGGGAGACCACAGGAACTCACCCCTTGTTTGTCCCCAGCAGAAGTTTAACCCTGTCAACCAGCTCACTCTGATTACTGACAGTGAGTGAAACAAACTGAACATCTTCATCTACATTCAAACAGTTTTTATCACTTCGAGGCTACTTTCCTCAGGTCAAGCTGTCTGTCAGGTCAATTATAGATCAAGCTGTCTCTCGGGTCAATTATAGATCAAGCTGTCTCTCGGGTCAATTAGAGATCAAGCTGTCTCTCAGGTCAATTATAGATCAAGCTGTCTCTCGGGTCAATTAGAGATCAAGCTGTCTCTCGGATCAATTAGCGATCAAGCGGTATCACGGATCAATCAGATATCAAGCTGTCTCTCGGGTCAATTAGAGGTCAAGCTGTCTGTCGGGTCAATTAGAGATCAAGCTGTCTCTCGGGTAAGTTAAAGATCAAGCTGCCTCTCGGGTCAATTAGAGATCAAGCTGTCTCTCGGGTCAATTAGAGATCAAGCTGTCTCTCAGGTCAATTATAGATCAAGCTGTCTCTCGGGTCAATTAGCGATCAAGCTGTCTCTCGGGTCAATTAGAGATCAAGCTGTCTCTCGGGTCAATTAGAGATCAAGCTGTCTCTCGGGTCAATTTGAGATCAAGCTGTCTCTCGGGTCAATTAGAGATCAAGCTGTCTCTCAGGTCAATTATAGATCAAGCTGTCTCTCGGGTCAATTAGAGATCAAGCTCTCTCTCGGGTCAATTAGAGGTCAAGCTGTCTGTCGGGTCAATTAAAGATCAAGCTGTCTCTCGGGTCAATTAGAGATCAAGCTGACTCTCGGGTCAATTACAGATCAAGCTGTCTCTCGGGTCAATTAGAGATCAAGCTGTCTCTCGGGTTAATTAGAGATCAAGCTGTCTCTCGGGTCAATTAGAGATCAAGCTGTCTCGCAGGTCAATTAGAGATCAAGCTGTCTCTCGGGTCAATTAGAGATCAAGCTGTCTCGCAGGTCAATTAGAGATCAAGCTGTCTCGCAGGTCAATTAGAGGTCAAGCTGTCTTCGTGTGAATTAGATATCAATTGTCTCTCAGATCAATTGGAGATCAAGCTGTCTTCGGGTGAATTAGATATCAAGTTGACTCTCAGGTCAATTAGAGATCGAGCTGTATCTTTTATCAGTCTTACTCTCTCTGATCAGCAGGATGCGATTTTCATGTTTCAGTTGTGAACTAAACTATAGGTTAAAGTGACATCAGACACGCCCCAACCGGTGCTCTCAGCTCTTTCTGCTTGATGTTCTGCAGGAAGTGATGGCAGAGCAGCACCAGGCGACGCTCTCAGCTCTTTCTATTTGAAAGTAATACAAAAGCTCCCACCAATTCCGGAGCCGCAGCAATGCGGCTCCACTTTCTCGGTGTGCTGTGGGTGACATTCATTTTCGGTAAGAATTTTATAACATTTAAAAGGGTTTCATTTTTAGAGGAATACAATTGAAAAGCGGAGCGGTTAAGTTAAACTTGTATCGAACCTTGGTTAGACCAGACTTGGAGAAATGTGCACAGTTCTGGTCTTCATATTACAGAAAGGACAGGGAGGCACTGGAGAAGATGCAATAAAGATTCACAAGGACGATACGACAACTGAGTGATTATAACTTCAGGAAAGAATCAACAGACTAGGGCTCTTTTCTTAAGCAAGGAACGGCTGAAGCACGACCCGATAGAAGTCTTTAAAATCTCGAAGGAGTTTGATCGCATAAAGAATATGTATCCACTTGTAACTAGCCGGCAGAAATATTAGATAAACACAAAACAATCCAATGATGAATTCAGGAGAAACGTCTTTTCCAAGGTTAGAATGTGGAACTCGCTACCACAAGGAGTCGGTGAGGCGAACAGGATAGATGCGCTTTATGGGAAGCTAGATAAATGCATGAAGGAGAACGGATTAGAAGGAGATGCTGATTGGGAGAGATGAAAAAGGTTGGGTGGGGCTCCTGTGGAGCATAAACACCGGCATAGATCAGTTGGGACGAATGACCTACTTCTGTTCTGTAAATTCTATTGAATTTTATGTAAAATTCACTGCGCATTTTCACCGTCAGTTGGTTAACCGATAATTTCATCTTTCTTTAACCGTGTGTTCCAGATTTGAGCGATGGAGATTCTGAGCGCGCAGACCCCGATCAGAAACCAAATAAAGCTCGTATAAAACCGTTTACATAGAATACTGATGCCGCCTGATTATTGGATTAACCGTGTGAGGGCAGAAATGGCTGCTGTTTAATTATGCATCTCACGGAGCTCGTCAATGCCATTGAGAATAAACACACCTGTGGGTTACTGGGAGTGGTTCCATCGATGCACTGCTGCTTCGGTATAACATAAGAAATAAGAGCCAGGAGTAGGCCATTTAGCCCATCGAGCCTGCTCTGCCATTCAATAAGATCATCTCCACTTTCCAGGACTCTCCCCATATCCCTTGATTTCATTAATATTCAAAAATCATTCGATCTCAGTTTTGAATATACTCAACGACTGAGCATCCACAGCCCTCTGGGGTAGAGAATTCCAAAGATTCACCACCGTCTGAGTGAAGAAATTTCTCCTAATCTCAGTCCTAAATGGCTGACCCCTTATTCTGAGACAGTGGCCATTGGTTCTGGACTCTCCAGCCAGGGGAATCATCCTCGCTGCATCTACCCTCTCAAGCCCTGTAACAATGGCCCTGAAATTAGGATCGGGAGCTTGCCGCGCGTGCAAGCCCCCGATGTTCACTCACCCGGCCCGCCGACATCTAAAGCCCGGGCCTGCTTGCATTTCCTGTCACTGGCCCGGTTCAGATGTCGCGCGATGTGCTTACCTGATCCAGCGGCGTAGTTATTGCGATGTGCCGGCTGGGATCAGGTGAGCACTGTGCAGCCAATCAGGGGAGGGGAAACTTCATTCATGTGTTTGAGAGTAAGAACTGTCAAACTCATGAAAAGTATGGGCTGCCAAAACACTACTTAAACATTAAATAAAATTTTTAAAAAATCCCACTGATTATATTAACTATAAATAAGTTTTAAAAAATATTTTAAACAATTAATCAAATTTTTGAAAAAAATAAATTTTAGAAAATAGGGTCTAAAACTAAACTTACTCTACTGTAAATTCTTTAAAAATAATGAACCTGTGGAATAAAATGTTCTAAATTGTACTAAAAGACCACTTACCTGGAAAACTAAATACTTACGTCTGGTTTTTCCACGCGTAAAAACTGGAGGCCTTCACACTAGGGCAACTCTGAAAAAAAACAGGAATTTCAGCGCGCACGCGCTGCATCACAAGTCGTACGCGTTCTGCGTCTTAACCCCTTGGGTCAGAGGACAGGAAATGCCGGTTTTCAGCGCATGCGCTGTGCATGCTGAAAACCGGCGATTCCTCCGGGCACACGCGTGAGTACCCCGTCCATACTCAGGCGTTGTGACAGGAATTACTATTCAGGTTGCGAACAACCTTACCAGCTAAAGCAATAGATACAACAGAAATGATATCACTCGTTCCTTTTGGGAGCAGCGATAACCTCATGTTCCTTGACTGCCTCAAGCTTGTACATTTCAAGTGATTTGATCATTTGTGTTATAGTCTTAGTAACGTGATGATAACATGTCAACACCCCATATTCAATCCGTAACACTTTAACCCATTAAACCATCTTGTAAATTATGAAATTATCTGTAATGAGTCGGTACGACGTTACGTCGCCTTTGTACTTGGTTCCTTATACGGTTTGAACCTCACTATCTCATCTTTTCTTATATCTTCTACATTTAGCCTTTTTTATTCAGTCGGTTCCTCTATCTATGTGGCCCGGTGTTCTTCTAGGGTAATAGTCCATTAAAGTTCGTTTGCAGCTACTAATGTTGTCCTGAATTTTACCACTGGAATCTACTTATAATACAGATAGTTAGTTTTAACATGTGCAAGTGTCTTTAATAGTGAGAAATGTTTAATAACGTTATTAGAATTATTGGGATCTTCCCCAACCGACCTGTTTCCGTCTACACTGTAGACTGATATTTTAAACCAATCACTATTTCTCCGTTTGCCGTGCGTGTTTCACAAATCTGTTAGCATTTTTGGAGGTTGTAACTAGCAGTATAGATAAGGGGTTACCAGTTAATGTGGTGAATTTGTATTTTCAGAAGGCATTCGATAAGGTGCCACACAAGAACTTCTTAAAGAAAATTAGGGCTCATGAGGTTGAGGGTAAAATACCAGCATGGATTGAGGATTGGATAACAGGCACAAAACAGAGAGTAGGAATAACGGTTCTGTAGTGTATGTGCCTTTAAGAGCCCCATATGTGCTGTAATGCCGGGAATGGCCACTCGGGCTATATAAGCCTGTATATTGTGTTATATCCGTTAGTACCCCTCCAGACTTTGCTTAGTAAACACCTATGAACCAACTCCTGTCTTCAGTGTCCCTATCAACACACGGACACTACAGTGGCGACGAAGTGGAAACGGACTTACCTGCAATTCAGCAGCACCTCAAGGACATCGATTCCTCTGGCGTCCAGAAGAATCAAGAAGTGAAAGAAGCTGTTGTTTCACCAGCTGGCCAAGCTGGTGGCAGGTACTACGGTAATCCTTCCTGGGCGTCAGGCTAGGGCTCCAGCGGCTGGCTCTGCAGCTGGGCCAAGCAGCGAAAGCGGAGGCAAGCAGTAACAGACGGGGAGGGAGCACTCGGGAGACGGCCGTGGCTGCAAGCAGGTCGGCGTTCAGACCTACAGAGAGAGTCCGGCGGGAAGAAGTCTCCAACTGTAAATAAAAAAAGAACGGAAACCGTGGGAAACAGCGATGTCATCGGCAGCAGCGGCGGGAAAGCGCGGGAAGCACCATATCTTATCTACAGAAAAGAAGGAAAAGCGCGGGAAGCGCCATATCTTTTCTAAGATGCCTAATTCTGGCAATATTGATGCTTTTGATAACGAGATAGAGGATTGGACCACATATGTGGAAAGAGTGGAGGTATATTGCACCGCAAATGGAATAGAAGATGAGAAAAAAGCTTCAGTACTTCTGGATCTAATGGGCGCAAAGACATACAAGCTGTTACAAAACTTAATCACTCCAGCCGAACCAATGAACAAGAATTTTAAGGAGATTGTTGATACCCTACACTGCCAATTCAAGGCAGGACTGGTAGATTCTCTGCGACACAAATTCGTCTGCGGTCCCCTAAGTGTAGAAACACAAAAAAAGCTACTTTCTGAGAAAGATTTAACACTGGATAAGGCTTTCAGTGCAAGAGGAGCTGCAGAGATACAGCAAAAGCCACAGGACTTTGGCACCCATGAAATGAGACGGGGTTTCCAGAGATGTTATCGCTGCGGCAGATCCACCCATGACCAGAGGGACTGCTGGTTCAAGGACAAAGCATGCAGGCAACGCGGAAAGATGGGACACATTACACGTGTATGCGGATCTGGCAACAAAAAATCCACTAACAGGAAAAAAATCAATAAGGAAAAGCACAGAAAGGTACAAATGATGCTGGACAATAGCTCCGAAGAGTGATAGCGACTCCAGGAACAAGAGACTAAGCTCTCTCAAATTACATAATGTAATTGCCAAAGAAGATTACCAGACCATTTGGGTTACCCTCACAATAGCAGGGTCCCCAGTTAAAATGGAGCTAGATACAGGATCAGCTCTGACCATCATAAATCGATGGGATTACGAGCGGCTATTTCCACATATACCTTTAAAAGATACATCCATTATCTTGAAAACATATACGGGGCAGAAAGTATACCCCAAAGGAAAAATAAGGATGCCTGTTGTATACAACGGCAAGGAAATACAGAAGTTGTATTTATACATTCTACAAGATTGGGACGTGAATGAATCAGGAAAATACGTTTAGACTGGCACTCCATTCAGGCACTGACGGTGACCAGTAAAGAAAAAAATGATGATGACGTCATACCTGAACGATTAAAAGACATCTTGGCCAACGCCAAGGAAGTGTTTCAAGAGAAACTAGGAACCTTGAAAGGCATCACCGCCTCAATAAAAGTGGAAGATGCAGCAATTCCCAAGTTTTTTAAGGCAAGACCAGTGCCATATGCAATTCGTCCAGCAGTCGAGGCAGAGCTGGAGAATTTGGAAAAGGCAGGCATATTATCTAAAATAGATTGGAGCGAGTGGGCAACACCCATCGTCCCAGTCATGAAGGAAGCATTGAAGAATGATAAATCTGAAGAACAGAGAAAAATTCGCATCTGTGGAGACTTCAAGGTGACTGTAAACCCGGTCCTTCACATGGAATAGTATCCTCTTCCGAGGATAGAAGATATTTTCGCCTCACTATCCGGAGGGAAACGTTTCACCAAAATTGACTTGGCACAGGCATATCTACAGATGGAGGTTGAAGAGGCCTCTAAATAATATCTCACGATAAATACACACAAACGTCTGTACCAGTACAATCGACTAGTTTTCGGAGTAGCATCCGCTCCAGCTATCTGGCAAAGAGCTATGGAGCAAGTCCTCCAAGGGATTCCGGGGACTCAATGCTACCTAGACGACATCCTTGTAACAGGAGAAAACGATAACGAGCACCTTGCCAATTTAGAGCAGGTGCTCACTAGGCTGAGAGAACGGGGCCTACGAGCAAATCGCCCCAAGTGCGAATTTTTCCGAAATCAAATATCATATTGTGGCCACATAATAAATAAGGAAGGGTTGCATAAGTCACCTGAAAAAATTGAAGCGGTCATAAAAGCCCCAGCACCTGAAAATGTTTCACAATTAAGGTCCTTCCTGGGATTAATAAATTACTATCATAAATTTTTACCCAACTTATCAACTCTTCTACACCCTCTTAATGAACTGCTACAAACAGGAGTAATTTGGAAATGGAACGAAGACTGCAAAAGTGCCTTCCATAAATGCAAAGACTTAATCACATCCAAAGAAGTTTTGGCTCATTACAACCCATCACTGCCAATCAGACTGGCATGCGATGCATCCCCTTACGGCATAGGAGCAGCATTATCGCATAAATTCCCTGACGGCTCGGAACGGCCGATAGCTTTTGCGTCACGCTCATTGAACTCAGCTGAGCATAACTATGCCCAAATCGACAGGGAAGCATTCATCCTGGTATGGGGAGTAAAGAAATTCAACCATTACCTACATGGACAAAACTTTACCTTTTTGACTGACCATCAACCCCTCATCTCCATATTCAACCCTAAAAAGTGTGTTCCCATTATGACAGCGCAAAGGCTACAGAGGTGGTCCCTTTTTCTCGGGGCACACCAATACAACACAGAATATAAAGGGTCAAAACAGCATGGGAATGCTGACGGTTTATCGCGCCTACCGTTGCCAACGGTAGAAGAGGCACCTACAGTAGACACAGTGGAGATGTTCCACTCTACCATAGTGAAATGTCTACCAGTAACAAATTCTGCCATTGAAAGGGAAATGAGAAATGACCCGACACCTTCATGGGTCTACGATTTAACAGTGAAGAGATGGCCAGCACATGGCGAACAACTGTTGCCAGCATTCTCGCAAAGAAGAGAACAGCTGTCAGTGTGCCGAGGAACCTTGATGTGTGGATCGAGAGTGGTGATTCCACCCAAACTCCAGGATAAAGTGCTAAAGGAGCTTCACGAGGGGCATCTGGGTGGAGTGAAAATGAAGAACCTAGCCTGGGCGTTTGTATGGTGGCCAGGTATCGATGGAGACATCGAAGAAATGACCAAAAGCTGCCTAGGATGCCAGAAGGACCAAAACGCTCCACCACAAGCCCCTCTACATCTATGGGAGTGGCCCTCATCTCCCTGGCAAAGGGTACACATCGACTTTGCTGGTCCATTTATGGACTCAATGTTCTTAATCGCGGTTGATGCACACTCCAAGTGGCCGGAGGTAATAAAGATGTCCTCCACCACCACGGAAAAAACCATCACAGAATTAAGGACCATATTTGTCAGGAATGGGCTGCCGGAGCAGATCTGTTCTGATAATGGACTGCAATTTGTGTTTGAAGAATTCAGGAAGTTCTTAAAAAACAATGGGTTTAAGCACTACACGTCCGCCCCATACCATCCCTCCACCAATGGATTGGCTGAAAGGTTTGTCCAGACCTTCAAGAAGGCCATAAAGGCCATGGGTAATGAAGACATAAAACTTCAGCCCAAGGTGGATAACTTCTTGTTCACATACAGGAATGCAACACATATGGTTACCAACCAAACTCTCGCCATGATGTCCTTCAATAGAAACCTAAGATGCCGGCTGGATTTGGTCAAGCCCAACATCAGAAGGGACGTGGAGAACCGGCAGTTTCAAGGCATGAATGAAAGGCCAACTAGAATCTTCCAAATAGGTCAACAAGTTTTGGCCCGGGACTACCGTACCGAGAAGTGGCAGCCTGGAACTATCTGCACATGACTAGGACCACTGATGTATACCGTGGACATCGGAGAAAGCATAATAAGGCGCCATGCTGACCAAATCATAGAGTCATCCAAAAAGGGGCAACCTACACCACAACTCTATACGCCGCACGATGAAGTAGAGATACCCATATCTACCTCCGATCCGGTGATACTGGAACCCGATGAACCCGACACTGGCATTCAAGCCGAATCAGCCTTGCCAAAAGAATCTAATACACCACCAGAAACTAGTACACCACCGAGGCGTTATCCAGACCGAGTCAGGAAGCCTCCAGAGAGACTGACTTATAATCAATTAACTGCAGCAATGTGTATATTAATTTCTTATAACATGTAATTAATAATTATTTAAAATATGATGTACTGGTTAGCTAAAAGGGGAGGAATTGTAGTGTATGTGCCTTTAAGAGCCCCATATGTGCTGTAATGCCGGTAACGGCCACTCGGGCTATATAAGCCTGTATATTGTGTTATATCCATTAGTACCCATCCAGACTTTGCTTAGTAAACACCTATGAACCAACTCCTGTCTTCAGTGTCTCTATCAACTCACGGACACTACAGGTTCATTTACGGGTTGGCATCCTGTAACTAGTGGGTTAACGCAAGGATCAGTGCTTGGGCCGCAGCTATTCATAATCTTTATCAATAATATGGATGAGGGGGCCAAATGTAATATATTCAAGTTTGCTTATGTTACAAAGTTGGGTGGGAATGTAAGTTGCGAGGAGGGTCTGAGGAGGCTTCAAGGGGATATAAACAGGCTAAGTGAGAGAGCAAGAACATGGCAAATGGAATATAATGTGGAGAAATGTGAAGTTATCCACTTTGGTAGGACAAATGGAAAAGCAGAGTATTTTTTAAACGTTGAGAGATGTGGAAATGTTGGTGATCAGAGGGACCTGCGTGGCATTTTACACGAATCACTGAAAGTTAACGTGCAGGTACAGCAACCAATTAGGAAAGCAAGTAGTGCGTTGTCATTTTTTACAAGAGGATTTGTGTATTAGAGTAAAGACATCTTACTGCAATTATATAGGGCACTGATGAGACCACACCTGGACTACTGTGTACGGTTCTGATCTCCTTACCTAAGGAAATATATACTTGCCATAGAGGCAGTGCAACAAAGGTTCACCACACTGGTTCCTAGCATGGGGGGATTGTCCTGTGAGGAGAGATTGAGTAGACTAGGCCTATATTCTCTAGCGTTTAGAAGAATGAGAGCCGATCTCTTTGAAACATACGACAATGGCCCAGAAATTCGGGTCGGGGGCTTCCCGCGGGTGCAAGCCCCCGACCTGCACTTACCTTGCACGCCAGCAGTTGAGCTGTAGGGCCCCGTGGAATTCCGCTCCGGGGCCTGCTCCAACTCCCGGCGCGCTGTGCTTGCGTATCCCAGGGGCGTAGTTAGTGCAATGCGTCCCCTGTGATCACGTGAGCCATGGGCAGCCAATCGGAGGAGGGAAAAGCCCATTCATAAGATTGACAGGAAGACCTGTGTAAACTTATGAATACTGCGGGCCTCAAAATACCATTAAACCTTCAAATATTTTTTTTTAAATCACACTTTTTCAATAAACTACAAATTACATTAAATAACTTTTTTTTTAAATAATTAAAATTTTTGAAAAAATAATTTAATAAAAAAACGGGGATAAAAATAAAAAACCTTGTTTTAAAGTATTTAAGAATAATAAACCTGTTGAAAATTTTTTTAATTTTAATTAATTGACCACTTACCTTTTAAAATGCAGGCCTTATGCCTGGTTTTTACATTGCAAAAATCTAAAGACTGACCCTCATGGAAAAACCTGTAAAAAAAACGTGAGTTCAAAGCGCTTGCGCAGATTCCCGCGCACACGCGTTCGACCTCTGAACACATTCGTTCAGGGGAACGGAAGTGCCAGTTTCACGCGCATGCGCAGTGCATGCAAGAAGCCGGCACTTCCATCGGGTCCACGTGTGAGTACCCCGTGCGTACTCACGCTTTGGGACCCAAATTTCTGGGCCAATACATTATATGGGGATTATTGGTCGCAATCCAAACCATTTCTGCACTAGACCATGTCCGTGCTTATTTTACACTAGACCCTATCTATGTTTATATTACACTCGACCCTGTCTCTGTTTATATTACTCTAGACCCTGCCTCTGTTTAAATTGCATTGACGCTGTCTCTGTATATATTACACTAGACCCTGTCTCTGTTTATATTACACTAGACCCTTTCTCTCTTTATATTACACTCGAACATTTCTCTGTTTATATTACAGTAGACCCTGTCTCTGCTTATGTTACACTAGGTCCTGCCTCTGTTTATATTACACAGGGCCTTTTCTCAGCTATTGCTGCAATAGTCCTTGCCTTTGTTTATATATTACACTAAGCACTGTCTCAGTTATCTCTGCACTCGGCCATGTCTGTGTTTACGTATCACTATGCCCTGTCTCAGTTATCAATGCACTAGACCATCTCTCTACTTATGTTACACTATGCTCTGTCTCAGTTATCACTGCATTAGACCCTGTCTTTGTTTATATAACTCTAGGCCCTGTCTCTGTTTATATTACACGAGGCCCTGTCTCTGTTTATATTACACTAGACCATGTCTCTGTTTAAATAATACTAGACCCTTTCTCTGTTTACATTACACTAGGTCTTGTCTCTGTTTAAATTACACTAGACCCTGTCTCTGTTTATATTACACTGGACCCTGTCTCTGTTTATATCACACTGGACCCAGTCTCTGTTTATATTACACTCGACCCTGTCTCTGTTTATATTACACTGGGCCCTGTCTCTGTTTATATTACACTACACGCTGTCTCTGTTTATACAACACTAGGTGCTGCATCTGTTTACATTACAGTAGGGCTTGCCTCCGCTATTGCTGCACTCGACCACGTCTCTGTTTATATTACATTAGGGCTGGTCTCAGCTATTTCTGCACTAGACCATGTCTCTGTTTATATTACACTAGACATTAGCCCAGGAATTCGGGTCAGGGACTTCCCGCGGGTGCAAGCTCCCGACCTGCACTTACATTAAGTGCCGGCCGTTGAGCTGTGGGCCCGCGTGGATTTCCGATCCTGGGCTTGCTCCAGCTGCCGGCGCGCAGTGCTTGCATATCCCAGGGGCGCAGTTAGTCCGATGCAGCCCCTGGGATCACGTGGGCCATGGGGAGCCAATCAGAGCAGGGAATGCTCCATTCATAAGATTGACAGGAAGAGCTGTCAAAACTTAAATACTACGGGCTCCAAAACATCACTATATCTTCAAATAATTTTCTTTTTAAATCACATTTTTTAAATAAACTATAAATTACATGAAATAAGTATTATAAAAAATAATTTACATTTTTGAAAAAAAAAAAATTTCTAACAGGGATAAAATAAACTTACCTTGCTTTAAAGTATTTACAAATAATAAACCTGTGGAAAAAATGTTTTAATTTTAATTAATTCACCACTTACCTTGAAAAAGCAAGCCTTACGACTGCTTTTTAAATGTGTAACTTCTGGAGACTTACCCTCCCGGGAAAACCTGCAAAAAAAAACTAACGCGCATGCGGTCGAACTCTGAACCCCTTCATTCAGGGGAACGGAAGTGCCGGTTTCCCGCGCATGCGCAGTGCTCACCCGTGGAGACCCGAATTTCTGGGGCCACGGGGTGCTCACCCGTAGGCCAAATGGAAGTGCGGGTTTCCTGCATGCAGTGCGCATGCGCGGGAAACCGGCACATCCGATCCTCTGAACGAAGGGTTTCAGTGGTCGAACACGCGCGCAGGGGAGGCTGCGCGTGTGCTTTCAACTCAGTTTTTTTTTGCAGGGCTTCACGCAATGTTAAGCCTGTAGGATTTACATGTTTAAAAAGCAGGCGTAAGGCCTGCTTTTCACAAGGTAACTGGTCAATTTATTAAAATTTATAAATAATTTCCACAGGTTTATTATTTTTAAATACTTTAAACCAAGGTAAGTTTATTTTTAGCCCCGTTTATTAAAAATTTAATTTTTTTCAAGAATTTAAATTATTGTTTAAAATAGTTATTTAATGTAACTTGTAGTTTATTGAAAAAGTGTGATTTAAAAATAACAATTATTTGAAGGTTTAATGCTATTTTGAGGCCCGTAGTATTCATAAGTTTAGACAGGCCTTCCTGTCAATCTAATTAATGGGCTTTTCCCTCCTCCGATTGGCTGCCCATGGCTCACGTGATCCCAGGGGACGCATTGCACAAACTATGCCCCTGGGACATGCAAGCACAGCACGCCGGCAGCTGGGCCAGGCCCCGGAGCGGAATTCCACGGCGTCTGACAGCTCAACTGCCGTCGCACAAGGTAAGTGCAGGCCGGGGGCTTGCACCCGCGGGAAGCCCCCGACCCGAATTTCTGGGCCCATGTCTCTGTTTTTCTATTACACTAAGCCCAGTCTCAGTTATTACGACACTAGACCATGCCTCTGCTTATATTTCGCCGTTGTACAACGCATTTTAAATACATGTGCAGTGAGACAGAGCGTTTAAAAATAGAGACCATCATCAACCTGGCTGTAGCTCGGTGGCTCGGTCCTCTCCTGATAAAACAAATGATTGCAACTCAAAACCACCATTCGCCCAGTCCAGAGTCCCATATCTGTTATGTCACAGCTGTCTGCATCTCAGACCCCACGTATGGCAGAGTCCAAGGCAAGACGGTCAGTAGCCGGTGGGGGTGGCGGGGTGCGGTGATGGACAGACTTCCATGTGGCAGTGTCCTGAGTGGTTCCTTCCTGAGCCACGCTTGGATCCGGGTCTAAGGGTTGCTACCTGGGGAAAAACGTTCAACCATTGAGTACAGACAGGCACTGATCTGAGCCACCGTGATGGCCCTCATGCATCTGCTCAGGTACATTGCTCAGATCTTCCTTTCATTCAGTCACTGCCATTGTCCGTTTTCATCAGTTTCTTTGTTTTATTTTAACCTGCGGTTTATTTTTCTGTTACCTGTCTGTTCATTTGGCCCCTGTTTCCCATGATTTTCACCATATGCTCTACTCAATTTTCCGCATCTCCCTCATTCTTATACTTTCCACAGATTCCCACCCATTCCCATATCCCCAGGTGGCACCGTGCAGTCTGCAGTCCGTGTGAGTGTCCCTGAGCTTCAGTCTGTCTGGGCGTGTGTCCGTGTGAGTCACTCTACCTCAGTCAAGCTGTATTTCATCAGCCCTCTCATTATCCATTTATACTACACAGAACAGTCGCGATGACTTTGCCGCACTGCATGGCTTCAGGAGTCATCCCAATGGCGGAATAGTCAGCATAACCTTTATTAAACTCTTCCCTTTCTGTGACTTTATATTTATAACTACACGTTTGGTTCAATCTCCCTCTGTTAGTGTCTCTCTGTCTCACTGTACTCAGTGACACCGTAAGCGCTCTCGCTTATTTTGGTGTCTATCTGCATCACTCACTGTACTCCGTCTCAACTTTATCTATCTCCATCTGTTGGGTAGCTCGCTCAAAGTGTGCAGACAGACAATCGCCTGATCTATGGTGGCGGCTTCACTCACCTGCACAGCTCCATTGCTCAAATCTTTAATCATGGAGGCTAGACAGACACTGAGCTGGTCCGCCATGGGGAGCCACCCTCACCTGTATAAGCACAATGCTCAGATATTTAAGCATAGAGGGCAGACAATGGGTGGGGCTGATCCACCGTGTGGGGCTCATTCACCTGCACAGTTCCATTGCTCAAATTGTTAACCATGAAGGACAGACCGGTACTGAGCTGATGCACCGTGAGGGGCTCACTCACCTGCCCAAGTACGAATCCTGAGCGAGCAGCGACAAATATGTGACCACGGCGCCCTCTGGCGGATATGATGAGAACTTTTACACCTTTCGGATACTGGGTGAAAACAGACAGTAAGCGTAGCCATTCGGCCCCTCTAGCCTGCTCCGCCTTTCAATGCGATCATGGCTGATCATCTAAGTACAGTACCCGGTCCCTGCTTTCTCCCCATACACCTTGATCCCTTTAGCCTGAAGAAATATATCCAAATCCTTCTTGAATATATTTAATGAATTGGCCTCTACTGCATTCTGTGGTAGAGAATTCCACAGGTTCACGACTCTCTGGGTGAAGAAATTCCTCCTCATTTCTGTCCTAAAAGGCCTACCCCGTAACCTTAGACTGTGACCACTGGTTCTGGATTCCCTGACCATCTGGAACATCTTCCCTGCATCTAGTCTGTCCAGTCCTGCCAGAATTTTATAAGTTTCAATGAGATCCCCTCTCATTCTTCTAACCTCCAGCGAGTACAAGCCCAATCGACCCAATCTCTCCTCATACGTCATTCCTGCCATCCCAGGTATCAGCCTGGTGAATCTTCGCTGAACTCCTTCCATGGCGAGAATATCCTTCCTCAGATAAGGCGGCCAAAACTGCAGAGAAACACACAGAGACGCGTACACACACAGCACACTCTGAGAAATTTCCGAAGACCAAACTGCTGCATTATATCTCTGTACATGATTGTAAACCTTCTGTTGGACACAGCCTTCCTGTCTAAATAGAAATTCATCAAAAAAATGGAAATTTCGTCGAAAATGAGAAATTTATTTCGCTACGGGGAAGCAGCAGAAAAGTGGCACAAATCAAAAAGTTGACACAGGCACGATGGGCCGAATGACCTCCTTCGTTGCGGTATGGTTAATGGAATGAGCGGATAAGTAAAGTTAAGGAGCCACTTGGGGGGGGTGGTCTTTGACCCAGGAGTACAGTCATCCTGTAGTTTCAGGCTCTGGCCACTTGCGGGCTCCGTGGAGCGAATATCTGCTGTCTCTCGGTCGCTATTTCCTATTTTAGAATCATATTCACTCTCCCCTGGTAACGCCAAGGGCAGCTCAGTACAGTCTATGTAAAATGCCATTTCAACATGCAATGAACTAAATAACTTAGGAAGGGGGTCAATTTTCCTGTTCACTGAGTGCAGTAAATCTTAAATCCTTCCATGAAGATTTCCTCTGGTCGCTCTCTCTAAATGAATCTTAAAGAAATTACATTGTTCAAAAATAACGAGTTTCCTGTTTCCCTAGAAATACCGACCAGAGGAATCTCCAATGAAACATTTCGGTTGTTGCTGCACACACAGTCATCAGAGCAATTATCCCCGCTCCCTGATGGCGTGACATTGTCACAAACGGATGTGACATCATTGCAGTGTCACAGCCCTTTCTATGTGTGTCACAGCGTTCAACAGTTCAGTCTGGTCCAGCACTGGCGGCAGTTTTTGCTGGAGTCGATGCTCATAATTTGACCCCCGGACAGCGATGTGTTTCCCTGTTTATTTCAGTGTGCTGTGGGCCCTGAATATGCTGTGTAAGTACTGTGGAATCCGAGTAGAAAAATCACCAATAGATCCGATTAGTGGGGCGGATATTGGTACATGATCAATTTCTCTTCCAACCAACAGCGTCGACGGCGAATCCGTCCACAAAGGCTATTCGACCAAAGTGGTGCGGGAAGGATAAACGGTGACGCTGAATTGTAGTTTAAAACAACAGATACAAACCCTCGGCTTTTCTGGTACCGCAGCTTTCAGGTCAGGCCCCAGTAAACGTGTTGCTTATCACCAAATACAACACGTTCCTAGCCGACTCCGCCAAGGATCGCTTTACAACGGAGCTGAGCGCAGACGAGGGCGCGGTTCGGATGAAAGTTTCTGGGGCGGAGCTGTCAGCTTTGTGCCCGTCCTGTACAAAAACTGCGGCACACCGTGTTTAAATAGAACAGTGTGTGGCCGGAATACCCGCCTGTGATGGCCTGATCAGAACAATTACTTTCAGGAAAGAGTATTCCCACAGGGCAGCTCCCAACAGCTCTGAATAGAGGAGTATGGCTTTGGATTTCATTCAATTTATAATGAGGGATGAACAGAAGGTTTAATAAGCCAATGTACCGTGTAATGTGTGTTCAATTTCAAGTTTCCCACTTCACTGCCCATGTATTTTTTTTCATTTTCACACCACTTAAAACAGCTTTGCTTAGGTTTGGGTTTATATTCAATGGGCAATAACCATCCTTTTTTGAGCGTTTGTTTAATTTCTGTCGGTGTGCGACGGCTCACCCGGAGCATTCATTTCATACTTCTGCAACATACTACACTGAGCAATATGCTCCTTCGGGTAGATTTCCTCTGCTCGCTACTTCTAGTGGCATAGTGAACGCATTCTAACAGAATGAATGACGATTCTACTAAACTAGCGATCAGACGAGATTTCCCGCTGTGTTTGGGATGTCGCTAGCAAACGGAGACCAGAGAAAACCTTCCCCTTGTTTGTCCCCAGCAGAAGGTTAATCAAACCGCACCTCCAGTCAACCACCACAGCCTGATTACTGACAGTGAGAGAAGCAAATTGACCATCTTCATCTACATTCAAATAGCTTTTGTCACTTTGAGGCGACTTTCCTCAGGTCAAACTGTCTCTCAAGTCAATTAGAGATCAAGCTGTCTCTTGGGTCAATTGGCGAGCAAACTGTATCGGGTCCGTTAGCGATCAAGATGCCTTTCAAATGAATTATAAATTAAGTTGTCTCTTTATATCACTATTTTTCGCCCTGATCAGCAGAATGCGACGTTTGTGGACAACTCAGTTCTCTGCAAAAAACACATACTTGTGATTAGGGGAGTGGCCGCAGACCAGCCCGACCCGGCGTTCAGCTCTTTCGGATTGGTGTTCTGCAGGAAGTGACGTCAGACCAGCCCCAGCCGGCGCTCTCAGCTCTTTCTGATTGATGATCCGCAGGAAGAGACGTCAGACCGGCCCCAGCCGGCGATCTCAGCTCTTTCTGATTGATGTTCTGCAGGAAGTGACGTCTGACCAGCCCCAGCCGGCGCTCTCAGCTCTTTCTACTTGACGTTCTGCAGGTTTCTGAGACGCAAAAAGCCCCTCAAATTACGGAGCAGCAACCATGCAGCTCTCATTTCTCGCTGTGGTGTGTCTGACATTCATTTTTGGTAAGTAGTTTATAACTTCTAAAAGGGTTTCATTTCCGAGGAATACAATTGAAAACGAGAGAAGCTGTGTTAGTCTTTGGTTAGTCAGTACTTGTACCGTGCAAAGATATGGTCTCCATTTTATTAAAACATTTATAGCGCCACTGGCGAAGGTTCAAGAAAATTACAAGGATGATACCGGTACTGAGAAATTATAACGATCAACAAAGGCTAAATATGCTGGGGCTCTTTCTGAGAGGTGACCTGATAGACGTCTTTAAAATTATGATGGGATTCATAGGATAGACGTAGAGAAGCTGTTTTTACTTGTGGTGATTTCCAAAACTAGGGGCCAGCAATGATCACAAAAATATCCAATAGCAAACTCTTTACTCAGAGAGTGGTGAGAATGTAGAACTTGTTACCACAGGGACGAATAGCAAAGAGCCATTTAAGGGGAGGCTAGATAAATAGATGAGGCAGAAAGGACAGAAAGATATGCTGATAGGGTTAGATGAAGGGTGGGTGGGAGTATATACACGGACATTGATTGTTGGCCGAATGGCCGATTTCTGTGCAGTAAATTCTATTTAATTTTATGTAAATCTCACTGCTCATTTTCAACGTCAGTTGGTTCAGTTTGACCCTTTAACCGATTAATTCCGCTTTCTTTAACCGTCTGTTCTAGACCTGAGCGATGGAGATTCTGTTACACAGCGGGAGCCCTCGCTCACACAGACAGAGGGAGAAGATGCCACTTTAACCTGCACCTATTCCGCCGCTGGTTACTTATATTGGTACCGCCAATACCCAGGCAGACAGCCCGAGTTTGCAGTCCGGAGGTACACGGACGGCGGTGAAGGATATAAGGCGGATTTCGCTCGAGGCCGGTTTTTTGATACAGTCCAGCAGTCAGACAAGTTGTACCGATTGATCATCTCGGGGCTGCGGCTGACTGACACCGCGGTGTATTACTGTGCATTGAGGCTCACGGTGATGGGAATGAGCTGAAGCTTCGTACAATAACTGCCGCAGGTTTCTGGGTCACAGCTGCTGTCTATTGTGGGCTGTTTATCACAGCGTGTCAGACACCGAGTCGTGAATACATTCCTGTGCGCGCAGACCCCGATCAGAAACCAAATAAAGCTCATATAAAACCATTTACATCGAATACTGATACCGCCTGATTTTTGGATTAACCGTGTGAGGGCAGAAATGCCTGCTGTTTATTTATGCATCTCACGGAGCTCGCCAATGTCATTGAGAATAAACACACCTGCGGTTACTGGAAGTGGTTCTATCGATGAACTGCTCTTTCGGATATAACATAAGAAATAAGAGCCAGGAGTAGGCCATGTGGCCCATCGAGCCTGCTCTGCCACTCAATAAGATCATCTCCACTTTCCTGCACTAACCCCATATCGCTTGATTTCCTTAATATTCAAAAATCTATCGATCTCTGTCTTGAATATACTCAACGACTGAGCATCCACAGCCCTCTGGGGTAGAGAATTCCAAAGATTCACCACCCTCTAAGTGAAGAAAGTTCTCCGCATCTCAGTCATAAATGGCTGATCCCTTATTCTGAGACAGTGACCCTTGGTTCTAGACTACCCAGCCAGGGGAATCATCCTCGCTGCATCTGCCCTCTCAAGCCCTGTAAGAATGTTATATGTTTCAATGAGATCGCCTCTCATTCCTCTAAACTCTAGATAATATAGGTCTAGTCTACTCAATCTCTCCTCACAAGACAATCACCCCATCCTAGGAACCAGTGTGGTGAACCTTCCTTGCACTGCCTCTATGGCAAGTACATATTTCTTTAGGTAAGGTGATCAGAACTGTAAACAGTAGTCCAGGTGTGGTCTCAAGAGGGCCCTATATGATTGCAGGAAGATGTCTTTACTCTTATACTCAAATCCTCTTGTAAAAAATGACAACATACTACTTGCATTCCTAATTGCTTGCTGTACCTGCACGATAACTTTCAGTGATTCGTGTAAAAGGACACGCAGGACCCTCTGAACACCAACATTTCCCCATCTCTCAACATTTACAAAATACTCTGCTTTTCCATTATTCCTACCAAAGTGGATAACTTCACATTTCCCCACATTATATTCCATTTGCCATGTTCTTGCTCACTCACTTGGCCTGTTTATATCCCCTTGAAGCCTCCTCACATCCTCCTCGCAACTTACATTCCCACCCAACTTTGTAAGATCAGCAAACTTGGATATATTACATTTGGTCCCCACATTCATATCATTGATGTAGATTATGAATAGCTGAGGCCCAAGCACTGATCCTTGCGGTAACCCACTAGTTACAGGATGCCAACCCGTAAATGAACCGTTTATTCCTGCTCTCTGTTTTCTGTCGTTTATCCAATCCTCAATCCATGCTAGTATTTTACCCGCAACCCCATGAGCCCTAATTTTCTTTAAGAAGTTCTTGTGTGCCACCTTATCGAATGCCTTCTGAAAATACAAATGCACCACATTAACTGGTACCCCCTTACCTATACTGCTAGTTACAACCTCCAAAAATTCTAACAGATTTGTCAGTCACACAGGGCAAACGGACAAATAGTGATTGATTTAAAACATCAGTCTACAGTGTAGACAGAAATAGGTCGGTTGGGAAAGATTCCAATAATTCTAATAATGTTACTAAACATTTCTCACTATTAAAGACACTTGCACATGTTAGAACTAACAATCTGCATTATAAGTAGGCTCCAGTGGTAAAATTCAGGGCAAAATTAGTAGCTGCAAACGAACTTTAATGGACTATTAAACTGTAAGAAGAGACGTGTTGTGTTCCAGGCTCCAGGCCAGATAGATAGAGAAACCGACTGAATAAAAAAGGCTAATATAGAAGATATAAGAAAAGATGAGATAGTGAGGTTCAAACCGTACAAAGAACCAAGTACAAAGAAGAGGTAACGTCGCACAGACTCATTACAGAGAAGTTCATAATTTACAAGATGATTTAATGGATTAACGTGTTACGTATTAATTAACGGGTGTTGACATGTTATCATCACGTTACCTAAACGTTACTAAGACTATAACGCAAAAGATCAAAACAGTGGAAAGGTACAAGCTTCAGGCAGCCAAGGAACAAGAGGTTAACGCTGCTCCCAATAGGAACGAGTAATATCAGTTCTATTCTATCTATTGCCTTAGCTGGTAAGATTGTTCGCAACCTGAATTATTAACTGTGCTTTGTCTTGTACTAAAGAAAACTGGTTAATTACCGCAACCGTATTGGCACAGTCTCCTTCTGAATGTCCGAATGTGACTTGGAAACAGTACTTCACCGAATTGAAGGCAAAATTATCGGGGAGCAATCTTGAATTATTCCACTAGATGGCAGCAAACACGCAAGAATCACGCGTCAGAACCTGTCTGGAAACATCGATCTTTGCCCGTGTTATACAGCAGTTAACACGCACAATCCACCAATAACGACTGACCTAAGATTACTGGAGATAAGGTCAGCCAACGGCTGGTCTGGCACCTGTTTATCAGCAACTCCATGATTTCGAATCTTCTAGGACTATCAGAAATCTATCAGGTTAAATTGCTGAATTCATCTGTCCAGCGAAGCCAATTCACGGTCATTGACTTTGGGCGGAAATCGATGATTGAACACACGACGCTTGCAGTCCTGATGCTTGTGATTTCTTCACTTGACCCCAGGTTGAGGATACCGGTTGGATGGTGTACCACACGATCTGCAAGAAAATACCTTATATGGGGATTATTGGTCCCAATCCAAACAATTTCTGCACTGGACCATGTCCCTGTTTATATTACAGTCGACCCTGTCTATGTTTTTATTACACTCGACCTTGTCTCTGTTTCTATTACACTAGCCCCTCTCTGTGTTTATATTACACTAGACCCTGTCTCTGTTTATATTACACTAGATCCTGTCTCTGTTTATGTTACACTAGGCCCTGTCTCTGTTTATATTACACTCGAACATTTCTCTGTTTATATTACACTAGACCCTGTCTCTGTTTATATTAAATTAGGTCTTGTCTCAGCTATTGCTGCACTAGTCCATGCCTTTGTTTATATATTACACTAAGCACGGTCTCAGTTATCTCTGCACTGGGCCATGTCTGTGTTTACGTATCACTCGGCCCTGTCTCAGTTATCAATGCGCTAGAACATGTCTCTGCTTATATTACACTATGCTCTGTCACAGTTATCACTGCACTAGACCCTGTCTTTGTTTATATTACACTAGATCCTGTCTCTGTTTATATTACACTTGACCCTGTCTTTGTTTATATAACACTAGGTCCAGTCTCTGTTTATATTACACTAGGCTCTGTCTCTGTTTATATTACAGTAGGGCTAGTCTCCGCTATTGCTGCACTAGACCCTGTCTCTGTTTATATTACTCTAGACCCTGTCTCTGTTGATTGTATACTAGACCGTGTCTCTGTTTATATTCTACTAGACCATGTCTCTGTTTATACTAATCTAGGGCTGGTCTCAGCTATTGCTGCACTAGACCATGTCTCTGTTTATACTACACTAGGGCTGTACTCAGCTATTGCTGCACTAGACCATGTCTCTGTTTATATTACTCTAGACCATGTCTCTGTTTATACTACACTAGGGCTGTACTCAGCTATTGCTGCACTAGACCATGTCTCTGTTTTTATATTACACTAAGCCCAGTCTGAGTTATTACAACACTAGATCATACCTCTGCTTATACTTCACCGTTGTACAACTCATTTTAAATACATGTGCAGTGAGACAGAGTGTTTAAAAATAAATACTTTCATCAGCCTGACTGTAACTCGGCGGCTCGGACCTCTCCTGATATAGCACAGGCTTGCAACTCAAAACCCCCGCTCGCCCAGTCCGGAGCCCTTCACCTATTATGTAACAGCTGTCTGCATCTCAGACCCCAGCTTCCACGTATGGCGGAGTCCAAGGTAAGACTGTCTGTAGCCGGTGTGGGTGGGGAGTGCGGTGATGAACAGTCTTCCATGTGGCATTGTCCTGAGTGGTTCCTTCCTGAGCCTGTGTGGGACCTCTCCCGCTGGGATCCGGGTCTAAGGGTTGCTACCTGGGGAAAAACTTTCAACCATTGAATACTTATAGGCAATAAGCTGAGCCACCGTGAGGGCCCTCATACCTCTGCACAGGTACATTGCTGAGATCTTCCTTTCATTCAGTCACTTCCATTGTCGTTTTTCATCAGTTTCTTTGTTTTATTTTAACTAGCTGTTTATTTTTATGTTACCTCTCCGTTCATTTTTGACTCTGTTTCCAATTATTTTCACCATCTGTTCTGGTCATTTCTCCCCATCTCCCTCATTCCCTATGCCGTCCACAGATTCCCACCCATTCCCATGTCCCCAGGTGACACGGTGCAGTCTGCAGTCCATGTGAGTGTCCCTGACCTTCAGCCTCTCTGGCCCTGTGTCCGTGTGAGTCACTCTACCTCAGTCAGGCTGTATTTCATCAGCTCTCTCATTGTCCATATGTATTACACAGAACAGTTCCGACCCCTTTGCCCCGCTGCACGGCTTCACGGGTCATCCCAATGGCGGAATAGTCAGCACAACCCTTTTTAACCTGTTCCCTTTCTGTGACTTTATATTTATAAATAGACGCCTGGTTCAATCTCTCCCTGTTGGTGTCTCTCTGTATGACTGTACTCAGTCACACCTTCAGCTCTCTCTCTTTGCTGGGTAGCTCGCTCAATGTGTACAGACAGACAAAGGCCTGATCTATGGAGGTGGCTTCACTCAACTGCAGAGCTCCATTGCTCCAATCTTTAACCATGGAGGACAGACAGACACTGAGCTTGTCCATCGTCAGAAGCCTCCCTCACCTGTATAGGTAAAATGCTCAGATATTTAAGCATGGAGAGCAGACATGGGTGAGGCTGATCAACCGTGGGGGGCTCAATCACCTGCACAGTTCTATTGCTCAAATTTTAACCATGGAGCACAGACAGACACTGGGCTGATCCACCGCGGGGGGCTCACTCACCTACACAGATGCAGTGTAATGTGGATAAATGTGAGGTTATCCACTTTGTTGACAAAAACAGGAAGGCATTTTATTATCTTAACGGCAATAGATTGGGAAAAGGGGTGGTGCAACGGGACCTGGGTGTCGTTGTGCACCAGTCACTGAAGGGAAGTATGCAGTGCAGCAGGCATTGAAGAATGCAAACGGTATGTTGGCATTCACAGCGAGAGGATTCCAATACAGGAACAGGGATGTCTTGCTGCAGTTGTACAGGGCCTTGATGAGACCACACCTTGAGTATTGTGTGCAGTTTTGTTCGCCTTATCTGAGGCATGATGTTCTTGCCATGGAGGGAGTGCAGTGACGATTTACCAGTGTGATACCTGGGATGGCAGGGGTGATGTATGAAGAGAGATTGGGTCGATTCGGCTTATATTCGCGAGAGTTTAGAAGAATGAGAGGGGATCTCATTGAAACTTATAACATTCTAACAGGACTAGACAGACTAGATGCAGGAAGGATGTTCCCGAGGGCGGGGGAGTCCAGAACCAGGGGTCACAGTCTAAGGATAAGGGGTATGCCATTTAGGACTGAGACGGGGAGGGCATTCTTCACCAGGGAGTGGTGAACCTTTGGCGTTTTCTACCACAGAAGGCAGTTGAGGCCAATTCATTAAATATATTCAAGAAGGAGTTAGATATATTTCTTAAGGCTAAAGGGATCAAGGGATATGGGGAGAAACAGGGACATGGTACTGAATTTGAATGCTTAGCTATGATCTCATTGAATGGTAGAGCAGGCTTGAAGGGCCGAATGCTCTACTCCTGCTCCTATCTTCTATGTTTCTATGTTAACAGCCAGTGAAGTGCTTTTGAAGTGTAGTCACTCGTGTAATGTGGGAAAAGCAGCAGCCAATTTCTGCCCAGCAGGATCCTAAAAACAGTGACGTCATAATGACCAGATGAAATGTTTTTGTGATGTTGATTAAGCGATAAATATTGACCAGGAGAAATCCACTGGTCTTTTCGAAATGGTGTAATATATTACATCCTCCGGAGAAGGCAGACATAGCCTGGGTTTAACGTCTCATCCGAAAGATGGCACCCCAGACAGTGCAGCACTCCCTCAGTGCACACATCGGGAAGGTGGGGCTAGGTTTTGTGCTCAGGTCTCTGGTAGTGCGAATTGAACACACAACCTTCTGATTCAGAGGCGAGAGTGTTTTCAAACTGAGCTACGGCTGACTCGGAGAACATGTAGATTAGAGCTTAAACTCTTCATTCAAATACATATAAATGCAGGCAGAAGAGTGAGAGGCCTTTGTAGAGGTAATAAGGCTGATGACTGGCAGACAGATGGACAGCGGCCTGTCTGGGCCTCGCTCACGTGTTGTCGCTAAGCAGGGAAAAATGTTTACAGCAGGGTTCCCGCAGTGCAGAGAGGCAGAGAAAGGAATCACTGGAAACCGTGAAATGCAGGAGCAAAAATATACTAACAGTCTGGAGTCTGTGTACAAAGATCACGGGCAGCCGGAACCAGTTAACGTGAAAGGAAATGAAAGTCAGTTGCTGAGAAGGTGGTTTGTGAGTTGTTGTTGTTTATTGTGCTGAACAGAAAGGGTTAAATCCGCCAGCGGAAGCTGTGGATTTCCAAGCTCCAATTCATCTGATTAATTTTTCTGTCCCTGTAAGTGTTGATGTACAAGGCTCGACAGTTACCATCAGCATCAGCGCAACATCTGCCCATAAATGGGCGCTGGAAACTGCCTCATAGATACATTTACAGTGTTTAACCATTCATCCGGTATCCGAGCGGTGTAAAAGTTCGCATCACATCCGCCAGAGGGCGCCGCGGTCACATGGTTCTCGCTGTTCCCGCGGGACTCGGTCCCATGCTCTTCCTGATGTCTGTAAATCCATCAACATCTCAAACAAGTTTCTATCTACGTTCGTGTTCTTGGGGTTCAGAAAAACCCCACCCTCTATACGTCTTCTTTTGACAGCAATTTATCGTCACAATCTCTCCGTACCACGCTTGTCAATTACTTCCTCACACCGCAGATAATAAAGCAGCTGCGTTAGAAGTGTTTGGTAGTTTAGTCAAGTAATTTTTTGAAAAATATCTGTTGAAAATTAAATCTGGAATGAAGGACACACTCATGGACTGTAACCCGGTTGAGGAGTTTCTTCCATCTCACTTACCACCATTTACCACCCCACGTGATTAATTTCAGCACAGTGTTAGTTTCAGGTAGCCATTAGTCTAACGATTTCAGCAGATATTTGGGGAAGGGGCCCGTATTCCTCTCCGAGAAACTACCAACACAGTCGAATGATGGCGGTAAGATGTTATCTGGAAATGAAAACGAGAGGGTTTGAATGTGAATGTCGACGTTTAGTTTATTTCACTATCACTAATCGGACTGAGGTGGCTGATCTGTGTTCGGGTTTAACTAACCTTCTACTGGGGCGCACAAGGGGATATTTTCCTCTGGTCTTTCTGTGTAAGGGACGTCACAAACAGAGCGGCAAATTTTGGATCGCTGCTTTAGAATCTTTCTCCCTGCTCCCTCGGGGTTCATAATCGCAAGCTCATTCTATTCCAATGCCATCAGTATTTCATTCGAAATAGCGGCAAGAGGAAATCTAACCCATTGACTGGGTACCTCGGTGCAAAAACGAAAGTATTCCAGGAGAATTAACTGAATGGTCCTCGACCTCGACCCTCACCGAATCTTATTTCATTGTATCGCAGGGGAAACAATGAGAACAGGAAGTGACGTTAAACCAATAGGAGCCTCTGGCGGGGTTTATTCCGGTCCAGGATTGCCTTTTAACTGAACCGATAAGTTCGAGCTCGGCAGCGGGAATGCAGATGTTCAGCGCCTGGGTTGTGGTTGGGGTGTTTATTGTCGGTAAGTATGACTCCAATCATAACTAAACTGTAAATATTTTGAAAAGAAATCAAAGCACCAGGATTCCTGTCATAGAGTCATAGAAATTTACGGCACGACAGAGGCCATTGTGCCCATCGAGACTGTTCTGGCCGAAGAAAGAGCTATCCAGCCCAATCCCACATTCCAGCTCTTGGTCTATAGCCCTGTAGGTTACACCACTTCAACTGCATATCCAAGCACTTTTTAAATGCGATGAGGGAGTATGCCTCTACCACCTTTTTCAGGCAGTGAGTTCCAGACACCCACTAACCTCTGGGTGAAAAAAGTTCTCCTCAACTCCCCTATAATACTCATACCAATTACTTTAAATCTATGCCCCCTGGTTATTGACCTCTCTGCTGAGGGAAATAGGTCCTTCCTGTCCACTCTATCTGGCCCACTCCTAAATGTATGTCTAGATGGATAAGTGAAAAGCAGAGACGTTACGTATAGAACGTTGGTGCGACCAGACTTGAAGTACTGTGGATAGTGCTGGTCTCCATATTATAAATAAAGATATGGAGGCACTGGAGAAGGTGAAAATAAAGATTTACAAGGATGATAACAGAACTGAAAGGCTTTACCTATCAGGAAAGTGTGAACAAGATGGGGTTATTTTCTCCAGCCGAAAGCAAGATGAGTGGTGACCTGATGGATGTCTTCAAAATTATGAAGGAGTTTGATAGACTAGATTTGGAGAAGAATTTTCCACTTGTGGTGGAGACCAAAGTAGGGGCCATAAATATAAGTTAATCACGAATAAACCCACTAGGGATTTCAGGGTAAAGTTCTTTACACAGAGAGTGGTGAGAATGTGGAACTTGCTACCAAATGGAGTGGTTCAGTCGAATAGCATAGATACATATTCTAGATAAGTACACGAGGGAGGAAGGAATAGAAGGGTAGGTTGGTAACCTTAGATGAAGTAGGATGGAAGCATGCTGGTGTGGAGCACAAACACCGATATTTAACTGTTGGGCCCAATGGCCTGCTTCAGTGCTGTACATTCTATTAGTATTATTTAACTCACACCTTTTAATACCCGATCTTATCTTGTTCCTGATCACATGTTAAAGGTGAGAGTCATGGAGACTCTTTTACTCAGAGCCAGTCTTCAGTGAGCAGCAGCGAATGTGAAGCGGTGCCTATAAAATCTACCTACAGTACGGCAGGAAAACTGGTATTACTTATATTGGTAGCGGGAACAAGCATAGAATGAGCCCGAGTGGGTAGTGTGGACACGGTCTTGGCATACCCAGGAGCAGAGAGGAGAAGGATTCGAAATCCGTTTCACTGCTGGGCTCAAGAACTCCGACACCTTCGCCAGTGTAACAATCTTCGGACTGCAGCTGACTGACGCTGCCATGTATTACTGCATTCTCGGCGAGGGAAGCAGATTCAACAGCGTGCAAAAACTGCCATTGTACTGTAGGTCGGGGCCCTGTCTGTTGGGGTAGTGTGGAATCGCGGGAAGATGCAGCCACAATGAGCAGCGCGCTGACAGGCGCTCAAACACACACCGATAGGAAACCAAATTAACCTCGGATCAAACTGTCACCCAACTGTTTCCAGGTGCGGCCGAGAAAACAAACTGCAGAATCCAATCGGCCCGAAAGATCGATCACAGAATGAACCGAACGGTTAAGCTGTCCTTTCTGCCTCTGATCAGCTGTTTTCCCTGAAAGTTACCGATCGATGTTCTGCTCAGCTCCGAAATCAGGTTGCTGACACTGCCTGGAACCTCCGACTGGAATGGGTCAAGTTCCTATCTACTGCCTGTGTTTGTGATTTCATCCCACGTATTCTTGCGAAACGGGATATTTAAGGAGAGCTCTGTCCGTGTGGCAGCTTCCTGTTAGGAAGCTGGACTTAATTATCATTCCGTTTTTGTTGGAGTACACCCTGGCAATGTTCTATGGAGCCAAGAAGAACAGAGATTCCCACAATGCAAAGCGGCCAGGAAAATGCCCCCTTTAAACCACGGGCCGCGTTTACAATGGGAGCACTGATCGCACATGCGCAATTCGCAAACGGCTTTATTCGTGCTTATCTGTATCGTTATCTATGTCGCATGTTTTTTGTGAGAATTGAAGTCATATTTTACTGCAATGGTGTAGTTTTATGTAAATAAACATTGGCTCACTTGACGAGACGTTACACAAACACGGCCGATTGTACGTCGCACAAACATAGACAACTGTACGTCACACAAATAGGGGCGAATGTACGTCACACAAACATGGCTGTCCGTACGTCGCACAAACATAGCCGGCTGTACATCACACAAACAGGGCCGAAAGTACATCACACAAACGCCTTTTAAATGCCAGCGGTTTCGTTGCGTTCTGCGCTCATTGCAGCAAGTTTCAACCCGGCCTAAGTGTGGTGCAGGTGCGCAGCCACCCACAGGAAACTCAAATATAGCTTTTGTTCCTACTCCACCATTAGAGGTAGTTTTTTGCAGCCGCGATTCCCTTCTTTGCCAGTATCTTCCTACATAAATTTCCACCTCCCAATAAATAACTCCTCGGGATTTATACCACTAATTTTGGTTCTTCTGCCCTTATCACCACATGGACTGCCAGGGTTCAAGAAGGCGCTTCGCCACAACCTCCTCAAAGACAATTAGGGATGGACAATGCTCGAGACGCCCACATTTCATGAACGAATAAAATAATCCTCTTGAACTCTTGCCGCTCTTGTGGTTTATTGTATGAAACTCCTCCGGGTAAACATCACTAGGCAAGTGCAAGTAAGTTGTTCCATCTAGATTCAGGAATCATGTTATAAGTAAACTCTGACGCCTGTTTTAGGTGCTTATAGGAACATTAGCCGTAAGAGCAGGAGTAGGTCATTTGGCCCCTCGAGCCTGCTCCGCCATTCAATAAGATCATGGCTGGCCTGACCTTGGCCTGAATTCCACTTCCCTGTCTGCTCCCCATAACTCTTGACTCCCTTACCTTTCAAAAATCTGTTTATCTCCAACTTAAATATATTCAATGACCCAAACTCCACTGCTCTCTGGGGAAGAGAATTACAAAGATTCACGACCTTCTGAGAGAATAAATTCCTCCTTATTTCCGATTAAAAGCCATGCCCCCTTATTCTGAAATTATGCCCCTAGTTCTTGATTCCCCCACGAGTGGAAACACCCTCTCTACATCTACCCTGTCAAGCCCCTTCAGAATATTATATGTTTCAATAAGATCCCCTCTCATTCTTCTAAACTCCAATGAGTATGGGCCCAACCTGCTCCACCTTTCTTCATAAGACAACTCCGGAATCAACCTCGTGAACCTTCTCTGAACTGCCTCCAATGCAAATATATCCTTCCTTAAATAAGGAGAACAAAACTGTACGCAACACTCCAGGTGTAGTCTCACCAACGCCCTGTACAGTTGTAACAGGACTTCCCTACTTTTATACTCCATTCCCTTTGCAATAAAGGCCAACATTCCATTTGCCTACCTAATTAATTGCTGTACCTGCATGCTACCTTTTTGTGATTCATGTACAAGGACCCCCAGATCGCTTTGTACCTCAGCATTTTGTAATCTCTCCCCATTTAAATAATAATTTGCTTTTTAATTTTTCCCACCAAAGTGGATAACCTCACATTATCCCACATGAAACTCCATCTGCCAGGATTTTGCCCTCTCACTTAGCCTATTGAATCCCTTTGGAGATTCTTTGCGTCTTCCACACAATTTGTTTTCGCACCTATCTTTGTATCATCAGCCAATTTGGCTACATTACACTTAGTCCCTTCATCCAAGTCATTAATATACATTGTAAATATTTGAGGCACCAGCACTGATCCCTGCGGCATTCCACTAGTTACAGTTTGCCAACCTCAAAATGACCCATTTATCCCAAATCTCTGTTTTCTGTTAATTAGCCAATCCACTATCCATGCTAATATATTACCCCAACCCCATGAGCTCTTATCTTGTGTAGTAACCTTTTATATGGCACCTTATCGAATGCCTTCTGGAAAACCAAATACACGACATCTACCTGTTCCCCTTTATCCACCCTGCTCATTACATCCTTCAAGAAGTCCAGCAAATTTGTCAAACATGATTTCCCTTTCATAAAACCATGCTGACTCTGCTTGACTGCATTATTATTTTCTAATTGCCCTGCGACCACTTCCTTAATGATGGACCCTGTATTTTCCCAATTACAGATGTTAGGCTAACTGGTTAGTAGTTGCCTGCTTTCTATCTGTCATCTTTCTTAAATAGGGGCATTGTGGCGGAGCCACCAAAGGAATCAGAGCGGTTGTGCATAATTCCTTTAACAGCAATGTCGTTACTGTCTGTGCCTGTACCTTTAATTACACTGTTTGACTGTACAATTTCTATTTACCTTTACAGCGCGGTTTCAACGTGATGACGTCATGCCGTTAGTCACGTGATGCCCCGATGGCGGGAAGAACGTGATTACGTCATGACGTCAGTCTTCTGACCAGGAGATCAGTCCTCGTGGAGCCCTCAAGGAGAGCAGACCTGTAGCTGATGTATTCCAGCAGTTTCTAGTTAAAACCTGTTTTTTTCCATTAAAGTTCATTGTTTTAATTGCCTGAGTCGAACTCAGTCTT
This sequence comes from Somniosus microcephalus, assembly GCF_052327205.1. Taxonomy (NCBI): domain Eukaryota; kingdom Metazoa; phylum Chordata; class Chondrichthyes; order Squaliformes; family Somniosidae; genus Somniosus; species Somniosus microcephalus. The sequence continues at coordinate 20,237,335 of NC_140990.1, read as the reverse complement.
TTCCATAGGAACCTCCATTCCTACAGCGTTACATTTGCTGTGTTCGACTCCACTGGGACCTCTCCAGAATCCAGGGAATCTTGGTAGATTACAACCAATGCATCCAATATTTCTGCAGCCACCTCTTTTAAGACTCTGGAATGCAAGCCATCGGGTGCAGGGGGCTTGACCACCTTTAGTCCCATTAGTTTGCCCAGTACTTTCTCTCTGGTGATAGTGATTATTTTAAGTCCCTAACCCCCAATAACCCCTTGATTATCCATTATTGGGATGCTTTTAGTGTCTTCTACCGTGAGGACCGATAACAAATATTTGTTCAAAGTCTCTGCCATTTCCCTGTTTCCCATTAGTAATTCCCCAAATTCATCCTCTCGGGGACCAACGTTTACTTTAGCTACTCTCTTCCTTTTTATATACCTGTAGAAGCTCTTACTGTCTGTTTTTATATTTCTTGCTAGCTTACTCTCATAAGCCATCTTCTCTCTCTTTATCTTTTTTTTTAGTTCTCCTTTGCTGGTTTTTAAAAATTTCCCATCGCCTGTCCTTTCACTATTCTTCGCAACATTGCATGCTTTTGTTTTCAATTTGATACCATCCTTTACTTCCTTAGTTAGCCACGGATGGTTCATCCTTCTCTTACTGTCTTTCTTTCTCACTGAAATATATCTTTCCTGAGAGTTATGAAATATCTCCTTAAATATTTGCCACTGCTTTTCTACAGTCTTACCCTTTAATATATTTTCCCAGTACGCTATAACCAAGTCTGCCTTCATACCTTTGTAATTACCTTTGTTTCAGTTCAGGACACTAGTTTGAGACCTAGCTTTCTCACCCACAAACTGAATTTGAAATTCTACCATGCTATGATCACTCTTCACAAGAGGATCATTCACTGCGAGATCATTAATTACTCCAGCTTCTTTACACATTACCAGATCTAAAATAGTCTTCTCCCTGGTTGGTTCAACAACATATTGTTCCAAGAAACCATCATGTATACACTCTAAGAACTCATCCACAAGTCTACCTCTGCCAATTTGCTTTGTCCAATCAATATGAAGATTAAAATCTCCCATGATTATATTCGTTCCTTTCTTACAAGCCTGTATTATTTCTTGATATATACTCTGTCCTACAGTGTGGCTACTCTTTGGGGGCCTGTAGACCACGCCCACCAGTGACTTATTACCCTTATTATTTCTTATCTCCCACCAAAGTGATTCTACATCATAATCTTCCAATGTCTTTTTAAATTTCGACTCAGCGTATCCCCCCCCCATTATTTAGGTTAAAGCCCTATCTACAGACCTAGTTATTCGATTCGCCAGGACACATCGAATGAAGCCCATCCCGATGGAACAGCTCCCTCGTATCCGAGTACTGGTATCAGTGCCCCAGGAATCGAAACCCATTTCGCCCACACCAATCCTTCAGACACTCGTTCATCAGCTGATCTTATTTACACTATGCCAATTTGCACGTGGCTCAGGTAGTAATCCAGCGATTATTACCTTTGTAGTTCTACTTTTTAATTTAGCCCCTAGCTGCTCATACTCCCTCTGCAGAACCTTTTCCTTTGCCTTACCTATGTCGTTGGTACCTACATGGACCACGACAACTAGATCTTTCCCCTCCCAGTCTAAGCTCTTCTCCAGCCCAGAGGAGATATCCATTACCCTAGCACCGGTCAGGCAACACAGTCTTCGGGACTCACACTCTTAGCTGCAGAGAATCCCCCTTACTATACTGTCCCCTTCCACTACCACATTTCTTTTTGCTCCCCCCACTTGAATGGCTCCCTGTACCACGGTGCTGTGGTCAGTTTACTCATTCTCCATTCAGTCCCTGCAGAACACAGTGAGTAAGAACCTCGTAAATTTTGGACAAGAGCATGGGCTGAAGCTCCTCCACCAGTAGCTCCTGGGTCCACATACCTGCCTCGCTCGTAGTCACACCCACCTGTCCCTGACCACGAACCAAATTTGAATTAATTAATCTAAAGTGTGTGACTGCCTCCTGGAACATAGCGTCCACGTAAAGCTCCCCCTCCCTGATGTGATGCACTGTTTGAAGCTCGGACTCCAGCTCATAAACACGGAACCGAAGTTCCTCGAGCAACCAACACTTACTGCAAAGATGATCGCCGTGGACCTGAATGGTGTCCACCAGCTCCCATATGTTGCAGCAGTAACACATCGCCTGCCCTGCCATCTCTATTATATTTAATTAATGAAGTGTTTAAGATTTAAACATTTAGTTTTTAATCCCGGCTCTTAATTTAAAAAATGCCCAAGAAAACAGAGAAATACTGACCAACCAATCACTTCCCTGTTTTCCTGTGAAGTCACACCTTGTTTTTGTTGTCAGGTCCGCTGCTTCTGCACTCGGACCTTGCTCTGCGGCGCTGTTGTTTTGCTCCGCCTCCGCCCTCGCTTCCGCTCCCGCTCAGCTCCACTGCCTCTGCCTTTTCCCCATGATGTCACATTTTATTTTTCTCCGAATACATTTGGGGGGTTTCACAGAGCCGAATTCCCGCTGGTTCTCTGTCCCGTCTCATGAAGATTTTTAACTCCTGCTCTCCTAGAGGCTGACAAAGATAGAAAAAGAAAAAAGGAGCACTTCACTTCCCTCCTCACCATACTCCCTTACTTTCCAAACTCACAGGCTTACACTCTGTTCCTAGCTGCACTCCGTGACAACTGCACTCCAGCCTGCCTTATTTATATTTCTGAGATTTATGAGTCAGCTTTCTGGCAGTTGCAGATCCAGATTAGACTAGTTAATTAACTAACTAGCCCCACCCACTGTCCAGCACAGAGCTTGCTTTGCCCTGCCCAGGCCTGGAAGAGATATAAAACTTAAAAACAGTAAATATAAGTTAAATGCTAATTGCAAGCACACAAGGTTAACCCTTAAGATTCACTCCCTTACTCATGGAATTCGCAGGCTTACACTCTGTTCCAAGCTGCACAATAAACACCAGGTGGCGACAGTTATCTTATTGAAACATGAATCATGCAGACGCCGATGTTGCTGACCATGTAAGTCACTGACTGCACTGTCAGAACAAGTAATATTACTGTTACTAATATTAATAATACTCAGATTAATGCTCAGTCCAAGTTTAAAAGAGCATCCTTAGAAATAATCTGAAGGAGACATATTAGGATGGATGAGGGTGCAGAGGAGATTTACTAGAATTGGATCAGGGATGAGGGACATCAGTTATGTTGAGATACTAAAGAAGCTGGGATTGTTCTCCTTAGAGCAGAGAGGTTAAGGAGTGCTTTTTTAGAGGTGTACCAAATTATGAAGCTTTTTAATAGAGTAGATATTGAGATACAGTTTCCACTGGCAGGAGGGCTGGTAACCAATGGAGGGAATAATTGATTTAATTGGCAAAAGAACCAGAGGGGGAGATGAGGATTTTTTTATACAGAGAGTTGTTTGCTCTGGAATGCACTGCCTGAAAAGATGGAGAAAGCAGATTCATTATTAACTTTCAAAAGGGAATTATCATTTCCCTGTTAATCCTACAATAGACCATGCCTCTGTTTCTGTTACACTAGGCCCTATCTCTGTTATTACTGCACTCGAACATGTCTCGGTTTATATTACACTAGTCCCTGTCTTTTTTATTACTGCATATGCCACGCATCTGTTTATATTACGTTAGGCCCTTTCTCAGTTATTGCTGCAGTAGACTCTGTCTCTGTTTATATTACACCAGATGCAGTCTTATTTATTGATACACTTGGCCATGCCTCTGTTTAGATTACGCTATATCTGTCTCAGATATTACGTGAGAAGACTCTGTCTCTTTCTGTATTACACTCGCTGAAGTCGTATTTATTACTTCACTAGACTGTGTAGATATTACACTAGCCCCTGTCTCAGTTATTACTGCACTGGACCATGTCTCTGTGTACATTACACTAGACCCTGCCTCAGTTATTACTGCACTAAACCCTGTCTCTGTTTGTTTTACACTAGGCCCTGCCTCAGTTATTACTGCACTATGCCATACCACTGTTTTTATTACGCTATACACTATCTTATAAATTACAGCAATAGACCTTGCCTCGGTTTATATTGCCCTAGACCATGTCTCTGTTTATATTTATTAAACCCTGTCTCAGGTATTACTGCACTAGACCATGTCCCTGTTTATATTACACTAGACCCTGTCTCAGTTACTGCTACACTAGACCAGGTCTCTGTTTATATTACAGCAGACCCTGATTCTGATTATATTAGACCAGTCCCTGTCTCAGTTATTACTGCACTAGACCATTTCTATGTAGACATCACACTGCCCTGTCTCACTTATTACTGCACTCGACCTTATCTCTGTTTACATTACACGAGACCATCGTCTCTGGAAATGTAAGTGCTTACCGGATTTTCCCTGGGAATGTAAGTGTTTACCAGATAGGCACAGTAAATTTAATTGTTTGCTGGATGGTCTCTGGGAATGTAAATGATTACCTGATGGTCCCTGGGAATGTAAGTGTTTACCGGATGGTCCCTGGGAATGTAATTGTTTAATTGTTTACCGGATGGTCTTTGGGAATGTCAGTGTTTAGCGGATGGTCTCTAGGAATTGAAGTGTTTATCGGATGGTCTCTGGGGGTGTAATTGTCTACCGGATGGTGTCTGGGAGTGCAACTGATTAACAGATTTTCCCTGGTAATGTAAGTGTTTTCCAGATAGGCACAGTGAATGTATTTGTGTAGCGGATGTTGTCTGGGATTGTATGTGTTTACCGGATGGTTTCTGGGAATGTAACCTTTACCAGATGGTTCCTGGGAGTGTAAGTGATTACGTAATCGTCCCTAGCAATGTGTTTACCGGATGTTCCCTAGGAATGCAAGTGTTTACCATATGGTCTCTGGGAATGTCAGTGTTTACCAGATTGTCTCAGGGAATTTAAGTGCTTCGTGGATGGTTTCTGGGAACGTAAGTGTTTACCGAATGCTCCTTGGGTTCTTGCCCCTTCTAAAATCACGTTAGATTCTGAGACTCACAGTCTCCAGGTAACAGGTTAGCAGCCACTCTTGGATGTCCGATTCGTCCAAGGATGAGAGCATAGGACACAATATTAGATAATTTTGAGATCTACTGCAGGTAATCCTAGATAATTCTGTTTATTTAATGAATTTAACAATTAGAAGAAAGGGATATTTCACCACATTCTTCAACTGCTCTCTGAACTTAGTCGGGGTAACTGCATAAATGCAAGTGTTTGTGCAGCATCTCGGGAGCTGGAGCATGTATGCCGTTTCTAGTACAAAGTCAGGAAGATCTACAACATCGCCGAGAAAAAAACACATCCGGTTCCATGCAGAATGCAACATAAACATTGGCCGTAACAGTAAGAAATTACCCGAAATAAGAAACAGTAAAGTGATGGCCTTTCTTCGGTTCTCCATCTCTGGCTCAGTGGAAATCTTACCACTGCGGTAGCCCCAGAGTTTCCTGCGGGCTTTGCTGGTCATTAAAATGTGTCTACCGGTTAAAGCATGGAGCAGCAGAATAAGAATAAATGGGACACACGGTGTTAGAATATAATGAACGAGTTAGATTACTGTCCACATATGTGGTTCAGCAACTTCGAGTATTACATATCAAAACCACGGTCTATTATCAAGACGAAATATACTCGAATACATAAAGTACCAGAAAATGTTCTTTAAACAGCTCAGCACAGTCACTGTTCCTAGAACGACAGTCGCCGTTTTCCCGGTGCTAGATTTAATTTTCAGCTTCTGGCAACAAATGGCCCCAAATCGATCAAGGGGCCAGACAGATCAGTCTGTGGCTGCATAAAGCAGGACGGCATGGACACTACACGTGGGGATGGAATCCATGAAAATAAACTGTTGCCAATACACAAACGCAATCTGCCTCAATATCAGATCGGTGATAGCGACCATTGATCCGCCTTCTTATTGGGGAGCGGGCAGGTAAGTGGAATTGAGGCCAAGATCAGATCAGCCATGATCTTATTGAATGGCGGAGCAGGATCGAAGGGCCAAATGAACTACTCCTGCTCCTGCATCATATGTTCTTATGTCATGGCCACCAGTTGGTGTGTGACATATTTGGACAGCCCACAATTTCCCCTAGGATCACGTGGGCTATGGGGAGCCAATCAAAGAAGGGAATCTGCCTTCATACACTTGACAGATATACCTCTCAAATATATGAATGGAGATCACCCCATTAAATAAGGATCACATTTTTAAAATCAGTTGAAATGACAATAAATTAAGCATTTTAAACAAAAATAAAACTTTGTGAAAAAATCTCAGAGGGAGAGAAGTAAAAAGTAATCGAAGTGTGACGTCACCAGAAAGCAGGTAAGTGACTGGTTGGTGAGTATTTCTCTCTTTAAAAACTTTAACTCTGTAGTTTATAGTTTCTAAAGTCTCTGTGGTGTAGCGGGGACTGTTTATAAACCAGGACCCTTAAATATATTATTTAACTGTAGTGCAATTGGTGTGATTGATTTGGTTTAATTTAATTGCAATTAATTAAAGGGTAAGTCATGGCACAACAGCCTGGTGCCGTGGTATGCTCCTCCTGCGCTATGTGGGAATCCGGACACTTCCTGTGTCCCTGACAACTATGTGTGCAGGAAGTGTGTCCAGCTGCAGCTACTGGCAGACCGCATTGCAGCGCTGGAGCTGCGATTGGATTCATACTAGACCATTCGCGAGGCTGAGGATGTCGTGCATAGCAAGTTTGATCAGTTGGTCACACCGCAGGCAAATGTTGGACAGGCAGAAAGGGAATAGGTGACCAACAGACAGAGTACTAGGCAGATGCAGGTAGTGCAGCGGTCCCCTGTGGGCATCCCCCTCTCAAACAGATACACCACTTTGAGTACTTTGGGGGAGGTGGCTTACCAGAGGAAGGCAGCAGCAGCCAACATCCTGGCACCAGGTTTGGCCCTGCTGCACAGGACGGGAGGAAAAAGAGGGGAAGAGCTATAGTAATAGGGGATCTATTGTAAGGGGAACAGATAGGCGTTTCTGCGGCCGCAAACGAGACTCCAGGATGGTGTGTTGCCTCCCTGGTGCAAGGGTCAAGGGTGTCTCAGAGCGGCTGCAGAACATCTTGGAAGGGGAGGGTGAACAGCCCGTTGTCGTGGTGCATATAGGTACCAACGATATAGGTAAAAAGCGGGATGAGGTCCTAAAAGCGGAATATGGGGAGTTAGGAGGTAAATTAAAAAATAGGACCTCAAAGGTAGTAATCGCAGGATTGCTACCAGCGCCACGTGCTAGTCAGAGTAGAAAGAGAAGAATATTTCAGATGAATACGTGACGAGAGGAATGGTGCAAGGGGGAGGGGTTCAAATTCCTGGGACATTGGAACCGGTTCTGGGGGAGGAGCGACCAGTTTAAACCGGACGGTTTGCACCTGGGCAGGGCCGGGACCGATGTCCTAGGGGGAGTGTTTGCTAGTGCACTGGGGGAGGGTTTAAACGAAAATGGCAGGGGGTTGGGAACCTTAGCAAGGTGACAGAGGAAAAGGAAACAAGGATAACAGCAAAAGATAGGAAGGAGTAAAACAAAAGTGGCAGTCAGAAAAATCAACGGTTTAAATCAAAAATGGCCACAGTAAATAATAATTCTAATCGGTGTAATAGCTTTAAAACAAGCCTGAAGGCTTTGTGTCTTAATGCGAGGAGCATTCGTAATAAGATGGATGAATTAGCTGCGCAAATAGAGGTAAACAAATATGATTTGATTGGGATTATGGAAACATAGCTCCAGGGTGGCCAAGGCTGGGAACTCAACATCCAGGGGTATTAAATATTCAGGACTGATAGGCAAAAATGAAAGGGAGGTGGGGTAGCATTACTGGTTAAAGAAGGGATCAACACAATTATAAAGAAGGATATCAGCACTGATGATGTGGAATCTGTATGGGTAGAACTGAGAAATACCAAGGGGCAGGAAACGTTAGTGGGAGTGGTATATAGATCTCCAAACAGTAATGCGGATGTTGGGGATGACATTAAAAGGGAAATTAGAGAAGCCTGCAATAAGGGCACAGCAGTCATCATGGGTGACTTTAATCTATATGTAGATTGGGCGAACCAAATTAGTAACAATACTGTGGAAGAGGAATTCCTGGAGTGTTTAAGGGATGGTTTCCTGGACCAATATGTCGAGGAACCAACCAGAGATCACGCCAACTTAGAGTGGGTATTATAATAGGAGAAAGGATTAATTAGCAATCTTGTTGTACGAGGCCCCTTGGGTCGGAGCGATCATAATATGATCGAATTCTCCATTAAGATGGAGAATGACGTATCGACTCAGAGACTAGGGTCCTAAATTTAAATAAAGGAAACTACGATGGTCTGAGGCGCAAGTTGGGTAGGATTGATTGGGGTATGTCACTCAAAGGGTTGATGGTGGATAGGCAATGGCAAACATTCAAAGACCGCATGGATGAACTACAGAATTTGTTCAACACAGTATGGCATAAAAATAAAACAAAGAAGGTGACTCAACCGTGGCTAACAAGGGAAATTAGGGAAAACATAAAATCCAAGGAGAGGACATATAAATTGGCCAGAAAAAGCAGTAAACCTGAGGATTGGGAGCAGTTTAGAATTCAACAAAGGAGGACAAAGGGATTAATTAAGAAAGGATAAATAGAATATGAGAGTAAGTTAGCAGCCAACATAAAAACTGACTGTAAAAGCTTTTATAGATATGTGAATAGAAAAAGATTGGTGAAGTCAAGCGTAGTCAGTCAGAATCAGGGGAATTTATAACGGGGAACAAAGAAATGGCCGACCAATTAAATACATATTTTGGTTCTGTCTTCACAAAGGAGGACACAAATAGCCTCCCAGAGATGTCGGGGAAATTGGGTCTGATGAAAGGGAGGAACTGAAAGAAATCAGTATTTGTAGGGAAATGGTGTTAGGGAAATTGATGGGATTGAAGGCCGATAAATCCCCAGGGCCTGATAATCTACATCCTAGGGTACTTAAGGAAGTGGCCCTAGAAATAGCTGATGCTTTGCTGATCATCTTCCAGCATTCGATGGAATCTGGAACAGTAACCATGGATTGGTGGGTAGCTAATGTTACCCCACTATTCAAAAATGTGGCAGAGAGAAAAAGGGGAATTACAAACCGGTAAGCCTGACATCGGTAGTGGGGAAAATGCTAGAGTCCATTATAAAAGATGTAATAGCAGAGCACTTGGAAAACAGTGACAGGATCGGACAAAGTCAACATGGATTTACAAAAGTTGAATCGTGCTTGACTAATCTACTGGAATTTTTTGAGGATGTAACTGGCAAAATAGATCAGGGAGTACCAGTGGATGCTGTGTATTTGGATTTTCAGAAGGCTTTCGATAAGGTTCCACAAAGGAGATTATCGTGTAAAGATAAGGCACATGGGATTGGGGGCAAGGTATTGACTTGGTTAGCGAACTGGTTGGCAGACAGAAAGCAAAGAGTTGGAATAAATGGGTATTTTTCCGAGTGGCAGGCAGTGACTAGTGAGGTACCGCAGGGATCGGTCCTTGGGCCTCAGCTATTCACAATATATATTAATGATCTAGACAAGTGAACTAGATGTAATATCTCCAAATTTGCAGACGGCACAAAGCTGGGTGGGCATGTGTGCTGTGAGGAGGATGCCGAGAAACTCCAGGATGATTTGGAGAGTTTGGGTGATTGGGCAAATGCATGGCAGATGCAATATAACGTGGATAAATGCGAGGTCATCCACTTTGGTGCCAAAACCAGGAAGGCAGATTATTATCTGAATGTCCATAGATTTGGAGAAGGGGAAGTGCAACGAGACCTCGGTGTCCTTGTGCACCAGTCGCTGAAGGTAAGCATGCAGGTGCAGCAGGCGGTTAAGAAGGGAAATGGCATGTTGGCCTTCGTAGCGAGAGGGTTTGAGTACAGGAACAAGGGTGTCTTGCTACAGTTATACAGGGCCTTGTGAGACAACATCTTGAGTACTGTGTGCCGTTTTAGTCGCCTTATCTGAGGAAGGATGTTCTTGCCATGGAAGAAGTTCAGCGAAGATTCATCAGGCTGATACTTGGGATGGCAGGAATGACTTATGAGGAGAGATTGGTCGATTGGGCTTGTACTCGCTGGAGTTTAGAAGAATGAGAGGGGATCTCATTGAAACTTATAAAATTCTAACAGGACTGGACAAACTGGATGCAGGATGGATGCTCCCGATGGTGGCGGAGTCTAGAACCAGGGGTCACCGTCTAAGGATAAGGAGTAACCCATTTAGGACAGAAATGAGGAGGAATTTCTTCACCCAGAGAGTGGTGAACCTGTGGTATTCACTACCACAGAAGGCAGTAGAGTCTTATTCATTAAATATATTCAAGAAGGAGTTAGATATATTTCTTAAGGCTAAAGGGATCAAGGGATATTGGGAGAAGGCAGGGACAGCGTACTGCATTTGGATGATCAGCCATGATCGCATTGAATGGTGGAGGAGGCTCGAGGCGCCGAATGGCCTACTCCTGCTCCTATCTTCAATAATTAACATTTTTAACGGGGCTAAAAATAAACTTACCTTTTTATTAAGGTTTTTTCAAATGATAAATGAGTGGGAAAACGTTGTTTTTTTTACTTTTCTCAACAGGGGTTTGCCAGGTGTAAGAATTCTAAGGGTTTTCTACGGGCGGAAGATCTCCAGAAAGTGGAACTATCCGCCTGCAGATGACCTTCTCCGGGGCAGGCGTCCGATCTGTCAAGAGCATTCTTGACAGATCAGAAATGCCGGTTTTCAGCTCATGCACTGTGCATGCCTGAAACTGGCATTTCCGATGTCCCTACGGGTGTGTACATAGCGCGTAGGGATCGAAATATCCGGCCCATTATGTATCAGACTGGGAGGGAAAGCAGAATTTTGATGGGGCTCGAGTTGAAATCTGTAACTCATTACCGACACCCCATGATATCATCGCATTGAATTACCTGTGGAGCTAAAGAGATAGATTGTACGAATATTCGGTACTGCATTGTGGAATCTATAAGTGCATGGGAATAAATACAACATGAACGTAACAGATGCATGATCAATGAGAAATTAAATGATAGCGCTTCCTAAAGCTCATCAGATAAAAGTACCGCCCGAGGGAACAGGGAAACAAAGAATCGGAACCTCCCAGGGAGCCTTCGTTTCCCAGGATCAGTCAGCAATTGAAGCGGTGCGATTCGCTTCTGTGCCCCTGTGTTAGGGAGGAGGAAATCCCATTTCGGTACCCTGCTACTGGTTAGATTATTAATGCGGTATTATTAAGTTTAGAACTGAAATAAAAGCACCAGGAAAAATGCAGTGAATGCTACACTGCCAGGCATTATTTACAGGTAATTGTACGTAAAAATGCACTGTTGTAATGTGCAAATGCTAAGATAATAAATACAAGTGAACTGCAGATTTAAAGATAACTAGGTGGTAAGAATTGTTTTGAAGATTGCGTTTACTACATTTTTGTTGAAATACACGCATTGGAGTTCATTGAAAGGAAGTTTTCCAAATAACATTACCAATAACATCAATAGGAATGGACTCTGATTGAAAATAACGTGTTGTTGTTAACCATGTAATGTCCCACTAAATGCATTTATGGCATCGAAATCAGACGACTTATCCAACAAGGCAAAGTGCCGCTGATTGCTTTTGTAAAGTATCCGAACACAAATAGAAGAGCTTATCCTTGCACTCTTTCACCTGTTGGTTTCCGGTTCGTGCAGCGAATATCAGACGAGAAAACATTAAATAATTTTCTTATCCTCACTACTTCAGTTACAATCCGCTGGGGCAACTTATCATAAACTACAACAGGAGACTACAGAGAATCACTCCGAGTCTCACTGAGAGATCTACAGATCTGTGCCTGACAGGCATGGGATTCAATTGTGATTTCAAAACAAAAATTGGAAATTAATGTATTGAAATCTGAGTGAATGATCATTTTGCGGAAATGACAATTACCCTCTTAATCCTATTCTAAGCGTCAGGAGCAGTGACACTAATGCAGAATTGGAGATGGTGGACACTAACTGGAACTGAATGATTTGCAGATATTTTTAGACATTTATTTATGTAATCACAGAATCACAGAAACCCCACAGTGCAGATAGAGGCCATTTTGGCCAATCGAGCCTGCACCGACACATATCCCACCTGATCCCCGTAACCCCTACACATATCCCACCCTATCCCCGTAACCCCACGTATTTAATCCCCCTAACACGAAGGGTCAATTTATCATAGCCAATCATCCTAACCCGCACATCTTTGGACTGTGGGAGGAAACCGGAGCACCCGGATTTGCCAGGATAGTGCGATGAGGTCATTTACGGCCACATGAGAGGGCATACGGGTGCTCGATTTAACCTCTCATCTGAAAGAGGACACCTCCGACCGTGCATAACTCCCTCAATACTGCACTGCCGTGTCAGCTTAGAGTTTTGTGCTGTAGAGTCTGAACTGGGACTTGATTCCACAACCTCCTGATGCAATGGCCTGGGTACTACCAACCGAGCCATCGCTACCACTCAATTGCACTCCAAATCATAACAACTCGCTGCATTAAAAAAAAAATTCACATCTCCCCTCTGAATTAATTGGGACATTTTCTTAACTCTGTGCCCTTTGGTTAGCGGCCCCCCAGCCCGTCGAAACATTTTCTCCTGAGTTACTCTATCAACACCCCTCATAATTATGAACACCTCAATTAAATCTTTGAAACATCGCATCGCGTACAGAATCAATAGCCAAAAACAGCGCAGATGAGATGGGGACAAACAAGGAGAGAAACACAGTTAAGCATGATTTACTGAATTAATATATGTATATAGGGACTTACTAGGGATACCAACAGCGGTGAGGATGTGCCAGTATTTTTTTATACAACAACACATGCGTTAACCAAAATGCAACAAGTTGAAACACCGAATACCACTAATCATTGTGTATCCCGAGCTAAATAGAATATTACAGTGAAACATGCTTTATAGGATTAATAACTGCACACATATACTTAACAGGGACACCAACAGCAGTGAGGATGGGACAGTAAAATTTTTGTATCTCCTCAAATGTTCTAAGTATCCGCAACTGCATTACATAACTTTCAAAATTGATGCTCAAAACCATGACTTCACTTCGGTTACAGTCGCTGATGGTATTGGTGCTGAAGGCAAGGCGCTGATCGTATGAAGTGACACAATGAAGGGAGCTCCTTCGAGCAGACAGGAATCCCCGAGTAACACAATTGGGCGCTATTGTAGCTAACTATTTTTAATTACAGTCATTGAACAAATAGACTGAATGAACCATTGTCACCACAACACGTACTGACAACACAATCATAAAATCATAGAAAGTTACAGCACGGAAGGAAGCCATTTCAGCCCACCATAACTGTGACGGCCAACAAAGAGCTATCCAGCATAACCCCACTTCCCAGGTCTTGGTCCGTAGCCCTGCAGGTTAGAGCATCCCAAGTGCACATCCAAATACCTTTTAAATGTGGTTAATGTTCCTGCTTCTACCACACTTTCAGGCAGTGAGTTCAAGACCCCCACAAATCTCTGGGTGAAGACATTTTCCCTCAAATCCCCTCTAAACCTTCCATCAATTACTTTAAATCGATGTCCCCTGGCTTTTGACCACACTGCTAAGGGAAATAGGTCCTTTCTATCCACTTTTTCTAGGACCCTCATAATTTTATACACCTCAATAAGGTCTCCCCTCGGCCTCCCCTGTTCCAAGGAAAACAAACCTGTCCTAACCAGTCTTCCCTCATAGCTAAGATCCTCTACTCCCGGCAACATCCTTGTAAATTTCCTCTGTGTCCTCTCTCGTGCAATCACATCTTTCCTGTATTGTGGAGACTCGAACTGCATGCAGTACTCTAGCTGAGGCCTAACTAGTGTTTTATACAGTTGAAGAATAACCTCCCTGCTCTTGTATTCTATGCCATGGCTAATAAAGGCAAGCATTCCGCATGCCTTCTTAACCACCTTATCTACTTGGCCTGCTATCTTCAGGGATCTATGGACATTCACTCCAAGGTCCATTTGTTGCTCTACGCTACTCAGTGTCCTACCATTTAATGTGTATTCCCTTTCCTTGTTAGCCCTCCTCAAATTCATTACCTCACACTTCTCCTCACAATCTACTTAAATTTATTGTACACAGTCTTAAATTAAAAGTGAGCGAATCAATCCGAAATATTTCACCTGCCCATAAAATACCGAGGACAGAACTTGGAGAACGGAATTTCTCTTCCTGTACGGAACTAAAACTGAGAGAAAAAGACGAGTAATTGGCAGAAAAAGGACGGAATGAAAGAAGAAAAAGGCTGCATTGCCCAAACTTGTTCTCTGTTTTATTCCATCCCAAAGCAAAAAGGCATGAATTTCACAAAAAATACATTTTCTGCAAAAGGCAGAATTCTACAAAAAGCCAATCCCGTTATGGAACCACAGAACCCACTTTGATTAAAGTGTTTGATAAAGTATCACATTTTAGGCTTGTTATCAAAATTGAAGCCATTGGGATAAAAGGTGCAGAATCAGCATGGACACACAATTGACGAAGGGATAGAAAACAGAGAGTTGTGGATAATGTCTGTTTCTCAGAATGGAGGCAGGTATAGGTGGTGTTGCTCAGTGTTCAGTGCTAGGGCCACTGCTGTCTTTGATATACATTAGTGACTTGGATTGTGGGTACAGGACACAATTTCGAAATTTGCAGGTGACACGAAATTTGAAAGTGTAGTCAACAGTGAGGAGGATAGTAATAGACTTCAAGAGGACATGGACTGGCTAGTGGATCGGGCGGACACGTTGCAGATGAAATTTAACGCAGAAAATTGTGAGGTGGTACATTTTGGTAGGAAGAATGAGGAGAGACAATACAAGCTAAAATGTACAATACGTATTTTCTATATGTCTCCTATTTATCTATTTTTCTATGGGTATGAGGAGAGAGTGGGAATAAGGTGTTGAGATAAAGGATCACCTCCCAAACCCGCGACCTCTTCCACCTAGAAGGACAAGGGCAGCAGGCGCATGGGAACACCACCACCTCCAAGTTCCCCACCAAGTTGCACAACATCCTGACTTGGAAGTATATTGACGATCCTTCATCATCGCTCGGTCAAAATCCTGGAACTCCCTACCTAGCAGCACTGTGGCAGTAGCTTCACCGCACGGTCTGCAGCAGTTCAAGCAGGCGGCTCACCACCACCTGCTCAAGGGCAATTAGAGATGGGCAATAAATGCTGGGCTTGCCAGCGACCCCTACACCCCAATAACGAATAAAAAATAACCCTCTTCAAAACAAGGGCATACAAAGTAGCCAAATCTAGTGGGAGGATAGAAGATTGGGAAGCATTTAAAAGCCAGCAAAGTATAACTAAAAGATTAATTAAGAAAGGGAAGATAGATTATGAAAGTAAACTAGCAAAAAATATAAAAACAGATAGCAAGAGTTTCTACAGTTATATAAAAAGAAAAAGTGTGGCTTCAGTGAATGTTGGTCCCTTAGAGGACGAGACCGGGAAATTAGTAGTGGGGAACATGGAGATGGCAGAAACGCTGAGCAAATATTTTGTATCAGTCTTTAAAGTAGAGGACACTAAAAATATCCCAACACTGGACAAACAGGGGGCTATAGGGGCGAGGATCTAAACACGCTTAAAATCACTAACGAGATGCTACTCGGAAAGATAATGGGACTTAAGGCGGAAGAATCCCCTGGACCTGATGGCTTACATCCTAGGGTCTTGAGAGAAGTAGCGGTAGGGATTGCGGATGCATTGGTGGTAATTTTCCAAAACTACCTGGATTCAGGAAAGGTCGTGGCAGATTGGAAACCTGCTAATGTAACGCCCTTATTTAAAAAGGGAGGAAGACAAAAGGCTGGAAAGTATAGGCCAGTTAGCCTAACATCTGTGGTTGGTAAAATGCTGGAGTCCATTATTAAGGAAGCAGTAACAGGACATTTGGATAAGCATAATTTAATCGGACAGAGTCAGCATGGTTTTATGAAGGGGAAGTCATGTTTGACAAATTTGCTCGAATTCTTTGAGGATGTAACAAGCAGGGTGGATAAAGGGGAACCAGTGGATGTGGTGTATTTGGACTTCCAAAAGGCATTTGACAAGGTGCCACACAAAAGATTACTGCACAAGATAAAAAATCACGGGATTGGGGGTAATATCCTGGCATGGGTGGAAGATTGGCTATCTAACAGAAAACAGAGAGTTGGGATAAATGTTTCATTCTCGGGTTGGCAATCAGTAACTAGTGGTGTTCTGCAGGGATCGGTGCTGGGACCCCAACTCTTTACAATCTATATTAACGATTTGGAGGAGGGGCCCAAGTGCAACATATCCAAGTTTGCCGACGATACAAAGATGGGAGGGAAAGCTGTGAGTGAGGAGGCCATAAAAACCTGGAAAAAGACATAGACGGGCTAAGTGAGTGGGCAGAAATTTGGTAGATGGAATATAACGATGGAAAGTGTGAGGTTATGCACTTTGGCAGAAAAAATCAAAAAGCAAGTTATTATCTAAATGGAGAGAAACTGCAAAGTGCTACAGTACAAAGGGATCTGGGTGTCCTGCTGCATGAAACACAGAAGGTTAGTATGCAGGTACAGCAGGTGATCAGGAAGGCCAACGGAATTTTGGCTTTTCTTGCAAGGGGGTTGGAGTATAAAAGCAGGGAAGTCTTGCTTCAGTTATACAGGGTACTGGTGAGGCCACACGTGGAATATTGCTTACAGTTTTGGTTTCCATATTTAAGAAAAGATATACTTGCTCTCGAGGCAGTTCAGAGAAGGTTCACTCGGTTGATTTCGGAGATGAGGGGGTTGACTTATGAGGAAAGGTTGAGTAGGGTGGGCCTCTAATCATTGGAATTCAGAAGAATGAGAGGCGATCTTATCAAAACATATAAGATTGTGAGGGGGCTTGATCGGGTGGATGCGGGGAGGATGTTTCCACTGATGGGTGAGACTGGAACTAGGGGCATAATCTTAGAATAAGGGGCTGCAGTTTCAAAACTGAGATGAGGAGGAACTTCTTCACTCAGAGGGTAGTAAATCTATGGAATTTTCTACCTCAGAGAGCTGTGGAAGCTGCGACATTAAATAAATTTAAAATGGAGATAGACAGTTTCCTAGCTGATAAGGGAATTAGGGGTTACGGGGAGCGGACAGGGAAGTGGACATGAGTCTAGGTTCGGATCAGCCATGATCCTATTGAATGGCGGAGCAGGCCCGAGGGGCCGTATGGCCTACTCCTGCTACTACTTCTTATGTTCTTATGTTCTTATGTAATGCCCAGAATTGGATAAAATACTCCAGCTGAGGCCTAACCAGTGTTTTATAAAGGTTTAGCATAAATTCCTTGCCTTGATTTATAAAGCCAAGTATCCCATCTGCCTTTGTAACAGTATTCTCAAGGAAGGCAAATGGTATGTTGGCTTTCATTGCAAGAGTATTTGAGTACAGGAGCAAGGATGTATTACTACAATGTAGAGGGCCTCGGTGAGACTAATCTTGGAGTACTCTATGCAGTTTTGGTCTCCTCACCTAAGCAAGGACATACTTGCCATAGAGGGAGTGCAGCGAAGGTTCATTAGACTGATTCTTGGGGTGGTAGAGCTATCGTATGAGGAGAGATTGGGTCGACTAGTCCTGTATTCACTAGAGTTTAGAAGATTGGGAGGGGATCTGATTGAAACGTATAAAATTCTGACAGGGCTAGACAGGCTGGACGCATGAAGGAAGTATTCCCTGGCTGGAGGCTTTAGAGCGAGGTCTCACTGTCTCAGGATACGGGTAGGACATTTAGGACTGAGATTAGGAAAAATGTCTTCTCTCAGAGGTGGTGAACCTGTGGAAATCTCTACCACAGAAGGCTGTGGAGGCCAAGTCACTGAATATATTTAAGAAGGAGATAGGCAGATGTCTAGACACAAAAGGCATCGAGGGGTATGGGGAAAGAGCGAGAATATGGTATTGAGATAGAGGATCAGCCATGATCATATTGAATGGCGGAACAGGCTCGAAGGGCCGAATGGGCTAGACCTGCCCCTATTTTTCTATGTTTCTATGTTTCTTAAAGGCGCTGCAATAACAGAGATGCCTGTGCATGTTTGTGCACAAATCTTTGAAACTGGCAGGGCAGGTTAACCAAGCAGTTAATAAATCATATGGAATCAGGGGTTCTATATATAGAGGCATAGAGTACAAAAGCCATGACGTTATGCTAAACCTGTATGAAACATTAGTTCAGCACCAACTGGATTATTTTGCCCAATTCTGGGCACCAGCCATTTGGAAGAACGGGAAGATTTTGGCGAGGGTACGGAGAAATTTAATAGACTTTTTCCAGGGCTGAGGAGTTACCTCACGTGCATAGTCTGGAGAAGCTGGGTTGCTCTCCTTAGAGCAGAGGAGGCTAAGAGGAGATTTGATAGAGGTGTTCAATATCATGAAGGGTTTATATAGAGTAACTAAAGAGAAACTGTTTCCAATGTCTGAAGGTTCGATAGCCAGCCAGCACAGATTTAAGGCGATTGGCAAAAGAACCAGGGGCGACAGGAGGGAAAATATTTTTATGCAACGAGTGCCTGATAGGGGGTGGAAGCATTCAATAGTAGCCTTCAAAAGGAATTGGATAAATACTTGAAGGAGAAATGATTACAGGGACATGAGGAAAGAGACGTGAATGGAACCAACTGGATTTCACTTCGAAGGAGACAACGCAGGCTAGATGGGCAGAATAGCCTACTTCTGTGCTGTGCTATTCTAAGATTCTAAGATTACACTGCCCCTGCTTCAGTCCAGGAATTTCATTCCTAGGGCCGCCTAGATTACAATTCCCCCACCACAGTGCAGGAATTTCATTCCTAGGACCGGCTAGATTACACTGCTCCAGCCGCCGTCCAGGAATTTAATTCCTAGGGCCGCCTAGATTACACTTCTCACGCCGCAGTCCAGGAATTTTGTTCCTAGGGCCGCCTAGATTACACTACTCCTGGCTCAGTCCAAGAATGAATTTGCAGGGCCGCCTAGATTACAATACCCCAGCCGCAGTCCAGGAATTAATTCCCAGGGTATTCTCTATTACCTGAAACTAGAACAAGAGCAACAACAACTTGTTTCTACCCAGCCAGAAATGTTGTGGTGCTTAATAGAGGGGAAGAGAAAATAAAAGGAGCAAAGGGTTGACACCAAGGAATGAAAGGAAACATTTTAAAATATTAGCGAATTACACAAATATCCTTTAAACATCTATACACGCCATGAAACCCACTGGAAACATTCGAATTCTTGCATAAACATACTCAGGGAACCATGCCTATCAGTCAACATGTCCGACATCTCCATCCCCATCGCTGGGTATGCCCTGTTCCACCAAAGGTAGGTGACCAGTGGAATGCTGTCGGGTGGGAGAGACCCTGGGAGTCCTCAACATTGCACCTGGCGATAATGAAGTGTCATGGCTTCAGGTCAGACATAGAGAGGGAAACGGCCTGCTGATTATCACCTACCGCCCTCTCCCAGCTGATGAATCTGCACAACCACATGCTGAACACCTTGATGGAAGCACGGTGAGCGAAAGGCCACAGAATGTACTCTGGATGGTGGTGGGACTTCAGTAATCATCAACAAGTGTAACTCCGTAGTACCAACACTGACCGAGCTGGCGACGGCATGAGCAACATATCTGTCAGACCAGGTTGATGGTAGGACGTGAGAATACTAACATGAGAGAACAGCCTGCTTGACCTCGTCCTCACCAATTTAGCTATTGCAGCTGCATCTGTCCATGACAATATTGGTAGAATTGACCACTGCACAGTCCTTGTGGAGAATACGCCTCACCTTCACACTGAGGACACCCTCCATCATACCGTGTGCCACTACCAGCATGTTCAGTGGGATAAGATCAGAAAGGGCCTAGCGCTACCAGATCTAGCACATCAGCTTAGGTCAAAGCTCTGCAAACCCTGTCATATCCAGGCGTGAATGGTGGTGAAAAATTAAGCAATTTCCCCATAGCCCTGCAAAACGTCACCTTTCCGGGTACAGATCCAATTCCCTTTTGAAAGTGACGATTTAATCTGCTTCCACCACACTTTCAGAGAATTAATTCCAGCTCATAACAACTCGCTGTGATAAAAAGAAATATTCTCGTTTCCCCCATTGCCCTCCTTATTTATTCTATTACAACCCCTCATAATTCGAACACCTCTCCTAAACCTCCACTTAATGTTCTGTGTTGTAAGGGAAAGAACCCCAGCGTCTCCAATCGCTCCACCTGATTGAAGTCCAGCATTCCTGGTGTCATTATGTTAAATACACACTACTCAAGTGCCACACAATGACCAGCACCAACACGTGAGAGTCAAAACCACCTCCACTTCAGATTCAATGGCATTTCCATCTCCGAATCAGCCACCATCAACATCCAACCGGTCGGCATTGATGAGAATCTCAACTGGAACAGCCACATAAATGTAGGCATGACAACAGCAGGTCAGAGGATGGGTATTCTGTGGTGAGTTGCTCACCCCCTGCCTGCCCACCACCTATAAGGCACAGGTCAAGAGTCTGAAGTAAAACTCTCTGTAGACATACCTAACACAAAGGAAGATGGTTGTGGTTGTTGGAGGTCAATCATCTCAGCCTGAGGATATCGCTGCAGGTGTTCCTGGGGCCAGTGTCCGAGGCCCATCCATCTTCAGCTGCTTCATAAATGACCTTCCCTTCAACATAAGGTCAGAAATGGGAATTTTCGCTGATGACTGCAGTATTCAGTACCATTCACAACTCATCAGATAAGGAAGCAGTCCATGTCTGCATACAACAAGACCTGGACGACGTTCAGGCTTGGGCTGATAAGTGGCAGGTTATATTCACGCCACACAAGTGCCACACAATGACTATTTCCAATAAGCGAGCGTCTAACCACCGCCTCTTGACTATCAACGGCATTACCATCGCCGAATCCACCACCATCAACATCCTGAGTGTCACCATTGACCAAACATTTAATTGGACCAGCCACATAACTACTGTAGCAACAAAGGCAGGTCAGAGGCTAGGTATTCTGCGCCGAGTATCTCACCTCCTGACTCCCCAAAGCCTTTCCACCATCTACAAGGCACAAGTCAGGAGTGTGATGTAATACTCTCCACTTGCCTGGGTTTGTGCAACTCAACACTCAAGAACCTCGACACCATCCAGGACAAAGAATCCCGCTTGATTGGCACCCTATCCATCACGTTAAACATTCACTCCTTCGACCACCAGCACACTGTGGCTGCAGTGTGTACCATCTAGAAGATACACTGCAGCATCTCGCCAAGGCTTCTTCGGCAGCACCTCCCAAACCCGTGACCTGTACGACCTAGAAAGACAAGGGCAGGAGGCGCATGGGAACACCATCACCTACATGTTGCCCTGCAAGCCACACACCATTCTGACTTGGAAACAAATCGCCGTTCGTTCATCGTCGTTTGGTCAACATCCTGGAACTCCCTCCCTAAAAGTACTGTGGGGGTACCATCTCCACAAGGGTTGCGTCAGTTCAAGAAGGCGGCTCACCGCCAACATCTCAAGAGCAATTAGGGATGGGCAATAAATTCTGGCCTTGCCAGCGACGCCCACATCCTAGGGACGAATAAAGACAGAGGGAGGACAGGTGGGAAACACCCTAATAATTAGAATAGTTTTATTGAACTTTTTTCAATATTAATGACACTTACACATATTAAACCTAAGAATCTGCAAAATAAGTAGGTTCTAAGACGTCGTAACCTGGACATGATTAGAACCTGCTGAACAGACATTAATGGAGTAATAAACTAGGAATGCACATGGTGCGTTCCAGGCTCCGGGCCAGATAGTCAGGAGAACAACTGGATACAAACGACTTAAAACGTATTAGAAAAGGTGAGACAATGAGGTACTAACCGTGAAAAGAAGAATCGACAAAGAATAGCTAACATCGTGCAGACTCACTAACGAGAATTATAACATTTACGAGGTGACCTCATATGTTAACGTGTTTCATATTAATAAAAAATAACCAGAACGTGTTGACACGTTATCATCACTTTAGCAACACGTTATTTGGACTATCAAAGGTACGACACACAAAAGTTCAGGGGGACTTGAACCTCTAGCTTTGACCACTCGAGGAATATTAAAACTAAAGTCTTAGAACTTTTCCTGGTGAGTCCTCCCATCACCACCGCATGGTCACTGTAGGTAGGGACATGTGCAATATGAATGAAAACCTTAATTCAGACGATTCATAGTTTCCTAGTTTATGAGCTTGTTCGACGGGTTCTGGATACGGACTACACTGCAAAAGTCCAAATGTATATTTAGCCTATTATGGGGCAAAAACCTCATACTCTCCACTTACCGAATGCATGCAGCTGCAACAACACTCAAGAAGTCAGGAGTCAAAATTGGACGCAATACTCAAGCTGTTGGCCTAACTAATGTTTTACTAAAGTTTAACTTAACCTCCTTGCTTTTATATCCTATGCCTCTATTTATAAAGCCAAAGCATTTGTATGCTTTTTTAACAGCCTTCTCAATTTGTCCTGCCACTCTCGAAATGTTGTGCACGTGCATTCCCGGGACACTCTTTTCCTGCACCCGCTTTAAAATTGTACCAATTAGTTTAATTTGCCTCTCCTCGTGCTTCCTTCCAAAATGCATCACTTCACACTTCTCTGCGCTAAATTGCAACATGTGACACCTGTTTATACCTGTATTTTTGTTCGTGGGGTTCAGCAAAGATTCCCTCTCCCTCTTTTTCCGGCAGCTATGCATCGTCACAATCTCTGCCCAGCGCGCGCTATGACTCATTTCCTTATACTGCAAATCTTAAAGCAACTGCGAGTGAAGTTTTTGGCAGTTTTGTAAAGCTCCCGTTTGAAAAATAATATCTTATAGATTGAAATCTGGAATGAAGGACATACTCATGGAGACAGGACTGAAATCCGGATGAGGTGGTTCCCCCGTGGCACTGACCACCTTACCCATGCGATTCATTTCAGCATAGTGGAATGGCGCCTGTTTTAGTTTTAGTCTGATGGTAATCTAACGGGTTCAGCAGATATTTGGTGAAGGTGCTCGTATTTCCCTTCGAGAAATTGCTAACACAGTAGTCTGGTGACGGTACGATATTATTTTGAAGTGACAATATATCGGTTTTAATATAGATGAATATGTTCAGTATATTTCACTCACTCTCACTGAGACTGAGCTCGTTGACGAGTGGTCGGGTT
Organism: Somniosus microcephalus; assembly: GCF_052327205.1. Taxonomy (NCBI): domain Eukaryota; kingdom Metazoa; phylum Chordata; class Chondrichthyes; order Squaliformes; family Somniosidae; genus Somniosus; species Somniosus microcephalus. The sequence continues at coordinate 20,213,980 of NC_140990.1, read as the reverse complement.
TGATTAACCATCTGTTGGGGACACACAAGGGAAAGACTTCCTTTGGTCTTTCTGTGGAAATCTCGACTGAAAGCTGTTTTAACGAAATCGTAAGCTTATTGTTTTAGAATGCCTTCACCAGCCCGTTAGAAATAGCGACCAGAGGAAATCAGTCGCACACTGCGGAAAGCTCACTGTAACCACGAAATGTACATGACAATGAAGTTCAAGTTCTCGCTGAGCCGTCACACACCGGCAGAGAACCAACAAACACACAGTGTGACAGAGTCGGGCCCATTAAATAAAGCCCCAACCCTCAGCAAACTTAAAGCTTTCCTCACATCAGAGGCTCCCACTGAGTGACTGATTCCACCTTGAGATACTTCAAGCTATGTCTCAAAGGGCTTCAAGTGACACAGGACCATCATTTGAATCTCCTTTCAATATATGGCGGGTGAATTGGAGATTGCCTCATTGGAGCGGAACAATTAGACCAGGAAGTGACGTTGAACCAATAGGAGCCTCTGACGGGGTCTATTCCGGTTCGGGATTGGACTTTTAACCCGACGGACAGGTTCGGGCTCGGCAGCGGCCATGCGGATATTCAGCGCCTGGGTTGTGTTTCGGGTATTTATTGTCGCTAAGGATAACTCCAATCATATCGTATTCAAACTAGGGTGGTAATATTATTTAATTGACAACAATTAATACTCGGTCTTATCTTGTTCCTCAACACATGTTACAGATCAGAGTGATGGAGATTATCTTACTCAGTCCCAGTCTTCAGAGAGCAGGAGAGAAGGTGAAGAAGTGACTATAAGATGTACCTATAGTACCGCAGCCAACATCTATTATTTATATTGGTACCGGCAACAATCGGAGAAGGAGTTCCAGTTTGTAATCAGGATATGGACTTTTAATTCAGAAGAAAAGAAAGGAGAAGGTTTTGGAATCCGTTTCTCTGCTGAGTTCCAGACCTCGTCTAACTTCAGCAGTGTAACCATCTCCGGGCTGCAGCTGACTGACTCTGCCGTGTATTACTGCGCTCTGAGACTCACAGTGATGGAAAGCCGTCTCACCCCCGTACAAAAACTGCCATTGGACTGTAGGGCGGAGCTCCTGTCTGTTGGGGTTGTGTCGAATCGCGGGCAGATGCAGCCACAGTGAGCAGTGCGCCGTCAGGCGCTCAAACACACACCGAGAGGAAACCAAATTAACCTCGGATCAAACTGTCATCCAATTGTTTCCAGGAGCGGCCGAGAAAACAAACTACAGAATCCAATCGGCCCGAAAGATCGATCACAGAATCAACCGACCGCTTAAACTGTCCTTTCTGCTTCTAATCGGCTGTTTCCCTTAAAATTGTGGATCGATTTTCAGATCAGCTCCGAGAAAGAGTTTGGTGGCACCGCCAAAAACTTCCTGTTGGTCGCTCCGCTAATGGGCCGGGCTCTGGTTCCCATATTCTGCCTGTGTTTGCGATTTATTTCGGCGCATTCATTCAATACCGAATATTTAATCTGTTGAGGTGCTCGGGAAATCCGTTGACACTTTACTTTATTTTAGTTTCACCTAATGATAGATCCCAGTTTCTGAACTTGTAAACAGAGCTGTTGGAAACACACACCCGAATGGGAGAGGATATGAAAGGGAAAAATAGTTGAATGTTTCTGGAGGCGTGTGGGGGAAATAGATAGATTTCTGAACCGTTTCACTGTTCTTGCTGTTCGGTCTCTGGCTGCATCATTTAACGTCCGTTCATTAGTTAACCTTCAAATAAATCTGGAATGGTGCTATTGATCTGTAAGGAGAGCGCTGTCCTTGTGGCTGTTTCCCCTCAGGAGGCTGGAATAAATTGGCATTCAGTGGTTCAGTTGAATTACATCCTGTCAGTGATTTGGTGGAATATAAACAAAGACAATGGAAATTCGGTGGACATCTGGAACCTGCGGCAGCCCATGAGGCGGTGCTGTGAATTCACGGTTCCAGGCTCTTTACCACAATAAGGCCCCGTCAAAGCTCAATAGAAATACTGCAGGAAAACTATTCTTTTCATTAAAAACTGTGAGCAATTATCACAGTACAATACAAGTGTGAATTAGTAAACTTTAGAACAACAGCGATTGCCACTAACTAGTGCAAAGTGCAGTGCAGTATTTCTCACCTTTAGTCCTGTCCCTCAACCCCAGTGCATCTCTGGGTAATTGTTCCAAGATTCATCCCATCCTTTCAACACAAATGTTACCGACATAATACCCGATCAATTAGACATTGTACGCAGCTGCTGATAGCTGTTAAAAGACTAAACGCATGCTTCCAAACAAACCATATTGCATCCCCCACCCACGCTGATATACATCCTTGTTTATGTTACTATCTATCCTTCTACCTACCAACTGCCTATGTATCTATATGACAGAGAAATGTTACAGTACAGTAAGAACAGAAGTAGGGCCTAGTGTGATATTGACAGAATCAGGGTTTAATGCAGTAATCGAAGAAACGGGGTCTAGTGTAATATAAAAACAGACATGGTCAAGTGCATTATTAAATGGATACTGTCCTGGTGTGAAATAAAGAGAGACAAGGCTTAGTGTCCGATAAACTGTGTAATATAAAGGTAACCAGGTACCAGGGCAATATTTACAGAGACATGGTCAAGTGCACTAATAACTGAGACAGGGTCTATTGTAATATAAACAGAGACAAGATGTCGTGCAGTAATAAATGAGACAGGGCCGATTGCAATATCAACAGAGATATGGTCTAGTGCAGTAATGGGTTGAGAAGGGGCCAAGTGTAATATAATCAGAAACATGGTCTAGTTTCTTTTCATTCGTTCATGGGACGTGGGCGTCGCTGGCAAGGCCGGAATTTATTGCCAATCACTAGTTACCCTTGAGAAGATGGTGTTGAATCACATTCTTCAACCGCAGAGGGCAGTTAAGAGTCAACCGTGGTGCTGTGAGTCTGGAGTCACATATAGGCCAGACCAAGTAATGACGACAGATTTCCTACCCTAAAGGACATTAGTGCACCAGATGGGTTCTGGATTAGCTAGTCCAGTAACATAACCACAATGCTAGTGTACCCGCTGAAGTCTAGTACAGTAATAGGTTGAGACAGGCTCCACTGCAATACAAGCAGAGACATGGTCTTGTGCAGTGATGACTGAGAGGGGGTAGTGTAATATAAAGAGAGATATAGTCCAGTGCAATAATAACTGAGCGAGGTCCTACTGTAATATAAACAGAATCAGGGTCCCGGGTAATATAGACAGAGACATGGTTTAGTGCAGTAATAACGGAGACAGAGCCTGGTGTAATATAAACAGAAACATGGTCCAGTGTGATAATAACTGAAACAGGGTCTAGTGCAATATAAACAGAGACATGGTCTAGTGTGATAATAACTGAGACAGGGTCCAGTGTAATGTAAGCAGAAACATGGTCTAGTGTATTAATAACAGAGACAGGGGGTAGTGTAATATAATGAGTGACATGGACGAATGAATTAAAGACTGAGTCAGGGGATCGTGTAATTTAAACAGAAACATGTTCTAGCGCAATATATGCAGGGACATAGTGTAGAGCAGTAATAAATTAGACCGGGTCTAGTGTAATATTTAAAAAAATCCAGAAATAGTGGGGAACCAAGGGTTTAGTGAGAATCAGGAACTTAATGAAATTATTATTAGTAAAGAAATAGTACTGGTGAAATAAATGGGACGAAAAGCCAACAAATCCCCTGGACCTGACGCCCAGCATCCTAGGTTTTTAAAAGTTGTGACTGCAGAGACAGTGGTTGAATTGGTTTTGATCTTCCAGAATTCCCTATATTCTAGAACGGTGCACGCGTATTGCAAGATAGCAAATATAACCCCGCTATCCAAGAAAGGAGGGAGACAGAATACAGGGAACTATAAACCAGATAGCCTGACATCAGTAGTCAGGAAAACGCTAGAATCTATTATTAGGGACGTGGTAACAGGGCACTTAGAAAATCATAATATGATTGCGCAGCGTCAACACGGATTTATGAAAGTGAAATAACAACAGAAAATGCTGGAAAAACTCAGCAGGCCAGGCAACATCCCTGGAGAGAGATTAGAGTCGACGTTTCGGGTCTAACCCTTCTTCAAAACTGGAAAGGAAATGAAATAGATCGAACGGCAGGGTTGCGAGAGAGTTTTTTCAGCATTTTCTGTTGTTATTTCGGATTTCCAGCTTCTGCAGTTCTTTGCTATCATATTTATGAAAGGGAAATCGGGTTTGACAAATGTAATAGTGTTGTTTGAGGTTGTAGCAAGCAGGGTAAATAAGTGGCTGCAGTGTATTTCGATTTTCAGAAGGCATTCCATAAAATGCCACACTAGTGGTTATTAGCCAAACTTAGGGCTCATGGGATTGGGGGTAATATATTAGCATAGATTGAAGATTGGTTATCGGACAGAAAACAGAGTAGGAATAAACGGGTCATTTTCGGGTCGGCAGGCTGTAACTAGTGGGGTACTGCAAGGATCAGTGCTTGGGCCTCAGCTATTTACAATTTATATCAATGACTTAGATGAGGGGACGGAGCATAATTTATCCAAGTTTGCTGATGATACAAAGCTACGTAGGAGAGTAAGTTGTGAGGAGGATGCAAAGAGGCTGCAAAGGGATATAGGCAGGTTAAATAAGTGGGCAAGAACATGGCAGATGGAATGTAAACTGGAGAAATGCGAAGTTATCCACTTTTGTAGGAAAAAGAGAAAAGAAGAATATTTTTTATACATTGAGAGATTGGGAAATGTTGGTGTTCAGAGGGATCTGGCTGTCCCTATACACGAATCACTAAAAGTTAACATGCAGGTATAGCAAGCAATTAGGAAAGCAAGTGGTATTTAGCCTTTATTAAAAAGGGATTGAAGTATAAGAGTACTCAGTCTGTAGAATATGTATTTTCTACCTTGTATTTTGTTTGGTATGATTTTCTGATTTTAATCTTAATAAGTCTTACTGCAATTATATAGGGACTCGGTGAGACCACACCAGGAGAACAGTTTGAATCACCTTAACTAAGGAAGTATATACTTGCCTTAGAGGAAGTGCAATGGAGGTTCACCAGACTGATTCCTGGGATGGGGGGATTGTCCTTGAAGAAGGATTGACGATACTAGGCCTATATTCCCTAGAATTTAGAAGAATGAGAGGTGATCTCATTGAAGACTCTAATATTCTTACAGGGTAGATGCAGGGAGGATCTTTCCCCTGGCTGGGGAGACTAGAACCAATGGCCACAGTCTCAGAATGTGGGGTCGGTCATTTAGGACTGAGTTGTGGAGAAATCTCTTCACTCAAGGGTTGTTAATCTTTGTAATTCTCGTCCCCAAAGGGATATGGATGCTCAGTCGTTGAATATATTCAAGACAGAGATCGATAGATTTTTGGATATTAAGGGAATCAAGGGTTTATCACCTGCAGGCTGCAGTTTTCCGTAACACCAGCTACAGAAATGCCTGCAAAGGCAAAATACAGCGGATGCTGGAAATCTGAAGCATTAAAAGAAAATGCTGGAAATACAAAACTGTTCAGGCAGCACCTGTGGCGAGAGAAGCAGAGTTAATGTTTCAGTTCGAAGACCTTTGGTCAGAACTGGAAAATGTCACAGATATTACAGGTTTTAAGCAAGTACAGAGGCAGTGAAAGTGGGGGTGGGGAGGAAGGAACAGAAGGGAAGGTCTGTGATACGGCTGAATGCAGGAGTGGTTAAATGACAAAAAGGATGATGGTGTAAGGCGAAAGGAGGATTTTTTTTAATTAATTAATGGGATGTGAGCATCGCTGGCTGGCTAGGTCTGCATTTAGTGCCCATCCCTATTTGCCCTTGAGAAGATGGTGGTGAGCCGCCTTCTTGAACCGCTGCAGTCCATATAGTGTTGGTACACCCACAATGCTGTTAGGAAGGGAGTTCCAGGATTTTGGCCCAGCGACAGTGATGGAACGGCGATACAGATCCAAGGCAGGATGGTGTGTGGCTTGGAGGGGAACTTGTAGGTGGTGATGTTCCCATGCGTCTGCTGCCCCTGTCCTTCTAAGTGGTAGAGGTCGCGGGTTTGGAAGGTGCTGTTGAAGGAGCTTTGGCGAGTTGCTGCAGTGCATCTTGTAGATGGTACACACTGCAGCCACAGTGCGCCGGTGGTGGAGAGTGAATGTCGAAGGTGGTGGATGGAGTCCCAATCAAGCGGGCTGCTTTATCCTGAATGGTGTCGAGCTTCTTGAGTGTTGTTGGTGCTGCACTCATCCAGGCAAGTGGAGAGTATTCCATCACACTCGTGACTTGTGCCTTTTAGATGGTGGAAAGGCTTTTGGGGAGACAGGAGGTGAGACACTCGCCGCAGAATTCACAGCCTCTGGCCTGCTCTTGTAGCCTCAGTATTTATATGGCTGGTTCAGTTCAGATTCTGTTAAATGGTAACCCCCAGGATGTTGATAGTGGGGGATTCAGCGATGGTAATGCCATTGAATGTCAAGGGGAGATGGTTAGAGTCTAGCTTGTTGGAGATGGTCATTGCCTGGCACTTGTGTGGTGCGAATGTTACTTGTCACTTGTCAGCCCAAGTCTGAATGTTGTCCAGGTCTTGCTGCATATGGACACGGACTGCGTCAGTATCTTAATAGGACATTAAAAAAATAAAAGATGAGTCTAGAGGAGGTATAAATGGATGCAGAAGAATTAATACCAGCATCTGCTGTCCTTTAAAATGGGAGCAGTGGTTATGATCTGAAATTTTTGATCTCAGCGTTGAGTCCGTAAGGTTATAATGTGCCTTATCGAAACGGAACTATCCCTTTGTATCTACTGTTCGCTTTTACTGCCACCATGTGGCCAAAGACTACTATTGCGCCTAATGTGAGCATGGCGATGCCAGTAACTGTTTCTGATATTAATGTATCAAGAAACAGCTTACCCTGATGTACCACCTCATCACCTTCTCCGGGAGGTCGCAAAGGAGTTAAAGTGCAACTAATTGCAGATGTACGGGGCCGATCTGCGCGCAGAAAGATCAGCAAAAGAGCAAAGTGGCTCGATTCCTGTTAATGTATTTCTGCTGAACTTGGTTGAAGGTAGGAATGTTGACCGGGACACAGTGTGGGACCGTGGGAGCTTTAATGTCCACTTCAGTAGACAAGGTTCGCGGGGAATAGGTTATTGGTTCATGATATTACGCGAAAGATAGGGCCTTTTTAGCATTACAACGATTGCAAGTCTCGTTAATAAGCTCGGGTTCTGAAGATGAAGCGGAATCCACAAGGTACTGATTCTGAAACCAGATTCAATTAACTTTAGACAAGATGCACCTAAAATGCGAAATTGGTTCACGTGACATTTTGAAACCATTGTGTTAAAATAATATCGGATAATATCGTTACCAAAAAGAAGGCTGAGGGGTGACCTAATAGATGTCGAAAAAATTATGAACGGTTTTGGGAGAGTGGATACAGCAAGAATGTTTCCACTTGTGGGGAAGAGCATAACTAGAGGCCATCAACATATGACAGTTACCAAGAAATCCAATAGGGAATTCAGAAGAAACCTCTTTATCCAAAGGAAGGCTAGAATGTGGAACTCACTACCACAGGGAGTGGTTGAAGTGAATAGTATAGATGCATTTAAGGGGAGGATGGGCAAACAAATGAGGGAGAAGGAAATAGAGGGTTACTTTGATAGATTTTGATGAGGAAAGTGTGAGGTTATGCACTTTGGCAGGAAAAATCGTAGAGCAAGTTATTACCTTAATGGCAAGAAACTGGAAAGTACTGAAGTACAAAGGGATCTGGGGGTCCTGGTGAACGAAACTCAAAAGGTTAGTATGCAGGTGCAGGAAGTGATTAAGAAGGCCAATGGAATGTTGGCTTTCATTGCTAGGGGGATAGAATATAAAAATAGGGAGGTATTGCTTCAGTTGTACAAGGTATTGGTGAGGCCGCACCTGGAATACTGCGTACAGTTTTGGTGTCCATACTTAAGAAAGGACATACTTGCTCTCGAGTCAGTACAAAGAAGGTTCACTCGGTTAAACCCGGGGATGACGGGATGGACATATGAGGAGAGGTTGAGTAGATTGGGACTCTACTCAATGGAGTTCAGAAGAATGAGAGGCGATCTTATTGAAACATATAAGATTGTGAAGGGGTCGGATCGGGTGGATGCGTGGAAGATTTTCCCGATGGTGGGTGAAACTAGAACTAGGGGGCATAGTCTTAGAATAAGGGGCTGCTCTTTCAAAACTGAGATGAGGAGGAACTACTTCACTCAGAGGGTGGTAGGTCCATGGAATATGCTGCCCCAAAAAGCTGTAGAAGCTACATCATTACATAAATTTAAAACAGAAATAGACAGTTACCTAGAAGTAAAGGGAATTAAGGGTTACGGGCAGCGGGCAGGAATTTGGACATGAGTCTAGGTTCGGATCGGTCATGGCCCTGTGGGTAGTGGAGCGGGCCCAGGGGCCGTGTAGCCTGATCCTGCTCCTATTTCGTGTGTCTAATTCTGTTAGATTCAGGAGATGGTTCTGTGATAGTGGATTGGCGGTTAGGATCAGATCAGCCATGATCTTATTGAATGGCGGAGCAGGCTCGAGGGGCCGATTGGCCTACTCCTGCTCCTATTTCTTATGTTCTTATGTTCTTATGAAAGACGGGAGGGGTCTCGAGTGAAGCATGTACAACGGTATGGATTGGTTGGGCCGAAAGGCCTGTTTCTGTAATAAAAACCGAAAATGCTGGAGAAACTCAGCAGGTCAGGCAGCATCTGTGAAGAGAGAAACAGAGTTTACATTTCAGGTCGATGATCTTTCGTCAGAACGCTCATCGAACTGAAACGTTAACTCTTTTTCTCTCTTCAGAGGTGCAGCCTTAACTGCCGAGTTTCTCCACCATATTCTGTTTTTATTTCATATTTCCAACATCTGCAGTATTTTCTTTCTGTGTTGTTGTAAGCCTGTTTCTAGGCCGTATAACCTATGTAACCCTATGTAATCCATTAAGCATACATATACTAATATCACACATAGCAACTTCAAGAGTACAATTACAAAAATTTTGATTAGTACAATTTTAATTCATAGAATCTTGAGTCTTATGGCACAGACAGAGGCCATTTCTCCGATCGTGCCAGTGCTGGCACTTTGAAACAGCTATCCGGTCAGTCCCACTCCCCTGCACTTTCTCCAAAGTCTTGTAAATCTTTCCTTTTCAAGTCTTTACCCAGTTCCCTTTTGAATTTACTTTTGAATCTTGAGGCAGTGCATTCCAGATTATTACTCGCTGCGTAAAAACATATCCTCATCACACCCCTAGTTATTTTTCCAATTAGCTTAAATCTGTGTCCTCTGATTACCGCCCCTCCTGCCAGTGAAAGCAATATTATGGCCCGAATTTACGAACCCTACGGGTGTGTGCGAGCTGTGTACACACCCGTAGGGATGTCGCAAGAGCCGGTTTCAGGCATACGAAGCGCATGCGCTGAAAACCAGCACTTCCGTTCTGTCAAGAATCTTCGTGACAGATCACACGCCTGCCGTGAAGAAGGGCCTCTGCGGGTGGAGAGTTCCGCTTTCTGCAGAACCTCCGCCGGCTGCAATCCCTTAAAAATCTTACGCCTGGTAAAAGGCGAAAGGCCTGCTTTTACCAGTATAAGAGTTTAGAAAGTAAAAAATAAATTCACTCATTTATAATTGTAAAATACTTTTTAAAAAGGTGAGTTTATTACATTTTTGTTTAAAATATTTAATTTTATGTAATTTTAAAAACGTGATTTGTTTTTAAATTTATTTAATGTTTTGATGTGTTTTTGTAGTAATCTCCATTCATACTTTTGATAGGTCTAAGCTGTCAAAAGTATGAAGGGAGATCCCCTTCTTTCATTGGTTTCCCCATGGCCCACGTGATCCCAGGGAGGCTTGTGAACTGCATGCGCCCCTGGGATACCTGGGCCGTGCGCATTCCGCAGAGCAGAGGACCAGGAGCGGAAATGGCCGGACCTCTAGGGCCCTCAGGTAAGGGCGTAGATTTTTTCCAGATCGGAGACCTCCGCACGCAAGAAGCCTCCGATCGGAAAATACGGGCCTTTATCTCATTGTCAAGTCTATCACAATGCTTCATAATTTTGTACACCTCTATTAGCGCTCCATTTAAGCTTCACTGCTCTAAGTCGAACAATCACAACTTCTCTAGTCTCCGCATAACTGAAATCCCCATCCCTTGTACAATTCTAGAAGATCTCCCCTGTACCCTATCCAAGGAGATGACATCCATCCTGAAGTGTGGCGGAAATAAATTGAAGCAATATTTCTCCTAGAGATTATTCCTCCGGATATATGATCTCTGAAAATTGGACTGAGACGCAATCTGAGTATTATTAATATTGATAATAAAATTAATTGATATGATAGGGTACACAGTGCCCTAGGTACTCAGCAATATCGGCCTCTGCATGTTTCATGTTTCAATAAGATCACTGTCGCCACCTGCTACAAGACGCTGAGATTTTGTTAAAACAAGATTCATAATTTCGTACACAACAACATACATTTACCCAGTGACGTTCACCGATAGGAGTTTCTCAGAGTAAACCACAAGAGTGACAAGAGATCAGGAGGAACTATGCGCGGAAGGAACAAAACCACTGTTACAAATTCTGAGGAATTTCTTATGGGAATGTGTAAAATTATTTAGGAAGAAGCTGGAAAAGAAGAAGGGAATCTCAGCAGCAAAAATAGCACACAACCGCCTCTAATGATGGAGTACGAGGATCAGCTACATCTGAGTTTCCAGAGGGCGGCTGCGCAGCTGCGCCGCTCTTACGCCGGGTTGAAACTTGCTGCAATGAGCGCAGAGCGCATGAAACCATTCACATTTCACATGCGTTTACGTGACGTTCAGTCGGCAATTTTGCTGTGACGTGCGGCGGCCATGCTTGTGTGACGTACTTCCGACCATGTTTTTGGGACGTGCCGTCGGCCATGTTTGAATGACTTACTGCCGGCCATGATTGGGCCACGTACTATCGCCCGTGTTTCTGTGACGTCTCGTCAAGTGAAACTATGTTTATAATTTAATAAAACAACACGGTTGAAATAAAACATGATCTCAATTTTCACCAAAGAAGCATTCTCACTTTCTTAATAAAAATAAGAGAATTTGCTGCAGTCATAAAGATGCAGACAGCGAGGATTAAAACCGGTGGCGAGTTGCGCATGTGCGAAAAGTGCTCCCAAAGTGCAACGCAGCCGAGATCCACACCGGGGCATTTGTGATCCGCTTAGCATTGTGGGAATCTCTGTCCTTCAATCATTGACAGGCTGTAATGCAACTGAAACACTTTTGCCAATTTAGTCCAGCCTCCTGAGGGGCTCCTGCCACACGGACCGAGCGCTCCTTATTGACTAATAGAACTTGGTCAGATTATCCCAGGTAATCTAATGCACGGAAGTTTTAAATGATGCGGCCAGAGACCAGAACAGCAAGAACACTAAAGGAGCTCAGAAATCACTCTATTTTCCCCGCAGGGCTGCCGAAACATTCAACTACTTTTCTCTGTCATGTCCTCTCCCATTCGGTTGTGTGTTTCCAACTCCTCTGTTTCCAAGTTTGGAAAGTTGCAACTATCTTTCCGTGGAACTAAAAGAAAGTAATATCAGAGAATTTCCCCAGCACCACAACTCATTAAATATCCGGCTTTGAAGGAATACACGGGTTGAAATAACAAACACTGGAGGAACATGGGAAACAGATCCTGTCCTATTAACGAAGCGACCAGCAGGAGGTTCCTGAAGCTCTCAGCAAACGTCTTTCTCGGAGCTGATCGGAATTTCGATCCATAACTTTAAGGGAAAAGAGCTGATCAGAAGCAGAAAGGACAGCTTAACCGATCGATTCATTCTGTGATCGATCTTTCGGAACGATTGGATTCTGCAGTTTGTTTTCTCGGCCGTTCCTGGAAACAGTTGGGTGACAGTTTGATCCGAGGTTAATTTGGTTTGCTCTCGGTGTGTGTTTGAGCGCCTGACAGCGCGCTGCTCATTGTGGCTGCACCTGCCCGCGATTCCACACAACCCCAACAGACAGGAGCTCCGCCTACAGTCCAACGGAAGTTTTTGTACGGGGTGAGACTGCTTTCCATCACTGTGAGCCCCAGGGCGCAGTAATACACGGCAGCGTCAGTCAGCTGCAGCCCGGAGATGGTTAAACTGGTGAATTTAGTCGAGTTCTTGAGCGCTACAGAGAAACGGATTGTAGCAAAATCTGCTTTACTTTCACCACCGCCCGAGAATTTGCTCAGTATAAACTCGGGCTGTGTGTTTGAGTGTTGCCGGCACCAGTGTAAATAATACTAGCTCACTGCAGTTTCATAGGTACAGCTTAAAGTCACCGCTTCTCCTTCTGTCTTAACTCCTGAGGACAGCGGCTGAGTGACAGAATCTCCAAGACTCAGATCTGAAAAACATGTTCAAACAGCAAAAGATCAGACCGGCGGGTGCTCAAAATTCAGATTGAAAACATGTTTGGAAAAGACGGTAAAGATGAAATGTGTTTGGTCCACAACTGCGTGTCAGAAATGCCCCCCACACAGCCCAGATGCTGAGTAGCCGCAATGACGCAGTCCGCTCTGTAAAAGGGGGGTAGGATATTTGAACACACCCGTTCTAAACCCCGCCCTCAATAATCTGCTGTCGTGTCTCAGGGTGCTCTCACTCACTTCCTGGCGTCCCCAGTGGTGCTGTGAGACCGGTAGGTGGTGAGTTGGCTGCCAGTGTACGGAAGGACCCCGAGCTGGGCTACAGTCACTGTCCTTATAGGGGATTGGTGAGAGGCCATGTGTGGGAACGAACCCCTTGTCTGATAATTGTAACCGGGAAGCTCAGGGATTGTTAATGCTAACAGAAATCATTCCAGCATCAGAGGGACATTCTGAAGGGCATTGGACTTTGGGGGAACGTTGTGCTTAGGGCTTGTTTTAAAGAACACAATCACTACCTTGTGAAATCTGTTCATTGTGTATAAACTGTCTCTGGCCCAGCTACATACACTGATCAAATAAACGCTGTGTACAGGCCGCGATAAAAGGGACCGGGAAACTGACAGGGGAGATGTATAAAGGGCTGCACACTTATTGCATGCTGGCACCGAAAGTGCATCAAAAGACAAAAGGGGAGTTAAGGCGCCACAAATGGATTTAGTGGACCACACCTGCTGTTGCTGAGAATTGTTGTTTTTTTGCCCTTTTAAGATTCTCCCTGCGACTCTCGCAGTGGAGGCTGAATTCTCAACTCTGTTTATCGGTGTGAGAGCGCCCTCTGGTGAGCACTAACTGCAACTCTCAGTGAGGGTTTTTGTGCGGGATCCGCTATATCTCTGTAGCAGTGTAGGGCTCCTGGCGCATAAGTACACGGCGGTGTCGGAGATCAGGGCCTTGCTGATCGTTAGTTCGGTAATCTTGGTAGTTTGATTGAGCGTAGAGATAATCGGTCAGTGAAGTCGGGGTTCAGGATTATTATACCTGCATAGAGATAAAACACGTACTGTGGAGACTGCCCGGGGTGCTGACTGTACCGGAACACAGAACGGGTAGAATAGCTTGTTTTCAAGATGCAGTTTAGTTTGCCATTACTTTCCTCTTCAACCGTCATTTCAGGATCCGGCTGTTCCACTATGTCTTGGTGGCTCCATTCTAAAATAAAATAATAGTAATAGTCAACATCTTCATCACAATACTCATCATCATTTAACCAATAATAACATGTGGGAAACATCAATCAATGGGCGAATAGATTTTTACTGGGGAGGAAATACTTACTGAGAAGTGATAAAATGATCAGGTGCAGTGCGAGATGGTTCCGCATGATAGTCCCTGAGTCTGTAATTCTATAGTCGTGGAAAACATCTGTCGGAGAAGAAAGGTAGGTCCATGCCCTATTGCACTGCTATTCCAACCAATGCCAAATAAGGAACACCGGCAGAAATCTCACCAATAACACAGGGCAGGCAAGGCGGGTCAGAGCGAGAACAGAAAACGGAAGCTGCAGGCGGGGCTGTGGCGGGCATTGTTACACCAAGTTTTGTCTTTATCATTTGCAGTTGATAACAGCGCCCTCTGGCGGTGACTCTGAGAACTTTACACTATTAGGGTAATGTGCAGAGTAACGTGTAAGTTCATCCATGGCACAGTTTCCAGCGGCCTGTTATTGGGAGAGGGGTTCCAGACACTTCATCTTTGTAAATAGGGGTGTGGAAATAGGAGTGGGCTTAATGGAAAGGGCATTTTATTTTATTTCTGCATCTCTTTCTTTATGGCGTTATCTTACCTTTTAGCCTTGTGTTTTGCACTCGTTATTTCTCACTTTCTTTCATTTCTCTTACCCTCCTTACCTAATCTGCTGTCCTCTACATTCATTATTACACTGTTTCTATATTTCCCTTTCTCTCTCTCGTTCATTTTTTCATGCTTTCTCTTTCTTTTCCTCTTTCTATGGTCCCAACTCTCTTCATTTCAGATTTCCTTTAAAGCATGCTCTTCTCTATGTCCTACCAGTTCCCTGCTCATTCCTTCTAACAACCGAGTATTAAACCGGCCACTCCCAATCCCATTACTCCAAACACAGCAGAGCGGCGCTCCCCCTCGGTGCAGCTTTCTGTGCCGACTCTCCGCCTGTTTGTTACACTGTGGGCTGACGGCGCAGAGATAGGTGGCGCTGTCTGTCACTCGCGCGTCACTCACAGTCAGGGCACTGAGTTTATTGCCTCCCGAGATTGAAGCAGTGACCATCCCGTCTTGATCGGTCTCATTTGTGGCCATTGCCAGATGTTGGAGGGACTGATTCGGGTGCTGTCTGCACCAGTGCAGGACGCCAAACGCCGCGGTAGCGGAGCAGTTGATGAATACAATTCCTTCTTCACTAACACCCACCCGCCGAGGGAGCTAATCACTTCATTTTCACCCCTCACATCCGTGCAGAGCAGCGTGTAAGTGAGCAGGCAAATTCTGTAAATACCGGTCCATTATCGGATCAGGTGAAAAGGAGGCTGAAAGAATGCTGCACAGAGGTCTGGTTAGGACTAGAACTCGGCTATTCTATTGAGGAGAATTAACAACGAGATAAATTCTCGCTTCATGCCCCATTCCAAAGGCTTCCTCCTGTCGAAATAATGCAACACACTGTGTCTCGGGATTTACCCAGCCGGGGCAGCACACACTCAAACTTTCGCACTGACACAAGCTCACACTGTCTCTGAGATCTCACAGAGCCGCCCACATTCAGTGTTTCTCATTCTTTGCTATAACTCCCTCTGTTGGCGTCTCTCTGTATTACTGTGCTCTGTTACATCGTTATCTCTCTCCCCCTGTTGGTGTCTCTCTGTATCACTCTGCTCAGTCACACCTTTATCTCTCTCCCTCTGTTGGTGTCTCTCTATCACGGTGCTCAGTCACACCTTTATCTCTCTCCCTGTGTTAGTGTCTCTCTGTAGCACTGTACTCAATCACACCTTTATCTCTCTCCCTCTGTTGCTGTCTCTCCGTATCACTCACTGTATTCAGTTACACGTTCATATCTCTCCCTCTGCTGGTGTCCCTCTGTATCACTGTACTCAGTGACACCTTTAGCTATCTCCCTCTGTTGCTTTCTCTCTGTATCACTGTGCTCAGTCACAGCTTTTTCTCTCTCCCTCTGTTGGTGTCTCTCTATGTCACTGTGCTCAGTCACACCTTTATCTCTCTCCCTCTGTTGGTGTCTCTCTGTATCACTGTGCTCAGTCACAACTTTATCTCTCTCCAACTGCTGATGTCTCTCTGTATCGCGGATTGTACTCAGACACACCTTTATCTCTCTCCATCTGTTGATGCCTCTCATTTTCTCTGATTGTACTCAAACACACTTTTGTCTCTCTCCATCTGTTGATGTCTCTTTGTATCAGTGATTGTACTGAAACACACCTTTATCTCTCTCCTTCTGTTGATGTATCTCTGTATCACTCATTATACTCAGACACACCTTTATCTCACTCCCTCTGTTGGTGTCTCTCTGTATCACTGTACTCAGTCACACCTCTATCTCTCCATCTGTTGATGTCTCTCTGTATCACTCATTGTACTCAAACACACCTTTATCTCTCTCCCTCTGTCGGTGTCTCTGTGTCACAGTACTCAGTCACACTTTTATCTATCTCCCTCTGTTGGTGTCTCTCTGTACCACTGTGCTAAGTCACACCTTTGTCTCTGTCCCTCTGCTGGTGCCTCTCTGTATCACTCACTGTACTCAATCACACCTTTATCTGTCTCCCTCTGTTGGTGTCACTTTGTTATTCTTCTTCTTAGGCAGCCCCTCGGAACCGACGATGACTTGCTTCCACACTAAAAATTAATTCTCAAATGAATGATGAGTTCAATTTGGGATCTACAGACTCTGTCACTGGTGGGGCAGATGGTGGTTTAAGGGGCGGCTGTGTGGGGTGCTTGGGTTGACCTCAGCTCCTTCCACTGTTTGCGTTTGGCTTCCGGTTGCTCCCGGCGAAGAGATTGAGGTGTTCGGTGTCTTCATTCACCTTGTGCTGACTTGGGCCAGGGATTCCCAGGTGTCGATGCGGATGTTGCCCTTTTTCAAGGAAGCTTTGAGATTGTCCTTGAAGCGTTTCCTCTGCCACCTGGGGCTCTCTTGCTGGTTCCGAGCTCCAAGTAGTGCGCTTGCTTTTGACGTCTCATATCGGGCATGCAGATGATGTGACCCGTCCATCGCAGCTGATCGAGCCTGGTCAAAGCTTCGATGCTGGGAATGTTGGCTTGAGCGAGAACACTGATGTTGGTTTGCCTATTCTGCCAATGGATTTGCAGGATCTTGCGGAGGCAGCGTTGGAGGTATCTCTCCTGTGCTTTGATGTGCCTGATGTACATGGTCCATGTCTCTGAAGCATACAGGAGGGCGGTTATCACTACTGCTCTGTAGACCATGAGCTTGGTGCTGGGTTTGAAGTCCTGGTCTGCAAGCACTCTCTTCCTGAGGCGGCCGAAGGATACACTGTCACACTAAAGGCAGTGATCGATATCGTCATTGACATCTGCCCTTGTTGGCAGTAGGCTCCCGAGGTATGGGAAGTGGTCCACGTTGTCGAAGGCCTCATCATGGAATTTGTTAATCGGGGAGCAGTACTTTGTGGCAGGTTGGTAGAGGACCTTTGTCTTACGGATGTTTAGTGTAAGGCCCATGCTCTTGTATGCTTCGGTGAAGGTGTTGACGAAGGTTTGGAGTTTGACCTCCGAGTGAGCGAAGACGCAAGCGTCGTCTGCATACTGTAATTCGATGACAGAGGATGGGACGACCCTGGCTCTGGGCTGAAGGTGACGGAGGTTGAAAAGTTTCCCGTTCGTTCTGTTGATTAGCTCCACTCCAGCGCGGAGCTTACTGAGGGTGAGATGGAGCATTGCATCCAGGAAGATCGAGAAGGGCGTTGGTGCAATAAGACAGCCTTGCTTGACCCCGGTCTTTACGTGAATTGGGTCTGTGGTGGGTCCATTGGTCAGGATCATGGCTTGCATGTTGTCATGAAGCACACGGAGGATGGTGACAAACTTTTGAGGCCAGACGAATTTGAGGAGGACACTCCATAATCCATCACATTTCACAGTGTTGAAGGCCTTTGTGAGGTCAAAGAAGGCCATGTACAGCAGTTGATGCTGTTCCCTGGATTTCTCTAGCAATTGACGCGCAGTGAGTATCATGTCCACATTGCCCCTTAATGGGCGGTATCCATATTGCGACTCTGGGAGGAGCTGTTCAGCCACTAGGAGGAGGTGATTGAGGAGGATTCTTGCGATGACGTTCCCTGTGGCAGACAGCAGGAATACACCTCTGTAATGACCGCAATCGGACATTTCACCTTCCTTGAGGATGGACATGATTACGGCTTAACTGAGATCCCGTGGCATGCTCTCCTCCTTCCAAATAAGAGAAATGAATTCATGTATTCACGCCAGTAGTGCTTCTCCACCTTGATTTAGCACCTCGGCGGGGGTTCCACCTGCCCCTGAGATACAGAGAGACATCAACAGGGGGAGATAGATCAAGGTGAGACTGAGTACAGTGATACAGAGAGACACCAAAAGAGGGAGAGAGACAATGGTGTGACCGAGCACAGTGTTACATCTCACTTTGTTGATGTCACTTTGTATCACTGTACTCACTCTCAGCTTTATCTCCCTCCCTCTGTTGGTGTCTCTATATCATTGTACTCAGTCACGCCTTTATCTCTCTCCCTCTGTTGGTGTCTCTGTATCACTGTACTCAGTCACGCCTTTATCTCTCTCCCTCTGTTGGTGTCTCTCTGTATCACTGTGCAAGTCACACCTTTATCTCTCTCCCTCTGTTGGTGTCTCGATAATACTGTACTTAGTCACACCTTTATCACTCTCCCTCTGTTGATGTCACTCTGCATCACTGTGCTCAGTCACACCTTTATCTCTCTCCCTCTGTTGGTGTCTCTGTATCACTGTACTCAGTCACACCTTTAACTCTCTCCCTTTGGTGGTGTCTCTCTGTATCACAATGCTCAGTTACACCTTCATCTCTCTCCCTCTATTGGTGTCTCTCTGTATCACTGAGCTCAGTCACACTTTTACCTCTCTCCCTCTGTTCGTGTCTCTCTGTTTCACAGCGCTCAGGTAAACCTTTTTCTCGCACCTTCTGATGGTATCTCTCTGTATCACTGTGCTCAGTCACAACTTTATCTATCTCCCTCTCTTGGAACCTCTCTGTATCACTCTCAGTATTCAGTCACACCTTTTTCTCTCGCCCTCTGTTGCTGTCTCTCTGTATCGCTCTACTCAGCCGCAACTTTATGTATCTCCCTTTGTTGGTGTCTCTCTGTATCACTGTACTCAGTCACACCTTTATCTCTCTGCTTCCGTTGCTGTTTCTCCCTATCATATCAGGCTACAGGAAGATAGAGACGGGTTGGTTAGATGGACAGAACAGTAGCAAATTGAATTTAACCCTGAAAAATGTGTGGCAATGCATTGTGTGAGGGCTAACAAGGCAAGGGAATACACAATGAATGATAGGACCCTCGGAAGTACAGAAGATCAGAGGGACCTTGGTGTGCATGTATATAGATCCCTGAAGGCAGCAGGACAGGTAGATAAGTTGGTTAAAAAGCCATATGGGATACTTGCCTTCATTAGCCGAGGCATAGTATATAAGAGCAGGGCGGTTATGATGGAGCTGTACAAAACGCTTGTCAGGCCACAGCTGGAATAGTGTGTGCAGTTCTGGTCGCCACACTATAGGACATATGTGATTGCATTAGAGAGGGTGCAGAGGAGATTCACCAGGATGTTACCTGGGCTGGAGCGCTTCAGCTATGAAGAGAGTCTTGACAGGCTGGGGTTGTTTTCCTTAGAGCAGAGAAGGCTGAGGGGTGACCAGAAAGAGGTGTACAAAATTATGAGGGGCATAGATAGGGTTGATAGAAAGGAACATTTCCCCTTAGCAGGGGGGTCAATAACCAGGGGGCATAGTTTCAAGGTAAGGGGCAGGAGGATTAGAGGGTATTAGAGGAAAAAAAAATTCACCCAGAGGGTGGTTTGAATCTGGAGCGCACTGCCTGAAATGCTGGTAAAGGTAGGAACCGACACAACATTCAAGAAGCATTTAGATGAGCACTTGAAACGGCATAGCATACAAGGCTACGGACCAAGTGCTGGAAAATGGGATTAGAATAGATAAGGCTTGCGGCCGGCGCCGTCACGATGGGCCGAAGGGCTTCTTTCTGTGCTGTATTACTCTATGACTCTATAGCTGCACTGCCCTCGTCCACACACCTAGTCACCCCCTCGAAACATTCAATCAAATTGGTTAGACTTGATCTCCCCCTGAGAAAGCCAGGCTGAATATCCTTGATTAATTCTTGCCTCCCCACGTGGAGACTGATTCTGTCCCTCAGACTTTTTTCCAGTAAGGTCCCTACCGCTGATGTTAGGCTCACTGGCTTGTAGTTCCCTAGTTTATCCCTACTACCCTTCTTGAAATGTAATAAGACATTAGCTGTCCTCCAATTCTCTGGCACCTCCCCTGTGGCCAGAGAGGTTCTGAACATGTGTGTCAGAGCCCCTGTAATCTCCTCCCTTGCCTCACACAGCAACCTGAGATACATCACGTCTGGGTACTGGGGATTTATCAAATTTTAAGCCCGCTAAAACCACTAGTACCTCCTCCCTCTCAATAAAAATTTGATCACGTATATAAAAATCTCCCTGCCTGATTCTGTGCCTACATCGTCCTTCTCCATAGTGAACACAGATGTAAAATATTCTTCCCTCCAGGGCCGCCAACCTCATAGTCCCCCAACCACGCACAGCCCGCTTCTACCTCCTTCCCAAGATCCACAAACAGGACTGCCCTGGTCGACACATCGTGTCAGACTTTCTTGCCCCACGGAACTTACCTCTTTCTATCTCGACTCTATTTTTTCTCCCCTTGTCCAGTTTGTTCCCACCTACATTTGAGTCTCTTCCGACGCCCTCCGTCACTTCAACAGATTCCAGTTTCCTGGCCCGAACAATCTTCGTTTCACTATGGACGTCCAATGCCTCTACACCTCCATCTCCCACCAGGACGGCCTTCGGACGCTCCGTTTCTTCCTTGAACATTGGCTCAACCAGTCCCCATCCACCTCCACCCTCCTCCTGCCTGGCTGAAGTTGTTCCCACATTGAACAACTTCTACTTTGACTCCACTCACTTCCTCCAAATTAAAAGTGTTGCTATGGGAACCCGCATGAGCCCTAGCTGTGCCTGCCTGTTCATGGGATATATGGAACACTCTTTGTTCCAGTCCTACTCAGGTCCCATCCCTCACCTCTTTTTCTGGTACAATGATGACTCTATTGGTGCCATTTCCTGCTCTCGCCCTGAACTAGATAAGTTCATTCACTTTACTTCAAATTTCCACCCTTCCCTCACCTTCACATGGCCCATCTTCGAAACTTTCCTTCCTTCCTGGACTTCTCCGTCTCCATTTCTGGCGGTCGGCTTTCAACAAACATCCACTACAAGTCCATTGGCTCCCACAGCTACCTGGACTAGACTTCCTACCACCCCGCTTCCTGTAAGGACTCTATTCCATTCTTCCAGTTTCTCCATCTCTGCTGCATCTGTTCTGACGATGCCACCTTCCACACCAGTGCTTCCAACATGTTTTCCTTTTTCCTCAACCGTGGATTCTCCTCTACTCTGGTTGACACAGCCTTTGACCGTGTCCATTCCATTTCCCGCACTTTTGCTCTCACCCCTAGCCCTCCCTCCCAGAACCACGATAGGGTTCCCCATGTTCTATCATTTCACCCCACCAGATTTCACATTCAACGGATCATCCTCCGCCATTTACACCACCTCCAGCGTGATCCCACCACCTCACCATTCAGCATTCCGAAGGGACTGCTTCATCCCGACACCTTGGCCCTCTCCTCAATCAACCCCAACAGCCGTTCTCCTTCACCTGGCATATTCCCTTGCAAGCCCTTTTAGCTCCTCCCTTCCCACTGTCCAGGGCCCCAAACACCCCTTCCAGGTGAAACAGCGATTTACTTGTACTTCTTGCAATTTAGTATACTGTATTCGCTGCTCACGATGTGGTCTCCTCTACATTGGGGAGACCAAACGCAGATTGGGTGACTGCTTTGTGGAACACCTCCGTTCAGTCCTTAAGTGTGACCCTGAGCTTATGGTCACCTGTCACTTTAATTCTCTGCTTCACTCCCACTCTGATCTCTCTCTCTTCGGCCTATTACATTGTTCTAGTGAAGCTCAACGTAAGCTCGAGGAACAGCACCTCATCTTTCGATTAGGCACTTTACAGCCTTCTGGACTCAATATCGAGTTCAACAATTTCAGATAATAATCCCTGCATCCATTTTTCATGCTGTATGATTTTACCATTCCCATTTGCAACATTTTCAAAGTATGTTCTTTCAATTCCTTCATCCCCTCCTAACCCCAGCCGCCTCCCACCACCCCCCGCCTCTGCACCTGCTTAATATCTGTTACATTTCCAGCTTTTTCCAGTTCTGATGAAGGGTCCCAGACCTGAAAAGTTAACTCTGTTTCTCTCTCCACGGATGCTGCCTGGCCTGCTGAGTATTTCCAGCATTTTCTGTTGTTATTGCAAAATATTCATTTGAAACCTCATCTACATCTTCAGGCTCTACACACAGATTGCCATTTTTGTCCCTAATGTGCCCTACTCTTTCCCTGGTTATCCTCATGCCCTTAATATACTTATAAAACACCTGGGGATTTTCCTTTATTTTGTGCGCCAGTGTTTTTTCATGACCCCTCTTCGCTTTCGTAATTTCTTTTATAATATCCCTCTGCACTTTTTATACTCCTCTGGGGCTTCCACTGTTTTTAGTACTTTGTATCTGCCAAATGCTTCCCTTTTTTTCCTAATCCATTCTTGTATATCCCTTGACATCCAGGGATCCCTGGACTTGTTTGTCCCACCCTTGACTATTACGGGAGCATGTTGGTGCTGTATTCTATCTATTTCCTTTCAGAATGACTCCCACTGCTCTGATGTTGATTTTCCTACAAGTAGCTGATCCCAGTCCACTTTAGCCAGATCCTGCCTTACCATATTAAAATCGGCCTTCCCCCAATTTAGAACCTTTATTTCCGGTTCATCTTTGTCCTTTACCATGACTACCTTAAATCTCACTGAATTATGGTCACTGTCACCAAAATGCTCACCTACTTACACTTCTACCACGTGCCTGGCTACATTCCCTAGAATTAGGTCCAGTACCGACCCCTCTCTTGGAGGATTTTCTACATGCTGACTCAAAAATTTCTGCTGGATGCACTTTAAGAGTTCCGCACCTTCTAAGCCTTTCATACTCTGACTATCCCAGTTAATATTGGGGAAGTTGAAATCTCCTACTATTATTACCCTATTATTCCTACACTTCTCTGAGATTTGCCTCCATATCTGTTCCTCTATCTCCCCCTGACTGTTTTAGGGCCTACAGCACACTCCCAGCAAAGTGCTTTTCCCGTTTTTGTTTTTAATTTCTACCCATATGGCCTCATTAGAGGAACCTGCTAAGATATCATCCCTCCTTACTGCAGTATTTGACTCCTTGATTAATACTAAGACACCCCCTCCTCTGTTACACCACCCTCTGTCTCGCCTGAAGCTTCTATATCCCGGAATATTGAGCTGCCAGTCCTGCCCCTCCCTCAACCATGTCTCTGTGAAAGCAACAATATCATACTCCCATGTGTACATCAACACCTTCAATTCATCTGCCTTACTCGTAAGACATGTTGCATTAAAATAAATGCCATCCAGCCTCGCCATACTTCCTTGCGCTGTTACATATTTGCACTGAATTCCAGACTGACTTGTTTTTTCCTCTATATTTGGCTGTCTATCACACCTACTATAGCTCCATTCCGTAGCCCATCCCCCTGCCAAGTTAGTTTGACACCCCCGCAAAAGCACTAGCAAACCTCGCCGCAATGATGTTGGCCCCGTTCCGGTTCAGCTGCAACTCGTCCGACTTGTACAGGTCCCACATTCCACAGAAAGAAATGCAGTAATCCAGGATACTAAAGCCCTCCCTCCTGCACCAACACTTTAGCCATGCATTCATCTGCTCTATCCTCCTATTCCTATATTCACTAGCACGTGGCACCGGGAGTAATCCAGAGATTACAACATTTGAGGTCCTGCTTTTTAATCTGCTACTTAGCTCCGTAAATTGTTGTTGTAGGAGCTCATCCCTCTTTCTACCTATGTCGTTGGTACCAAAGTGAAACACGACCTCTGACTGTTCGCCCTCCCCCTTCAGAATGTCCTGCAGCCTCACAGTGACATCCTTGACCCTGGCACCAGGGAGGCGATTTACCAACCTGTAGTCGTGTTTGCAGCCGCAGAAACGCCTGCCTGCACACCTCACTGTTGAGTTTCCAACCATTATTGCCCTTCCACTCTTACTCCTCCGTCCTTGTGCAGCTGAGCCACCCACAGTGCTGTGAACTTGGCTCTGGCTGCACTCCGCAGAGGAACCGTCACTTTCACCGTTTTCCAACACAGACAAACGGTTGTTGAGTGAGATGCACTCTGGGGCTTTCCTGACTGCCTGTTCTGTGTCTCTCTTTATCAATCAGACTTTCCCCAAATCATGTCCGCTAGAAGTGCCAGTGATATTCTGAAATATTACATTTCCGTGTTTAAAATGCACCCCCAACACCCCTTCCCCTGCGCACGGCACCCTCCCGTGCAAGCGCAGGAGATGCAACACATGCCCTTATACTTCCCCCCATCCCACTGTCCATGGCCCCAAACACCCCTTCCAGGTGAAACAGCGAATTACTTGTTCTTCTTGCAATTTAGTCAACTGTATTCGCTGCTCATGATGCGGTCTCCTCTATATTGCGGAGACCAAACGCAGATAGTCTGACCACATTGCCGAACACGTCCGTTCAGTTCCGTAAGGGGGGCCCCGAGCTTCCAGTCACCTGTCAATTTAGTTCTGCGCTCCAGTCCCACTCAGACCTAACTGTCCTCGGCCTCTTGCATTGTTCCATTGAAGCTCAGCGTAAGCTCGAGGACCAGCACCTCATCTTCCGATTAGACACTTTACTGCCTTCTAGACTCAACATAGAGATCAACAATTTCAGATCATAACCTCGGCCCCTAACATATATATCATTTTTTATCCACACTTTTTGTCTGTATCTTTTTTTCTTATTTTCCACATGGCAGCTGTCTTTAATTCTGCGAGTGCAATGTACACTTCATCTAGAGCCATCCTTTGTTTCTTAACCTGTTCCATTACCATCTCCTTTTGCCTTGAATATCTCTTAATGTCTCTTAACATCGCCTGCCTTCTATCCTAATACAGACCTTCCCTTTTGTTCTTTCATCCCCTCCCCCCTTACCCAGCCCCTACACTAGCTTAAATATCTGTGCCATTTCCTGCTTTTTCCAGTTCTGACGAAAGGTCATCGACCTGTTTCTCTCTTCACAGATGCTGCCTGACCTGCTGAGAATCTCCAGCATTTTCTGTTGTTATTCAAGATTTCGTGCATCTGCAGTATTTTCTTTTGTTTTAATAATGTCCGGGACACTGCTCTGTGCAAATGAACTCGATCACTTAAAAGTAATCAATCCCAACTCTAAGCTTCAGTCACACGGAGCAGTTACGGCTGCAGTCTGCAGCGTCTTGCTGAATACAATGTCTGTGACAGGTGACACAAGGTTCCGATACACACAGATGCAGGAGTGTAGTAATTATGGAAGTAGAGTGGCAACGCTGATCTGATGAGTTTTCATCCCACGTTGGCAAGTTAGAACATTGAGTTCAATGAGTCAGATAAGACTTGCATTTATATAGAAATTTTCACGACCTCAGGACGTCCTAAATAGCTTTACAGCCACTTTACCAAGTATAGTTACTGCTGTAATGCAGGAATTGCGGCAGGCGATTTCTGCACAGCAAGATCACAAAAACAGCAATGTTCTAATGATCAGATACTCTGGTTTAGTGATGTTGATTCAGGGATAACTATTGCCTCCAGGGCGAGCTCACCTCCTCTTCTTCGAAATGGTGGCCGTGGGATCTATTAAGTGTATCTTGATGGGGCAGAGCAGGCCTGGGCTCAGTGCCCCATCTGAAGGAGAAAGAAACATAGCAACATAGAAGATAGGAGCAGGAATAGGCCATTCGGCCCCTCGAGCCTGTTCCGTCATTTAATGAGTTCATAGCTGATCACACAAATTCAGTACACTGTCCCTGCTTTCTCGACATATCCCTTGATCCCTTTAGCCTTAAGAAATATATCTAACTCCTTCTTAATTAGATTTAATGAATTGGCCTCCACTGCCTTCTGTGGTAGAGAATTCCACAGGTTCACCACTCGCTGGGTGAAGAAAGTCCTCCTCATCTCAGTCCTAAATGGCTTACGCCTTATCCTTAGACTGTGACCCCTGGTTCTGGAATCCCCGGCTATCAGGGACATCCTTCCTGCATCTAGTCTTTCCAATCCTGTTAGAATTTTATATGTTTCAATGAGATCCCCTCTCATTCTTCTAAACTCCAGCGAGTATAAGCCCAATCGACCCAATCTCTCCGCATACGTTATTCCTGCCATCCCAGGTATCAGTCTGGTGAATCTTCGCTGCACTCCCTCCATGGCAAGAACATCCTTCCTCAGATAAGGCGACCAAAACTGCACACAATACTCAAGATGTGGTCCCTCCAAAGCCCTGTACAACTGCAGCAAGACATCCTTGTTCCTGTACTCGCACCCTCTCGCTAAAAAGGCCAACATACCATATTTTGCCCAATTCTGGGCACCCGCCATTAGGAAGAACGGGAGGATTTTGGCGAGAGTACGGAATGATTTATTAGACTTTTTCCAGGGCTGAGGAGTTAAAGTCACGTGTATAGTCTGGAGAAGCGGGGCTGCTCTCTTTAGAGCAGAGAAGGCTAAGAGGAGATTTGATAGAGGTGTTCAAAATCATGAAACGTTTATATAGAGTAAATAAAGAGAAACTGTTTCCAATATCTGAATGTTCGATAGCCAGGCGGCACAGATTTAAGGCGATTGGCAAAAGAACCAGCGGCGACAGGAGGGAAAACATTTTTACGCAACGAGTGCCTGATAGGGTGGTGGAAGCAGATACAATAGTAGCCTTCAAAAAGGAATTGGGTAAATGCTTGAAGGAGAAATTATTGCAGGGATATGAGGAAAGAGCCGGGAATGGAACCAACTGGATTACTCTTCGAACGAGATGACGCAGTCTAGATGGGCAGAATAGCCTACTTCTGTGCTGTGCTATTCTAAGTTACTATGATTACACTGCTCCTGCTTGAGTCCAGGGATTACATTCCTAGGGCCGCCTAGATTAAACTGCTCCCGCCGCAGTCCAGGAATGTCATTCCTAGGGCAACCTAGATTACACTGCTCCCGCCTCTGTCCAGGAATTAATTCCCATGGTATTCTGTATTGCCGGAAACTAGAACAGCAACAACAACAACTTGTTTCTACCCAGCCAGAAATGTTGTGGTGCTTAATAGAGGGGAAGGCAAAATAAGAGGAGCAAAGATTTGACACCAAGGAATCAAAGCAAACAACTCAAATTATTTGCGAATTACACAAATACCCTATAAACATCTATACACGCCTTGAAACCCACTGGAAACATTCGAACTCTCGCATAAACATACTCACAGAACCATGCCCATCAGTCAACATGGCCGACTTCTCCATCCCCATCGCTGGGTATGTCCTGTTCCACCAGAGGTAGGTGCCCAGTGGAATGCTGTCGAGTGGGAGAGACCCTGGGACTCCTCAACATTGCACCTGGCGATAATGAAGTGTCATGGCTTCAGGTCAGACATAGACAGGGAAACGTCCAGCTGATTACCACCTACCGTCCGCTGCCAACCGATGAATCTGCACAACCTCATGCTGAACACCTTGATGGAAGCACGGTGAGTGAAAGGGCACAGAATGTACTCTGGATGGTGGTGGGACTTCAGTGGTCATCAACAAGTGTAAATCTGTAGTACCAACACTGACCGAGCTGGCGACGGCATGAGCAACATATCTGTCAGACTAGGTTGATGGTAGGACGCGAGAATGCTAACATGAGAGAACAGCCTGCTTGACCTCATCCTCACCAATTTAACTATCGCAGCTGCATCTGTCCATGACAATATTGGTAGAATTGACCACTGCACAGTCCTTGTAGAGAATACGTCTCGCCTTCACACTGAGGACACCCTCCATTATACCATGTGCCATTAACAACATGTTCAGTGGGATAAGATTACAAAGGGTCTGGCGCTACCACACCTAGCAGATCAGCTTAGATCAAAGATCTGCAAACCCTGTCATATCCAGTCCTGAATGGTGGTGAAAAATTAAGCAATTTCCCCATAGCCCTGCAAATGTCACCTTTCCGAGTACAGATCCAATTCCCTTTTGAAAGTGACTATTTCATCTGCTTTCAGAGAGCAAATTCCAGATCACAACAACTTGCTGTGATAAAAAAAATATTCTCGTCTCCCCCATTGTTCTTCTTATTTATTCCATTAAAACCCCTCATAATTTGAACACCTCTACTAAACGTGCACTTAATGTTCTGCGTTGTAAGCGAAACAATCCCAGCATCTCCAATCTCTCCACCTGATTGAAGTCCCTCATCCCTTGTGTCTTTATATTAAATACACACCACTCAAGTGCCAAACAATGACCAGCACCAACAAGTGAGAGTGAAGACCATCTCCACTTCAGAGACAATGGCATTTCCATCTCCGAATCAGCCACCATCAACATTCAACAGGTCGGCATTGATGAGAAACTGAACTGGAACAACCACATAAATGTAAGTGTTACCAGATCTGTTCAGAGGATGGGTATTCTGTGGTGAGTGGCCCAAAGCCTCTCCACCACCTATAAGGCAGAAATCAAGAGTATGATGTAATACTCTCTGTAGACATACCTAGCACAAAGGAAGACGGTTGTGGTTGTTGGAGGTCAATCATCTCAGCCCCAGGACATCACTGCAGGAGCACCTCAGGGCAGTGTCCTAGTCCCAAGTATCTTCAGCTGCTTCAGCAATGCAACAAGACCTGGACGACGTTCAGGCTTGGGCTGGTAATTGGCTGGTAACATTCACGCCATAATAGTGACACAATGACTATCTCCAACAAGCGAGCGTCTAACCACCGCCCCTTGACTATCAACGGCATTACCATCGCCGAATCCCCCGTCATCAACATCCTGGGGTCACCATTGATCAGAAAGTTAACTGGACCAGCCACATAACTACTGCAGCAACAAGCACAGTTCAGAGGCAAGCTATTCTGCGGCGAGTGTCTCACCTTCTGACTCCCCAAAGCCGTTCCACCACCGACAAGTCACAAGTCAGGAGTCTGATGGAATACTTTCCACTTGCCTGGATTTGTGCAGCTCAACACTCAAGAAGCTCGACACCATCCAGGATAAAGCATCCCACTTGATCCCACCCCATCCAGCACCTTAAACCTTCACTCTCTACACTACCAGCGCACTGTAGCTGCAGTGTGCACCACCTACCAGATGCACTGCTGCCAAGGCTTCTTCGGCAGCACTTCCCAAACCCGCGACCTGTACGATCTAGAAGGACAAGGGCAGGAGGCGCTTGGGAACACCGTCTCCTGCATGTTCCCCTGCAAGTCACACACTATCCTGACTTGGAAATTAATCGCCGTACCTTCATCGTCGCTGGGTCAAAATCCTGGAACTCCCTCCCTAACAGCACTGTGGGAGCACCTTCACCACAAAGACTGCAGAGGTTCAAGAAAGCGTCTCACCACCACCTTCTCAAGGGCAATTAGGCATGGACAATCAATGCTGGCCTTGCCAGCGACGCCCACATCCCAGGAGCGAATGAAGACAGAGGGAGGACAGGTGTGTAAGACTCTAATAATTCTAATAATTTTATTGAACTCTTATGTATGTTCTTATAATGTAACTCCGCCCCGTGTAATTTCCACAAATGTAAGTCTGCCCCTGTGTAATTTCCCCCAATTTAACTCCGCCCCCTGTGTAATTTCCCCCAATGTAAGTCTGCCCTTGTGTAATTTCCCCCAGTGTAACTCCACCCCGTGTAATTTCCCCAATGTAAGTCTGCCCCTGTGTAATTTCCCCAATGTAACTCCGCCCCCTGTGTAATTTCCCCCAATGTAACTCCGCCCCTGTGTAATTTCCCCCAATGTAAATCCGCCCATGTGTAATTTCCCCAATGTAACTCCGCCCCGTGCATTATCCCCCAATGTAACTCCACCCCTGTGTAATTTACCCCAATGTAACTCCGCCCCTGTATAATTTCCCCCAATGTAAATCCGCCTCTGTGTAATTTCCCCCAATGTAACTCCACCCTGTGTAATTTCCCCCAATGTAAGTCAGCCCCTGTTTAATTTCCCCAATGTAACTCCGCCCCTGTGTAATTTCCCCCAATGTAACTCCGCCCCCTGTGTAATTTCCCCCAATATAACTCCGCCCCTGTGTAATTTCCCCCAATGTAACTCCACCCTGTGTAATTTCCCCCAATGTAAGTCTGCCCCTGTTTAATTTCCCCAATGTAACTCCGCCCCCTGTGTAATTTCCCCCAATATAACTCCGCCCTGTGTAATTTCCCCCAATGTAAGTCTGCCCCTGTTTAATTTCCCCAACGTAACTCCGCCCCTGTGTAATTTCCCCCAATGTAACTCCGCCCCCTGTGTAATTTCCCCCAATATAACAACGCCCCTGTGTAATTTCCCCCAATGTAAATCCGCCCTTGTGTAATTTCCCCCAATGTAAATCCGCCCTTGTGTAATTTCCCCAATGTAACTCCGCCCCGTGCAATTTCCCCCAATGTAACTCCGCCCCTGTGTAATTTACCCCAATGTAAGTCCGCCCCTGTATAATTTCCCCCAATGTAAAACCGCCCCTGTGTAACTTCCCCCAATGTAACTCTGCCCTTGTGTAATTTCCCCCAATGTAAGTCTGCCCCTGTTTAATTTCCCCCAATGTAAACCCGCCCCTGTGTAATTTCCCCCAATGTAACTCTGCCCTTGTGTAATTTCCCCCAATGTAAGTCCGCCCCTGTGTAATTTTCCGCAATGTGACTCCGCCCCTGTGTAATTACCCCCAATGTAAGTCCGCCCCTGTGTAATTTCCCCAATGTAACTCTGCCCCTGTTAAATTTCCCCAATGTAACCCCGCCCCGTTCAATTTCCCCCAATGTAACTCCGCCCCTGTGTAACTTCTCCCAATGTAACTCCGCCCCTGTGTAATTTCCCCAATGAAACTCTGCCCCCTGTGTAATTTCCCCCAATGTAACCCTGCGCCTGTGTAATTTTCCCCAATGTAACTCCGCCCTTGTGTAATTTCCCCAATGTAACTCCGCCCCTGTGTAATTTCCCTCAATGTAACTTCGCCCCTGTGTAATTTCCCCCAATATATCCCCACCACCGTGTAAGTTACCCCAATATTACTCCGCCCCTGTGTAATTTCCCCAATGTAACTCCACCCCTCTGTAATTTCCACCATTGTAACTCTGCCCCTGTGTAATTTCCCCCAATGTAAATCCGCTCCTGTGTAATTTCCCCCAATGTAACTCCGCCCCTGTGTAATTTCCCCCAATATATCTACACCACCGTGTAATTTACCCCAATATAACTCGGCCCCTGTGTAATTTCCCCAATGTAACACCGCCCCGTGTAATTTCCCCAATGTAACTCTGCCCCTGTGTAATTTCCACCAATGTAACTCCGCCCCTGTGTAATTTCCCCCATTGTAACTCTGCCCCTGTGTAATTTCCCCAATGTAACTCCGCCCCTGTGTAATTTCCACCAATGTAACTCTGCCCCTGTGTAATTTCCCCAATGTAACTCTGCCCCTGTGTAATTTCCCCAATGTAACTCCGCCCCTGTGTAATTTCCCCCAATGTAACTCCGCCCCTTGTGTAATTTCCCCCAATGTAACTCCGCCCCTGTGTAATTTCCCCCAATGTAACTCCGCCCCTGTGTAATTTCCCCAATGTAACTCCGCCCCTGTGTAATTTCCCCAATGTAACTCCACCCCAGTGTAATTTCCCCCAATGTAACTCCGCCCCTGTGTAATTTCCCCAATGAAACTCCGCCCCCTGTGTAATTTCCCCAATGTAACTCCGCCCCTGTGTAATTTCCCGCAATGTAACTCCGCCCCTGTGTAATTTCCCCCAATGTAACTCCGCCCCTTGTGTAATTTCCCCCAATGTAACTCCGCCCTTGTGTAATTTCCACAATGTAACTCCGCCCTTGTGTAATTTCCCTCAATGTAACTCCGCCCCTGTGTAATTTCCCCAATGTAACTCCGCCCTTGTGTAATTTCCCTCAACGTAACTCCACCCCTGTGTAATTTCCCTAATGTAACTCCGCCCCTGTGTAATTTCCCTCAACGTAACTCCGCCCCTGTGTAATTTCCCCCAATATATCTCCACCACCGTGTAATTTCCCCCAATGTAACTCCGCCCCTGTGTAATTTCCCCCAATATATCTCCACCACCGTGTAATTTTCCCCAATGTAACTCCGCCCCTGTGTAATTTCCCCCATTTTAACTCCGCCCCTGTGTAATTTCCCCCATTGTAACTCCGCCCCTGTGTAATTTCCCTCAACGTAACTCCGCCCCTGTGTAATTTCCCCAATATATCTCCACCACCGTGTAATTTCCCCCAATGTAACTCCGCCCCTGTGTAATTTCCCCCAATGTAACTCCGCCCCTGTGTAATTTCCCCCAATGTAACTCCGCCCCTGTGTAATTTCCCCCAATGTAACTCCGCCCCTGTGTAATTTCCCCAATGTAACTCCGCCCCTGTGTAATTTCCCGCAATGTAACTCCGCCCCTGTGTAATTTCCCCCATTGTAACTCCGCCCCTGTGTAATTTCCCCCATTGTAACTCCGCCCCTGTGTAATTTCCCCAATGTAACTCCACCCCAGTGTAATTTCCCCCAATGTAACTCCGCCCCTGTGTAATTTCCCCAATGAAACTCCGCCCCCTGTGTAATTTCCCCAATGTAACTCCGCCCCTGTGTAATTTCCCGCAATGTAACTCCGCCCCTGTGTAATTTCCCCCAATGTAACTCCGCCCCTTGTGTAATTTCCCCCAATGTAACTCCGCCCTTGTGTAATTTCCACAATGTAACTCCGCCCTTGTGTAATTTCCCTCAATGTAACTCCGCCCCTGTGTAATTTCCCCAATGTAACTCCGCCCTTGTGTAATTTCCCTCAACGTAACTCCACCCCTGTGTAATTTCCCTAATGTAACTCCGCCCCTGTGTAATTTCCCTCAACGTAACTCCGCCCCTGTGTAATTTCCCCCAATATATCTCCACCACCGTGTAATTTCCCCCAATGTAACTCCGCCCCTGTGTAATTTCCCCCAATATATCTCCACCACCGTGTAATTTTCCCCAATGTAACTCCGCCCCTGTGTAATTTCCCCCATTTTAACTCCGCCCCTGTGTAATTTCCCCCATTGTAACTCCGCCCCTGTGTAATTTCCCTCAACGTAACTCCGCCCCTGTGTAATTTCCCCAATATATCTCCACCACCGTGTAATTTCCCCCAATGTAACTCCGCCCCTGTGTAATTTCCCCCAATGTAACTCCGCCCCTGTGTAATTTCCCCCAATGTAACTCCGCCCCTGTGTAATTTCCCCCAATGTAACTCCGCCCCTGTGTAATTTCCCCAATGTAACTCCGCCCCTGTGTAATTTCCCGCAATGTAACTCCGCCCCTGTGTAATTTCCCCCATTGTAACTCCGCCCCTGTGTAATTTCCCCCATTGTAACTCCGCCCCTGTGTAATTTCCCCCAATGTAACTCCGCCCCTGTGTAATTTGCCCCAATGTAACTCCGCCCCTGTGTAATTTCCCGCAATGTAACTCTGCCCCTGTGTAATTGGCCCAAATGTAACTCCGCCCCTGTGTAATTTCCCCCATTGTAACTCCGCCCCTGTGTAATTTCCCCCAATGTAAGTCCGCCCCGTGTAATTTCCCCAATGTAACTCCGCCCCTGTGTAATTTCCCCCAATGTAACTCCGCCCCTGTGTAATTTCCCCCAATGTAACTCCGCCCCTTGTGTAATTTCCCCAATGAAACTCCGCCCCTGTGTAATTTCCCGCAATGTAACTCCGCCCCTTGTGTAATTTCCCCCAATGTAACTCCGCCCCTGTGCAATTTCCCCCAATGTAACTCCACCCCTTGTGTAATTTCCCCCAATGTAACTCCGCCCTGTGTACTTTCCCCCAATGTAACTCCGCCCCTGTGTAATTTCCCCCATTGTAACTCCGCCCCTGTGTAATTTCCCGCAATGTAACTCCGCCTCTGTGTAATTTCCCCCATTGTAACTCCGCCCCTGTGTAATTTCCCGCAATGTAACTCCGCCCCTCTGCAATTTGCCCCAATGTAACTCCGCCCCTGTGTAATTTCCCGCAATGTAACTCCGCCCCTGTGTAATTTCCCCCAATGTAACTCCGTCCCTGTGTAATTTCCCCCAATGTAACTCCGCCCCTGTGTAATTTCCCCCAATGTAACTCCGCCCCTTGTGTAATTTCCCCCAATGTAACTCCGCCCCTTCTGTAATTTCCCCCAATGTAACTCCGCCCCTGTGTAATTGCCCCCAATGTAATTCCGCCCCTTGTGTAATTTCCCCCAATGTAACTCCGCCCCTGTGTACTTTCCCCCAATGTAACTCCGCCCCTGTGTAATTTCCCCCAATGTAACTCCGCCCCTTGTGTAATTTCCCCCAAAGTAACTCCGCCCCTGTGTAATTTCCCCCAATGTAACTCCGCCCCTGTTTAATTTCCCCCAATATACCTCCGCCCCTTGTGTAATTTCCCCCAATGTAACTCCGCCCCTGTTTAATTTCCCCCAATATACCTCCGCCCCTTGTGTAATTTCCCCCAATGTAACTCCGCCCCTTGTGTAATTTCCCCCAATGTAACTCCGCCCTGTGTACTTTCCCCCAATGTAACTTCGCCCCCGAGTAATTTCCCCCAATTTAACTCCGCCCCTTGTGTAATTTCCCCCAATATAACTCCGCCCCTTGTGTAATTTCCCCCAGTGTAACCCCGCCCCTGTGTAATATCCCCCAATGTAACTCATGATAAAAATTGGCCCTTAGTGTTAGGGGGGATTAAATATGTGGGGTTACGGGGTTACTGGGATAGGGCTTGGGTGGGATGGCTGTCGGTGTAGGGACCGGGTGCTGGGGTTTGTCTGATCAGCCATGATCTCGTTGAATGGCGGAGCTGGCTCGAAGGGCCGAATGGCCTACTCCTGCTCCTAGTTTCTATGTTTCTATGTTTCTGTTAATATTAATGACACTTACACATATTAAACCTAAGAATCTACAATATAAGTGGATTCTAAGACGTCGTAATCTGGAGAATATTAGAACCTGCTGAACAGACTTTAATGCAATAATAAACTGTCGTAATGCACAAGGTGCTTTCTTGGCTCCGGGTCAGATGGTCAGGAGAACAACTGGATACAATCGACTAAAAAGTATTAGAAAATGTGAGATAATGAGGTACTAACCGTAATAAGAAGAATCGACAAAGAACAGAAAACATCGTGCAGACTCGCTAAAGAGAATTATAACATTTACACGGTGACCTCATATGTTAACATGTTACATATTAATCAAAAATAATCAGAACGTGTTGACACGTTATCATCACGTTAGCAACACGATATTTAGACTATCAAAGGTTCGACATGCAAAAGTTCTAGCGGACTTGAACTTCTAGCTTTGCCCACTCTAGGTATATTAAAATTAAAGTCTTAGAACTTTTCCTGGTGAGTGCTCCCATCACCATCTGTCGGTACCGGTAATCGCTTGGTCACTGTAGGTAGTGACACGTGCAATATGATTGAAAACCTTAATTCAGACGTTTCAGAGTTTCCTAGTTTATGAACTTGTTCGATGGGTTCTGGATACGGACTAGACTGCAAAAATCCAAATGTATATTTAGCCTATTATGAGGCAAAAACCTCATACTCTCCACTTACCGAATGGATGCAGCTGCCAGAACATTCAAGAAGTCAGGCGACAAAATTGGACGCAATACTCTAGCTGGGGCCTAACCAGTGTTTTACTGAAGTTTATCTTAACTTCCTTGCTTTTGTACTCTATGCCTCTATTTATAAAGCCAAGATATTTGTATGCCTTTTTAACAGCCTTATCAACTTGTCCTGCCACTCTCAAAATGTTGTGCTCGTGCATCCCCAGGACTCTCTGTTCCCGCACCCGCTTTAAAATTGTACCAATTACTTTAATTTGCCTCTCCTCGTGCTTCCTTCCAAAATGCATCACTTCACACTTCTCTGCGTTAAATTGCAATATGTGACACCTGTTTATGCCTGTATTTGTGTTCGTGGGGTTCAACAAAGATTCCCCCTCCCTCTTTTCCGGCTGTTATGCATCGTCACAATCTCTTCCCAGCGCGCGCTATGAATCATTTCCTTACGCTGCAAATCTTAAAGCAACTGAGAGTGAAGTGTTTGGTAGTTTTGTAAAGCTACCGTTTGAAAAATAATACCTTATAGATTGAAATCAGGAATGAAGGACATACTCATGGAGACAGGACTGAAACCCGCATGAGGTGGTTCCCCCGTGGCACTAACCACGCTATCCATGTGATTCATTTCAGCATAGTGGAATGGCGCCGTCTGTTAGTTTCAGTCTGATGGTAATCTAACGGGTTCAGCAGATATTGAGCAGGTGAAGGTGCTCATATCCCTCCGAGAAATTGCCAATAAAGTCGTCTGATGACGGTAAGTTATTAACCTGAAGTGACAATATATCGGTTTTAATATAGATGAACACGTTCAGTATATTTCACTCACTCTCACTGAGACTGAGCTGGTTGACGAGTGATCGGGTTTGATTAACCATCTGTTGGGGACACACAAGAGAAAGGCTTCCTCTGGTCTCTTTGTGGAAATCTCGACGGAAAGCTGTTTTAACGAAACCGTAAGCTTATTCTTTTAGATTGCCTTCACCAGTTCGTTAGAAATAGCGGCCAGAGGAAATCTATCGCACACAGCGGAAAGCTCACTGTAACCACGAAATGTACCTGACAATAAAGTTCAAGTTCTCGCTGAGCCGTAACACACCGGCAAAGAACCAACACTCAGTGTGACAGATTTGGGCCCATTAAATAAAGCCCCAAACCTCAGCAAACTTAAAGCTTTCCTCACATCAGAGGCTCCCACTGAGTGACTGATTCCACGTTGAAGTATCAAGCTGTGACTCAAAGGGCTTCAAGTGACCCAGGACCATCATTTGAATCTCCTTTCAGGATATGGCGGGTGAATTGGAGATTCCGTCTTGGAGCGGAACAATGAGACCAGGAAGTGACGTTGAACCAATAGGAGCCTCTGACGGGGTCTATTCCGGTTCGCGATTGGACTTTTAACCGGACCGACAAGTTCGGGCTCGGCAGCGGCCATGTGGATATTCAGCGCCTGGTGTGTGTTTGGGGTGTTTATTGTCGGTAAGGATGAATCCAATCATGTCGTGTTCAAAGTAAAGTGGTAATATTATTTAATTGACACCTATTAATACTCGGTCTTATCTTGTTCTTCAAAACATGTTACAGGTCAGAGTGATGGAGATTCTGTTACTCAGTCCCAGTCTTCAGAGAGCAGGAGAGAAGGTGAAGCGGTGACTATAAGATGTACCTATAGTACCGCAGCCAACGACTATTATTTATATTGGTACCGGCGGCAACCAGAGAAGGGGCTCCAGTTTGTAATCAGGAGACGGGCCTTGTATACAGAAGAACGGAAAGGAGAAGGTTTTGGAATCCGTTTCTCTGCTGAGCTCCAGACCTCGTCTAACTTCACCAGTTTAACCATCTCCGGGCTGCAGGTGACTGACGCTGCCATATATTACTGCGCCCTGGGACTCACAGTGATGGAAAACAGTCTCAGCCATGTACAAAAACTGCCATTGGACTGTAGGGCGGAGCTCCTGTCTGTTGGGGTTGTGTGGAATCGCGGGCAGATGCAGCCACAATGAGCAGCGCGCTGTCAGGCGCTCAAACACACACCGAGAGGAAACCACATTAACCTCGGATCAAACTGTCACCCAACTGTTTCCAGGAGCGGCCGAGAAAACAAACTGCATAATCCAATCGGCCCGAAAGATCGATCACAGGATCAACCGACCGGTTAAACTGTTCTTTCTGCGTCTGATCGGCTGTTTCCTTTAAAATTGTGGATCGATTTTCAGATCAGCTCCGAGAAGGAGGATGTTAATAGGACAAGTAAAAAAATAAAAGATAAGTCTAGAGGAGGTGAAAATGGATGCAGTAGAATTATTACCAGCATCTGCTGTCCTTAAAAATGGGAGCAGTGGTTATGATCTGAAATTGTTGAACGTAGTGCGGAAGGCTGTGAAGTGCCTTATCGAAACCGAACTATCCCTTAGTTTCTACTGTTCGGTTTTACTGCCACCATGTGGCCAAAGATAACCATTGCACCTAACGTGAAAATGGATGCCTGTAACTGTTTCTGATATTAATGTGTCAAGAAACAGCTTACACTGATGTACCACCTCATCACCTTCTCCGGGATATCGCAAAGGAGTTAAAGTGCAACTAATTGCAGATGTACGAGGCCGATCTGCGCGCAGAAAGATCAGCAAAAGTGGCTCGATTCCTGTTAATGTATTTCTGTTGAACTTGTTTGAAGGGAGGAATATTGACCGGGACACAGTGTGGGTCCCTGTAAGCTTTAATGTCCAGCTCAGCAGACAAAGTTCGGTGGGAATAGGTTATTGGTTCATGATATTACCTGGAAGATAGGGCCTTTTCAGTACTGCACCGATTGTAAGCCTCATTAATAAGCTTGGGTTCTGAAGATGAAGTGGAATCCACAAGATACTGATTCTGAAACTAGATTCAATTCACTTTAGCCAAGATGCTCGTAAAATGCGAAATGGGTTCTGTTGCCATTTTGAATCCACTGTGTTAAAATAATACCGGTTAATATCGTTACCAAAAAGAAGGCAGAGGGGTGACCTTGTAGATGTCTATAAAATTAAGAACGGTTTCGAGAGAGTGGATACAGAGAGAATGCTTCCACTTGTGGGGAAGAGCTTAACTACAGGCCATCAATATAAGATAGTCACCAAGAAATCCAATAGGGAATTCAGCAGAAAACTCATTATCCAAAGAGTGGTGAGAATGTGGAACTTGCTACCACAGGGAGTGGTTGAAGCGAATAGTATAGATGCATTTAAGGGGAGGCTGGGCAAACAAATGAGGGAGAAGGGAATAGAGGGTTACGCTGATAGATTTAGATGAGGAAAGACGGGATGAGGCTCGAGTGGAGCACATACAAAGGCATGGACTGTTCGGGGCGAATGGCGTGTTTCTGTCCCGTGTAGCCTGTGTAATACTATGTAATCCATTAAGCATACATATATTAATGTCACAAATAGCAACTTCAAGAGTGCAATTACAAAACTTGTGGTTAGTGCAATTTAAATTCATAGAATCTTGAGTCTTATGGCACAGACGGAGGCCATTTCTCCCATCGTGCCTATGCTGGCTCTTTGAAGCAGCTATTCAGTCAGTCCCAGTCCCCTGCACTTTCTCCAAAGCCTTGTAAATCTTTCCTTTTCAAGTATTTATCTAGTTCCCTTTTGAATTTAATATTGAATCTTGAAGCAGTGCATTCCAGATCATTACACGCTGCGTTAAAACATCTCATCACCCCCCTGGTTATTTTTCAAATTAGCTTAAATCTGTGTCCTCAGATTACGGCCCCTCCTGTAGGGACACCCGTCGGGACCTCGCAAGTGCCGGTTTCAAACAATGGAAGCGCATGCGCTGAAAACCAGCACTTCCGATCTGTCAAGAATCTTCTTGGCAGATCGCACGCCTGCCCTGAAGAAGGGCCTCTGCGGGTGGAGAGTTCCTCTTTCTGCAGAACCTCCGCCCGCTGAAATCCCTTAAAAATCTTACGCCTGTTAAAAGCAGGCGAAAGGCCTGCTTTTACCAGTATAAGAGCTTAAAAGGTGAAAAATATTTTTTTCACTCATTTATAATTGTAAAATACTTTTTTAAAAAGGGAAGTTTATTTTTAGCACTGCAAACGTTTTTTATTGAAAAAAATTAATTTTTGTTTAAAATATTTAATTTAATGTAATTGTAACTAATTTTAAAAACGTGATTTGTTTTTAAAGTTATTTAATGTTTTGATGTGTTTTTGGAGTAATCTCCATTCATACTTTTGATAGGTCTAAGCTGTCAAAAGTATGAAGGGAGATTCCCTTCTTTCATTGGATCCCCATGGCCCACGTGATCCCAGGGAGGCTTGCGAACCGCATGCGCCCCTGGGATACCTGGGCCCTGCGCATTTCGTAGAACAGAAGCCCAGGAGCGGAAGTGGCCGGACCTCTGGAGCCCTCAGGTAAGGGCGTAGATTTTTTCCAGATCGGAGACCTCTGCACGCAAGAAGCCTCCGAACGGAAAATACGGGCCTTTATCTCACTGTCAAGTCTATCACAACCCTTCATTATTTTGAACACCTCTATTAGATCTCCCTTTAATCTTCACTGCTCTAAGTCGAACAATCACAAGTTCTCTAGTCTCCGCATAACTGAAGTCCCCCATCACTTGTACAATTCTATAAAATCTCCCCTGTACCTTATCCAAGGAGCTGACATCCATCCTGAAGTGTGGCTGAATTAATTTGAATCAATATTTCTCCTAGAGATTATTCCTCCGGATAGATGATCTCTGGAAATTGGACTGAGACGCAATCTGAGCATGATTAATATTGATAATAAAATTAATTGACATGATAGGTTACACAGTGCCCTAGGTACTCAGCAATATCGGCCTCTGCATGTTTCATGTTTCAATAAGATCAATGGCGCCACCTACTGCAAGACGCTGAGATTTTCTTAAAAAAGGATTCATAATTTCGTACACAACAACATACATTTACCCAGTGAAGTTCACCGATAGGAGTTTCTCAGAGTAAACCACAAGAGGGACAAGAGATCAGGAGGAACTATGGGCGGAAGGAACAAAACCATTATACAAATTCTGAGGAATTTCTTATGGGAATGTGTAAATTTATTTAGGAAGAAGCTGGAAAAGAAGAAGGGAATCTCAGCAGTAAAAATAGCACGCAACCGCCTCTAATGGTGGAGTACGAGGATCAGCTTCACCTGAGTTTCCAGTGGGCGGCTGCGCAGCTGCGCCGCTCTTACGCCGGGTTGAAACTTGCCACAATGAGCGCAGAGCGCATGAAACCGTCCACATTTCACATGCGTTTACGTGACGTACAGTCGGCCATTCTGCTGTGACGTGCGGCGGCCATGTTTCTGTGATGTACAGCCGGCCATGTTTTTGGGACGTGCCGTCGGCCATGTTTGAATGACTTACTGTCGGCCGTGATTGGGCCACTACTGTTGCCCGTGTTTCTGTGACGTCTCGTCACGTGCAACTATGTTTATATTTTAGTAAAACAGCACGGTTGAAATAAAATATGATTTCAATTTCCACCAAAGAAGCCATCTCACTTTCTTAATAAAATTAAGAGAATTTGCTGCAGTCATAAAGATGCAGACAGCGATGATTAAAACCAGTGGCGAGTTGCGCATGTGCGGAAAGTGCTCCCAAAGTGCAACGCGGCCGAGATCCACACCGGGGCATTTGTGTGCCGCTTAGCATTGTGGGAATTTCTGTCCTTCAATCATTGACAGGGTGTAATGCAACTGAAACACTTTATCCAATTTAGACCAGCCTCCTGAGGGGCTCCTGCCACACGGACCGAGCGCTCCTCATAGACTAATAGAACTTGGTCAGATTTATCCCAGTTAATCTAATGCACGGAAGTTAACTGAGGCGGCCAGAGACCACAAGCAACAAGAACACTAAAAGAGCTCGGAAATCTCTATTTCCCCCGCAGGTCTGCAGAATCATTCAACTACTTTTCTCTTTCATGTCCTCTACCATTCGGTTGTGTGTTTCCAACTCCTCTGTTTCCAAGTTTGGAAAGTTGCATCTATCTTTCCGTGGAACTACAAGAAAGTAATGTTAGAGAATTGCCCCAGCACCAGAACTCATTAAATATCCGGTTTTCAAGGAATACACGGGATGAAATAACAAACACAGGAGGAACATGGGAAACAGATCCTGTCCTATTAACGGATCGACCAGCAGGAGGTTGCTGACGCTGTCAGCAAACCTCTTTCTCGGGGCTGATCGGAACATCGATCCATAACTTTAAGGGAAGTCAGCTGATCAGAAGCAGAAAGGACAGCTTAACCGATCGATTCATTCAGTGATCGATCTTTCGGGCCGATTGGATTATGCAGTTTGTTTTCTCGGCCGCTCCTGGAATCAGTTGGGTGACAGTTTGATCCGAGGTTAATTTGGTTTCCTCTCGGTGTGTGTTTGAGCGCCTGACAGCGCGCTGCACATTGTGGCTGCATCTGCCCGCGATTCCACACAACCCCAACAGACAGGAGCTCCGCCCTACAGTCCAATGGCAGTTTTTGTACAGGGTGAGACTGCTTTCCATCACTGTGAGCGCCAGAGAGAAGGCGCAGCAATACACGGCAGCGTCAGTCAGCTGCAGCCCGGAGATGGTTAAACTGGTGAATTTAGTCGAGGTGTTGAGCGCTACAGAGAAACGGGTTTTAGCAAATTCTGCTTTATCTTCAGCACCGTCCGAGAATTTGCTCAGTATAAACTCGGTCTGTGTGTCTGGGTGTTGCCGGTACCAGTGTAAATAATAATAGCTCACTGTAGTATCATAGCTACAGTTTAAAGTCACCGCTTCACTTTCTGTCTTAACTCCTGAGGACGGCGGCTGAGTGACAGAATCTCCAAGACTCAGATCTGAAAAACATGTTCAAACAGCAAAAGATCAGACCGGCGGGTGCTTAAAATTCAGATTCAAAACATGTTTCGAAAAGAGGGAAAAGGTTAAATGAGTTTGGTCCACAATTACCTTTCAGAAATGCCCCCCACATAGCCCAGATGCTGAGTAGCCGCATTGTCGCAGCCCGATCTGTAAAAGTGGGGTAGGATATTTAAACACACCCGTTCTAATCCCCGCCCTCAATAATCTGCTGTCGTATCTCGGGATGCTCTCACCTCACTTCCTGGTGTCCCCAGTGGTACTGTGAGACCGGTAGGTAGTGAGCTGGCTGCCAGTGAATGGAAACACCCCGAGCTGGGCTAAAGTCAATCTTCGTGTAGGGGATTGGTTAGAGGCCATGTGTGAGAACGAACCCCTTCTCTGATCATTGTAACCGGGAAACTCAGCGATTGTTAATGGTGACAGAAATCATTCCAGCATTAGAGGGACATTCTGAAGTTCAATGGACTTTGGGGGAACTTTGTGTTTCGGGGAGATGTATAAAGGGCTGCACACTATTGCAGGCAGGCACCGCAGGTGCATCAAAAGACAAAAGGGGAGTTAAGGCGCCACAAATGGATTTAGTGGGCCACACCCGCTGTTGTTGAGAATTGTGTTGTGTTTGCCCTTTTAAGAATCTCCCTGCGACTCTCGCAGTGGAGGCTGAATTCTTAATTCTGTTTATTGGTGTGAGAGCGCCCTCTGGTGAGCACTATCTGAAACTCTCAGTGTGGGTTTTTGTGCGGGATCCGCTATATCTCTGAAGCAGTGTAGGGCTCCTGGGGCATAATACACGGCGGTGTCGGAGATCAGGGCCTTGCTGATCGTTAGTTTGGTAATCTAGGTAGTTTGATTGAGCGTAGAAGAGAATCGGTCAGTGAAGTCAGGGTTCAGGATTATTATCCCTGCATAGAGATAAAACATGTACTGTGGAGACTGCCCGGGGTCCTGACTATACCAGAAATCAGAAAGGGTAGAATAGCTTGTTTTCAAGATGCAGTTTAGTGTGCCATTACTTTCCTCTTCAACCGCCATTTCAGGATCCGGCTGTTCCACTGTGTCTTGGAGGCTCCATTCGAAAATAAAATAATAGTAATAGTCAACATCTTAATCACAATGCTCATCATCATTTAACCAATAATAACATGTGGGAAACATCAGTCAGTGGGTGAATAGATTTTTACTGGGGAGGAAATACTTACTGAGGAGTGATAAAATGATCAGGTGCAGTGCGAGATGGTTCCGCATGATAGTCCCTGAATCTGTAATTCTACAGTCGTGGAAACCCTCTGTCGGAGAAGAAAGATAGATCCATGCCCTATTGCAATACTATTCCAACCAATGCCAAACAAGGAACACCGGCAGAAATCTCACCAATAACACAGGGCAGGCAAGGCGGGTCAGAGCGAGAACAGAAAACGGAAGCTACAGGCGGGGCTGTGGCGGGCATTGTTACACCAAGTTTTGTCTTTATCATTTGCAGTTGATAACCGCGCCCTCTGGCGGTGACCCTGAGAAATTTACACTATCAGGGTAATGGGCAGAGTAACGTGTAAGTTCATCCATGGCACCGTTTCCAGCGGCCTGTTATTGGGAGAGGGGTTCCAGACAATTCATCTTTGTAAATAGGGGTGTGGAAATAGGAGTGAGCTTATAGGAAAGGGCATTTTATTTTATTTCTGCATCTCTTTCTTTAGGGCGTTATCTTACCTTTTAGCCTTGTGTTTCTCACTCATTATTTCTCACTTTCTTTCATTTCTCTTCCCCTCCTTGCCTAATCTGCTGTCCTCTACATTCATTATTACACTGTTTCTATATTTCTCTTTCTCTCTCTCGTTCTTTTTTTCCTGCTTTCTCTTTCTTTTCCTCTGTCTATGGTCCCAACTCTCTTCATTTCAGATTTCCTTTAAAGCATGCTCTTCTCTTTTTCCTAACAGTTCCCTGCTCATTCCTTCAACCACCCGAGTATTAAACCGGCCACTCCCAATCCCGTTACTCCAAACGCAGCAGAGCGGCGCTCCCCCTCGGTGCAGGTTTCTGTGCGGACTCTCCTCCTGTTTGTTACACTTTGGGCTGACGGCGCAGAGATAGGTGGCGCTGTCTGTCACTCGCGCGTCTCTCACAGTCAGGGCACTGAGTTTATTGCCTCCCGAGATTGAAGCAGTGACCATCCCGTCTTGATCGGTCCCACTTGTGG
Organism: Somniosus microcephalus; assembly: GCF_052327205.1. Lineage (NCBI taxonomy): Eukaryota > Metazoa > Chordata > Chondrichthyes > Squaliformes > Somniosidae > Somniosus > Somniosus microcephalus. The sequence goes on along the minus strand of NC_140990.1, from coordinate 20,169,299 downwards.
CCATTGCCAGGTGTTGGAGGGTCTGATTCGGGTGCTGTCTGCACCAGTGCAGGACGCCAAACGCCGCGGTAGCGGAGCAGTTGATGAATACAATTCCTTCTTCACTAACACCCACCCGCCGCGGGAGCTGAATCACTTCATTTTCACCCGTCACATCCGTGCAGATCAGAGCGTAAATCAGCAGGCAAATTCTCTAAATCCGGACGATTAACGGATCAGATGAAAACGAGGCTGAAAGAATTGTGCACAGAGGTAAGGTTAGAACTAGAACAAGGCTATTATATTCAGGAGAATTAACAAGGAGACAAACTCTCGCTTCATGTCCAACTCAGAAGGCTTTCTCCTGTCGATATAATGCAACACACTGCGTCTCGGGATTTACCCAGACGGGGCAGCACACACTCAATCTTTCTCACTGACAGCAGCTCACACTGTCTCTGAGATCTCACAGAGCCGCCCACATTCAGTGTTTCTCACTCTTTGTAAAAGCTCCCTCTGTTGGTGCCTCTCTGTATTACTGTGCACCGTCACACCGTTATCTCTCTCCCTCTGTTGGTGTCTCTCTGTATCACTCTACTCAGTCACACCTTTATCATTCTCCCTCTGTTGGTATATCTCTGTATCACTGTGCTCAGTCACAACTTTATCTCGCTCCCTCTATTGGGGTTTCTTTATCACGGTGCTCAGTCACACCTTTATCTTTCTCCCACTGTTGGTGTCTCTCTGTTTCACTGTACTCAGTCACACCTTTATCTCTCTCCCTTTGTTGGTGTCTCTCTGTATCATTGGACTCAATCACACCTTTATCTCTCTCCCTCTGTTGCTGTTTCTCCGTATCACTCACTGTACACAGTTACACGTTCATATCTCTCCTTCTGTTGGTGTCCCTCTGTATCACTGTACTCAGTGACACCTTTAGCTCTCTCCCTCTGTTGGTGTTTCTCTGTATCACTGTGCTCAGTCACACATTTTTCTATCTCCCTCTGTTGGTATCCCTCGGTGTCACTGTGCTCAGTCACACCTTTATCTCACTCCCTCTGTTGGTGTCTCTCTGCATCACTGTGCTCAGTCACAGAATTCCCCCCCCCACCCTCTGTTGGTGTCTCTATATATCACTGTGGTCAGTCACACCTTTATCTCTCTCCCTCTGTTGGAGTCTCTCTGTATCGCTGTGCTCAGTCACAGTTTTTTCTCTCCCCCTCTGTTGGTGTATCTCTGTTTCACTGTGCTCAGTCACACCTTTATCTCACTTCCTCTGTTGGTGTCTCTCTGTATCACTGTGCTCAGTCACAGCGTTTTCTCTCCCCCTCTGTTGGTGTCTCTCTATATCACTATGCTCAGTCACAATTTTATCTCTCCCCAACTGCTGATGTCTCTCTGTATCGCAGATTGTACTCAGACACACCTTGATCTATCTCCATCTGTTGATGCCTCTCTGTATCACTGATTATACTCAAACACACTTTTGTCTCTCTCCATCTCTTGATGTCTCTTGGTATCAGTGATTATACTGATCACACCTTTATCTCTCTCCCTCTGTTGGTGTCTCTCTGTATCACTGTGCTCAGTCACACCTTTATCTCTCTCCCTCTGTTGGTGTCTCTCTGTATCACTGTACTCAGTCACACCTCTATCTCTCTCCATCTGTTGATGTCTCTCTGTATCACTGATTGTACTCAAACACAACTTTATCTCTCTCCACCTGTTGATGTCTCTGTATCACTGATTGTACTCAAACACACCTTTATCTCTCTCCCTCTGTAGGTGTCTCTGTGTCACAGTACTCAGTCACACTTTTATCTATCTCCCTCTGTTGGTGTCTCTCTGTATCACTGTGCTCAGTCACACCTTTATCTCTGTCCCTCTGCTGGTGCCTCTCTGTATCACTGTACTCAGTCACACCTTTATCTCGCTCCCTTTGGTGGTGTGTCTCTGTATCACAGTGCTCAGTTGCACCTTTATCTCTCTCCCTCTGTTGGTGTCTTTCTGTATCACTGAGTTCAGTCACAGTTTTAACTCTCTCCCTCTGTTCGTGTCTCTCTCTTTCACTGCACTTGGGTAAACCTTTTTCTCGCACCCTCTGCTGGTCTCTCTCTGTATCACTGTGCTCAGTCACAACTTTATCTATCTCCCTCTCTTGGAACCTGACTGTATCACTCTCAGTACTCAGTCGCACATTTTTCTCTCTCCCTCTGTTGCTGTCTCTCTGTATCACTCTACTCAGCCGCAACTTTATGTATCTCCCTCTGTTGGTGTCTCTCTGTATCACTGTACTCAGTCACACCTTTATCCCTCTGCTTCTGTTGCTGTTTCTCTCTATCATAACAGGCTACAGGAAGCTAGAGACGGGTTGTTTAGATGGACAGAACAGTAGCAAATTGAATTTAACCCTGAAAAATGTATGGCGATACATTTTGGGAGAACTAACAAGGCAAGGGTATACACAATGAATGATAGGACCCTAGGAAGTACAGAGGATCAGAGGGACCTTGGTGTGCATGTACATAGATCCCTGAAGGCAGCAGGACAGGTAGATAAGTTGGTTAAAAAGGCATATGGGATACTTGCCTTCATTAGCCGAGGCATAGAATATAAGAGCAGGGAGGTTATGATGGAGCTGTACAAACCGCTAGTTAGGCCACAGCTGGAATATTGTGTGCAGTTCTGGTCACCACACTATAGGATATATGTGATTGCATTAGAGAGGGTGCAGAGGAGATTCTCCAGGATGTTACCAGGGCTGGAGCGCTTCAGCTATGAAGAGAGTCTTGAGATGCTGGGGTTGTTTTCCTTAGAGCAGAGAAGGCTGAGGGGTGACCATATAGAGGTGTACAAAATTATGAGGGGGATAAATAGGGTTGATAGAAAGGAATATTTCCCCTTAGCAGGGGTGTCAATAAGCAGGGGGCATAGTTTCAAGGTAAGAGGCAGGAGGATTAGAGGGGATTAGAGGAAAAACTTTTTCACCCAGAGAGTGGTTTGAATCTGGAACGCACTGCCTGAAATGGTGGTTGTGGGAGGAACCCACACAACATTCAAGAAGCATTTAGATGAGCACTTGAAATGGCATAGCATACAAGGCTACGGACCAAGTGCTGGAAAATGGGATTAGAATAGATAGGGCTTGATGGCCGGCGCGGTCTTGATGGGCCGAAGGGCTTCTTTCTGTGCTGTATTACTCTATGACTCTATAACTGCACTACCCACATCCACACACCTAGTCACCCCCTCGAAACATTCAATCAAATTGGTTAGACATGATCTCCCCCTGAGAAAGACAGGCTGAATATCGTTGATTAATTCTTGCCTCCCCAAGTGGAGACTGATTCTGTCCCTCAGATTTTTTTCCAATCATACCCCTACCACTGATGTTAGGCTCACTGGCTTGTAGTTCCCTAGTTTATCCCTACTACCCTTCATGACATTAGCTATCCTCCAATCCTCTGGAACCTCGCCAGTGGCCAGAGAGGTTCTGAATGTTTGTGTCAGAGCCCCTGTTACCTCCTCCCTTGCCTCACACAGCAGCCTGGGATGCAGCTCGTCTGGGCCTGGGGATTAATCCACTTTTAAGCCCGCTAAAACCGCTTGTAACTCCTCCATCTCAATAAATATTTGGTCAAGTATATCAAAATCTCCCTGCCTGATTCTATGCCTACATCGTCCTTCTCCACAGTGAACACAGATGCAAAATATTCTTCCCTCCAGGGCCGACAAACTCACATTCACCCAACCCCGCACAGCCCGCTTCTACCTCCTTCCCAAGATCCACAAACAGGACAGCCTTGGTAGACACATCGTTTCAGGCTATTCTTGCCCCACGGAACTTATATCTTCCTATCTCGACTCTATTTTTTCTCACCTTGTCCAGTTTCTTCCCAACTACATTTGCGACTCTTCCGACACCCTCTGTCACTTTAACAGATTCCAGTTTCCTGGCCCGAACAATCTCCGTTTTACTATTGACGTCCAATGCCTCTACACCTCCATCCACCACCAGGACGGCCTTCGGGCGCTCCATTTCTTCCTTGAACAGTGGCCCAATCAGTCCCCATCCACCAACACCCTCCTCTGCCTGGCTGAACTTGTTCGCACATGGAACAACTTCTCCTTTGACTCCATTCACTTCCTCCAAATTTAAAGTATTGTTATGGGAACCCGCGTGAGCGCTAGCTATGCCTGCCTGTTCATGGGATATTTGGAAAACTCTTTGTTCCAGTCCTACTCAGGTCCCCTCCCTCAACTCTTTTTCCGGTACATCGATGACTGTATTGGTGCCATTCCCTGCTCTCGCCCTGAACTAGATAAGTTCATTCACTTTACTTCGAATTTCCACCCTTCCCTCACCTTCACAAGATCCATCTCTGAATCTTCCCTTCCTTCCTTGACTTCTCCATCTCCATTTCTGGCGATCGGCTTTCAACAAACATCCACTACAAGCCCACTGACCCCCACAGCTACCTGGACTACACTTCCTACCACCCCGCCTCCTGTAAGAACTCTATTCCATTCTTCCAGTTTCTCCATCTCCATCGCATCTGTTCTGACGATGCCACCTTCCATAGCAGTGCTTCCGACATGTCTTCCTTTTTCCTCAACGGAGGATCCCCCTCTACTATGGTTGACATGGCCCTTGACCATGTCAATTCCATTTCCATCACTTCTGCTCTCACCCCTTCCCCTCCCTCCCAGAACCACGATAGCGTTCCCCTTCTCCTAACCTTTCACCACACCAGCCTCTACATTCAACGGATCATCCTCTGCCATTTACACCACCTCCAGCGTGATCCCACCACCTCACCCTTCAGCATTCCGAAGGGACTGCTTCATCCCCGACAACTTGGCCCACTGCTCAATCAACCCTAACAGCCCTTCTCCTTCACCTGGCATCTTCCCGTGCAAGCACAGAAGATGCAACACATGCCCTTTTACCTCCTCTCTTCCCACTGTCCAGGGCCCCAAACACCCCTTCCAGGTGAAACAGCGATTTACTTGTACTTGTTGCAATTTAATATAATGTATTCGCTGCTCACGATGTGGTCTCCTCTCCATTGGGGAAACCAAACGCAGATTGGATGACCGCTTTGTGGAACACCTCCGTTCAGTCCGTAAGTGTGACCCTGAGCTTCTGGTCACCTCTCACTTTAATTCTCCGCTTCACTCCCACTCTGATCGCTCTGTTCTCGGCCTATTACATTGTTCAAATGAAGCTCAACGTAAGCTCGAGGAACAGCACCTCATCTTTCGATTAGGCACTTTACAGCCTTCTGGACTCAATATCGAGGTCAAAAATTCCAGATAATAATCCATGCACCCATTTTTCATGCTGTATGATTTTACCATTCCCATTTGCAACATTTTCACAGTATGTTCTCTCAATTCCTTCCTCCCCTCCTAACCCCAGCCCCCTGCCTCTGCACCCGCTTAATACCTCTTACATTTCCAGCTTTTTCCAGTTCTGATGAAGGGTCCCAGACCTGAAACGTTAACTCTGTTTCTCTGTCCAAAGATGCTGGCTGGCCTTCTGAGTATTTCTAGCATTTTCTGTTGTTATTGCAAAATATTCATTTAAAACCTCACATACATCTTCAGGCTCTACACACACATTGCCATTTTGGTGCCAATGTGCCCTACACTTTCCCTGGTTATCCTCATGCCCTTAATATAATTATAAAACACCTTGGGATTTTCCTTTATTTTGCGCGCCAGTGTTTTTTCATGACCCCTCTTCGCTCACCTAAGTTCATTTTTATATATCCCCCTGCACTTCTTATACTGCTCTAGGGCTTCCACTGTTTTTAGTCCTTTGTATCTGCCAAAAGCTTCCCTTTTTTACCTAATCCATTCTTGTATATCCCTTGACATCCAGGGATCCCTGGAATTGTTTGTCCAACCCTTTAATATTACGGGAGCATGTTGGTGCTGTATTCTCTCTATTTCTTTTCAGAATGGCTCCCACTGCTCTGATGTGGATTTTGCTACAAGTAGCTGATCCCAGTCCACTTTAGCCAGATCCTGGCTTATCTTATTAAAATCGGCCTTCCCCCAATTTAGAACCTTTATTTCCGGTCCATCTTTTTCCTTTTCCATGACTACCTTAAATCTCACCGAATTATGGTCACTGTCACCAAAAAACTCGCCTCATGACACTTCTACCACTTGCCCGGCTACATTCCCTAGAATTAGGTCCAGTACCACCGCCCCCCCCTCTTGTAGGACTTTCTACATGCTGGCTCAAAAAGCTCTCCTGGATGCACTTTAAGAATTCTGCTCCCACTAAGCCTTTCACACTCTGACTATCCCAGTTAATATTGGGGAAGTTGAAATCCCCTACTTTTATTACCCTATTATTCCTACACTTCTCTGAGATTTGCCTACATATCCGCTCTGCTATCTCTCCCTGACTGTTTGGGGGACTACAGTACACTCCCAGCAAATTGCTTGCCCCGTTTTTGTTTTTAAGTTGTACCCATTTGGCCTCATTAGAGGAACCTGCTAAGATATCATCCCTCCTTACTGCAGTATTTGACTCCTTGTTTAATATTACGACACCCCCTCCTCTTTTACACCCCTCTCTGTCTCGCCTGAAGACTCTGTACCCCGGAATATTGAGCTGCCAGTCCTGCCCCTCCATCAACCATGTCTCTGTGATAGCAACAATATCATACTCCCATGTGTACATCAACATCTTCAATTCATCTGCCTTATTCATAAGACTGGTTGCATTAAAATAAATGCCATCCAGCCTCGCCATACTTCCTTGCCCTGTGATATATTTGTTCTGCCTTCCAGACTGACTTGTTTTTCCTCTGTATTTGGCTGTATATCACACCTACTATAGCTCCATTCCGTAGCCCATCCCCCTGCCAACTTAGTTTAACACCCCCGCAAAAGCACTAGCAATCCTCCCCGCAAGGATGTTGGCCCCGCTCCGGTTCAGGTGCAACTCGTCCGACTTGTACAGGTCCCACATTCCAGAAAGGGACGCAGTGATCCAGGAAACTAAAGCCCTCCCTCCTGCACCAACACTTTAGCCACGCGTTCATCTGCTCAATCCTCCTATTCCTATACTCACTAGCACGTGTCACCGGGAGTAATTCAGAGATTACAACATTTGAGGTCCTGCTTTTTAATCTGCTCCCTAGCTCCGTAAATTCTTGTTGCAGGACCTCATCCCTCTTTCTACCTATGTCGTTGGTACCAATGTGAAACACGAGCTCTGACTGTTCGCCCTCCCCCTTCAGAATCTGCTGCAGCCTCACAGTGACATCCTTGACCCTGGCACCAGGGAGGCAAATTACCAACCTGGAGTCACGTTTGCGGCCGCAGAAACGCCAGCCTGCACACCTCACTATTGAGTCTCCATCTACTATTGCCCTTCCACTCTTACTCCTCCATCCGTGTGCAGCTGAGCCACCCAGAGTGCTGTGAACTTGGCTGTGGCTGCACTCCGCAGACGAACCGTCACTTTCACCGTTTTACAACACAGAAAAACGGTTGTTGAGTGAGATGCACTCTGGGGCTTTCCTGACTACCTGTTCTGTGTCTCTCTTTATCAATCAGACTTTCCCCAAATCATGTCCTCCAGAAGTGCCAGTGATATTCTGAAATGTTACATTCCCGTGTTTAAAATCCACCCCCAACAGCCCTTCCCCTTCACCTGGCACCTTCCCGTGCAAGCGCAGGAGATGCAGCACATGCCCTTATACCTCCTCCCATCCCACTGTCCATGGCCCCAAACACCCCTTCCAGGTGAAACAGCGATTTACTTGTTCTTCCTGCAATTTAGTATACTGTATTCGCTGCTCACGATGCGGTCTCCTCTATATTGGGGAGGCCAAACGCAGAAAGCCTGACCACTTTGCGCAACACCTCCGTTCAGTTCGTAAGGGGGGCCCCGAGCTTCCAGTCGCCTGTCAATTTAATTCTGCGCACCAGTCCCACTCAGACCTAACTGTCCTCGGCCTCTTGCATTGTTCCACGGAAGCTCAGTGTAAGCTCGAGGAACAGCACCTCTTTCGATTAGGCACTTTACTGCCTTCTAGACTCAACATAGAATTCAACAATTTCAGATCATAACCTCGGCCCCTATCATATATATCATTTTTTATCCACACTTTTTGTCTGTATCTTTTTTTCTTCTCTCCCACATAGCAGCTGTCTTTAATTCTGCGAGTGCAATTTACACTTCATCTAGAGCCATCATTTGTTTCTTAACCTGTTCCATTACCATCTCCTTTTGCCTTGAATATCTCTTAATGTCTGTTAACCTCTCCTGCCTTCTACCCTATCACAGACCTTCCCTTTTGTTGTTTCAGCCCCTCCCTCCTTACCCAGCCCCTACACTTGCTTAAATATCTCTATCCTTTCCTGCTTTTTTCCAGTTCTGACGAAAGGTCATCGACCTGTTTCACTCTTCACAGATGCTGCCTGACCTGCTGAGAATCTGCAGTATTTTCTTTTGAATTAACAATGTCCGGGACACTGCTCTGTGCAAGTGAACTCGATCACTTAAAAGTAATAAATCCCAACTCTGAGCTACAGTCACCCGGAGCAGTTAGGGCTGCAGTCTCCAGCACCTTGCTGTATACAGAGTATGTGACAGGTGGCACAAAGTTCCGATACACACAGATTCAGGAGTGTAGTGATTATGGAAGTAGAGTGGCAACGCTGATCTGATGAGTTTCCATCTCACGTTCGCAAGTTAGAACATTGACTTCAATGAGTCAGATAAGCGTTGCATTTATATAGAAATTTTCACGACCTCAAGTCGTCCTAAATCGCTTTACAGCCACTTTATGAAGTATAGTTACTTCTGTAATGCAGGAAATGCGGCAGCCAATTTCTGCACAGCAAGATCACTAAAACAGCAATGTTCTAATGACCAGATCCCCTGGTTTAGTGATGTTGATTGAGGGATAAATATTCCCTCCAGGGTGAGCTCACCTCCTCTTCTTCGAAATTGTGGCCGTGGAATCTATTACGTGTATCTTTAGGGGGCAGAGCAGGCCTGGGCTCAGCGCCCCATCTGAAGGAGAAAGAAACATAGCAGCATAGAAGGTAGGAGCAGGAATAGGCCATTCGGCCCCTCAAGCCTGTTCCTGCATTTAATGAGATCATGGCTGATCAACCAAATTCAGTACACTGTCCCTGCTTTCTCCACATATCCCTTGATCGCTTTAGCCTTAAGAAATATATCTAACGCCTTCTTGAATATATTTAATGAATTGGCCTCCACTGCCATCTGTGGTAGAGAGTTCCACAGGTTCACCACTCTCTGGGTGAAGAAATTCCTCCTCATCTCTGTCCTAAGTGGCTTGCGCCTTACTCTAAGACTGTGACCCTGGTTCTGGACTCCCCGGCCATCAGCAACATCCTTCCTGCATCTAGTCTGTCTAGTGCTGTTAGAATGTTATACGTTTCAATGAGATCCCCTCTCATTCTTTTAAACTCCAGCGAGTACAAGCCCAATCGACCCAATCTCTCCTCATACGTCATTCCTGCCATCCCAGGTATCAGCCTGGTGAATCTTCGCTGCACTCCCTCCATGGCAAGAACATCCTTCCTCAGATAAGGCGACCAAAACTGCACACAATACTCAAGGTGCGGTCTCACCAAAGCCCTGTACAACTGCAGCAAGACATCCTTGTTCCTGTACTTGAACCCTCTTGCTACGAAGGCCAACATACCATATTTTGCCCAATTCTGGGCACCAGCCATTAGGAAGAATGGAAGGATTTTGGCGAGGGTATGGAGAGATTTATTAGACTTTTTCCAGGGCTGAGGAGTTAAAGTCAAGTGCACAGTCTGGAGAAGCTGGGCTGCTCTCCTTCGAGCAGTGAAGGCTAAGAGGAGATTTGATAGAGGTGTTCTAAATCATGAAGCGTTTATCTAGAGTAAATAAAGAGAAACTCTTTCCAATGTCTGAATGTTCGATAGCCAGACGGCACAGATTTAAGGCGATTGGCAAAAGAACCAGCGGCGACAGGAGGGAAAACATTTTTATGCAACGTGTGCCTGATAGGGTGGTCAAATGTAAGAAGTCACACAACACCAGGTTATAGTCCAACAGTTTTATTTGAAATCACAAGCTTTCGGAGCGCTGCTCCTTCTTCAGGTGAAGTGGAGAAATGCATAGAGACACAGCTTTTATAGTCAGAGAATCATGTCAGATGTTTACAGGTAACCTTTCCAACTGCCATTTATCACACCTCGGCAGAGAGATAATCACAGCAGTCAAAGGTGTGAATGGTGTCCAAACAGGTCAGTCAGGGAAACATTACATCAAAGAACAATGAGGTGGGGTCACAAGGGGTCAAATATTGCAGATGCTGGGGTCTGTATGAAAAAGCAAGAAAACAGACAAAAAACATTTTTTTTGGCTGGAAATCACAGCAGGTCTGGCCGCATCTGTGTAGAGAGAACAAGCCAATGTCGACTCGAGTCTGGATGACCCTGCATCAGGTGGGGTTACATGTAGCGTGACATGAACCCAAGATCTCGGTTGAGGCCGTCCTCATGGGTGCGGAACTTGGCTATCAGTTTCTGCTCGACGATTTTGCGTTGTCGTGTGTCTCGAAGGCCACCTTGGAGAATGCTTACCCGAAGATCAGAGGCTGAATGTCCTTGACTGCTGAAGTGTTCCCTGACTGGGAGGGAACACTCCTGCCTGGTGATTGTTGCGCGGTGTCCGTTCATCCGTTGTCGCAGTGTCTGCATGGTCTCGCCGATGTACCATGCTCCGGGGCATCCTTTCCTGCAATGTATGAGGTAGACAACGTTGGCCGAGTCACATGAGTATGTACCATGTACCTGGTGGGTGGTGTCCTCACGTTTGATGATGGTATCTGTGTTGATGATCTGGCATGTCTTGCAGAGGTTGCTGTGGCAGGGTTGTGTGGTGTCTTGGTCGCTGTTCTCCTCCAAGCTGGGTAATTTGCTGCGAACGATGGTCTGTTTGAGGTTAGAGGTGTGATAAATGGCAGTTGGAAAGGTTACCTGTAAACATCTGACATGATTCTCTGACTATATAAGCTGTGTCTTTATGCATTTCTCCACTTCACCTGAAGAAGGAGCAGCGCTCCGAAAGCTTGTGATTTCAAATAAAGCTGTTGGACTATAACCTGGTGTTGTGTGACTTCTTACATTTGTCCACCCCAGTCCAACTCCGGCATCTCCACACCATGATAGGGTGGTGGAAGCAGATACAATAGTAGCATTCAAAAGGGAATTGGGTAAATACTTGAAGGAGAAATGATTGCAGGGATATCAGGAAAGAGCCGGGAATGGAACCAACTGGATTGCTCTTCGATGGAGATGATTAGATGGGCAGAATAGCCTACTTCTGTGCTGTGCTATTCTAAGTTACTATGATTACACTGCTCCTGCTTGAGTCCAGGAATTTCATTCCTAGGGCCGCCTAGATTACAATGCACCCGCCACAGTCCAGGAATTTTATTCCTAGGGCCGCCTAGATTACACTGCTCCCGCCGCCATCCAGGAATTTAATACCTAGGGCAACCTAGATTACACTGCCCCCACCGCAGTCCAGGAATTTAATTCCTAGAGCAACCTAGATTACACTGCTCCCGTCTCAGTCCAGGAATTAATTTGCAGGGCCGCCTAGATTACAATACCCCCGCCGCAGTCCAGGAATTAATACCCATGGTATTCCCTATTGCCTGAAACTAGAACAACAACAACAACTTGTTTCTACCCCGCCAGAAATGTTGTGGTGCTTAATAGAGGGGAAGGAAAAATAAAAGGAGCAAGGGTTTGACAACAAGGAATCAAAGGAAACATCTTAAATCATTATCTAATTAAACAAATACCCTTTAAACATCTATACACGCCTTGAAACCCACGGGAAACATTCGAATTCTCGCATAAACATACTCACAGAACCATACCTATCAGTCAACGTGTCCGACATCTCCATCCCCATCGCTGGGTATGTCCTGTTCCACCAGAGGTAGGTGCCCAGTGGAATGCTGTCGGGTCGGAGAGACCCTGGGAGTCCTCAACATTGCACCTGGCGATAATGAAGTGTCATGGCTTCTGGTCAGTCATAGACAGGGAAACGTCCAGCTGATTATCACCTACCGACCTCTGCCAGCTGATGAACCTGCACAACCTCATGCTGAACACCTTGATGGAAGCACTGTGAGTGAAAGGCCACAGAATGTACTCTGGATGGTGGTGGGACTTCATTGGTCATCAGCCAGAGTAACTCCGTAGTACCAACACTGACCGAGCTGGCGACGGCATGAGCAACATATCTGTCAGACTAGGTTGACGGTAGGACGTGAGAATGCGAACATGAGAAAACAGCCTGCTTGACCTCATCCTCACCAATTTACATATCGCAGCTGCATCTATCCATGACAATATTGGTAGAATTGACCACTGCACAGTCCTTGTAGAGAATACGTCTCGCCTTCACACTGAGGACACCCTCCATCACACCGTGTGCCACTACCAGCATGACCAGTGGGATAAGATTACAAAGGGTCTAGCGCTACCACATCTAGCAGATCAGCTTAGATCAAAGATCTGCAGCCCTGTCATATCCAGGCGTGAATGGCGGTGAAAAATTAAGCAATTTCCACATAGCCCTGCAAATGTCACCTTTCCGAGTACAGATCCAATTTCCTTTTGAAAGTGACGATTTAATCTGCTTCCACCACACTTTCAGAGAGTAAATTCCAGATCATAACAACTCGCTGTGATAAAAATAATATTCTCGTCTCCCCCATCGCTCTCTTTATTTATTCTATTAAAACACCTCATAATTTGAACACATCTAATAAACCTGCACTTAATGTTCTGTGTTGTAAGGGAAACAATCCCAGCGTCTCCAATCTCTCAACCTGACTGAAGTCCCCTTATCACTGGTGTCATTATGTTAAATACGCACCACTCAAGTGCCAGACAATGAGCAGCACCAACAAGTTAGAGTGAAAACCATCTCCACTTCAGAGTCAATGGCATTTCAATCTCCGAATCAGCCACAATCAACATTCAACCGGTCGGCATTGATGCGAAACTCAACTGGAACAACCACATAAATGTAAGTGTTACCAGAGCAGGTCAGAGGATTGGTATCCTGTGGTGAGTGGCTCACCTCCTGACTGCGCAAAGCCTCTCCAGCACCTCTAAGGCAGAAATCAAGAGTGTGATGAAATACTCTCTGTAGACATACCTAGCAGAAAGGAAGATGGTTGTGGTTGTTGGAGGTCAATCATCTCAGCCGCAGGACATCGCTGCAGGAACACCTCAGGGCAGTGTCATAGTCCCAGGTATCTTCAGCTGCTTCAGCAATGCAACAAGACCTGGACGATGTTCAGGCTTGGGCTGGTAATTGGCTGGTAACATTCACGCCATAATAGTGACACAATGACTGTCTCCAACAAGCGAGCGTCTAACCACCGCCCCTTGACTATCAACGGCATTACCATCGCTGAATCCCCCGCCATCAACATCCTGGGGTCACCATTGATCCGAAACTTAACTGGACCAGCCACATAACTACTGTAGCAACAAGAACAGTTCAGGGGCAAGCTATTCTGCGGCGAGTGTCTCACCTCCTGACTCCCTGAAGCCGCTTCACCACCTACAAGACACAAGTCAGGAGTGTGATGCAATACTTTCCACTTGCCTGGATTTGTGCAGCTCAACACTCAAGAAGCTCGATAACATCCAGGACAAAGCATCCCACTTGATCCCACCCCATCCAGCACCTTAAACATTCACTCCATACACTACCAGCGCACTGTGGCTGCAGTGTGTACCATCTACCAGACGCACTGCAGCAACTCGCCAAGGCTTCTTCGGCAGCACATCCCAAACCCGCGACCTGTACGACCTAGAAGGACAAGGGCAGGAGGCGCATGGGAACACCATCACCTGCATGTTCCCCTGCAAGTCACACACCATCCTGACTTGGAAACTAATCGCCATTCCTTCATCGTCGCTGGGTCAAAATCCTGGAACTCCCTCCATAACAGCACTGTTGGAGTACCTTCACCACAAAGACTGCAGCAGTTCAAGAAATCGACTCACCATCACCTTCTCAAGGGCAGTTAGGCATGGGCAATAAATGCTGGCCTTGCCAGCGATGCCCACATCCCAGGAACGAATAAAGACAGAGGGAGGAAAGGTGGGTAGGACCCTAATAATTCTAATAATTCTATTGAACTTTTTTCAATATTAATGACACTTACACATATTAAACCTAAGAATCTACAATAGAAATGGGTTCTAAGACGTCGTAATCTAGACAAGATTAGAACCTGCTGAACAGACTTTAATGCAATAATAAACTGTAGGAATGCATAAGGTACGTTCTAGGCTCCGGGTCAGATAGTCAGGAGAACAACTGGATACAAACGACTAAAAAGTATTAGAAAATGTGAGATAATGAGACACTAAACGTAATAAGAAGAATCGACAAAGAATAGATAACATCGTGCAGACTCACTAAAGAGAATTATAACATTTAAACGGTGACCTCATATGTTAACGTGTTACATATTAATCAAAAATAATCAGAACGTGTTGACACGTTATCATCACGTTGGCAACACGTTATTTGGACTGTCAAAGGTACGACACGCAAAAGTTCTGGGGGACTTGAACTTCTGGCTTTGATCACTCTAGGTATATTAAAACTAAAATCTTAGAACTTTTCCTGGTGAGTCCTCCCATCACCACCTGTCGGTACCAGTAATCGCTTGGTCACTGTCGGTAGTGACACATGCAATATGATTGAAAACCTTAATTCAGACGTTTCAGAGTTTCCTAGTTTATGAGCTTGTTCGACGCGTTCTGGATACGGACTATACTGCAAAAATCCAAATGTATATTTAGCCTATTATGAGGCAAAAACCTCATACTCTCCACTTGCCGAATGGATGCAGCTGCAACAACACACCAGAAGTCAGGCGCCAAAATTGGACGCAATACTCTAGCTGGGGCCTAACCTGTGTTTTACTGAAGTTTATCTTAAGTTCCCTACTTTTGTACTCTATGCCTCTATTTATAAAGCCAAGATATTTATATGCCTTCATAGCAGCCTTCTCAACTTGTTCTGCCACTCTCAAAATGTTGTTCACGTGCATCCCCAGGACAATCTGTTCCTGGGCCCGCTTTAAAATTGTACCAATTAGTTTAATTTGAGTCTCCTCGTGCTTCCTTCCAAAATGCATCACTTCACACTTCTCTGCGTTAAATTGCAACATGTGACACATGTTTATGCCTGTATTTGTGTTCGTGGGGTTCAGCCAAGATTCCCCCTCCCTCTTTTTCCGGCAGTTATGCATCGCCACAATCTCTCCCCAGCACGCGCTATGAATCATTTCCTTACACTGCAAATCTTAAAGCAACTGCGAGTGCAGTTTTTGGTCGTTTCGTATTGCTACCGTTTGAAAAATAATACCTTATAGATTGTAATCTGGAATGAAGGACATACTCATGGAGACAGGACTGAAACCCGGATGAGGTGGTTCCCCCGTGGCACGAACCACGCTACCCATGTGATTCATTTCAGCATCGTGGAATGGCGCCTCCTGTTAGTTTCAGTCTGATGGTAATCTAACGGGTTCAGCAGATATTGAGCAGGTGAAGGTGTTCATATCCCTCCGAGAAATTGCCAACAAAGTCGTCTGATGACGGTAAGATATTAACTTGAAGTGACAATATATCGGTTTTAATATAGATGAATATGTTCAGTATATTTCACTCACTCTCACTGAGACTGAGCTGGTTGACGAGTGGTCGGTTTTGATTAACCATCTGTTGGGGACACACAAGGGAAAAACTTCCTCTGGTCTCTCTGTGGAAATCTCGACTGAAAGCTGTTTCAACGAAATCGTAAGCTTATTCTTTTAGATTACCTTCACCAGTTCGTTAGAAATAGCGGCCAGAGGAAATGTGTCGCACACAGCGGAAAGCTCAGTGTAACCACGAAACGTACATGACAATGAAGTTCAAGGTCTCGCTGAGCCGTCACATACCAGCAGAGAACCAACAAACAGTCAGTGTGACAGATTCGGGCCCATTAAATAAAGCCCCAAACCTCAGCAAACTTAAAGCTTTCCTCACATCAGAGGCTCCCACTGAGTGACTGATTCCACCTTGAGATACTTCAAGCTGTGGCTCAAAGGGCTTCAAGTGACCCAGGACCATCATTTGAATCTCCTTTCAATATATGGCGGGTGAATTGGAGATTACGTCTTGAAGCGGAACAATGAGACCAGGAAGTGACGTTGAACCAACAGAAGCCTCTGACGGGGTCTATTCCGGTTCGGGATTGGACTTTTAACCCGACCGACAGGTTCGGGCTCGGCAGCGGCCATGCGGATATTCAGCGCCTGGTTTGTGTTTGGGGTGTTTATTGTCGGTAAGGATAACTTCAATCATATCGTGCTCAAACTAAAGTGGTAATATTATTTAATTGACGCCAATTAATACTCGATCTTATCTTGTTCCTCAACACATGTTACAGATCAGAGTGATGGAGACTCTTTTACTCAGTCCCAGCCTTCAGAGAGCAGGAGAGAAGGTGAAGCAGTGACAATAAAATGTACCTATAGTACCGCAGCCAGCAACTATTATATATATTGATACCGGTAACAATCGCAGAAGGAGTCCCAGTTTATAATCAGGAGATGGACTTTTAATTCAGAAGAAAATAAAAGAGAAGGTTTTGAAATCCGTTTCTCTGCTGAGCTCCAGACCTCGTCTAAATTCACCAGTTTAACCATCTCCGGGCTACAGCTGACTGACGCTGCCGTGTATTACTGCGCCCTGAGACTCACAGTGATGGAAAGCCGTCTCACCCCCGTACAAAAACAGCCATTGGACTGTAGGACGGAGCTCCTGCCTGTTGGGTTGTGTAGAATCGCGGGCAGATGCAGCCACAATGAGCAGTGCGCTGACAGGCGCTAAAACACACACCGAGAGGAAACCAAATTAGCGTCGGATCAAACTGTCGCCCAACTGTTTCCAGGAGCGGCGAGAAAACAAACTACAGAATCCAATCGGCCCGAAAGATCGATCACAGAATGAATCGACCGCTTAAACTGTCCTTTCTGCTTCTAATCGGCTGTTTCCCTTATAATTGTGGATAGATTTTCAGATCAGCTCCGAGAAAGAGATTGCTGACACCGCCAAAATCTTCCTGCTGGTCGCTCCGCGAATGGGCGGGATCTGGTTCCCATATTTTGCCTGTGTTTGTGATTTAATTCGGCGCATTCATTCAATACCGAATATTTAATCTGTTGAGGTGCTCGGGAAATCCGTTGACACGTTACTTTATTTTAGTTTCACCTAATGATAGATCCCAGTTTCTGAACTTGAAAACAGAGCTGTTGGAAACACACACCCGAATGGGCGAGGATATGAAAGGGAAAAATAGTTGAATGTTTCTGGAGACGTGTGGGGGAAATAGGTAGATTTCTGAACCGTTTCACTGTTCTTGCTGTTTGGTCTCTGGCTGCATCATTTAACGTCTGTTCATTATTTAACCTTCAAATAAATCTGGCATTGTGCTATAGGTCTGTAAGGAGAGCGCTGTCCTTGTGGCTGTTTCCCCTCAGGAGGCTGGAATAAATTGGCATTCAGTGGTTCAGTTGAATTGCATCCTGTCAGTGATTTGGTGGAGTATAAACAAGGTCATGAAACTGGGTGGACATCAGGACCCTGCGGCCGCCCATGACGCGGTGCTTTGAGGTCACGGTTCCAGGCTCTGTCACACAATCAGTGGGCCCCGTCAAAGCTCAATACAAAATACTGCAGGAAAACAATCCTTTACATTAAAATCTGTGAGCAATTATCACAGTACAACACAAGTGTGAATTAGTAAACTTTAGAACAACAGCGATTGCCACTAACTAGTGCAAATTGCAGTGCAGTATTTCTCACCTTTAGTCCTGTCCCTCAATTCCAGTTCATCTCTGGGTGATTGTTCCAAGATTCATCCCATCCTTTCAACACAAATTTTACCGACATAATACCCGATCAATTAGACATTGCACGCAGCTGCTGATAGCTGTTAAAAGACTAAACGTATGCTTCCAAACAAACCATTTTGCATCCCCCACCCACGCTGATATACATCCTTGTTTATGTTACTATCTACCTTTCTACATACCAACTGCCTATGTATCTATATAACAGAGAAATGTTACAGTACAGTAAGAACAGAAGCAGGGCCTAGTGTGATATTGACAGAATCAGGGTCTAATGCAGAAATCGAAGAAACGGGGTCTAGTGTAGTATAAAAACAGACATGGTCAAGTGCATTATTAAATGGATACTGTCCTGGTGTAAAATAAACAGAGACAAGGCCTTGTGTCCGATAAACTGTGTAACATAAAGAGAAACAGGTACCAGGGCAACATTTACAGAGGCATGGTCAAGTGCACTAATAACTGAGACAGGGTCTATTGTAATATAAACAGAGACAAGATCTAGTGCAGTAATAACTGAGACAGGGCCGATTGCAATATCAACGGAGATATGGTCTAGTGCAGTAATGGGTTAAGACGGGGCCAAGTGTAATATAATCAGAAACATGGTCTAGTTTCTTTTTCATTCGTTCATGGGATGTGGGCGTCGCTGGCGAGGCCGGAATTTATTGCCAATCAGTAGCTACCCTTGAGAAGATGGTGGTGAATCACATTCTTCAACCGCAGAGGGCAGTTAAGAGTCAACCGCGGTGCTGTGAGTCTGGAGTCACATATAGGCCAGACCATGGTAAGAACGACAGGTTCCTTCCCTAAAGGACATTAGTGCACCAGATGGGTTCTGGATTAGCTAGTCCAGTAACATAACCACAATGCTAGTGTACCCGCTGAAGTCCAGTACATTAATAGGTTGAGACAGGCTCTACTGCAATACAAGCAGAGACATGGTCTTGTGCAATGATGATTGAGAGAGGGTAGTGTAATATAAAGAGGGATATAGTCCACTGCAATAATAACTGAGAGAGGACCTACTGTAATATAAACAGAGTCAGGGTCCCGGCTAATATAGGCAGAGACATGGTTTAGTCCAGTAATAACGGAGACAGACCCTGGTGTAATATAAACAGAGTCATGGTCTAGTGTGATAATAACTGAGACAGGGTCCAGTGTAATGTAAGCAGAAACATGGTCTAGTGTATTAATAACAGAGACAGGGGCTAGTGTAATATAATGAGTGACATGGACAAATGAATTAAAGACTGAGTCAGGGGATAGTGTAATTTAAACAGAAACATGTTCTGGCGCAATATATGCAGGGACATAGTGTAGTGCAATAAAAATTAGACCGGGTCTAGTGTAATATTTAAAAAAATCCAGAAAAAGTGGGCAACCAAGGGTTTAGTGAGAATCAGGAACTTAAAGAAATTATTATTAGTAAATAAATAGTACTGGTGAAATGAATGGGACTAAAAGCCAACAAACCCCCTGGACCTGACGCCCAGCATCCTAGGCTTTTAAAAGTGGTGACTGCAGAAACAGTGGTTGAATTGGTTTTGATCTTCCAGAATTCCCTATATTCTAGAACAGTGCACGCGGATTGCAAGATAGCAAATATAACCCCGCTATCCAAGAAAGGATGGAGACAGAATACAGGGAACTATAGACCAGATAGCCTGACATCAGTAGTCAGGAAAACGCTAGAATCTATTATTAGGGACGTGGTAACAGGACACTTAGTAAATTATAATATGATTGGGCAGCGTCAATACGGATTTATGAAAGGGAAATAACAACAGAAAATGCTGGAAAAACTTAGCAGGTCAGGCAACATCCGTGGAGAGAGATTCGAGTCGACGTTTCGGGTGTAACCCTTCTTCAAAACTGGAAAGGAAATGAAACAGATCGAAAGGCAGGGCTGAGAGAGAGTTTTTCCAGCATTATCTGTTGTTTTTTCGGATTTCCAGCTTCTGCAGTATTTTGCTATCGTATTTCTGAAAGGGAAATCAGGTTTGACAAATCTAATAGTGTTGTTTGAGGTTGTAGCAAGCAGGGTAAGTAAGTGGCTGCAGTGTATTTCGATTTTCAGAAGGCATTCCATAAAGTGCCACACTAGAGGTTATTACCCAAACATAGGGCTCATGGGATTGGGGGTAATATATTAGCATAGATTGAAGATTGGTTAACGGACAGAAAACAGAGTAGGAATAAACGGGTCAATTTCGGGTCGGCAGGCTGTAACTAGTGGGGTACTGCAAGGGTCAGTGCTTGGGCCTCAGCTATTTACAATCTATATCAATGACTTAGATGAGGAGACGGAGCGTAATGTATCCAGGTTTGCTGATGATACAAAGCTACGTAGGAGAGTAAGTTGTGAGGAAGGATGCAAAGAGGCTGCAAAGGGATATAGGCAGGTTAAATAAGTGGGCAAGAATATGGCAGATGGAATGTAAACTGGAGAAATGCGAAGTTATCCACTTCTGCAGCAAAAAGAGAAAACAAGAATATTTTTTATACATTGAGAGAATGGGAAATGTTGGTGTTCAGAGGGATCTGGCTGTCCCTGTACACGAATCATTAAAACTTAACATGCAGGTATAGCAAGCAATTAGGAAAGCAAGTGGTATTTTAGCCTTTATTAAAAAGCGATTGATGTATAAGAGTACTCAGTCTGTAGAATGTGTATTTTCTACCTTGTGTTTTGTTTAGTATGATTTTCTGATTTTAATCTTAATAAGTCTTACTGCAGTTATATAGGGCCTCGGCGAGACCACACCAGGAGAACAGTTTGAATCAACTTAACTAAGGAAGTATATACTTGCCTTAGAGGAAGTGCAATGGAGGTTCACCAGACTAATTCCTGGGATGGGGGGATTGTCCTTGAAGAAGGATTGACGATACTAGGCCTATATTACCTAGAATTTAGAAGAATGAGAGGTGATCTCATTGAAGACTACAATTCTTACAGGGTAGATGCAGGGATGATGTTTCCCCTGGCTGGCGAGACTAGAACCAAGGGTTACAGTCTCAGAAAATGGGGTCGGTCATTTAGGACTGAGATGTGGGGAAATCTCTTCACTCAACGGGTTGTTAATCTCTGTAATTCTCGTCCCCAAAAGGATATGGATGCTCAGTCATTGATTATATTCAAGACAGAGTTCGATAGATTTTTGGATATTAAGGGAGTCAAGGGTTTATCACCTGCAGGCTGCAGTTTTCCGTAACACCAGCTACAGAAATGCCTGCAAAGGCAAAATACTGCGGATGATAGAAATCTGAAATATTAAGAGAAAATGCTGGAAATACTCACCTGTTCAGGCAGCACCTGTGGCGAGAGAAGCAGTGTTAATGTTTCAGTTCGAAGACCTTTGGTCAGAACTGGAAAATGTCACGGATGTTACAGGTTTTAAGCAAGTACAGAGGCAGTGAAAGTGGGCGTGGGGAGGAAGGAACAGAAGGGAAGGTCTGTGATACGGCTGAATGCAGGAGTGGTTAAATGACAAAAAGGATGATGGTGTAAGGCGAAAGGAGGATGTTAATAGGACAAGTAAATTAATAAAAGGTGAGTCTAGAGGAGGTGTAAGTGGATGCAGCAGAATTATTACCAGCATTTGCTGTCCTTAAAAATGGGAGCAGTGGTTATGATCTGAAATTGTTGATCTCACTGTTGAGTCCACAAGGTTGTAAAGGGTGTTATCGAAACCGAACTATTCCTTTGTTTCTGCTGTTCGCTTTTATTGACACCATGTGGTCAAACACTACCATTGCACCAATTGTGAACATGACGATGATATTAATGTATCAAGAAACAGCTGACACTGATGCACCACCTCATCACCTTCTCCGGGAGGTCGTAACGGAGTTAAAGTGCAACTAATTGCAGATGTACGAGGCCGATCTGCGCGCAGAAAGATCAGCAAAAGAGCAAAGTGGCTCGATTCCTGTTAATGTATTTCTGCTGAACTTGGTTGAAGGGAGGAATGTTGAAGGGGACACAGTGTGGGGCCCTGGGAGCTTAATGTCCACTTCAGCAGAGAAGGTTCGGGGGGGATAGGTTATTGGTTCATGATATTACCTGAAAGATAGGGCCTTTTTAGTATTACACCGATTGGAATTCTCGTTAATAAGCTCGGGTTCTGAAGATGAAGTGGAATCCACAAGGTACTGATTCTGATACCAGATTCAATTAACTTTAGCCAAGATGCTCCTAAAGTGCGAAATGGGTTCAGGTGACATTTTGAATACATTTTGTTAAAATAATGCCGGTTACTATCGTTACCAAAAAGAAGACTAATAGATGTCTATAAAATTATGAACGGTATTGAGAGAGTTGATACAGAGAGAATGTTTCCACTTGTGAGGAAGAGCATAACTAGAGGCCATTAACATATGACAGTTACCAAGAAATCCAATAGGGAATTCAGAAGAAACCTCTTTATCCAAAGAGAGGCTAGAATGTGGAACTCGCTACCCCAGGGAGTGGTTGAAGTGAATAATATAGATGCATTTAAGGGGAGGCTGGGCAAACAAATGAGGGAGAAGGAAATAGAGGGTTACGCTGATAGATATAGATGAGGAAAGACGGGATGAGGCTCGAGTGAAGCATATACACCGGTATGGATTGGTTGGGCCAAAAGGCCTGTTTCTGTAATAAAAACAGAAAATGCTGGAGAAACTCAGCAGGTCAGGCAGCATCTGTGAAGCGAGAAACAGAGTTAACATTTCAGGTCGATGATCTTTCGTCAGAACGGTCATCGACCTGAAACGTTAACTCTGTTTCTCTTTTCAGGGATGCAGCCTTGCCTGCCGAGTTTCTCCACCATATTCTGTTTTTATTTCATATTTCCAGCATCTGCAGCACTTTCTTTTTGTGTTGTTGTAAGCCTGTTTCTGTGCCGTATATCCTATGTAACCCTATGTAATCCATTAAGCATAAATATACTAATATCGCAAACAGCAACTTCAAGAGTACAATTACAAAAATTGTGATTTGTACAATTTTAATTCGTAGAATCTTGAGTCTTATGGCACAGACGGAGTCCATTTCTCCCATCATGCCAGTGCTGGCATTTTGAAACAGCTATCCAGTCAGTCCCACTCCCTGTATTTTCTCCAAAGTGCTGTAAATCTTTCCTTTTCATGTATTTACCCAGTTCCCTTTTGAATTTACTACTGAATCTTGAAGCAGTGCATTCCAGATTATTACCCGCTACGTAAAAACATATCCTCATCACACCCCTAGTTATTTATCCAATTAGCTTAAATCTGTGTCCTCTGATTACCGCCCCTCCTGCCAGTGAAAACAATATTATGGTCCGTATTTCCGAACCCTACGGGTGTGTACGAGCTGTGTACACACCCGTAGGGATGTCGCAAGAGCCGGTTTCAGGCACGGGAAGCGCATGCGCTGAAAACCAGCACATCCGGTCAGTCAAGAATCTTCTTGACAGATCGCACGCCTGCCCTGAAGGAGGGCCTCTGCGGGTGGAGAGTTCCGCTTGCTGCAGAACCTCCGCCCGCTGCAAGCCCTTAAAAATCTTACGCATGGTAAAAGCAGGCGAAAGGCCTGCTTTTACTAGTATAAGAGCTTAGAAAGTAAAAAAAAAATGCACTTATTTACAATTGTAAAATACTTTTTAAAAAGGTAAGTTTATTACATTTTTGTTTAAAATATTTAATTTAATGCAATATTAGCTAATTTGCTGTTTTTCAATTTATTTAATGTTTTGATGTGTTTTTGCAGTAATCTCCATTCATACTTTTGATAGGTCTAAGCTGTCTAAAGTATGAAGGGAGATCCCCTTCTTTCATTGGTTTCCCATGGCCCACGTGATCCCAGGGAGGCTTGTGAACCGCATGCGCCCCTGGGATACCTGGGCCCTGCGTATTTCGCACAGCAGAGGCCCAGGAGCGGAAGTGGCCGGACCTCTGGAGCCCTCAGGTAAGGGCATCGATTTTTTCCAGATCGGAGGCCTGCGCACGCAAGAAGCCTCCGATCGGAAAATACGGGCCTTTATCTCACTGTCAAGTCTATCACAACCCTTCATAATTTTGAACACCTCTATTAGATCTCCCTTTAATCTTCACTGCTCTAAGTCGAACAATCACAAGTTCTCTAGTCTCCGCATAACTGAAGTCCCCCATCCCTTGTACAATTCTATAAAATCTCCCCTGTACCCTATCCAAGGAGTTGACATCCATCCTGAAGTGTGGCGGAAATAAATTGAATCAATATGTCTCCTAGAGATTATTCCTCCGGATATATGATCTCAGAAAATTGGACTGAGACGCAATCTGAGCATGATTAATATTGATAATAAAATTAATTGACATGCTAGGTTACACAGTGCCCTAGGTACTCAGCAATATCGGCCTCTGCATGTTTCATGTTTCAATATGATCAATGTCGCCACCTGCTACAAGACGCGGAGATTTTCTTAGAACAAGTTTCATAATTCCGTACACAACATACATTTACCCAGTGAAGCTCACCGATAGGAGTTTCTCAGAGTAAACCACAAGAGGGACAAGAGATCAGGAGGAACTATGGGCGGAAGGAACAAAACCACTCTTACAAATTCTGAGGAATTTCTTATGGGAATGTGTAAAGTTATTAAGGAAGAAGCTGGAAAAGATGAAGGCAATCTCAGCAGCAAAAATAGCACACAACCGCCTCTAACGAGGATCACCTACATCTGAGTTTCCAGTGGGCTGCGCCGCTCTTACGCCGGGTTGAAACTTGCTGCAATGACCGCAGAGCGGATGAAACCATCCACATTTCACGTGCGTTTACGTGACGTACATTCGGCCATTTTGCTGTGACGTGCGGCGGCCATTTTGTGTGAAGTACAGCCGGCCATGTTTTTGGGACGTGCCGTCGGCCATGCTTGAATGACGTACTGTCGGCCATGATTGGTCCAAGTACTGTCGCTCGTGTTTCTGTGACCTCTCGTCACGTGAAACTATGTTTATATTTTAATAAAACAACACGGTTCAAATAAAACATGATTTCAATTTCCACCAAAGAAGCCTTCTGACTTCCTGAATAAAAATAAGAGAATTTGCTGCAGTCATAAAGATGCAGACAGCGACGATTAAAACCGGTGGCGAGTTGCGCATGTGCGAAAAGTGCTCCCAAAGTGCAACGCAGCCGAGATCCACACCGGGGCATTTGTGGGCCGCTTAGCATTATGGGAATCTCTGCCTTTCAATCATTGACAGGGTGTAATGCAACTGACACACTTTTGCCAATTTAGTCCAGCCTCCTGAGGGGCTCCTGCCACACGGACCGAGCGCTCCTTATCGACGAATAGAACTTGGTCAGATTATCCCAGGTAATCTAATGCACGGAAGTTAAATGATGCTGCCGGAGGCCAGAACAGCAAGAACACTAAAACAGTTCAGAAATCTCTGTATTTTCCCCGCAGGTCTTCCGAAACATTCAACTACTTTTCTCTTTCATCTCCTCTCCCAATCGGTTGTGTATTTCCAACTCCGCTGTTTTCAAGTTTGGAAAGTTGCATCTATCTTTCCGTGGAACTAAAAGAAAGGAATGCCAGAGAATTTCCCCAGCACCACAACTCATTAAGTATCCGGTTTTGAAGGAATACACGGGATGAAATAACAAACACAGGAGGAACATGGGAACCAGATCCTGTCCTATTAACGGAGCGACCAGCAGGAGGTTTCTGGCTCTGTCAGCAAACCTCTTTCTCGGAGATGATCGGAACATCGATCCATAACTTTAAGGGAAAGCAGCTGATCAGAAGCAGAAACGACAGTTTAACCGATCGATTCATTCTGTGATCGATCTTTCGGACCGATTGGATTCTGCAGTTTGTTTTCTCGGCCGCTCCTGGAAACAGTTGGGTGACAGTTTGATCCGAGGTTAATTTGGTTTCCTCTCGGTGTGTGTTTGAGCGCCTGACAGCGCGCTGCACATTGTGGCTGCATCTGCCCGCGATTCCACACAACCCCAACAGACAGGAGCTCCGCCCTACAGTCCAACGGCAGTTTTTGTACAGGGTGAGACTGCTTTCCATCACTGTGAGTCCCAGAGAGAAGGCGCAGTAATACACGGCAGCGTCAGTCAGCTGCAGCCCGGAGATGGTTAAACTGGTGAATTTAGTCGAGGTGTTGAGCGCTACAGAGAAACGGGTTTTAGCAAATTCTGCTTTATCTTCAGCACCTCTCGAGTATTTGTTCAGTATAAACTCGGGCTGTGTGTCTGGGTGCTGCCGGTACCAGTGTAAATGATAGTAGCTCACTGTAGTATCATAGCTACAGTTTAAAGTCACCGCATCTCCTTCTGTCTTAACTCCTGAGGACAGCGGCTGAGTGACAGAATCTCCAAGACTCAGATCTGAAAAACATGTTCAAACAGCAAAAGATCAGACCGGCGGGTGCTTAAAATTCAGATTCAAAACATGTTTCGAAAAGAGGGAAAAGATTAAATGAGTTTGGTCCACAATTACCTGTCAGAAATGCCCCACACACAGCCCAGATGCTGAGTAGCCGCATTGTCGCAGTCCGCTCTGTAAAAGGGGGGTAGGATATTTAAACACACCCGTTCTAAACCCCGCCCTCAATAATCTGCTGTCGTGTCTCGGGATGCTCTCACCTCACTTCCGGGTGTCCCCAGTAGTGCTGTGAGACCGGTAGGTGGTGAGCTGGCTGCCAGTGAATGGAAACACCCCGAGCTGTGCTACAGTCAATGTTCGTATAGGGGATTGGTTAGAGGCCATGTGTGAGAAAGAACCCTTTGTCTGATAATTGTAACCGGGAAGCACAGGGATTGTTAATGGTGACTGAAATCATTCCCGCATTAGAGAGACATTCTGACCGGCAATGGACTTTGGGGGAACTTTGTGCTTAGGGGAGATGTATAAAAGGCTGCACACTATTGCAAGCAGGCACCGAAAGTGCATCAAAAGACAAAAGGGGCCACAAATGGATTTAGTGGACCACACCCGCTGTTGTTGAGAATTGTGTTGTGTTTGCCCTTTTAAGAAACTCCCTGCGACTCTCGCAGTGGAGGCTGAATTCTTAATTCTGTTTATCGGTGTGAGAGCGCCCTCTGGTGAGCACTATCTGAAACTCTCAGTGTGGGTTTTTGTGCGAAATCCGCTATATCTCTGTAGCAGTGTGGGGCTCCTGGCGCATAAGTACACGGCGGTGTCGGAGATCAGGGCCTTGCTGATCGTTAGCTCGGTAATCTTGGTAGTTTGATTGAGCGTAGAAGAGAATCGGTCAGTGAAGTCGGGGTTCAGGATTATTATCCCTGCATAGAGATGAAACACGTACTGTGGAGACTGCCCGGGGTGCTGACCATACCAGAAGTCAGAAAGGGTAGAATTGCTTGTTTTCAAGATGCAGTTTAGTGTGCCATTACTTTCCTCTTCAACCGTCATTTCAGGATCCGGCTATTCCACTGTGTCTTGGTGGCTTCATTCTAAAATAAAATAATAGTAATAGTCAACATCTTATCACAATGCTCATCATCATTTAACCAATAATAACATGTGGGAAACATCAGTCAGTGGGCGAATAAATTATTACTGGGGAGGAAATACTTACTGAGAAGTGATAAAATGATCAGGTGCAGTGCGAGATGGTTCCGCATGATAGTCCCTGAATCTGTAATTCTACAGTCGTGGAAACCCTTTGTCGGAGACGAAAGACAGATCCATGCCCTATTGCACTACTATTCCAACCAATGCCAAACAAGGAACACCGGCAGAAATCTCACCAATACACAGGGCAGGAAAGGCGGGTCAGAGCGAGAACAGAAAACGGAAGCTGCAGGCGGGGCTGTGGCGGGCATTGTTACCCCAAGTTTTGTCTTTATCATTTGCAGTTGATAACCGCGCCCTCTGGCGGTGACTCTGAGAAATTTACACTATCAGGGTAATGGGCAGAGTAACCTGTAAGTTCATCCATGGCACAGTTTCCAGCGGCCTGTTATTGGGAGAGGGGTTCCAGACAATTCAGCTTTGTAAATAGGGGTGTAGAAATAGGAGTGAACTTATAGGAAAGGGCATTTTATTTTATTTCTGCATCTCTTTCTTTATGGCGTTATCTTACCTTTTATCCTTCTGTTTCTCACTCATTATTTCTCACTATCTTTCATTTCTCTTCCCCTCCTTGCCTAATCTGCTGTCCTCTACATTCATTATTACACTGTTTCTATATTTCAATTGCTTTCTCTCGTTCTTTTTTCATGTTTTCTCTTTCTTTTCCTCTGTTTATGGTCCCAACTCTCTTCAATTCAGATTTCCTTTAAAGCATGCTCTTCTCTATTTCCTAACAGTTCCCTGCTCATTCCTTCTACCACCCGAGTATTAAACCGGCCACTCCCAATCCCATTACTCCAAACACAGCAGAGGGGCGCTCCCCCTCGGTGCAGGTTTCTGTGCGGACTCTCCGCCTGTTTGTTACACTGTGGGCTGACGGCGAAGAGATAGGTGGCGCTGTCTGTCACTCGCGCGTCACTCACAGTCAGGGCACTGAGTTTATTGCCTCCCGAGATTGAAGCAGTGACCATCCCGTCTTGATCCGTCCCACTTGTGATCAACGCCAGATGTTGGAGGGTCTGATTCGGGTGCTGTCTTCACCAGTGCAGGACGCCAAACACCGTTGTAGCGGAGCAGTTGATGAATACAAATCCTTCTTCACTAACCCGCCGAGGGAGCTGAATCACTTCATTTTCACCTGTCACATTCGTGCAAATCAGAGTGTAAATCAGCAGGCAAATTCTGTAAATCCGTACCTTTATCGGATCAGATGAAAAGGAGGCTGAAAGAATTGTACACAGAGGTCGGGTTAGAACTACAACTCGGATATTACATTCAGGAGAATTAACAAGGAGACTAACTCTCGCTTCATGTCGAAGTCAGAAGGCTTCCTCCTGCCGAAATAATGCAAAACACTGTGTCTCGGGGTTTACCCAGCCGGTGCAGCACACACTCAATCATTCCCATTGACACCAGCTCACAGTGTCTGAGATCTCACAGAGCCGCCCACACTCAGTGTGTCTCACTTTTTGCTATAACTCCGTCTGTTGGTGTCTCTCTGTATTACTGTGCTCAGTCACATCGTTATCTCTCTCCCTCTGTTGGTGTCTCTCTGTATCACTGTGCTCAGTCACACCTTTATCTCTCTCCCTCTGTTGGTGTCTCTCTGTATCACTGTGCTCAGTCACACATTTATCTCTCTCCCTCTGTTGGTGTCTCTCTGTATTACTGTGCTCAGTCACATCGTTATCTCTCTCCCTCTGTTGGTGTCTCTCTGTATTACTGTGCTCAGTCACATCGTTATCTCTCTCCCTCTGTTGGTGTCTCTCTGTATTACTGTGCTCAGTCACACCTTTATCTCTCTCCCTCTGTTGGTGTCTCTCTGTATCACACTGCTCAGTCACACCTTTATCATTTCCCTTTGTTGGTGTCTCTGTGTCACTGTGCTCAGTCACAACATTATCTCGCTCCCACTGTTGGTGTCTCTGTATCACTGTACTCAGTCACAACTTTATCTCTCTCCCTCTGTGGGTGTCTCTCTGTATCACTGTACTCAATCACAGCTTTATCTTTCTCCCTCTGTTGGTGTATCTCTGTATCACTGTACTCAGTCACACCTTTATCTATCTCCCTCTTTTGCTGTCTCTGTATCACTGTGCTCAGTCACACCTTTATCTCTCTCCCTCTGTTGGTGTCTCTCTGTATCACTGTACTCAATCACAGCTTTATCTTTCTCCCTCTGTTGGTGTCACTGTGTACCACCGAACTCAGTCACACCTTTATCTATCTTCCTCTGTTGCTGTCTCTCCATATCACTTACTCTGCTCAGTCACACCTTTATCTCTCTCCCTGTGTTGGTGTCTCTCTGTATCACTGTGCTCAGTCTCACCTTTATCTCTCTCCCTCTGTTGATGTCTCCCAGTATCACTGCGCTCAGTCACACCTTTATCTCTCTCCCTCTGTTGGTGTCTCTCTGTATCACTGTGCTCAGTCACACCTTTATCTCTCTCCCTCTGTTGGTGTCTCTCTGTATCACTGTGCTCAGTCACACCTATATCTCACTCCCTCTGTTGGTGACTCTCTGTATCACTGTGCTCAGTCACACCTTTATCTCACTCCCTCTGTTGGTCTCTCTCTGTATCACTGTGCTCAGTCACACCTTTATCTCTCTCCCACTGTTGGTGTCTCACTGTATCACTGTGCTCAGTCACACCTTTATCTCTCTCCCACTGTTGGTGTCTCACTGTATCACTGTGCTCAGTCACACCTTTATCTCTCTCCCACTGTTGGTGTCTCTCTGTATCACTGTGCTCAGTCACAACTTTATCTCTCTCCCACTGTTGGTGTTTCACTGTATCACTGTGCTCAGTCACAACTTTATCTCTCTCCATCTGTTGATGTCTCTCTTTATCGCTGATTGTACTCAAACACACCTTTATCTCTCTCCCTCTGTCGGTGTCTCGGTGGCACCGTACTCTTTCACACTTATACCTATCTCCCTTTGTTGGTGTCTCTCTGTATCACTGTGCTTAGTCACAACTTTAGCTCTCTACCTCTGTTGGTGCCTCTCTTCATCACTCACTGTACTCAGTCACACCTTTATCTTTCTCCCTCTGTTGGGGTCACTTTGTTATTCTTCTTCTTAGGCTATACCTCGGAACCAAGGTTGACTTGTTTCAACACTAAAAATTAGTTCTCAGATGACTGATGAATCCAATTCGGGACCGACAGTCTCTGTCACAGGTGGAGCAGATGGTGGTTTAAGGGGCGGGTGTGTGGGGTGCTTCGGTTGACGTCAGCTCGTTCCACTGTTTCCGTTTGGCTTCTGCTTGCTCCTGGCGAAGAGACTCGAGGTGTTCAGCATCTTCCTTCACTTTGTGCGGTCTTGGGCCAGGGATTCCCAGGTGTCGATGGGGATGTCATACTTTTTCAAGGAAGATTTGAGGGTGACGTTGAAGCGTTTCCTCTGCCCACCTGGGGCCCTCTTGCTGTGTCGGAGCTCCGAGTAGTGTGCTTGCTTTTGGTGTCTCATATCGGGCATGCAGACGATGTGGCCCGTCCAGCAGAGCTGATCGAGCGTGGTCAAAACTTCGATGCTGGGGATGTTGGCCTAAGCGAGAACACTGATGTTGGTTCGCCTCTCCTGCCAATGGATTTGCAGGATCTTGTGGAGGCAGCGTTTGTGGTACCTGTCCAGTGCATTGAGTTGCCTGCTGTACATGGACCATGTCTCAGAAGCATACAGGGGGGCGCGTATCACTACTGCTCTGTAGACCATGAGCTTGGTGCTGGGTTTGAAGTCCTGGTCTGCAAACACTCTCTTTCTCAGGCCGCCGAAGGCTGCACTGTCAAACTAAAAGCGGTGTTGGACTTCATCATTGATGTCTGCCCCAGTTGGCAGCAGGCTCCCGAGAGATGGCAAATGGTCCACGTTGCCCAAGGCACGTCATGGAATTTGCTAATCGGGGAGCAATTCTGTGCGTTAGTTGCAGGTTGGTAGAGGACCATTGTCTTACGGATGTTTAGTGTAAGGCCCATGCTCTCGTACACTTCTGTGGAGGTGTTGATGATGTTTTGTAGTTTGCCTTCTGAGGGAGCGGAAACGCAAGCGTCGTCTGCATACTGTAATTCGATGACAGAGGATGGGACGACCTTGAATCTGGACTGGAGGCAGCAGAGGTTGAAAAGATTCCAGTTTGTTCTGTAGATAAGCTCCAATCCAGCGCAGAGCTTACTGAGCGTGAGAAGGAGCATTGCATCCAGGAAGATCGAGAAGAGCGTTGATGCAAAGAGACAGCCTTGTTTGACCTCGGACCATACGTGAATTGGGTCTGTGGTGGATCCGTTGGTCAGGATCTTGGCTTGCATGTTGTCATGAAGCACGCAGAGGATGGTGACTAACTTTTGAGGACAGCCGAATTTGAGGAGGACAATCCATAATCCCTCATGGTTGATGGTTTTGAAGGCCTGTTTGAGGTCAAAGAAGGCCATGTACAGTGCTGTTCCCTGGATTGCTCTTCTACTTTATGCACGATGAGTATCATGTCCACTGTGCCCCTTAATGGGCGGAATCCACATTGCGACTCTGGGAGGAGCTCTTCAGCCACTGGGAGAAGGCGGTTGAGGAGGATTCTGGCGATGACTTTCCCTGGGGCAGACAGCAGGGAGACTCCTCTGTAATGACCGCAATCGGACATGTCACCTTCCTTGAAGGTGGTCACGATTATGGCATCTCTAAGATCCCGTGGCATGCCATCCTCCTTCCAGATAAGAGGAAAGAGTTAATGTATTCGCGTCAATAGTGCTTCTCTGCCATGTTTCAGCGCCTCGGTAGGGATTCCATCTGCTCCTGAGTTACTGAGAGTCCTCAACAGGGGGAGACAGATCAAGGTGAGACTGAGTACAGTGATACAGAAAGACACCAACAGAGGGAGAGAGATAATGGTGTGACCAAGCACAGTGATATATCTCACTTTGTTGGTGTTAATTTGCATCAATATACTCACTCTCAGCATTATCTATCTCCCTCTGTTGGTATCACTCTGTATCACTGTGCTCAGTCACACCTTTATCTCTCTCTCTCTGTTGGTGTCACAGTTTCAGTGTGCTCAGTCACACCTTTATCTCGCTCCCACTGTTGGTGTCTCTCTGTATCACTGCACTCAGTCACACCTTTATCTCTCTCACTCTGTTAGTGTCTCTGTATCACTGTACTCAGTCACACCTTTATCTCTCTCACTCTGTTGGTGTCTCTGTATCAATATAGTCAGTCACAACTTTATCTCTCTCCCTCTGTTGGTGTCTCTCTGTATCACTGTGCTCACTCACACCTTTATCTCTCTCCCTCTGTTGGTGTCACGCTGTATCACTGTTCTAAGTCACACTTTTATCTCTCTCCCTCTGTTGGTCTCTCTCTGTATCACTGTACTCGGTCATACCTTTATCTCTCTCCTTCTGTTGCTGTTTCTCTCTAACACTATACTCAGTCATACCTTAATCTATTTGCCACTGTTGGACTCATAGAGTCATAGAATTATACAGCACTGAAAGATGCGCTTCAGTCCATCGTGTCTGTGCTGGCCATCAAGCCCTATCTATTCTAATCCCATTTTCCAGCTCTTGCTCCGGAGCTTATTAGGCTATGGCGATTCAAGTGTTCATCTAAATGCTTCTTGTATGTTGTGAGGATTCCTGCTCTACCACCCTTTCAGGCAGTGACTTCCAGATTCCAACCACCCACTGGATGAAAAAGTTTTTCCTCAAAAATCCTCTAAACCTCCTGCCCCTGACCTTGAAACTATGCCCCCTGGTTATTGACCCCTCTACTAAGGGGAAAAGTCCCTTTCTATCTACCCTATCTATGCCCCTCATAATTTTGTACTCCTCAATATGGGCCCCACTCAGCCTTCTCTGCTCCAAGGAGAACAACCCCAGCCTGTCCAGTCTCTCTTCATAGCTGAAGCGCTCCAGCCCAGGTAACATCCTGGTGAATCTCCTCTGCACCCTCTCTAATGGATTCACATCCTTCCTATAGTTTGCCGAACAGAACTGCACACAGTATTCCAACTGTGGCCTAACTAGCGTTTTGTACAGCTCCATCATAACCTGCCTGCTCTTATATTATATGCCACGGCTAATGAAGGCAAGTATCACATATGCCTTCTCAACCACCATAACTAACTGACCTGCTGCCTTCAGGGATCTCTGTACATGCACACCAAGGTCCCTCTGATCCTCTGTCCTTCCTAGGGTCCTACCATTTATTGTGTATTCCCTTGCCTTGTTCGGCCTCCTAAAATGCATCACCTCACACTTTTCAGGGTTAAATTCCATTTGTCACGGTTCTCCCCATCTGACCAAGCTGTCTATATCTTCCTGTAGCCTGAGGCTTCGCTCCTTGCTCCTTGCAATTTCCATGTCATCTGCGAACTTACTGATCATACCTCCTACTTTCACATCTAACAGCAAGTGATCCAGCACCGATCCCTGTGGTACACCACTGGACACAGGCTTCCAGTCACAAAAACAACCTTCGACCATCACCCACTGCCACTAAGCCAATTTTGTATCCAATGTGCCAAATTGCCCTGGATCACGTGGGGTCTTATATTTTGACCAGTCTCCCATGGGACCCTTTGTCAAAAGCCTTACTGAAGTCCATGTGCAGTTGTTGCAGGAGGGAGGGCTTTAGTTTCATGGATCACTGGGTCTGATTCTGGGGAAGGTGGGACCTGTACAAGTTGGAAGGGTTGCACCTGAACCGGAACGGGACCAACATCCTTGTGGGGAGGTTTGCCAGCACTGTTGGGGGGGGGGGAGTTAGAGTCATAGAGTCATAGAGTTTTACAGCGCAGAAAGAGGCCCTTCGGCCCATCGTGCCTGCGCCGTCCATCAATCCCTGTCCAGTCTAATCCCATTTTCCAGCATTTGGTCCATAGCCTTGTATGCAATGGCATTTCAAGTGCCCATCCAAATGCTTCTTGAATGTTGTGAGGGTTCCTGCCTCTACCACCCTTTCAGGCAGTGAGTTCCAGCTTCCAACCACCCTCTGGGTGAAAAAGTTCCTCCTCAATTCCCCTCTAAATCTCCTGCCCCTTACCCTGAATCTATGCCCCCTTGTTATTGACCCCCCTACTAAGGGGAAAAGTTCCTCTTTATCTACCCTATCTATGCCCCTCATCATTTTGTACACCTCTATCAGGTCCCCCCTCAGCCTCCTTTGCTCCAAGGAAAACAACCCCAGCCTGTTTAGTCTTTCCCCATAGCTGAGGCGCTCCATCCCAGGTAACATCCTGGTGAATCTTCTCTGCAACCTCTCCAAAGCAATCACATCCTTCCTATAGTGAGGCGACCAGAACTGCACACAGTACTCCAGCTGTGGCCTCACCAGCGTTTTGTACAGCTCCATCATAACCTCCCTGCTCTTTTATTCTCTGCCTCTGCTAATGAAGGCAAGTATCCCATATGCCTTTTTAAACACCTTATCTACCTGTTCCGCTGCCTTCAGGGATCTATGTACATGTACACCAAGGTCCCTCTGACCCTCTGTACTTCCTAGGGTCCTACCACTCATTGTGTATTCCCTTGCCTTATTTGTCCTTCCAAAATGCATCACCACGCACTTTTCAGGGTTAAATTCCATTTGCCACTTTTCCGCCCATCTGACCAACCCGTTTATATCGTCCTGTAGCCTGAGGCTTTCCTCCTCACAATTTACCACCCCACCAATTTTCGTGTCATCTGCGAACTTACTGATCATACCTTTTACATTCTCATCCAAATCATTAATATAGATCACAAACAGCAAGGGACCCAGCACCGATCCCTGAGGTACCCCACTGGACACAGGCTTCCAGTCACAAAAGCAACCTTCGAACATCACCCTCTGCCTCCTGCCACTCAGCCAGTTTAGGATCCAACGTGCCAAGGCCCCCTGGATCCCATGGGCTCTTACCTTCTTGACCAGTCTCCTATGCGGGACTTTGTCAAAAGCTTTACTGAAGTCCATGTAAACCACATCCACAGCATTTCCCTCATCCACACCCCTAGTCACCCCCTCGAAAAATTCAATCAGATTGGTCAGACATGACTTACCCTTGACAAAGCCATGCTGACTATCCCCGATTTATCCTTGCCTCTCCAAGTGGAGACTAATTTTGTCCCTCAGAATTTTTTCCAATAATTTCCATACCACAGATGTTAGGCTCACTGGCCTGTAATTCCCTGGTTTATCCCTGCTACCCTTCTTGAATAATGGTACTACGTTAGCTGTTCTCCAGTCCTCTGGTACATCCCCTGTTAATCTGACTTGGCAGGAGGATGGGATACAGAGTGGAGCTATAGTAGGGGGTGATGCACAGCCAAATAGAGAGGAAAAATCAAGTCAGCCTGGAAGGCAGAGCAAATATGTAACGGCAAAAGGGAATATGGCAAGGCTGGATGGCATTTACTTTAATACAAGGAGTCTTGCGAGTAAGGTAGACGAATTGAAGGTGTTGAGGAACACATGGGAGTATGATATTGTTGCTACCACAGAGACATGGTTGAGGGAGGGGCAGTACTGGCAGCTCAATATTCCGGGATATAGAATCTTCAGGCGAGACAGAGGGGGGTGTAAAAGAGGAGGGGGTTTCGCAATATTAATCAAGGTGTCAATTACAACTGTAAAGAGGGATGATATCTTAGCAGTTTCCACTAATACGGCCATATGGGTAGAATTAAAAACAAGAAGGTGGCAAGCACTTTGCTGAGAGTGCACTATAGGCCCCCAAACAGTCAGGGGAGAGAGGTGAACAGGTATGTTTGCAAATCTCTGAGAAGTGTAGAAATAAGAGGGTAATAATTGTAGGGAATTTCAATTCCCGCCATATTAACTGGGATAGTCAGACAGAGAAAGGCTTAGAGGGTGCAGAATTCTTGAAGTGCATCCAGGAGAGCTTTTTGGGCCAGCATGTAGAATGCCCTACAACAGAGTGGGTGGTACTGGACATAATTCTAGGGAATGTAGCTGGGCAAGTAGTAGAAGTCTCCGTAGGAGAGCATTTTGGTGACCGTGCCCATAATTCAGTGAGATTTAAGGTAGTCATGGAAAAGGACAAAGATGGACCGGAAATAAAGGTTCTAAATCGGGGGAAGACCGATTTTATTATGATAAGGCAGGATCTGGCCAAAGTGGATTGGGATCAGCTATTTATAGGAAAATCCACATCAGAGCAGTGGGAGTCTTTCAGAAAGGAAATAGAGAGAGTACAACGCCATCATGTTCCCATATAGGCCAAGGGTGGCACAAGCAAGCCCAGGGAACCCTGGATGTCAAGGGATATACAAAAATAGATTAGAAAGAAAAGGAAGGCGTTTGGCAGTTACAAAGGACTAAAAACAGCGGAAGCCCTAGAGGAGTATAGAAAGTGCAGGGCGGTACATAAACAAGAAATTAGGAGAGTGAAGAGTGGGCATGAATAAACACTGGCGGGTAATATAAAGAAAAATCCCAGGGTGTTTTATAAGTATATTCAGAGCAAGAGGGTAACCAGGGAATGAGTAGGGCCCATTAGGGACCAAAGTGGCAATCTGTGTGTAGAGCCCGAAGATGTGGGTGAGGTTTTAAATGAATATTTTGTGTCTGTGTTCACTATGGAGAAGGATGTTGTAGGCATAGAAATCAGGAAGGGGGATAGAAATCAGGCAGGGGGATTGTGATATTCTTGAACAAATTAGTATTGAGAGGGAGGAGGTACGAGCGGTTTTAGCAGGCTTAAAAGTGGATACATCCCCAGGCCCTGACGGGATGTATCCCAGGCTGCTGTGTGAGACAAGGGAGGAGATTGCAGGGGCTCTGACACAAATTTTCACAAGCTCTCTGGCCACAGGGGAGGTGCCAGAGGGCTGGAGGACAGCAAATGTAATACCATTATTCAAGAAGGGTAGCAGGGATAAACCAGGAAATTACAAACCAGTGAGCCTAACATCAGTGTTAGGGAAAGTATTGGAAAAAATTCTGAGGTACAGAATTAGTCTCCACTTGGAGAGGCAAGGGTTAATCAAGGATACTCAGCATGGCTTTGTCAGGGGGATATCATGTCTAACCAACTTGATTGAATTTTTCGAGGGCGTGACTAGGTGTGTGGATCAGGCTGGTGCAGTTGATGTAGTCTACATGGACTTCAGTGAGGCATTTGACAAAGTACGGCATGGGAGATTGGTCAAGAAGCTAAGAGCCCATGTGATGCAGTGCAATTTGGCACATTGGATCCAAAATTGGCTTAGTGGCAGGAGGCAGAGGGTGATGGTCGAACGCTGTTTGCTTGACTGGAAGCCTGTGTCCAGTGGTGTGCCGCAGGGATCGGTTTTGGGTCCTTTACTGTTTGTAGTGTAGATTAATGATTTAGATATGAATGTAGGTGGTAAGATCAGTAAGTTCGCAGATGGCACGATAATTGGTGTAGTGGTAAATAGCGAGGAGGAAAGCCTCAGGATACAGGACGATACAGACGAGTTGGTTAGATGGGCAGAACAGTGGCAAATTGAATTTAAGGCTGAAAAATGTGAGGTGATGCATTTTGGGAGGACTAACAAGGCAAGGGAATACACAATGAATGGTAGGACCCTAGGACCGACAGAGGATCAGAGGGACCTTGGTGTTCATATACATAGATCCTTGAAGGCAGCAGGACAGGTAGATAAGCTGGTTAAAAAGGCATATGGGATACTTGCCTTCATTAGCCGTGGCATAGAATATAAGACCAGGGAGGTTATGATAGAGCTGTACAAAATGCAAGTTAGGCCACAGCTGGAATAGTGTGTGCAGTTCTGGTCGCCACACTAGAGGAAGGATGTGATTGTGTTAGAGAGGGGGCAGAGGAGATTCACCAGGATGTTACGTGGGCTGGAGCGCCTCAGCTATGATGAGAGTCTGGACAGGCTGGGATTGTTTTCCTTAGAGCAGAGAAGGCTGAGGGGGGACCTTATTGAGAAGTACAAAATAATGAGGGGCATAGATCGGGTGGATAGACAGGAACTTTTCCCCTTAGTGGAGGGGTCAATCACCAGGGGGCATAGTTTCAAGGTAAGGGGCAAGAGGTTTAGTGTGGATTTGAGGAAAATCGTTTTCACCCAGAGGGTGGCTTGAATCTGGAATGCACTGCCTGAAATGATGGTAGACGTAGGAACACACAGAACATTCAAGAAGAGTTTCGATGAGCACTTGAAGCGCCATAGCATAAAAAGCTACGGAACAAGTGCTGGAAAATGGGATTAGAATAGATAGGGCTTGATGGCCAGCGAGAACACGATGGGCCAAAGGGCTTCTTTCTGTGCTGTATTAATCTTTGACTCTATAACTGCACTACCCTCATCCACACACCTAGTCACCCCCTCGAAACAATCAATCAAATTGGTTAGACAAAATCTCCCCCTGACAAAGCCATGCTGACTATCCTTCATTAACCCTTGCCTCTCCAACTGGAGTCTAATTCTGTCACTCAGAATGTTTTCCAATAATTTCCCTACCACTGATGTTCGGCTCACTGGCTTGTAATTCCCTAGTTTGTCCCTACCAACCTTCTTGAATAATGGTACTATGTTAGCTGTCCTCCAGTCCTCTGGCACCTCCCCTGTGGCCAGAGAGGTTCTGAATTTTTGTGTCAGAGCCCCTGCAATCTCCTCCCTTGCCTCACACAGATGCCTGGGATACATCTCGTCTGGGCCTGGGGATTAATCCACTTTTAAACCCGGTAAAACCGCTAATACCTCCTCCCTCTCAATGCAAATTTGTTCAAGCATTTCAAAGTCTCCCTGCCTGATTTCTATGCCAACATCGTCCTTCTGCCTAGTGAACACAGATGCAAAATATTTATTTAAATCCTCACCTATATCTTCAGGCTCGACAAAAGATTGCCATTTTGGTCCCTAATGGGCCTACTCATTCCCTGGTTATCCTCATGCCCTTACTATACTTATAAAACATCTTGGATTTTCCTTTATTTTGCACGCCAGTGTTTTTTTCTGCCCCCTCTTTACTCTCCTAATTTTTTATTTTTAAGTACCCCCTTGCAGATTTTATACTCCTCTAGGGCCTCCACTGTTTTTAGTCCTTTGTATCTGCCAAAGGCTTCCCTTTTTTCCTAATCCATTCTTGTATATCTCTTGACATCCAGGGTTCCCTGGACTTGTTTGTCCCACCCTTGATTTTTACAGGAATATGTAGGCGTTGTATTCTCTCCATTCCCTTTCTGAATGACTCCCACTGCTCTGATGTGGATTCTCCTACAAGTAGCTGATCCCAGTCCGCTTTGGCCAGATCCTGCCTTATCATATTAAAATCGGCCTTCCCCCAATTTAGAACCATTATTTCCGGTCCATCTTTGTCCTTTTCCATGACTACCTTAAATCTCACCGAATTATGGTCACTGTCACCAAAATTCTCTCCTACTGACATTTCTACCACTTGCCCTGCTACATTCCCAAGAATTATGCCCAGTACCGCCCCTCCCTTGTAGGACTTTCTACATGCTGGCTCATAAAGCTCTCCTGGATGCACTTTAAGAGTTCCACACCCTCTAAGCCTTTCACAATGTCACGATCCCAGTTAATATTTGGGAAGTTGAAATCCCCTACTATTATTACTCTATTATTACTACACTTCTCTGAGATTTGCCTACATATCTGTTCCTCTATCTCCCCCTGACTGTTTGGGGGCCTATAGTACACTCCCAGCAAAGTTCTTGTACCCTTTCTGTTTTTAAGTTCTACCCATATGGCCTCATTAGAGGAGTCTGTTAAGCTATCATCCCTCCTTACTGAAGTAATTGACTCCTTGACTAATATTGCGACACCTCCTCCTCTTTTACATTCCCCCCTCTCTCTCGCCTGAAGATCCTATATCCCGGAATATTGAGTTGCCAGTCCTGCCCCTCCCTCAACCATGTCTCTGCAATAGCAACAACGTCTTACTCCCACGTGTTCATCAACATCTTCAACTCATCTGCCTTACTCCTAAGACTCCTTGCATTAAAAAATGCCATCCAGCCTCGCCATACACCCTTGTGCCGTTAGATATTTGCTCTGCCTTCTAGACTGACTTGTTTTTCCCTCAATATTTGGCTGTGCATCACCCATACTATAGTTCCATTCCATATCCCATCCCGCTGCCAAGTTAGTTTAACCACCACCCACCCCCCCCCCGCCCCACCCCACCCCCAAAAGGCACTAGCAAACCTCCCCACAAGGATGTTGGTCCCGTTCCGGTTCAGGTGCAACCCGCCCGATTTGTACAGATCCCACCTTCCCCAGAACTGACCAAATGATCCAGGAAACTAAAGTCCTCCCTCCTGCACCAACATTTTATTCACGCATTCATCTGCTCTACCCTTCTATTCCTATACTCACTAGCACGTGGCACCGGGAGTAATCCAGAGATTACAACATTTGAGGTCCTGCTTTTTAATATGCTACCTAGCTCCCTGAATTGTTGTTGCAGGACCTAATCCCTCTTTCTACCTATGTCGTTGGTACCAATGTGAAACACGGTACATTGGGTTGAGGAGAGATTGGGTCGATTAGGCTTATAATCGCTGGAGTTTAGAAGAATGAGAGGGGATCTCATTGAAACATATAAAATTCTAACAGGACTAGACAGACTAGATGCAGGAAGGATGTTCCCGATGGCGGGGGAGTCCATAACCAGGAGTCACAGTCTAAGGATAAGGAGTAAGCCATTTAGGACTGAGATGAGGAGGAATTTCTTCGTCCAGAGAGTGGTGAACCTCTGGAATTCTCTGCCACACAGGGCAATTGAGGCCAATTCATTAAATATATTCAAGAAAGAGTTGGATATATTTCTTGAGGCTAAAGGGATCAAGGGATATGGGGAGAAAGCAGGGACAGGGTACTGAGTTTGGATGACCAGCCATGAGCTCAGTACATGGCGGAGCGGGCTCGAGGGGCAGAATGGCCTATTCCTGCTCTTATGTTCTCTGTTTCTATGTAACTACCAATTCAGTGTTGCAAATTACATTAACCACTTGGGCATAAAAAATAACTGATACAAGTAAGGACATCTCAGAATAAATATAAAATCGCAACTGTACATCAAACAAAGTAATAAAATGGCAGCAGCTATAGTAATAATAACAACAGTAATAATAACAATATTAAAAACAAAAACTAATAACAACAGTAATAATAATCTGGCAAAATCATGCAACAATGTTCGCTAATAAATTGAGAATTATTGTTTCACAGACTGGCTTTCAGTAACCACCGCTGGCCATTAGATGGCGCGCCAGCGCCGTGTTTGAGTTTTCACTGCACCACATCGTGTGTTTGATCTTTGTTACTTGGGCAGGTGATGCCTCTCAATGAAACCGCGCATGTTCTTTACGTCATTGCATCTTCGTCCTTCTTTTACGCCAGACCAATGAGGGAGGGGCTTTCTGAACAGGCTAGGAGAGGGTATGAAAACTGCGGGATTCTTCTTTAAACTTGTTGTTTATTCCCAACACACACAGCCGGAGATTCATGAACAGTGAATGATTTCATGGATAAACACAGAAAATGCAGGAGCTACTCAGCAGGTAAGGCAGCATCTGTGAAGAGCGAAACAGAGTTAACGTTTCAGGTCGATGACCTTTCGTCAGAACTGGAAAAAAGCAGAAAATGGAACAGATATTTAAGCATGTGTGCTGGGAAAGCGGGGAGGGGTTGAAAGAACAAAAGGGAAGGTCTGTGATAGGATGGAAGGCAGGAGACGTTAAGAGACATTCAGAGATATTCAAGGCAAAAGGAGATGGTAATGGGACAGGTTAACAAAGAAAGGATGGCTCTAAATGAAGTGTAAATGGCGCTAGCAAGATCAAATACAGCTGCCATGTGGGAGAGCAGAAAAAAAGACACAGACACGAAGTGTGGATAAAATCTATATATATGATAGGGGCCGAGGTTATGATCTGAAATTGTTGAACTCTATGTTGAGCCCAGAAGGCGGTAAAGTGCCTAATCGAAAGATGAGGTGCTGTTCCTCCAGCTTATGCTGAGCTTCGGTGGAACAATGCAACAGGCCAAGGACGGTGATATCTGAATGGAAGTGGGGCAGAGAATTAAAGTGACAGGCGACCGGAAGCTCGGGGTCCCCCTTACGGAATGAATGGAGGTGTTCCGCAAAGCAGTCACCCAATCTGCGTTTGGTCTCCCCAATGTAGAGGAGACCGCATCGTGAACAGAGAATACAGTATACTAAATTGCAAGAAGTACAAGTAAATCGCTGTTCTACCTGGAAGAGGTGTTTGCGGCCCTGGACAATGGGAAGGGGGGAGGTATAACGGCATGTGTCGCATATTCTGTGCTTGCACGGGAAGGTGCCGGGTGAAGGGGAAGGGGTGCTGGGGGTGATAGAGGAGTGGACCAGGATGTTGCGGATGAAGCGGTGATTTGGACTGGTAAAAGGGGAGGTGAGGGGACGATGTGTTTGGTGGTGGGATCACGTTGGATGTGGCAGAAATGGCCGAGGATGATTCGTTGTATGTGGAAGCTGGTGGGGTGAAAGGTGAAGAAAAGGAGATCTCTATCGCGGTTCCAGGTGGGAGGGGCAGGGGTGAGGGCAGAAGTGCAACAGACAGAACGGAGACGGTCAAGGGCCGTGTGAACCACGGTAAAGGGGAATCCTCAGTTGAGGAAAAAGGAAGACATGTCAGAAGCACTGGTATGGAAGGTGGCATCGTCAGAGCAGATGCGGCGGAGATGGAAAAACTGGGAGAATGGAATAGAGTCCTTACAGGAAGCGGGGTGAGAGGAAGTGTAGTCCAGGTAGGTGTGGGAGTCAGTGGGCTTGTAGTGAATGATTGTCAATAACCTATCCCCAGAGATGGAGATGGAGAAGTCGATGAAGGTAAGGGAAGAGTCGGAGATGGACCACATGAAGGTGAGGGAAGGGTGGAAATTGGAAGCATAGTGAATGAAATTATCTAGTTCAGGCCGAGAAAAGGAAACGGCACCAATACAGTCATCAATGTACCAGAAAAATAGGTGAGGGAGGGGACCCGAGTAGGACTGGAACAAAGAGTGTTCCACCTATCCCACGAAAAGGCAGGCATAGCTAGGACCCATGCGGGTTCCTATAGCAACACCTTCGTTTTGGAGGAAGTGAGGGGAGTCAAAGCAGAAGTTGTTCCGTCTCTGACGATGCCACCTTCCATACCAGTGCTTCTGACATGTCTTCCTTCTTACTCAACCGACGATTCCCTACTACTGTGGTTGACACGGCTCTTGACCATGTCCGTTCTGTCTCCCGCAATCCTGCCTCACCCCTGCCCCTCCCACCCATAACCACAATAGAATTTCACCCCACCAGCCTCCACATTCAA
Organism: Somniosus microcephalus; assembly: GCF_052327205.1. Classification (NCBI taxonomy): domain Eukaryota; kingdom Metazoa; phylum Chordata; class Chondrichthyes; order Squaliformes; family Somniosidae; genus Somniosus; species Somniosus microcephalus. The sequence continues at coordinate 20,125,469 of NC_140990.1, read as the reverse complement.
TGGATCATCCTCCGCCATTTCTGCCACGTCCAGTGTGATATCTCCGCGACACCCTGGTCCTCTTCTCTATCACCCCCAACACGCCTTCCCCTTCGTCCGCCACCTTCCCGTGCAAGTGCAGGAGATGCAACACATGCCCGTATACCTCCCCCCTTCCCACTGTCCAGGGCCTCAAACACCCCTTGCAGGTGAAACAGTGATTTACTTGTACTTCTTGCTAATTAGTATACTGTATTCGCTGCTCACGATGCGGTCTCCTCTACATTGGGGAGACCAAACGCAGATTGGGTGACCGCTTTGTGAAACACCTCAGTTTAGTCTGTAAGGGGGACCCCGAGCTTCCGCTCATCTGTCAATTTAATTCTGTGCTCCAATCCCACTCAGACCTCACTGTCCTCAGCCTCTTGCATTATTCCACTGAAGCTCAGCGTAAGCTCGAGGAACAGCACCTCATCTTTCGATTAGGCACTTTACTGCCTTCTGGACTCAACATAGAGTTCAACAATTTCAGATCATAACCTCGGCCCCTATCATATATATATTTTCTTTATCCACACTTTTTGTCTCTCTGTTTTTTCTTCTCTCCCACATGGCAGCTGTTTTTCATTCTGCGAGTGCAATTTACACTTCATCTAGAGCCATCCTTTGTTTCTTAACCTGTCCCATTAGCATCTTCTTTTGCCTTGAATATCTCTTAATATCTCTTAACCTCTTCCGCCTTCCATCCTATCACAGACCTTCCCTTTTGTTCTTTCATCCCCTCCCCCCTTACCCAGCCCCTACACTTGCTTAAATATCTGTGTCATTTCCTGCTTTTTTCCAGTTCTGACGAAAGGTCATCGACCTGTTTCTCTCTTCAAAGATGCTGCCTGACCTGCTGAGTATCTCCAGCATTTTCTGTTTTTATTCCAGATTTCCTGCATCTGCAGTATTTTGTTTTTGTATTAATAATCTCCGGGTCACTGCTCTGTGCAAATGAACTCGATCACTTAAAAGTAGTAAATCCCAACTGTGAGCTACAGTCACCCGGAGCAGTTAGGGCTGCAGTCTCCAGCGCCTTGCTGTATACAGTGTATGTGACAGGTGACACGACGTTCCGATACACACAGGTACAGGAGTGTAGTGATTATGGGAGTAGAGTAGCAAGGCTGAAAAATGAGATTTCATCCCACGTTCGCAAGTTAGAACATTGAGTTCAATGAATCAGATAAGACTTGCATCTATAGAGCAACTTTCACAACCTCAGGACGTCCTAAATCGCTTTACAGCCACATTGTGAAGTATAGTTACTGTTGTAATGCAGGAAATGCGGCAGCCAATTGCTGCGCAGCAAGATCCCAAAAACAGCACTGTTCTAATGACCAGATAATCTGGTTTAGTGATGTTGATTCAGGGATAAATATTGCCTCCAGGGAGAGCTCGCCTCCTCTTCTTCGAAATAGAGGTCGTGGGATCTGTTACGTGTAACATGAGGGGGCAGTACGGGCCTGGGTCAACGCCCCTTCTGAAGGACATAGAAACATAGAAACATAGAAGATAGAAGCAGGAATAGGCCAGTTGGCCCCTCGAGACTGCTCCGCCATTTTATGAGATCAAGGCTGATCATCCAAATTCAGTGCCCTGTCCCTGCTTTCTCCCCATATCCCTTGATCCCTTTAGCCTTAAGAATTATATCTAACTCCTTCTTGAATATATTTAATGAATTGGCCTCAACGACCTTCTGTGGTAGAGCATTCCACAGGTTCACCACTCTCTGGGTGAAGAAATTCCTCGTTATCTCTGTCCTAAATGGCTTACGCCTTATCCTTAGACTGCGAACCCTGGTTCTGGACTCCCCCGTCATCGGGTACATCCTTCCTGCATCAAATGTGTCTAGCCCTGTTAGAATTTTATATGTTTGAATGAGATCCCCTCTCATTCTTCTAAACTCTAGTGAATACAAGCCCAATCGAACCAATCTCTCTTCATACGCCATTCCTGCCATCCCAGGTATCAGTCTGGTGAATCTTCGCTGCACTCCCTCCATGGCAAGAACATCCTTCCTCAGATAAGGCGACCAAAACTGCACACAATACCCAAGGTGTGGACTCACCAAGGCCCTTTACAACTGCAGCAACACATCCTTGCTCCTGTACTCGAATCCTCTCGCTATGAAAGCCAACATACCATTTGCCTTCTTAACTACCTGCTGCAACTGCATGCTTACTTTCAGCGACTGGTGCACAAGGACACCCAGGTCTTGTTACACTTCCGCCTTTCCCAATCTATTGCCGTTCAGAAAATAATCTGCCTTCCGGCTTTTGCTACCAAAGTGGACAACCTCACATTTATCCACATTCTACTGCATCTGCCATGCTTCTGCCCAATCACCCAAACTATCCAAATCATACCGGAGTTTCTCGGCATCCTCCTCACAGCACACACGCCCACCCAGCTTTCTGTCGTCTGCAAACATGGCGATAATACATCTAGTTGCCTCATCGAGATCATTAATATATATTGTGAATAACTGGGGTCCTAGCACCGATCCCTATGGTTCCCCACTAGCCACTGCCTGCCAGTCGGAAAAAGAACCATTTGTTCCAACTCTTTGCTTCCTGTCTGCCAACCAGTTCTCTATCCAAGTCAATACGTTACGCCCAATCCCATGTGCTTTAGCTTTGCATGCTAACCTCTTATGTGGGACCTTATCGAAAGCCTTCTGAAAGTCCAAATACACCACACCCACTGGTTCTCCCTTAACTATTATACCAGTTAGATCCTCAAAAAAATCCAGTACATTAGTCAAGCATGATTTACCTTCTTTTAAATCCAAGGTGACTTTGTCCGATCCTGTCACTGTTTTCCAAGTGCTCTGCTTTTACATCTTTTATAATGAACTCTCACATTTTCCCCACTACTGATGTCAGGCTTACCGGTTTTTAATTCCCCGTTTTCTCTCTACCATCTTTTTTGAATAGTGGGGTTACTTTAGCTACCCTCCAATCCATGGGAACTGTTCCAGAGTCTGTAGAATTTTAGAAGATGACCAGCAATACATCTACTATTTCTAGGGTCACTTCCTTAACTACACTAGGATGTAGATTATCAGGCCCTGGGGATTTATCGGCCTTCAATCCCATCAATTTCCCCAACACCATTTCCGTACATATACTGATTTCATTCAGTTCCTCCCTCTCATTGGACCCTATTTTCCCCGACATCTCTGGGAGGTTATTTGTGTCCTCCTTTGTGAATACCGAACCAAAGTGTGTATTTAATTTGTTAGCCATTTCTTTGTTCCCCATTATAAATTCCCCTGATTCTAATGGCTAGGCACCTACACTTGACTTCACCAATCTTTTTCTCTTCACATATCTATACAAGCTTTTACAGTCAGGTTTTATGTTTCCTGCAAGCTTACTCTCATACTCTATTTCCCCCCTCTTAATTAAGCCCTTTGTCCTCATTTGCTGAATCCTAAACTGCTCCCAATCCTCAGGTTTGCTGCTTTTGCTGGCCAATGTATATGCCCTCTCCTTGGATCTTGATATGAGAGTAAGCTAGCAGGGTGCATAAAAACTGACTGTAAAAGCTTTTATAGATATGTGAAGAGAAAAAGATTGGTGAAGTCAAGCGTAGGTCCCTTGCAGTCAGAATGAGGGGAATTTATAATGGGAAACAAAGAAATGGCAGGCCAACTAAATTCATACTTTGGTTCTGTCTTTACAAAGGAGGACAAAAATAACCTCCCAGAGATGCCGGGGAACATAGGGTCTGATGAAAGGGTGGAACTGAAAGAAATCAGTATTTGTAGGGAAATGGTGTTAGGAAAATTGATGGGACTGAAGGCCGATAAATCCCCAGGGCCTGATAATCTACATCCCAGGGTACTTAAGGAAGTGGCCCTAGAAATAGTAGATGCATTGCTGGTCATCTTCCAGAACTCGATAGACTCTGGAACAGTACCCATAGATTGGAGGGTAGCTAATGTTACCCCACTATTCAAAAAAGGTGGTAGAGAAAAAGCGGAGAATTATAGACCAGTAAGCCTGACATCAGTAGTGCGGAAAATGCTAGAATCAATTATAAAAGGTGTAATAGCAGAGCACTTGGAAAACACTGACAGGATCGGACAAAGTCAACATGGATTTACAAAAGGTAAATCATGCTTGATTAATCTACTGGAACTTTTTGAGGATGTAACTGGTAAAATAGATAAGGGAGAACCAGTGGATGTGGTGTATTTGGACTTTCAGAAGGCTTTCGATAAGGTCCCACATAAGAGATTAGCGTGCAAAATTAAGGCACATGGGATTGGGGGCAAGGTATTGACTTGGATGGAGAACTGGTTGGCGGACAGAACGCAAAGAGTTGGAATAAACGGGTCGTTTTTCCGAGTGGCAGGCAGTAACTAGTGAGGTAGCAAGGATTGGTCCTAGGACCCCAGCTGTTCACAATATATATGAATGATCTGGACGAGGGAATTGGATGTAATATCTCCAAATTTGCAGACGACACAAAGCTGGGTGGGAGGGTAAGCTGTGAGGAGGATGTCGTGAAACTCCAGTACGATTTGGACAGGTTGGGTGATTGAGCAGAAACATGGCAAATGCACTATAATGTGGATAAATGTGGGGCTAAAAATTCAGTTCCGCCGCGCCAGGTCTTTAGCGCCCGAAATTTAGCGCACGCCCGGATTCCCCTAGCGCCCGCCTGAAATTCAGTTGCGCCACCCCAAGACGGCGGCAGGCGCTATTGCAGGGTTTGGCCGCCTCGTTTGGGGCGAAGACTGTCAGTTTCCGGTGCCCAGCTGCCGCTGCGGCAACCGATGCGGTGCGGCAGGCTGGGGTACTGCAGGCCTCCTCCTTCTCTTAAGGAGGAGCTGCCTGCAGCCGTGAGATCGCCGATGGAATCCCCCGGCAAATGAGCCCGGCACCACGGAGAAGTGCCGGGCTTGCGGGAGTCACACACCAATGCTGCAGGGGGGTGGTGCAGGAGTCCGGGGAGGGAGCTGCGGGCAGGCGGCCGCCGGAAAAGCGGCCGGCCGGCGCTCCACCTTTATGCACTGGTCTTTCGGAGCTGCAACGCACCGTTTTGCAAACGCTGTTTGCGGCCGCGATGGGCGAGGCGGCCGCAACTCAATTTGGCCATCGGGATGGTTCATCATTGGAACCGGGGCGCTGTGCACACCGATGACGTCATCGGTGCCGGCGCAGCGCTAACGGCTAACGCCGATGTTAGGGACGAACTCAATTTCGGGCGTTAAAAAGTTATGGCACAAACCCACTCTATAGCCAAAAAGTGGGCGCAAACGCAACTGAATTTCTAGGCGGTGAGGTTATCCACTTTGGTGGCAAAAACAGGAAGGCAGATTATTATTTGAATGGCAATAGATTGGGAGAAGGGAAACTGCAAAGAGACCTCGGTGTTCTTGTGCACCTGTCGCTGAAGGTAAGCATGCAGGTGCAGCAGGCGGTTAAGAAGGCAAATGGTATGTTGGCCTTCGTAGCAAGAGGGTTCGAGTACAGGAACAAGGATGTCTTGCTACAGTTGTACAGGGCCTTGGTGAGACCGCACCTTGAGTATTGTGTGCAGTTTTGGTCGCCTTACCTGAGGAAGGACGTTCTTGCCATGGAAGGAGTGCAGCGAAGATTCACCAGGCTGATACCTGGGATGGCAGCAATGATGTACGAGGAGAGATTGTGTCGATTGGGCTTATACTCACTGGAGTTTAGAAGATTGAGAGGGGACCTCATCGAAACCTAAAAAATTCTGTCAGGCCTGGACAGACTAGATGCAGGAAGGATGTTTATGATGGCCATGGAGTCCAGAACCAGGGGTCATAGTCTAAGGATAAGGGGTAAGCCATTTAGGACTGAAATGAGGAGGAATTTCTTCACCCAGAGAGTGGTGAGCCTGTGGAATTCTCTGCCACAGAGGGCAGTGGAGGCCAGTTCATTTAATATTTTCAAGAAAGAGTTGGATATATTTCTTAAGGCTAAAGGGATCAAGGGATATGGGGAGAAGGCAGGGACAGGGTACTGAATTTGGATGAACAGCCATGATCTCATTGAATGGCGGAGCAGGCTCGAAGGGCCGAATGGCCTACTCCTGCTCCTATCTTCTATGTTTCTATGTTTCTATGTTATGCTATCCATAATTTCCCTTGTTAGCCACGGTTGAGTCACCCTTATTGTTTTATTTTGATGCCAAACAGGGATGAACAAATTCTATAGTTCATCCATGCGATCTTTAAATGTTTGCAATTGCCTATTCACCAGCAGCCCTTTAAGTAATGTTCCCCAATCAATCTTAGCCATCCTGCACCTCATACCATCGTAGTTTCCTTTATTTAAATTCAGGACCCTAGTCTGTGGGTCAAATACTTCACTCTCCATCTTAATGAAGAATTCTATCATATTATGATCGCTCCGCCCCAAGGGGCCTCGCACAACATGATTGCTAATTAATCCTTTCTCATTACATAATACGCAGTCTAAGATGGCCTGATCTCTAGTTGGTTCCTAGACATATTGGTCCAGGAAACCATCCCGTATACACTCTAGGAATTCCTCCTCCACAGTATTGTTACTAATTTGGTTAGCCCAATCTATATGTAGATTAAAGTCACCCATGATAACTGCTGTGCCCTTATTGCACGCATCTCTAATTTCCCATTTAATGCCATCCTCAACCTCAGCATTACTGTTTGTGGGTCTGTATACAATACCCACTAACGTTTTATGCAACTTTGCTATTTCTCAGCTCTACCCATACAGATACCACATCATCAGAGCTAATATCCTTCCTTACTAGTGTGTTAAACTCCTCTTTAACCAGCAATGCAACCCTACCTCCTTTTCCTTTTTGCCTGTCCTTCCTGAATATTGAATACCCCTGGATGTTGAATTCCCAGACTTGGTCACCCTGGAGCCATGTCTCCATAATCTCAATTATATCATATCTGTTTACATCTATTTGCGCAGCTAATTCATCCACCTTATTAAGAATGCTCCTCGCATTAAGAAACAAAGTCATCAGGCTTGTTTATTAACACTCTTAGACCGTTTAGAATTATTATACGGCACCTTCGACAGTGCAGCACCCACTCAGCACTGCATTGGAGTGCCAGCCTAGATCTTTGTGCTGAAGTCTCTGACGTGCAACTTCACAAGTGAACTCACAAACAGTCTGACTCAGAGGCGAGAGTGCTACCCGTTGAGTCACGGCTGATACTGATATTTTGGGGGGATCTGAGAGCATTAAGGTAGTCCTCTGAGCCCATCCTGCTCACCAACCAGTATTCGGTGCTGAGTGGTCGCGAAGGTTCCGCTGGGGAGTACAGCCAGAGCCAGTTCAAGAGCACCATGGAAGGCTCAGCTGCACAGAGGGGCCGGGGAGTGGGGGAGAGGAGAGGGAGAGCAATGGTGATAGGGGATTCAATAGTTAGGGGAGCAGACCGGCGTTTCTGCGGCTGCAGAGGTGACGCCAGGATGGTATGTTAACTCCCTGGTTCCAGGGTCAAGTATGTCACTGAACGGCTACAGGGCATTCTGAGGGGGCAGGGTGAACCATATCGTGGTCGTGGTCCATATCGGTACCAACGATATAGGTAGAAAGATGGATGAGGTCCTGCAGGCAGAGTTTAGGGAGCTAGGAAAGGTGTTAAAAAGCAGGTTCTCAAAGGTAGTAATCTCTGGATTACTCCTGGTACCACATGCTAGTGAGTATAGAAATAGGAAGATAGAGCAGATAAAAGCGTGGCTGGAGAGATGATGCAAGAAGGACGGCTTTAGATTCCTGAGGAATTGGAGCCGTTTTGGGGGTTGTGAGACCTCTACAAGCCAGACGGGTTGCACCTCAACAGGAACGGGACCAATATTCTTGCGGGAGGGTTTGCTAGTGCTGTTGGGGAGGGTTTAAACTAGCTCGGCAGGGGGATGGGAATCTAAGAGTAGAGTCAGTAGGGAGGGAGGAAAAACTGGAATTGGAAAACAAAAATGTAGGAAGTAAATTGGAAGGACAGAGGAATCAAGGGCTAGATAGTAGTCAACAAGGAGGTTTGCCTGCACTAAATTGTATATACTTCAATTCAAGGAGTATAGCGAATAAGGCAGGTGAGCTGAGGGCACAGGTAGATACTTGGGACTATGATATTATAGCTATTACAGAGACGTGGCTGAAAGAGGGGCAGGTATGGCAGCTCAACATTCCTGGTTACAGGATTTTCAGACGGGATAGAGAGGGAGGTAAAAGGGAAGGGTTCGCGGTATTGATTAAAGAAACTATTACAGCTGTTAGGAGGGATGATATGTTGGATGGATCATCAAACGAGGCCATATGGGTCGAATTTGAAAACAGGAAAGGGGCAGTCACACTGCTGGGAGTGTAGTGCAGACCCCCAAAAAGTGAGAGGGAGATAGTAGAGCAAATATGTAGACACATTTCTGAGAAGTGCAAAAGCTACAGGGATGTAATAGTCGGATTTAAACTACCCCAATATTAATTGGGATAAAATTAGTGTGTAGGGTATAGAGTGTGCAAAATTCCTAAAATGCTTCCAGGAGAACATTTTTAGCCAGTATGTTGCAAGCCCAACAAGAGAGGCGGTGGTTCTGGACTTAATTTCAGGGAATGAAGCTGGGCAGGTAGAAGGCGTATCAGATGGGGAGCATTTTGGTGCTTGTGACCATAATTCAGTTAGATGTAAGGTAGTTATGGAAAGGATATGGATGGACCAGGAATAAAAATTCTAAATTTGTGAAAAGCAAATTTTGCTAAGCTCAGAGGGGTTTAGCCATAGTGGACTGGAAACAGCTAGTTGATGGTTAATAAGCGGCAGAGCAGTGGGAGGCATTCAAGGAGGAGATCCGGAGGGTTCAGACCAAATATGTGCCCTTAAAGCAAAATGCTGGGATTAACAAATCTAGAGCCCCCTGGATGTCTAGGGACCTGCAGGGTACAATGAAGAAACAAAGGGAGGCGTATGACAGATACCGAGCGCTAAATACAACAGCATCTTTAGAGAGTATAGAAAGTGCAGGGGTGCAATTAAAAAGGATATTAGGAAAGCAAAGAGAGAGCATGAAAAATTCTTGGCAAGAAAAATCAAAGAAAACCCAAAGATGTTTTATAAATGTATTAAGAGTAAGAGGATAAATAAGAAATGGTAGGGCCTATTAGATATCATGAGGGTAATCTGTGTGTGGAGCGGGAGACGTCAGTAGGGTTCTTAATGAATACTTTGCGTCTGTTTTCACAAAGGAGGGGGCGAAGCAGACATTGCTCTCAGGAGGAGGAGTGTGAAATATTAGATGAAATAAACATAATGAGAGAGGAAGTATTACGGTGTTTAGCAGATGCAGAAGTGGATAAATCCCCAGGCCTGGATGAAACGTATCCCAGGCTGTTAAGCGAAGCAAAAGAGGAAGTAGCAGAGGCCATGACCATCATTTTCAAATCCTCTCTGGCTTCATGTGTGGTGCCGGAGGACTGGAGGACAGCTAATGTGGTACCCTTGTTTAAAAAGGGAGAAAAGGACAGACCGAGTAATTACAGGCCAGTCAGCCTAACCTCGGTGATGGGAAAATTTTTGGAAAGAATTCTGAAGTACAGGATGAATCTTCATTTAAAAAGACACGGATTAATCAAGGATAGTCAGCACGGATTTGTTAAGGGAAGGTCGTGTCTGACAAATGTGATTGAATTTTTTGAGGAGATAACAATGAGGGTAGATGAGAATAATGCGCTTGATGCACTGTATAAGAACTTTAGCAAGGCTTTAGATAAGGTTCCACATAGCAGACTGGTCGCGTAGTTAAAAGCCCATGGGATCCAGGGCAAAGTGTCAACTTAGATTCAAAACTGGCTCGGAGACAGGAAGCAGAGGGTAATGTTTGATGGGTAGTTTTGTGACTGGAAGGCTGTTTCCAATGGGGTTCCACAGGACTCAGTACTGGGTCCCTTGCGTTTTGTGCTATATATCAATGATCTAGATTTGAATATAGGGGTTGTGATTAAAAGTTTGCAGACGATACTAAAATCGGCTGTGTAGTTGATACTGAAGAAGGAAGCTGTAGACTGCAGGAAGATATCAATAAATTGGTCAGGTGGGCAGAACAGTGGCAAATGGAATTTAATCCGGAGAAATGCGGGGTAATGTATTTGGGGAGGGCTAACAAGGAAAGGGAATGCACATTAAATGGTAGGACACTGAGTAGTGTAAAGGAACAAAGGGAACTTGGAGTGCATGGCCACATATCCCTGAAGGTAGCAGGCCAGGTAGACAAGGTGGTTAAGAATGCATACGGAATGCTTGCTGTTATTAGCCATGGCATAGAATAAGAGCAGGGGGGTTATGCTTCACCTGTACAAAACATTAGTTAGGCCTCAGCTAGAGTACTGCGTGCAGTTCTGATCACCACATTACAGGAAAGATGTGATTGCACTAGAGAGGGTACAGAGGAGATTTACAAGGATGTTGTTGGGAGTAGAGTATCATATATATGAGGTAAGACAGGATAGGCTGGGTTTGTTTTCCTTGGAACAGAGGAGGCTGAGGGGAGAACTTATTGAGGTGTATAAAATTATGAGGGGCCTAGATAAATTCGATAGAATGGACCTATTTCCCTTAGCAGAGGTGTCCAAAACCAGGGGGCACAGATTTAAAGTAATTGCTGGAAGGTTGAGAGGAAATTTGAGGAGAAATTTCTTCACCCAGATGGTTGTGGGGGTCTGGAACTCACTGCCTAAAAAAGACTGGTAGAGGCAGAAACCCGAACCACATTTATACAGTATTAGGATGTGCACTTGGGATGCTGCAACCTGCAGGGCTACGGACCAGGAGCTGGGAAGTGGGATTATGTTGGATAGCTCTTTGTTGGCCGGCGCGGACACGATGGGCCGAAATGGCTGCAACTTTCTATGATTCTATAAATTCTATGACTGAGTTTAACTAACATCGTGCATAACAAGCCACGAGACTTTGCCTTTAAGTTTGTGGTTGGGCAGAAGCGTAACGACTGCACTTCCTCTTCCGGGAGGTTCCTCGCTACAAAGACCAGCGCGGCCGCTTATTTCAGGGTCAGAACCCCTTTAATTAGAACATGAGGATGGAGATCCGAATAAGGTTAATCCTCTTCAATCTACCAATGTTCCTCTCAGGTGGGTTACACTTTAGCTTCTTGCAGATTAATTTTCAAGGAACCTCTTTGCACCTCCTTATTTAGCTATTGGACGTTTACAAGGAAAATAAGCCTGTCGGTAGCTTTAGTAGTGGGAAACCAAAACTAGGGGTCATAAATATAAGATAGTCACAAAAAAATCCATTGAGCAATTCCGGAGAAACCGCTTTAGTAAGACAATGTTTAGAATGTGGAACTCGCTACCACATAGAGTGGTTGAGGCGAATAGCGTAGATGTCTTTAAGGGGAAGGTAGATAAGCGCATGCGGGAAAAAGGATAGAGGGATATGTTGGTAGGGTGAGTAATTAAGGTGGGAGCCTAAACACCAGTACAGACCGGCTGGGCCGAATGGACTGTCTCTGCGCTGTAAAAGGCAATGTGATTCTATGTAGCTAAACGCACGAACATTTGTTTATTCCCATCCTGTTGCCCCTGGGTTTGATTATATTTCGCAGATGTCCTAGCCAAGGACGAGATATCCCAGTCACCGCCGACACTGGTCGCTATGGAAGGGTCCTCGATAAGAATGAACTGCAGCACTAGCATTCTGCTCAGCTTCGCGCAGTGGTACCGGCGCTACCCCGGCCGCAATCCGCAACTGGTGCCGACCGCGTTGGACGGCGATGTCAGACCGGGAAGAATTTGGGCGACTCTCAATCGAGCCCAGAAGTACAGCGGTCTCACCGTCGGAGAGGTCGCGGCAACGGACGCCGCCACCTACTTGTGTGCGGTGATCGCACCGTGTTGCAACCCAACGAGGGGCCAGTACAAAAACCGGGGAAGACAAGAGCAATACCGACGGCATACCGACCTCAACTCAAACGACATCACAAACACAGCATGCCCTGTCTGTAAAACACACTGACGGTGAACGGGGAGGCGGATGGCTGGAGTTACTCTGTGTAGGGACATTGTAAAGCGATTAACGTTAATTAATTAACTATGTCAATACCCATAGCGACTAGAGTAATTCTGTCCCCTACATGGAGCGACCAATATTCTGTTATCTCAATAGCGCTGATGTACATTAATCTATCTTTACTTTGCTCATGGCCCACTTTCATTCCCTTCCGTGTAATTTTTGTTTTAATATCAATTTTGAAAGAGCGGTCCAATCAGTACCACTCCCCTGGTCTTTCCCATAGCCCTGAAAAATTGTCTAAGTACAGATCCCACTCCCTTTTGAAAGTTACTATTGAGTTTGCCTTCTCCACCCTCCAAGGCACTGCATCCCAGATCATAACAACTCGCTGCTTTAAAAGAAAATCTACTCGTCTCCCCTCTGGTTCAATGCCAATTTTCTAAAGTGCGTCTCCTCTGGTCACAGACCCTTCTGCCTGTGGAAACCATTGCTCCTTCTTTACTCTACGATCAAAACCCCTCACTTATTTGCTTTTCTCACTCAGGGAACGTTTATTCTTAAACATTCACCACTGGCGCACCGTGACTGCAGTGTGTACCATCGACAAGATGCACTGCAGCAACTCGCCAAGGCTTCTTCGGCAGCACCTCCCAAACCCGCGACCTCTTCCACCGAAGAGGACAAGGACAGCAGGCGCCTGCGAACACCACCACCTCCAAGTGCCGTTCCTTCATCGTCGCTGGGGCAAAATACTGGTACTCCCTCCCTAACACCACTGTGGGAATACCTTGATCACACGCGAGGGCAGCGGTTCAAGAAGAAGACGTCTCCAGGGCAATTAGAGTCGGGCAATTGCTACCGGCCTTGTCAGCGAGGCCCACATCCTGATAATCAATTAAGAAAATGCCATCACGCTTTTGATGTGCGCGCGATTGTCTCTCCGCCTGTTGGGATTTATTATTCACGGTGTCTCCACTTTATCTGATTGCTTTTCCTCTGTGTTCTTTAGACAACGTTCCTGGATCGATAACTCACCAGCCAAAGGCTGAGATGACCGTTCAAGAGGGAGAGATCGCGACCATACCCTGCACCTATACAGGGGAGAGGAGCGTTTGCCTATACTGGTACCGGGATGGGCGGTCCGAGGGGCCGGAGTATATCCTCATCCGCTGCACCGACGGGTTCAGCGACAACGCGGCGTTTGCAAGGCAGCGCTTCAGCTCATCTTTGGCTAAAACTTACAAAGCCGTCAGCTTAAAGGTTTCACAGTTGACAGCTGCGGATTCCAGGAAATACTTCTGTGTTTTAACACCGCACACAGCGGTGTATTCAGGGCAAGTGCCTATACATAAACTACAGGTGCTCCGTCATGGGGAGAGACTGTGACAGTGAACTCTCGGTATCATTGTATTTCATGATCCAATGTTTCCGTGTAGTCCGAAGGAGAATCAGAGCATAGATAGATAGACAGGCACATGGATGACTGATAGATAGAGAGTGATAGAGAGTGATAGAGAGAGATAGAAAGTGATAGAGAGAGATAGAGGGAGATAGAGATAGGGAAAGAGAGATAGAGATAGATAGAGAGATAGACAGGCAGATAGATAGAGAGACAGAGAGATAGAGAGATAGAGAGATCGATAGCTAGAGAGATAGATAGAGAGGGAGATAGAGAGATAGAGATAGATAGATAGACAGAAAGAGAGATAGATAGTTAGACAGAGAGATAGAGCGCTAGAGAGATAGAGATAGAGAGATAGAGAGATGGAGAGATAGAAAGAGAGATAGAGAGAGAGATAGAGAGAGATAGCGAGAGAGAGAGAGATAGACAGACAGATCGATAGAGAGACAGAGAGATAGAGAGCGAGAGAGATCGACAGATAGAGATATAGAGAGATAGGGATAGATAGAGAGATAGACAGACAGAGAGATAGATAGATAGACAGAGAGATAGAGCGCTAGAGAGATAGAGATAGAGAGATAGAGAGATAGATAGAGAGAGAGATAGACAGAGAGATAGAGAGAGAGATAGAGAGAGATGTAGAGAGCGAGATAGAGAGATAGCGATAGAGAGAGATACAGATAGATAGAGGGATAGAGAGGTAGAGAGAGAGAGATAGATAGATAGATAGAGAGATAGTGAGCTAGATAGAGAGATAGATAGAGATGGAGAGATAGATAGAGAGATAGAGACATAGAGAGTTAGATAGATAGATAGATAGATAGATAGAGAGATAGATAGATAGAGAGATAGCTAGAGAGTTAGATAGATAGATAGATAGATAGTTAGATAGATAGATAGATAGATAGAGAGATAGATAGATAGAGAGATAGATAGAGAGTTAGATAGATAGATAGATAGTTAGATAAATAGATAGATAGATATGTAGATAGATAGATAGATAGATAGAGAGATAGGTAGATAGAGAGATAGATAGAGAGTTAGATAGATAGATAGATAGTTAGATAAATAGATAAATAGATAGATAGATATGTAGATAGATAGATAGATAGATAGATAGATAGATAGATAGATAGATAGATAGATAGATAGATAGATACGTGGAATATTGTGTAACCGGATGATATCCACAAATTAGAAGTATCTGGCCAATAAACTAAACGAAGACTTTTCGAAGTGCGTTGGTTAAAGGTGGAAGCAAATTGTTATCCCCCAATTCAACTCAATGAAATGACCCCACTTGGAACCGGGTTTCCACTGTAAACGATCAATGGAAGGAGTGGGGCACTAAAAGGGGAGGTTTGTGACAAGACTGAAAACAATGCTGCCAGGTCATGTTTGTCTTCAACTTTCAATCCCGTCACTGCCTCGCCGCTCTATACCTCCGTAACCTGCTCAGCCCGGTATACACGGATCCAGTTCATGGATCTCCAGCAGAGGCCCGCGCTCTTTGCTTTCCACCACGTTGTTCCTTCAGGCATCTTACGATGGATCTTTGGAACTCCATCCCCGCTGGTCCTTCTTGTTTGCCGTCTCACACCCTGGCGTCATATGCCTAACGATTCCTTATAAATTGGTTCTTTCATTGCACAAAGCCAATCGATGCACTGTCGCCTGTTATTGGGTAAATGGACTAAAATCAGAAATATTGTGCGAAGATCTTCCCCGGTAGATACGCCCGCATGATCATTAGGCGACGCTGGATGATTTGCAACGTTAAATATTTTAGTGAAAATATGCGACTTTAGATTTCCTGTGAATTGATATTAGTTGAACATTTTCCCACGGTGTTTTTATTAGCGATAAGAGTTAATATGGACCAAAGGAAATGTCACTTAATTATCGCCACATGGAATTCAAGTAAACCACCGATTATGTGAGTCTATAAATGCTGCTTGTGGAATCAGAGTAAGAGTGGATACAGGCAGGTATCACATTATTTGGTAAAATAGTTTTCCCATCACTACTTTGTATAACATGTGTGCAGAATTGAATTGAGACACATTTGCAATACTCGCAGTACCGAGGTTACGACCTGCAGGTGGCGCTGTTGCCCAAGGATTTATGCCGTGTCAACAAGCACTTCAAGGGGCCGGGCCATGTGTCGATTTCCGAACCAACATCCGACGGATTTACATTACAACCCCGTATAAGACATCAAATTGCAACGCATTCTTCAATTTCACGCTGTTTTTCTTCTGGTTCTTTCACTTATTTTGTCATTGTTATTGCCATTGTCGTTGTCATTGTTATTTTTGCCTGTAATTGTGGATAAACTTATATCCAATGGGAACTGCACCCGATACATATCACTGCTACTCTGAATTTTAGACACTTACGAGCGAGAGTCTAACCACAGCCGCTTGACATTCCACGGCATTAACATCACTCAATCCCCCACCATCAACATCCTACGGGTCACCATTGACCAGAAACTTTACTGGACCAGCCACATAAATACTGTGGAAATAAGAGCTGATCAGAGGTTAGTTATTCTACGGCGAGTGTCTCACCTCCTGACTCCCCAAAGCCTTTCCGCCATCTACAAGGCACAAGTAAGGAATGTGATGGAATATTCTCCACTTGCCTGGATGAGTGCAGCTCCAACACACAAGAAGGTCGACACCATCAGAAAAAAGCAGCCCCCTTGATTGGTATCTCATCCACCACCTCCAACACCGATGTACCGTGGCTGCAGTGTGCACCATCTACAAGATGCACTGCAGCAACTCGCCAAGCCTTCTTAGAAGTACATCGGCGATCCTTCATCGTCGCTGGGTCAAAATCCTGGAACTCCCAACCAAACAGCACTGTGGGAGTACCTTCACCACACGGACTGCAGCGGTTCAAGAAGGCGGCTCACCACCACCTTCTCACGGGCAATTAGGGAAGGGCAATAAATGCTGGCCTTGCCAGCGACGCCCACATCCCAGAAACGAATAAAAAACCATACATTCCCTTTCCAATGCAGAACGAAAGACACACAGAAAGTAACACGATGGGTAAATAAGATTCACTGAATGCTGCATCAGTCTATTGGCAATCGCCGCCGGTAATCAGAGTGCAATTCAGCCCAGTTTGTGGGTCCCGCGCACCAGGGCCGCAGTTATGCGGATTTTCCCGAAGTGCAGGTGTATTTACTCCACCTTCTGAAAGCAGGGAAGTAGATGGCGAGGTAGAGGATATACAAGGATTACGGAAGCCATGTCAATCACAGCTGCAGCGCTAAATTCCCTCCGCAATCTCTGCACTCCTCCAATTCTGGCCTCCTGCGTATCCCTGATTTTAATCACTCCACCATTGGTGGCCGTGCCTTCAGCTGCCTGGGCCTAAGCTTTAGAATTCCCTCCCTAAACTTCTCCGCCTCTTTTCCTCGCCCTCCTCCTTTAAGACGCTCTTTAAAAACTACCTCTCTGAAACTTTTGGTCAACTGCCCTAATATTTTCTCATGTCGCTAAGTGTCAAATTTTGGATGATAATCGCTCCTCTGAAGCGCCTTGCGGCGTTTTCATAGTCATAGAGCCGTAACGGCACAGAGGGAGGCCATTCGGCCCATCGAGTCCGTGCCGGCTCTCTGTAGAGCAATCCAGTCAGCCCCACTCCCTCGCTCTATCACCGTAGCCCTGCAGGTTTATTTCCCTCAAGTGCCTATCCAGTCTCCCCTTGAAAAGATTGACTATCTCCGCTTCCACCACTTCCATCGGCAGCGAGTTCCAGGTCCTCACCACTCGCTGCGTAAAACAGTCATTCCTCACAACTCCCCCCTCCCGTATCTCTTGCCCAAAACCTTAAATCTGTGACCCTTAGTCCTTGTACCATCATCTCGTGAGAACAGCCTTTCCACGTCTAGCCTATCCAAACACGTCATAATCTTGTACACCTCTATCAAATCACCCCTCAACTTCCTTTGCTCTAATGAAAAGAAATCCAGCTTCTCCAACCTGTCCTTGTGGCTAAGAATCCCCCATCCCCGGAACCGTTCTGTTAATCAAGGATGGAATCACTGCAATAGTCAGAAATGATATTGGGTCAAAGGATCAGGATAGTGAAACAGTTTGGGTGGAGATAAGGAATAACAAGGGGAAAAAGTCACTAGTGGGCGTAGTCCATAGGCCTCCTAACAGTTGCAACTCTGTTGGTCGGATTATAAATCAGGAAACAGTTGGGGCTTGTAATAAGGGAACAGCTATAATCATGGGGGATTTTAACTTTTATATTGGCTGGACTAATCAAATTGGGCATGGCAGCATTGAGGAAGAGTTCATAGAGTGTATTAGGGACGGGTTCCTTGAGCAGTATGTAACTGAACCAACCAGGGGGCAGGCAATCTTAGATCTGGTCCTGTGTAATGAGACAGGATTAATACAAAATGTCCTAGTAAATGATCCCCTTGGAATGAGTGACCATAATATGGTTGAATTCCAAATTCAGTTTGAGGGTGAGAGAGTTGGATCTCAAACCAGCGTACTAAGCTTAAATAAAGGAGGCTATGAAGGTATGAGAGTAGAATTGACTAAAGTGGGCTGGGAAAACAGATTAAAGTGTAAGACGGTACAAGAGCAGTGGTCTACATTCAAGGAGATATTTCACACCTTTCAAGATAAATATGTTCCACTGAGGAAAAAGAGGAGTAAAAGAAAAGACAGCCATCCGTGGCTTAGTAAAGTAATAAAGGATACTATTCGACTGAAAACAAAGGCATATAAATTAGCCAAATCTAGTGGGAGGATAGAAGATTGGGAAGCATTTAAAAGCCAGCAAACAATAACTAAAAGATTAATTAAGAAAGGGAAGATAGATTATGAAAGTAAACTAGCAAAACATATAAAAACAGATAGCAAGAGTTTCTACAGCTATATAAAAAGAAAAAGGGTGGCTAAAGTGAACGTTGGTCCCATGGATGATGGGACTGGGAAACTAGTGGTGGGGAACATGGAGATGGCAAAGGCACTGAACAAATATATTGTATCAGTCTTTACAGTAGAGGACTATAAAAATATCCCAACACTGGACAAACAGGGGGCAATGGGGGGGAGGAGCTAAACACGATTAAAATTACTAAGGAGATGGTACTCAGTAAAATAATGGGACTTAAGGCGGATAAATCCCCCGGACCTGATGGCCTGCATCCTAAGGTCTTGAGAGAAGTGGCGGTAGGGATTGTGGATGCATTGGTGATCATTTTCCAGAACTCCCTGGACTCAGGAAAGGTCCTGGCAGATTGGAAAACTGCTAATGTAACACCCTTATTTAAGAAGGGAAGTAGACAAAAAGCTGGAAACTATAGACCAGTTAGCCTAACATCTGTGGTTGGCAATATGTTGGAGTCCATTACTAAAGATACAGTAACAGAGCATTTGGAGAAACATAATTTAATAGGACAGAGTCAGCATGGTTTTACGAAGGGAAAGTCATGTTTGACAAATTTGCTCGAATTCTTTGAGGATGTAACATACAGGGTCGATAAAGGGGAACCAGCGGATGTAGTGTATTTGGACTTCCAAATGGCATTTGACAAGGTTCCTCACAAAAGATTACTGATCAAGATAAAAAAATCACGGGATTGGGTGTAATATACTGGCATGGGTGGAAGATTGGCTATCTAACAGAAAACAAAGGTTTCGGATAAATGGTTCATTCTCGGGCTGGCAATCAGTAACTAGTGGTGTTCCGCAGGGGTCAGTGCTGGGACACCAACTCTTTACAATCTATATTAACGATTTGAAGGAAGGGACCGAGTGCAACATATCCAAGTTTGCCGACGATACAAAGATGGGAGGGAAAGCAGTGAGTGAGGAGGAAATATAAACATGCAACAGGACATAGACAGGCTAAGTGAGTGGGCAGAGATTTGGCAGGTGCAATATAATGTTGGAAAGTGTGAGGTTATGCACTTTGGCAGAAAAAAATCAAAGAGCAAGTTATTATCTAAATGGAGAGAAACTGCAAACTGCTACAGTACAAAGGGATCTGGGGGTCCTGGTGCATGAAACACGAAACGTTAGGATGCAGGTGCAGCAGGTGATCAGGAAGGCCAATGGAATCTTGGCTTTTATTGCAAGGGGGATGGAGTATAAAAACAGGGAAGTCCTGCTGCAGTTATACAGGGTATTGGTGAGGCCACACCTGGAATACTGCGTGCAGTTTTGGTTTCCATATTTAAGAAAAGATATACATTGCTCTCGAGGCGGTTCAGAGAAGGTTCACTCGGTTCATTCCAGAGATGACGGGGTTGACGTATGAGGAAAGGTTGAGTAGGTTGGGACTCTACTCATTGGAGTTCAGAAGAATGAGAGGCGATCTTATCGAAACATATAAGATTGTGAGGGGGCTTGATCGGGTGGATGCGGTGAGGATGTTTCCACTGATGGGTGAGATTAGAACTACGGGGCATAATGTTAGAATAAGGGGCTGCCCTTTCAAAACTGAGATGAGGAGAAACTTCTTCACTCAGAGGGTTGTAAATCTATGGAATTTGCTACCCCAGAGAGCTGTGGAAGCTGCAACATTAAGTAAATTAAAAATGGAGATAGACATTTTCCTAGCAGATAAGGGAATTAGGGGTTACGGGGACAGGGCAGGGAAGTGGACGTGAGTCTAGATTCAGATCAGCCATTTTCCTATTGAATGGCGGAGCAGGCCCGAGGGGCCGTATGGCCTACTCCTGCTCCTATTTCTTATGTTCTTATGTTCACCCTCTCAAGGGCCTTCACATCCTTCCTAAAGTGCGGTGACCAGAGCTGAACGCAGTATTCCAGTTGTGGCCTAACCAGTGCTTTATAAAGGTTCAGCATAACTTCTATGCTTTTGTACTCAATACCTCTATTTATGAAGCCCAAGATCCCATATGCTTTGTTAACCACTCTATCAACATGTCCTGCCACCTTCAGGGACCTATGCACATTAACTCCCAGGTCCTTTTGTCCCTGCGCACTCTTTAAAACTGTGCCATTAAGCGTATATTGCCTCTCCTTGTTCCTTCTGCCAAAATGCATCACCTCACAATTCTCTGTACTAAATTCCATAATTCTCTGTATTACATTCCATCTGCCGCTTGTCTGCCCATTCTGCTAGCCTTTCTGTTGCAGTCCATTGGTATCATCATCACTGTTTGTCACACGTTGAAGGCGCTATATATATTGCTGTTGACTGGAGAGGTTGCGGAGCGAATGTAAACCTGCGTGAGAATGGCGCCGGGTGCAGAGAGATGATTCCTGTGGTATGAGGTGGCGAAGCCCGGCTGGATTGGAAAGTGGGATAGAGGGGAGAGAGTAGCGCTTAAGAAGGAAGAGGAAATTGAGACATCGGCCTCTCTGCTGTTGAACACAAAGTACTGCGTTCTGTGTAAGTGTGGTTTCGCGAGAAAGAACGAACACAAAAGATCATTCTGCTGATGTTTATACCTTTTCATCAAAGCGGCCAGGTGAATAAGACTCTCCATATTGCATTAGATTCTCATAGTTTTCGAAATAAAATGCCTTTGTGCTGTCACAAACATAACGTATTTCGCGCTTTTTAATTAAACTTGCTGATTGCTTCTTTAGATATCCGCAGACAGAAAATCTTGCCAAACATTTTAATAGGCCTTTACAGTTAGCGACCAAAGTATGTCTTCCTCGATTTCTCAGACAGCTAACTCGTAACTGGAAATACCAATGACGTCAGGTGACAACATTGCATGTCGCACCTTCAGACTGGCTCAGGAAAACATAAACCCTCCAATCTTTACCACTCCCCTCTCACCACTCACCTCTCCGCTCCTCCCCTTCTCTTCCACACAACTCTCCTCCCTTCCACTCATCTGTCACCCACACTCCTCCCTTCCCCTCTCCACCTTTCCACTCTCTTCCACTTCCCTCTCAACCACTCTCCGCCCTTCTCCTCTCCTACCTCCACTCTCTTCAGTCCAAAGATGTGCGGGTTAGGTTGATTGGCTATGATAAATTGACCCTTAGTGTTGGGGGGATTAAATACGTGGGGATAGGGTGGGATATGTGTTGGTGTAGGGGTTACGGGGATCGGGTGGGATATGTGTCGGTGCAGGCTCGATGGGCCGAAATGGCCTCTATCTGCACTGTGGGGTTTCTGTGATTCTGTGATTCTTCCACTCCCCTCTCACCCACTCTGCCCGCCGCTCCGCCCCTTCCCTTCCACACTACGCACCACCCTTACAATCTCCTCTCACTCACATTCCTCTCCTGTCCTCACTACCCTTCCATTCTCCTCCACTCGCCTGTCACCCACACTCATCTCCTCTTCTCTCCTCTCCACCCCTTCCCACCCATCCCTATCCCATCCCACTCACCCACTCTCATCCGATCTCCTCTTCACCCCTTCTCCGCTTCCCTCCCTTCCACTCCACTCTCATACATACACCACTCTCTCCACCACTTCCATCCCCTTCCCTGCCATCCCCTTCCACTCCCCTCTCACCCAAACTCCTCTCCTCTCCTATCCACCCCTCTCATCCCCTTCCCTCACATCGCCTTCCCTTCCCACTCACCCACTCTCCTCCTGTCCTCTCTCCTCTCCTCGCCACCCCACTCTTCCCCTTCCCTGCCCTCTCACCCACTCTCATCCCCACTACACTCCACCCCTCCTCCCCTTCCCTCCTTTCCACTCCCCTCTCCCCCATACACCACTCCATCTCTTCCATCCCCTTCCCCTTCCCCCCCCCATGCACACTACTCTCGTCTCCACCTCTCTCGTCTCCTCAATTCCCTCGCTTCCCCACCACTCCCCTGTCTTTCCCACCACTTCCCTAGCATCTCATTTCCTCCCTTCCCCATCCCTCCCCTCCGCACGCTCCCCCTCATTAACCCCCTCTCCTCTCCTATCACACCACCCGTCCCTACCCCTCCCAATTCCCTTCCCTTGTCTTCCCTACACATCACTCCACCGGCTTTCCATTTCCTCTCCTCTCCTCCCCATTGTTTCCTACCATTCCCCCGTCCTCTCCGCCCCTGCCCTCCCAATTACTCCCTATCTCCTCGCCTCCATTCCCCTCCCCTTCCAATCCCCTCTCCTCTCCTCCCCTCCCATCCCCACCCACCACCCACTTCTTCTCCTCCCCCGTCCACTCCCATCCCGTCCCCTCTACTCGTTACAATTGAACCTCGGGTTCTCTGCATGGAATTATAATCCGTAAAGCACGGATTTATTGCTCCTGTTATGATATAATCATTGAATATACCTTGCGTCTCTCCACAATTATTGCATTACTTCATCAATTCCCACAGTTCTTACGAAGTTCCCGATCCGCGTATTGTTGCATTACTGAATACCATTAGGCTACGAGTGACTCGGTTAGATATGCATCGTAGACGCAGAGTAACACGATCATCCTAAGAGATGACCAAAGGAACGATGCGAGTAAATATCAGTAGGGATCTTCCGGCGATGTTAGGACGTGGGGGACGGATCGCGAGCGCATGGTAGCTGAAAAGTGATGTTTCGACCACCAGTAGACGGGGGAGGTTTTGATTTACGGCAGCACACTAGAGGTAGATGAGTCATGTGTCGGGGGAAGGGGTGGAGACGTGTCTTGTATTGGGGCTCAATGTAACAGGTTAATCTCATCGCGTTGTCAGTGTTGTGCCTCTGGCTTACTGAATTTTAATTGCAATTATATGTCAAGCGGTACAAATGAACCTAGTACCAGCGATTGCGCTATTATTAATATGTCGGTGTTTAGAAGGGTCAGGGTCAGTGACAGGGATTGTGTGATTCAGTGTTGTCTGCGTTTAATTATTTTATTCTGTTCACAGGCCGGTGCGAAGCAGAGCAAGTGCGGCAGTCTCCCACGGTACAAACGGTTCAGCCCGGAGATAATGAGCAGATGGATTGCCGCTATGAGTCCTCGACCTACTACACCATGCATTGGTGCAAGCAACGATATGGTGAAGGTCCGGAGTGGATCAATCAAAGAACAACGTCAGGCCGAAAGACCACGGGTCGGTTTGAATTGGAGCTCCTCACTATAGACCAGAGCGGCAAGCTGATCATTGATAGCGTGGAGTTGGAGGACGCCGCCGTGTGTTACTGTGCAATGGATCGACATACTGATAGGAAGTGGCGCAATCGCTGTTCAAAAACCCTGCCTTTCTGCTACTAGACACGCGGCAGTTTGCAACCTAGAAAGAAGGCATTCTGCCTGGGGAAGGGGCAGAGAAGATTTGCAAATGCGAGGCTACACATATCAGGAAAGGATAAACAGGATGGATCTCATTTTTCTTGAAAAAAGAAGGCTGAAGGGTGACATAATAGAGCGCATTAAAATGATAAAAAACACTGGCTGAATTTACGGGCGACGCCAAATTGGGGGGTATAGTTAATACTGAGCAGGACTGCAACAAAGTACAGGAAGACATTTGCAGAATGGGCATATAATTGGCAAATGAAATCTAACACAGATAAATGTCAGGTATTACATTTTGGTAGGAAGAATAGTACTTGGAGGGTGCGAGTCGGGCTGGGGTAGAGGATCAACGGAATCTAGGAGTACAAATACACAAATCACTAAAAGTTGCGACACAGGTTAACAAGGCCATACAAATCAAACCAGGCACTCGGGTTTATTTCTAGAGGGATAGAATTGAAAAGTAGGGATGTTATGCTAAACTTGTATCGAATCTTGGTTAGACCACACTTGGAGTACTGCGTGTAATTCTGATCGCCTTATTATATAAAGGATATAGCAGAACTGGAGAGGGTGGGGAGAAGATTTACAAGGATGCTACCAGAAATGCGAGTGTATACCTATCAGGAAAAATTGAACAGGCTGGGTCTCTGTTCTCTTGTAAAAAGAAGGTTGAGGGGTGACCTAATAGATGTCCTTAAAATTATGAAAAATGTTGATAGAATGGATACAGCGAGAATGCTTCCACTTCTGGGGAAGGGCATAACTAGAGTCTATCAATATAAGATAGTCACCAAGAAATCCAATAGCGAATTCAGAAGAAACTTCTTTACCCAAAGAGTGGTGAGAATATGAAACTCGCTACAACAGGGAGTGGTTCAAGCAAATAATATCGATGCATTTAAGGGGGAACTGGATAGGCATATAAGGGAAAAGGGAATAAAGGGTTACGCTGATAGATTTAGATGAGGAAAGAGGGGCGGAGGCTCGAGTGGAGCATAAAGTCCGGCATGGACAGCTTGGGCGGTATGGCTTGTTTCTGTGCCGAGTCTCCCATCTAATATACATTGAAACATAGAATCACAGAAGATAGGAACAGGAGTAGGCCATTCGGCCCCTCCAGCCTGCACCGGCTTTCAATGCGATCATGGTTGATCATCCAAATTCAGTACCCGGTCCCTGCTTTCTCCCCATACCCCTTGATCCCTTTACATATACATAGAAACATAGAAGATAGGAGGAGGAGTAGGCCATTTGGCCCTTCGAGACTGCTCCGCCATTCAATGACATCATGGCTGATCATCCAAATTCAGTACCCTGTCCCTGCCTTCTCCCCATATCCCTTGATCCCTTTAGCCTCAAGAAATATATCCAACTCTTTCTTGAATATATTTAATGAACTGGCCTCCACCGCCCTTTGTGGCAGAGAATTCCACAGGTTCACCACACTCTGGGTGAAACAATTCCTCCTCATTTCAGCCCTAAATGGCTTACCCCTTATGCTTAGGCTATGACCCCTGGTTGTGGATTCCCTGGCCATCAGAAACATCCTTTCTGCATCTAGTCTGTCCAGACCTGACAGAAATGTATGGGTTTCGATGAGATCCCCTCTCAATCTTCTAAACTCCAGTGAGTATAAGCCCAATCGACACAATCTGTCCTCGTACATCATTCCTGCCATCCCAGGTATCAGCCTGGTGAATCTTCGCTGCACTCCCTTCATGGCAAGAACGTCCTTCCTCAGGTAAGCTGACCAGAACTGCACAAAATACTCAAGGTGCGGTCTCACCAAGGCCCTGTACAACTGCAGCAAGACATCCTTGTTTTTGTACTCGAACCCTTTTGCTACGAAGGTCAACACACCATTTGCCTTCTTAACCGCCTGCTGCACCTGCATGCTTATCTTCAGCGACTGGTGTACAATAAAACCCAGGTCTCTTTGCACTTCCCCTTCTCCCAATCTATTGCCATTCAAATAATAATCTGCCTTCCTGTTTTTGCCACCAAAGTGGATAACCTCACTTTTATCCACGTTATCGTGCATTTGCCATGGTTCTGCCCAATCATCGAACCTGTCCAAATCGTACTGGAGTTTCACGATATCCTCCTCAAAGATTACCCTCCCACCCAGCTTTGTGTCATCTGCATGTTTGGAGATATTACATACAATTCCCTCGTCCAGATCATTAATATATATTGTGAACAGCTGGGGTCCTAGGACAAATCCTTGCGGTACCCCACTAGTCACTGCCTGCATCTCGGAAAACGACCCGTTTATTCCAATTCTTTGCTTTCTGTCCGCCAACCAGTTCTCTATCCAAGTCAACACCTTGCCCCCAATCCCATGTGCCTTAATTTTGCACGCTAATCTCTTATGTGGGACCTTATCGAAAGCCTTCTGAAAGTCCAAATACACCACATCCACTGGTTCTCCCTTATCTATTTTACCAGTTACATCCTCAAAAAATTCCAGTAGATTAGTCAAGCACGATTTACCTTTTGTAAATCCATGTTGACTTTGTCCGATCCTGTCACTGTTTTCCAAGTGCTCTGCTATTACATCTTATATAATGGACCTTGGCATTTTCCCCACTACCGATGTCAGGCTTACCGGTCTGTAATTCCCCGTTTTCTCTCTAACACCTTTTTTGAATTGTGGGGTAACATTAGCTACCCTCCAATCCATGTGTATATTAGTAATCTGGGATGATATGATTAAGGTTATTCACCAGGTGGTGCTGTAGCCAATGCTGCTGCTAAGGACAGAGGTTTGCCTCCTGTTAAGGTCAGAGGTTTGCTTCCTGCCAAGGTCAGCAAAGGTGCAATGCCTGGATGCAAGCCTGCCTGGTTGTTTTGTAGTCATTTAATAAAGTACTCTTATTAATCCTATACATCGCCTCTTCGAGTCCTTGTCTCACTACATGGATTTATCACATTTGGCGACGAAGATAACTAAAGGACCCTGAATAAAGAAGGAAAGCCTGCCAGGACGTTTAAACAACAAAATTACGAGCTAGAGAGCATGGCTGCAAAGGTAGGAATGGTTTCCGCTTTTGATAGTCAAGCACAAGCCTGGGAGGAATACTGTGAAGTGTGGGGTTATTTGTTCGAAGCAAATGAAATAAATGATGCCGGAAAAAAATAAGCCATTCTGCTTAGTTCAGTGGGAAGCCAAACCTACAGTTTGATGAAGAATCTGCTCAGTCCTGAAAAGCCTGGAGACAAATCATTTGTTGAATTAGTGGCCTTGCTAAAAGAACATTTCAACCCTAAGCCTAGTGAGATTGTACAGCAGTTCAAGTTTAATTCAAGGAACAGGAAAGAGGAAAAGAGTGTAATGGACTATGTAGCGGTGTTGCGTAAATTAGCACAAGATTGCAATTATGGGAACAACCTGAAGGAAATGCTGAGAGATAGGTTAGTTTGCAGATTAATGGACGACCGAATGCAACGCAGATTATTATCCGAGACTGGGCTTACTTATGAAAAAGCATTGGAACTTGCTCAAGCCATAGAGTCAGCGAACAGAGATGTAAAAGAAATACAGGGTTCAGACAGGGCTAATGCTACGCAAGTTGCAGGTCTGGTTGTGGTGCACAAGTTGAACATGCGTCAGAAACCACAACGAGAGCATGTGAAGGCATCTTATAGATGCAAGGGCGATCACCTGGCGAGTGAATGCCAGTTTCTGGAGGCAAAGTGCTACAAGTGTGGGAAACAAGGACACATAAAACTAGCTTGCAGTGCGAAATCACCTGTGGAGGAATCAAACCAAATGGGGGAGGACAGCAAAACAAAGGGAGAGAAGTAAAAAAACATGGAGCACACCACATCAGCGGGGAAGCTGAGGAAGAAGAGGATATGTTCATAATGTATAGCATGTTAGAGAACATTCCAAAAGTGGCTCCTATCACATTGCAACTGACAGTAAATGACTCTAAGGTGAACTTTGAAGTGGATACAGGGTGCGGCATGACCATAATGAACAAGGCAGAGTACTCAAAATTGTGGAACCATGCAAAAGTTCCAGAGGTAAAGCCTTGCTCCCTGCATCTTAAAACATATACAGGTGAACGAGTAGTGACATTAGGTGCAGCTAATGTAACTGTGCAACACAGGCACACAGTGGAACAGCTACCTGTAGTTACAGTATCGGGTATCAGACTAAACCTGTTAGGTCGGGGCTGGATAAAATAACTTATATTAGACTGGGGAGCAGTACATCAAATAGATGCGGACAAACAGTTGACTTTGCAAGAAGTGTTGAGTGAACATGAGAATGTGTTCAAGGAGGAACTTGGCACATTTAATGGCCCCCCAGCTAAGATTTATGTAGACAAGGAGGCACCGCCAAGGTTTTTTAAACAACAACCTGTGCCTTATGCCATGAAGCCAAAGGTAGAGGTTGACCTTGACCGTCTATTGAGAGAGATCATACTGGAGCCAGTGAAATGTACGGAATGGGCAGCTCCCATAGTGCCTATTTTAAAACCGGACAATTCGGTAAGACTCTGTGGAGATTATAAATTGACAGTCAATCGGGTGTCCAAACTAGAGTAGTATCTGATTCCCAAAACAGAGGATCTCTTTGCAAATCTGGCTGGAGGAAAGAAATTCACAAAGTTGGATATCAGTCATGCCTACTTGCAGATTACACTGGATGACGAATCAAAGAAGTATGTCACCATAAATGCATATAAGGGCTTGTTTACATATAACCACTTACCATTTGGTGTCTTATCTAGTCCGGCTATCTTCCAGAGGACAATTGAAGGTGTACTGCAAGGGATTCCACATCTTTCCATCTATCTGGATGTCATTCTGGTGACGGGAAGAACCGACCAGGAGCATCTGAGCACTCTGAGAGAGGTACTACAGAGATTGGAGAGGGCAGGGTTCCGGCTCAATTGGAGTAAGTGCACTTTCCTGGGGAATGAGGCAGTGTTCCTGGGACACAGAGTGGACGCCACCGGGCTCCATCCACTCAAGGAGAAGGTACAAGCACTGCAGGACGCCCCTGCTCCGACAAATGTGGCTGATTTAAAAGCTTACCTGGGACTGCTGAACTATTATAACAGGTTTTTACCAAATTTGTCAACTGTGTTAGCACCTCTTCACAAACTACTGCGCAAGGAGACACAGTGGCAGTGGGCAGAGGCGCAGGGGGTTTCATTTGAACAGTCCAAGAAACTGATGCTGTCGTCGGATGTGCTGGTTCACTACAATGCAGAGAAAGACATCATTCTCTCTTGTGACGCTTCACCTTACGGGGTGGGGGCAGTTCTTTCACACTGCATGGAAGATGGAACTGAAAGACCAATAGGGTTTATGTCCGGAACTCTAACACCAGCGGAAAAAACTATTCCCAGTTAGACAATGAGGGGTTAGCAGTAATGTTTGAGTTACAGAGGTTCCACAAGTATATATATGGCAGGAACTTCACCATATGCACCGATCATAATCCTCTTCTCTCTCTTTTCAATGAAATGAAAGCAGTTCCACAGATGGTGTCACCCCGGATCCAGAGGTGGGCAGTGACGTTGAGGGCATATGAGAATGTCATCGTCTACAAGGCGGGCAAGTATCATGGGAACGCAGATGCCTTGAGCCATCTTCCACTGCCAGGCACACCTATCCGTGCAGCTGCAGAGGACAGAGTTTTACTGTTGGAGGACACTGACACGGCACTTGTGACTGTAGAACAAGTAAGAACATGGAATGGACAGGTAAAGGTCCAGTACTGTCTGGAGTTCGAGAATATGTGGTGAGGGGATGGCCACAGCATCTGGAAGGGGCTGACTTCACACCCTACAGTGTCAGGAAAAAGAGCTGAGTGTGCAGGATGGTTGCATGTTGTGGGGAGCACGAGTGATTATTCCACAGCCAGCACGACAGTCTATTCTAGAGCAACTACATCCGTGCCATCCTGGTTTCTTGCATATGAAAGCCTTGGCTAGGAGTTAATTGTGGTGGCCAAAGCTAGATGAGGAGATAGAAAATCTAGTCAAGACATGTAGCACTTGTCAGGTGCACCGGAAATCACCAGCAGCGGCTCCTCTCCACCCCTGGGAGTGGCCGGTTAAACCATGGAGAAGATTGCACTTATACTATGCGGGTCCATTCATGGGGAAGATGTTCCTCATAATCATTGATGCACATTCCAAATGGATGGCTGCTTATCCTGTAAATTCTGCTTCCGCCACTACCACTATAGACTGCCTGCGTCGGAGCTTCTGTAATCAAGGGCTACCAGAGATCGTGGTGAGTGACAATGCCACTTGTTTTGTGAGTACAGAGACAAAAGAGTTCTTGAGAAAAAATGGCATACTGCAGGTGACTTCGGCTCCATATCATCCGTCCCCGAATGGACTTGCAGAGAGAGCCATACAAACATTAAAGGAGATGATGAAAAAAACTGCAGAAGGGAGTTTAGCAGCCAAAGTGTCACGGGTTCTGTTCAGCTACAGAATAACACCTCAATCCCCAACAGGACTCTCTCCTGCTGAGATGTTATTAGGTCGTAGACTACGTTCCACTCTTGACCTTGTCCACCCAGATCTAAAAAGGAAAATGGAAAACAGACAAAACAAACACAAAGAGAACCATGACAAAAGAGCAAAGGGCCGAAGTTTTGGAGAAGGAGATGCAGTCCTCACCAGGAATTTCATTTATGGACCAAAGTGGATTCCTGGCTTCATCGACTCAATGACAGGTCCAGTATCATACAAGGTCATGTTGGGAGATGGTAGTGTATTACGCAGATATGTAGATCAGATACTTCCCAGACAAGGGGAAATTGAAATGAAGGTTCCAGATGCAATGACTGAAAACAGGGTTGCCCCCAGTTATCCAAGTGCATCTGTGCTGCCACCACCAGGGACAGAGACATTCCACAGGAACATATTCGTCAAGAGGAAACCATCGTTGCAGAGTCAGATACTCTGAGCACTGCTCAGGAGTAGCTGGTGGCTTCACCACAAACAATCAGGGACTTTAATGTTAGACGTTCACAAAGTACTTGCAAGCCACCAGAGAGATTGATACTGAACTGTTAGATTCGTCAAGTATGGAACATGATGAATGGAGACTCCTTATGTGACCCTCAGGAATGGTTGTTTGTTAAGAAATTCATACTGAAATCTTAAGGGGGGAGGGATATAGTAATTTGGGATGGTATGATTAAAGTTATCCACCAGGTGGTGCTGTAGCCAATGCTGCTGCTAAGGTCAGAGGTTTGCTTCCTGTTAAGGTCAGAGGTTTGCTTCCTGCCAAGGTCAGCAAAGGTGCAATACCTGGATGCAAGCCTGCCTGGTTGTTTTGCAGTCATTTAATAAAGTACACTTATTAATCCTACACCTCGCCTCTTTGAGTCCTTGTCTCACTACATGGATTTCCAGATTCCATCGAGTGTTGGACGATGATCAGCAGTGCATCTAATATTTCCAGGGCCACTTCCTTACATACCCTGGGATGTAGATTATCAGGCCCTGGGGATCTATCGGCCTTCAATCCCATCAATTTCCCTAAAACTATTTCCCTACAAATAGTGATTTCTTTCAGTTGCTCCGTTTCATCAGACCCTATGTTCCCCGACATCTCTGGGATGTTATTTTTGTCCTCCTTTGTGAAGACAGAACCAAAATATGTATTTAATTGATCTGCTATTTCTTTGTTCCCCATTATAAATTCCCCTGATTATGACTGCAAGAGGCCTACGCTTGACTTCACCAATCTTTTTCTCTTCACATATCTATAAAAGCTTTTAAAGTCAGATTTATGTTCCCAGCAAGCTTACTCTCATATTCTATTTTCCCCTTCTTAATTACTCCCTTTGTCCTCCTTTGTTGAATGCTAAACTGCTCCCAATCCTCAGGTTTACTGCTTTTTCTGCCCAATTTACATGTCCCCTCCTTGGATCTTGTGCTAGCCCTCATTTCCCCTGTTAGCCATGGTTGAGTCACCTTTTTTGTTTTATTTTTATGCCAAACTGGGATGAACAAATTCTGTAGTTCATCCATGCGGTCTTTGAATGTTTGCCATTGCCTATCCACCGTCAACCCTTTGAGTGACATTCCCCAATCAATCCTACACTGTAATCCTGTGTAATCCTATGCCGATGATGTCTGTGCCGCTATTTTTTGATGGAAGCCAATGCCCCGCTCTTTCGCCGCAGCCCTGTACCTACCTCTGCATGAAAGATTGAGCCATTTATTTCTTCATCATGCGATGATGTTGCAATCTCTCTCTGTAGCCCAGCATTCCCTTCCTCGCTTACTTCTCTCGGTTCGTTTAATTAAACATGGACTGAAAATACCTGAGACTTAAATTGAAACGCAGTTGGCTACGCACGGGAGTAACGACACATTTGTCGTCACGTATGATCAATAAACATGTGACAATCCTAGCGCAGCGAGTCAGGAGTGCACTAAATGGGTTTAACTCTCTGCCTGTCCGGGAACCATTTGAAGCGGGGTTAGTGTTGAATTACCGTAGCAAAATGAATCGCCACGGATAAAGGGGCTGCACGGCCGGCTCCCGCTCCTATGTACCTAGATGCAATGGGGCGAGTGGCCGCCGGTATTGTTTTAAACTGCTACGGATCCCTGGTAATCCTGCGGAGCGGGTACTGCTGGTCCTTGATGATGCGAAATTGCACAATCATGCCAGCACGCCGCAAGGATAACCTTCCTGCCACTTGTCCAGCGAGGACCCCCGTAGATCAGTCGTCCGTTGGCATGTGGAGTAAGATGGGACAAATGCAGGTCAGCCCCGAGAGGGAAACCTCTCCAGATGCATTAGAACGCTATACTTCCGATGCGGGCCTTACCAAAGCTCTATACACCTTACATTCCACCCTTCTTATTCCAGTCCGCGTCATATAAAGGCATACGGTGCATTAGCCTTAAAATTGCTTGTTTGTAAATGCTCACTGGCTTTTAGTGATTTGTCTACTTGGAATATCCAATCTCTTTGCTCTTGCACAGTTTCCTAGATTCTTATCCATTTGAAAATATTTCCTTATGCCTTTCTTGGATCCAAAATGGATGACCTTAGATTCCCCACATTGAACTCCATTTGCCACACTGTCTTGCCCACTCACTGAAACTGTCTATGTCCCTTTGCCACTTCCTGCTCGCATCGGCGCTACTTACTGTGCCTCCCTGATCCCCGTAGACTCGCACGCCAACCCACTAAGGAGTACAACGGTCCTTTGCCGGTCAATCAGCAGGACTGTTACCCTTGCTGTCCGCCGGTATTCTGTACTATTTTGCCTGCAGCCGGAGCCTAAGACCATTTGGCCCTCTTCCAGCCCTGCCGATTCTTATCTGGAGTAATCCTAAATCTAATCCCAGGGGCCAATCAATCATAATCTTCCTCTGCTTCAAATCGTTAACCACTTTAGTTTATAAACTTGAAAAAATTACGCATTTCGGAGCAATCCGAATGTTTCCCTGCGTTACACCAGAGATTGTACTTCAAAAGTACTGCATTGGATGAAAAGCGCTTTGGGACGCCCTGAGGTCGTCAAAGCTGCTGCATAAAAATACCGACTTCCTTCCTTTCAATCCAACAGCAGCACACTCTCGTGACCGAGAATGTGTTTTTAGCATTAGTATCTATCAGGACCTACCGCGCCGTACAGGTGAACGTGTTACCCGTGATTCGGCTTCTGCTCGCATGAAGGTCCCGGAACGGTGGCAAAATAACATGGGGACTTTTCCAATTCGCTTTGCTCCCGGAGTTTTACACATCTGGACTTTATTCACAGGTCGATGTCTCACCGATCAGGTCCGCCCGTCCCCCGCTTTGAAAACCGTCTACGCTGGAGATTCGGTGCAGGTGGACTGCAGCTATGACACCCCCAACTTCTATGTCATCCTGTGGTACAGGCAAAAATACAGCCAGGGTCTGCAGAGGATAATAAGAAACAGGTCTGATGGCAAAGAGAGCTGAGGCCGCTTTGAGTCAGATCTTTCCATGGCGGGCAAACGCGGACAATTTACCTTTACCAGAACAGACATTTCTGATATTGCAGTGTATTACTGTGCGATGGAGCTTCACAGTGACAGGAAACGCGGCAGTCACTGTTCAAAAACCTCCCTCCCCTTTAAGTTCCTGCAAAGTGTGGGGCAGACATTCACATTTCTTTAAACTGCAGAAAAAATGCCAGCTCCTGTTCCTATGCCCCTAGATACAATCTGAACTGCAATAGATTGGGAAAAGGGGAAGTGCAACGAGGCCTGGGTATCCTTGTGCACCAGTCACTGAAAGTAAGCATGCAGGTGCAGCAGGCGGTTATGAAGGCAAATGGTATGTTGGCCTTCATAGTCAGAGGATTCGAGTACAGGAACAAGGATGTCTTGCTGCAGTTGTACAGGGCCTTTGTGAGACCCCACCTTGAGTATTGTGTGCAGTTTTGCTCGCCTTATCTGACAAAAGGATGTTCTTGCCATGGAGGGAGTGCAGCGACGGTTCACCAGACTGATACCTGAGATGGCAGGAATGATGTATGAGGAGAGATTGGGTCGATTAGGCTTATATTCGCTAGAGTTTAGAAGAATGAGAGGGGATCTCATTGAAACTTATAAAATTCTAACAGGACTAGACAGACTAGATGCAGGAAGGATGTTCCCGATGGTCGGGGAGTCCAGAGCCAGGGGTCACAGTCTAAGGATAAGGGGAAAGCCATTTAGGTCTGTGATGAGGAGGAATTTCTTCACGCAGAGAGTGGTGAACCTGTGGAATTCTCTACCACAGAAGGCAGTTGAGGCCAATTCATTAAATATATTCAAGAAGGAGTTAGATATATTTCTTAAGGCTAAAGGGATCAAGGCATATAGGGAGAAAGCAGTGACAGGGTACTGAATTTGAATGATCAGACATGTTCTCATTAAATGGCGGAACAGGCTGGAGGGGCCGAATGGCCTACTCCTGCTCCTATCTTCTATGTTTGCATGTTTCTATGTTAGGGAGGAGGAAATCCCATTTCGGTAACCTGCTCCTGGTTATCCTATTAATGCAGTTTTATTATGTATAGAACTGAAGTGAAAGCAAAAGGAAGAATGCAGTGAATGCAACACTGACATGCATTATTTACAGGTAATTTTTTTTTTAAATGCACTGTTGTAATGTGCAAATGCTAAGATAATAAATACAAGTGAACTGTAGATTTAAAGAAAACTCGACGGTAAGAATTGTTTTGAAGATTGCGTTTACTACATTTTTGTTGAAATGCACGCATTGGAGTTCATTGGAAGGATGTTTTTCCAAATAATATTACTAAGAACATCTAGAGGAATGTACTCTGAATGAAAATAACGCGTTCTTATTAACCATGCAATGTCCCACTGAATGCATTTATTGGCATCGAAATCAGACGACTTATCCAATAAGGCAAATTGCCGGTGATTGCTTTTGTAAATTATTCGAACACAAATAGAAGAGCTTATCCTTGCACTTTTTCACCTGTTGGTGTCCAGCTCGTGCAACGAATATCAGACGAGAAAACAATAAATTATTTTCTTATCCTCACTACTTCAGTTACAATCCGCTGGGACAGCTTATCATAAACTACAACAGGAGACTACAGAGAATCACTCTGAGTCTCACTGAGAGATCTACAGAACTGTGCCTGGCAGGCGTGGGATTCAATTGTGATTTCAAAACAAAGATTGGAAATTACTGCATTGAAATCTGACTCAATGATCTTTTTGCGAGAATGATAATTATCCTCTTAATCCTATTCTAAACGGCAGAAGCAGTGATGCTAATGCAGAATTGGAGATGGTGGACACTAACTTGAACTGAATGATTTGCAGATATTTTTAGACATTTAAAGATGTGTTTGTGATCTGCCAGGATTTGCCAGGATTGTGTGATGAGGTCATTTACGGCCACATGCGAGGGCAGACAGGGCCTCGATTTAACCTCTCATCTGAAAAACGACACCTCCGACCGTGCAGCACTCCCTCAGTACTGCACTGGAGTGTCAGCTTAGAGTTTTCTGCTGACGTCTCTGGACTGGATCTTGAATCTACAACCTCCTGAAGCAATGGCCTGGGTACTACCAACTGAGCCTCGTCTGCCACTCAATTGCACTCCAAATCGTAACAACACACTGCCTTAAAAAAATGTTCGCATCTCCTCTCTGAATTATTTGGGACATTTTCTTAACTCTGTGCCCTTTGGTTAGCGGCCCCCCTGCCAGTGGAAAGAGTTTCTCCTCAGTTACTCTACCAACACCCCTCATAATTTTGAACACCCCTATTAAATCTTGGTAACATCGCATCCAGAATCAATAGCCAACAGCAGCGCAGATGAGATGGGGAACGAAAAGGAGAGAAACACAGTTAAGGATGATTTACTGAATTAATACATGGATATAGGGACTTTCCAGGGATACCAACAGCCTTGAGGATGTGGCAGTACGATAGCAAAACTATCCACTAGGCCACTCAGACCTCACTGTACTCGGGCTCTTGCATTGTTCCACGGAAGCTCAGCGTAAGCTGGAGGAACAGCACCTCATCTTCCGATTAGGCACTTTACAAACTTACGGACTCAATATCGAGTTCAACAATTTCAGGTCATAACCTCGACCCCCATTACATTTTTACTTGTTTTTTATCCACACCTTTGTTTCGGCCCTTTCCACCCACCTTCTTTTCTCTCCCACATGGCAGCTCTCTCCCATTTTGCCAGCGCATTGCACACCTAATCTGGAGCCGTATTTTGACTCCACCAATCCTATCACCATCTCGTCTCGTTTTGAATACCTCTTAATGTCTCTTCACTTCTCTTTTTTTCTCTCCCAGCCTGGCCTCTTAATCTATTTCATTTCCTGTGCTTTTCCACTCTTTACAATGTGCTTGACCCGAAACGTTGACTCTATTGACTCTCCACGGATGTTGCCTGGACTGCTGAGTTTTTCCAGCATTTTCTGCTGTTATTTAGGATGTGCCAGTAGTTTTTTTTACAACAACCCATGTGTTAACCAAGATGCAACAACTTGAAACACCGAATACCACTAATCATTGAATATCCAGAAGAAACTAGCATATTACAGTGAAACATGCTTTATAGCATTAATAACTGCACACAGGTATTTATCACGGACACCAACAGCAGCGAGGATGGGACTGTAAAACTTTTGTATCTCCTCAAATGTTCTAAGTTTCCACAACTGCATTACATAACTTTCAAAATTGATGCTCAAAGCCATGACTTCACTTCGGTTCCACTTGCTAATGGTATTGGTGCTGAAGGCAAGGCGTTGATCGTATGAGGTGACATGGTGAAGGGAGCTCCTTCGAGCAGGCAGAAATCCCCGAGTGACACAATTGGGCGTTATTGTAACGAACTATTGATAATTACAGTCATTGAACAAATAGACTCATTGAACCATTGTCACCACAAGACCTTCTGACAACACAATCATAGAAAGTTACAGCACGGAAGGAGGCCATTTCAGCTTATCGTGTCTATGCCGGCCAACAAAGAGCGATCCAGCCTACTCCCACTTACCAGCTCTTGGTCCGTAGCCCTGCAGGTTACAGCATCCCAAGTGCACATCCAAGTACGTTGTAAATATGGTTCGGGTTCCTGCCTCTACCACCCTTTCAGGCAGTGAGGTCAAGACCCACACAAACCTCTGGATGAAGAAATTTCCCCTCAAATTCCCACTAAACATTCCACTAATTACTTTAAATCGGTGCGCCCAGGTTATTAATCCTTCTGCTAAGAGAAATAGTTCCTTTCTATCAACTTTATCTCGGCCACTCATAATTTTATACTCCTCAATAAGGTCTCCCCTCGGCCTGCTCTGTTCCAAGGAAAACAAACCCAGCCTATCCAGTCTTTCCTCATAGCTAAGATTCTCTACTCCCGGCAACATCCTTGTAAATTTCCTCTGTACCCTCTCGAGTGCAATCACATCTCTCCTGTATTGTGGTGACTAGAACAGCACGCAGTACTCTAGCTGAGGCCTAACTAGGCTTTTATACAGATGAAGAATAACCTCCCTGCTCTTGTATTCTATGCCATGGCTAATAAAGGCAAGCATTCCGTATGCCTTCTTAACTACCTTATCTACTTGACCTGCTACCTTCAGGGATCTGTGGACATGCACTCCAAGGTCCCTTTGTTGCTCTACGCTACTCAGTGTCCTACCATTTAATGGGGCAGAAATTCGGGTCGGGGGCTTGCCGCGCGTGCAAGCCCCCGATCTGCACTCACCCGACGCGCCTGCCGTTCACCTCCAGGGACGCCTGGATTTCCTGTTTGAAAGAGAAGAATCCCGGGCAGCGTTTGACGTCACGCCGCCCAGGAGTGCAGCCAGCGCGATGCCTGTAGCGCGCAGTGCAAGTGAGACACGCCCCTTGAGGTCTCAGTTTAATAGGACACGCCCCCAATGTTTCTCACAAGCTGAAAAGCATTTTTACATGCAGAGCAGCATTTCAAGTAGGTTTTTGGTATTTTTATGAAGCTTTTGGTAACTTTTATAAACTCTTACATTATTTTGAAGAATCTGAAGTAGTTTTAAACAGAATTAAAGCAATTAAAAGCCCTGAAAGAACTTTTTTCATTCCATTTATTTATTTTGCAACGTCGTCGTCATACGTGTCTTCACACTGTTCCCTTTGGGGAACTGTATGAAGTGGTGGAAGGATTTATGGCCGTGATTGACACTCATTCCGTGAACGTAACCATCTTTGAACCAGCCATTAGGGTGGTTAGTCCTATGGCGGGAGGGTTTTACGGGCTCCACAAGCTATACGAGGAGGGGGGCCACCCACACCCGCAAATATCCCACTGGATGTCAACCCAGAATTTAGAGCCGGAGCTCCGACTCCACTTGCCTGGACTGTCTGGAGCAGGGTTCGAAACTCTATCCCGTCTGGCCCAGCGGCGGGGATCCTACTGCTACGCCAAACGCCCACTCGGATTAGCAACGTGAAATGGCTGTAATGAGCACAATTCACTGCATTAAAAGAACTCACAATTGAACTGATGATGACCTCAGCAATCTCCTCAACGAGGTGGAGGCGCAGCGCCTGCTCATCATTAGTAATGAGAAGTCAAAGACGCCGCAAAAAGGACAGATGATAGCTTGGTCTTTCAAGTGGCAGCATAGGGCTCCAGTCACGGGGAGGGAAAAGGTGCAGGAAACGCATGGGTGTCACCTTTTGCGCGGAGTGGGCCTTTTGCATAGCGGTAAGCATCCCCGCCGCTGGGCCAGAAAGAGTAGGGTTTCAAACCCCGCTCCAGACAGTCCCGGCAAGTGGAGTCAGAGCTCCAACTATAATTTCTGGGTGGACATCCAGCGGGATACTTGCGTCCGCGGGTGTGGGTGGCCCCCCCTCAGATGGGTTGAGGGAGCCCGTAAAACCCTCATGCCATAGGACTAACCACCCTAATGGCTGGTATGAAGATGGTTATGGTCACGGAAGGAGCATTAACGTGGCCAGAAATCCTTCCACCACTTCATACAGTTCCCGAAAGGGAACAGTGTGAGGATACGTACGACGATGACCTCTTGCGCAATGCACCTCCTTGGACCCTCAGTCGCAGGTGCGAGGGGGCAAATCGTGCAATTGTTAAATTTTTCATTTTATTGACATGTAAAATGTTGGCCCAGTACTTCTGTTCCAAATGCGTGAGTACGGTCGGGGTACTCACGCGTCTGGCCAGAGGAAATGCCGGTTTTCAGCATGCACAGCGCATGCAGGGAAAACCGGCATTTCCTGTCCTCTGAACTGAGGGGTTCAGAGGCAGAACGCTTGCGACTGCACAGGCAGCGGGTGCGCAGTGAACTTCGTCGATTTCATTCATGGATTCAGTGAGGTTAAGTCCTTACAACTTACACATGAAAAAAAGCATGAGTACAGTTGCTCCAGAGGCTGCGGAGGAAGATATATTTTTTCGTGGAGCTTCTGAAAGGCAATATTTTTGTTTGGGAAAGGGAGGAAATTTATTTTAAGGAATGCTGACGTAAGTTTTAAAGTTTATTTTTGTTTTTTAAAACGGGTTTTCAGTACTGTAGGTAGAAGGAGCAATTGTGGCTATGTGAATTGAATTTGCTGTGTTTATTAAATGTGAAAATGACTCCAACATTTTTAAGAAAGAAACTTTTCATCAGTAATATATTCTTTTAAGTAATTATGTATGTATGTCTGTATATATTCCTTTGCGTATATGTATATATATATTCCTTTACTTATGTGTATGAATGTATGTATTTTATTATGACTTTCAGAGAAAGTAACTTATTGGAAAATCATAATTAAATATTTACATTCATACACATAACTAAAGGAATATATACATATACATAAAGGAATATATACGGACATACATACATAATGACTTAAAAGAATATATTACTGATGAAAAGTTTCTTTCTTAAAAATGTTGGAAATGTTACATTACTCATTTTAGAACAGTCATTTTCACATTTAATAAACACAGCAAATTCAATTCACACAGCCACAATTGCTCGTTCTACCTACAGTACTGAAAACCCGTTTAAAAAAAAATTAAACTTTAAAACTTACCTCATCTTTTCTTAAAATACCTTTCCTCCCTTTCCCAAACAAAAATATTGCCTTTCAGAAGCTCCACGATAAAATATATCTTCCTCCGGAGCCTCTGGAGCAACTTTACACTTGCTTTTGTCATGTGTAAGTTGTAAG
Organism: Somniosus microcephalus; assembly: GCF_052327205.1. Classification (NCBI taxonomy): domain Eukaryota; kingdom Metazoa; phylum Chordata; class Chondrichthyes; order Squaliformes; family Somniosidae; genus Somniosus; species Somniosus microcephalus. Next base: position 20,085,150 of record NC_140990.1, on the reverse strand, counting down.
GACTTAACCTCACTGAATCCATGAGTGAAATCGACGAAGTTCACTGCGCACGCGCTGCCTGTGCAGTCGCATGCGCTGTGCCTCTGAACCCCTTCGTTCAGAGGACAGGAAATGCCGGTTTTCTCCGCATGCGCTGTGCATGCTGAAAACCGGCATTTCCTCCGGCCAGACGTGTGAGTACCCCGACCGTACTCACGCGTTTGGAACGGAATTACTGGGCCAATGTGTATTCCCTTTCCTTGTTGGCCCTCCTCAAATGCATTACCTCGCACTTCTCCTCACAATCTACTTAAATTTATTGTACACAGTCTTAATTTAAAAGTGAGCAAATGAATGCGAAATATTTCACCTGCCAATAAAATATTGAGGACAGAACTGAGAGAAAAAGACGAGAAATTGGCAGAAAAAGGATGGAATGAAAGAAGAAAAATGCTGGATTGCCCAAACGTGTTCTCTGTTTTATTCCATCCCAAACCAAAAAGGTATGAATTTCACAAAAAATAAATTTTCTGCAAAAGGCAGAATCTTACAAAAAGCCGATCCCGCTGATGGAACTACAGAACCCACTTGGTTTAAAGTACCACATATTAGGCTTGTTAGCAAAATCAGCATGGACACAAAATTGACGAAGGGATAGAAAACAGAGAGTTGTGGATAATGTCTGTTTCTCACCACATTTTCAGAGAGTAAATTCCAGATCTTAACAACTCGCTGTGATAAAATGACATATTCTCCTCTCCCACATCGTTCTCCTTATTTATTCTATTAAAACCCCTCATAATTTGAACACCTCTACTAAACCTGCACTTAATGTTCTGTGTTGTAAGGGCAACAACCCCATCTTCTCCAATCTCTCAACCTGACTGAAGTCCCTCATCCCTGGTGTCATTATGTTAAATACGCGCCACTGAAGTGCCGGACAATGACCAGCACCAACAAGTGAGAGTCAAAACCACCTCCACTTCAGAGTCAATGGCATTTCCATCTCCGAATCAGCCAGCATCAACATTCAACAGGTCGGCATTGATGAGAAACTCGACTGGAACAACCACATAAATGTAAGTGTTATCAGAGCAGGTCAGATGATGGGTATTCTGTGGTGAGTGGTTCACCTCCTCACTGCCCAAAGCCTCTCCACCACCTATAAGGACAAAGTCAATGTGTGAAGTAATACCCTCTGTAGACATATCTAACACAAAGGAAGATTGTTGTGGTGTTTGGAGGTCAATCATCTCAGCCTCAGGACATTGCTGCAGGAGTTCCTCAGGGCAGTGTCCTAGGCCAAACTATCTCCAGCTGCTTCATCAATGACCTTCCCTCCAACATAAGGTCAGAAATGGGAATTTTCGCTGATGACTGCACAGTGTTCAGTACCATTCAGAACTCCTCAAATAAAGAGGTAGTCCATGCCCGCATGCAACAAGACCTGGACGACGTTCAGGCTTGGGCTGATAAGTGGCAGGTAACATTCGCGCCACACAAGTGCTACACAATGAATATTTCCAACAAGCGAGTGTCTAAACACCGCCCCTTGACTATCAATGGCATTACCATCACCGAATCCACCGCCATCAACATCCTGAGGGTAAGCATTGACCAGGCACTTAACTGGACCAGCCACGTAACTACTGTAGCAATAAGAGCAGGTCAGAGGCTAGGTATTCTGCGGCGAGTGTCTCACCTCCTGACTCCCCAAAGCCGTTCCACCATCTACAAGGCACAAGTCAGGGGTGTGATGGAATACTCTCCACTTGCCTGGATTTGTGCAGCTCAACACTCAAGAAGCTCGACACCATCCAGGACAAAGCATCCCACTTGATCCCACTCCATCCAGCACCTTAAACATTCACTCCATACACTACCAGCGCACTGTGGCTGCAGTGTGTACCATCTACCAGACACACTTTAGCAACTCGCCAAGGCTTCTTCAGCAGCACCTCCCAAACCCGCGACCTGTAAGACCAAGGGCAGGGGGCGCATGGGAATACCATCACCTCTATGTTCCCCTGCAAGTCACACACCATCCTGACTTGGAGACTAATCGCCGTTCCTTCATCGTCTTTGGTCAAAATCCTGGAACTCACTCCCTAAAAGCATTGTGGAATACCTTCACCACAGAGCAGTTCAAGAAGGTGGCTCACCACCACCTTCTCAAGGGCAATTAGGAATGGGCAATAAATGCTGACCTTGCGAGCGACGCCCACATCCCAGGAACGAATAAAGACAGAGGGAGGTCAGCTGGGTAAGACCCTAATAATTCTAATAATTTTATTGAACTTTTTTCAATATTCATGACACTTACACATATTAAACTTAAGAGTCTACAATTTAAGTCAGTGCTAAGACGTCGTAATCTGGACAAAATCAGAACCTGCTGAACATACTTTAATGCAATAATAAACTGTCGGAATGCACATGGTGCGTTCCAGGCTCCGAGCCAGATCGTCAGGGGAACAACTGGATACAAACGACTAAAAAGGTATTAGAAAAGGTGAGATAATGAAGTGCTAACCGTGACAAGAAGAATCGACAAAGAATAGATAACATCGTGCAGATTCACTAAAGATAATTATAACATTTACACGTTGACCTCATGCGTTAACGTGTTACAAATTAATCAAAAATAATCAGAAAGTGTTGACACGTTATCATCACTATTTAGACTATCAAAGGTACGACACACAAAAGTTCAGGGGGTCTTGAACTTCCATCTTTAACCACTCTAGGTATATTAAAACTAAAGTCTTAGAACTTTTCCTGGTGCGTCCTCCCATCACCATCTGTCGGTACCAGTACTCGCTCGGTCACTGTAGGTAGTGACACGTGCAATATGATTGAAAAACTTAATTCAGACGTTTCAGAGGATCCTAGTTTATGAGCTTGTTCGACAGGTTCTGGATACGGACTACACTGCAAAAATCCAAATGTATATTAAGCCTATTATGGGGCAAAAACCTCATCCTCTCCACTTACTGAATGGATGCAGCTGCAACAACACTCAGGAAGTCAAGCGCCAAAATTGGACGCAATACTCCAGCTGGGGCCTAACCAGTGTTTTACTAAAGTTTAACTTAACTTCCTTGCTTTTTTACTCTATGCCGCTATTTATAAAGCCAAGACATTTTTATGCCTTTTTAACAGCCTTGTCCTGCCACTCTCGAAATATTGTGCACGTGCATCCCCAGGACACTCTGCTCCTGCACCCGCTTTAAAATTGTACCAATGAGTTTAATTTGCCTCTCCTCGTGCTTCCTTCCAAAATGCATCACTTCACACTTCTCTACGTTAAATTGCAACATGTGACACCTGTTTATGCCTGTATTTGTGTTCGTGGGGTTCAGCAAAGATTTCCCGGCAGCTATGCATCGTCACAATCTCTCTCCAGCACGCGCTATGGCTCATTTCCTTACACTGCAAATATTAAAGCAACTGCGAGTGAAATTTTTGCTAGTTTTGTAATATTACCGTTTGAAAAATAACATCATTTAGATTGAAATCTGGAATGAAGGACATACTCATGGAGACAGGACTGAAACCCGGATGAGGTGGTTCCCCCGTAGCACTAACCACGCTACCCATGTGATTCATTTCAGCATAGTGAAATGGCGCCTCGTGTTAGTTTCAGTCTGATGGTAATCTAACGGGTTCAGCAGATATTTGGTGAAGGTGCTCATATTTCCCTTCGAGAAATTGCCAACATATTAGTCTGATGACGGTAAGATATTATCTTGAAGTGACAATATATCGGTTTTAATATAGATGAATATGTTCAGTATATTTCACTCACTCTCACTGAGACTGAGCTGGTTGACGAGTGGTCGGGTTTGATTAACCATCTGTTGGGGACACACAAGGGAAAGACTTCCTCTGGTCTCTCTGTGGAAATCTCGACTGAAAGCTGTTTTAACGAAATCGTAAGCTTATTCTTTTAGAATGCCTTCACCAGCTCGTTAGAAATAGCGACGAGAGGAAATGTGTCGCACACAGCGGAAAGCTCAGTGTAACCACGAAACGTACATGACAATGAAGTTCAAGGTCTCGCTGAGCCGTCACATACCAGCAGAGAACCAACAAACAGTCAGTGTGACAGTGTCGGGCCCATTAAATAAAGCCCCAAACCTCAGCAAAGCTGAAGCTTTCCTCACATCAGAGGCTCCCACTGAGTGATTGATTCCACCTTGAGATACTTCAAGCTGTGGCTCAAAGGGCTTCAAGTGACCCAGGACCATCATTTGAATCTCCTTTCAATATATGGCGGGTGAATTGGAGATTACGTCATTGTAGCGGAACAATGAGACCAGGAAGTGACGTTGACCCAACAGGAGCCTCTGACGGGGTCTATTCCGGTTCGGGATTGGGCTTTTAACCCGACCGACAGGTTTGGGCTCGGCAGCGGCCATGCGGATGTTCAGCGCCTGGGTTGTGTTCGGGGTGTTTATTGTCGGTAAGGATAACTCCAATCATATCGTGCTCAAACTAAAGTGGTAATATTATTTAATTGACACCAATTAATACTCGATCTTATCTTGTTCCTCAACACATGTTACAGATCAGAGTGATGGAGAATCTATTACTCAGTCCCAGTCTTCAGAGAGCAGGAGAGAAGGTGAAGCAGTGACTATAAAATGTACCTATAGTACAACAGCCAGCAATTATTATTTATATTGGTACGGGCAATAGTCGGAGAAGGAGTCCCAGTTTGTAATCAGGAGTTGGTCTTTGTATTCAGAAGAAAAGAAAGGAGAAGGTTTTGGAATCCGTTTCTCTGCTGAGCTCCAGACCTCGTCTAAATTCACCAGTTTAACCATCTCCGGGCTGCAGCTGACTGACGCTGCAGTGTATTACTGCGCCCTGAGACTCACAGTGATGGAAAGCAGTCTCACCCGCGTACAAAAACTGCCACTGGACGGTAGGGCGGAGCTCCTGTCTGTTGGGGTTGTGTGGAATCGCGGGCAGATACAGCCACAATGAGCAGCGGGCTGTCAGGCGCTCAAACACACACCGAGAGAAAACCAAATTAGCCTCGGATCAAACTGTCACCCAACTGTTTCCAGGAGCGGCCGAGAAAACAAACTACAGAACCCAATCGGCCCAAAAGATCGATCACAGAATCAACCGACCGCTTAAACTGTTCGTTCTGCTTCTGATCGGCTGGTTTCCCTTAAAATTGTGGATCCATTTTCAGATCAGCTCCGAGAAGGAGGTTGCTGACACTGGCAGGAACTTCCTGCTGGTCGCTCCGCGAATGGGCCGGGATCTGGTTCCCATATTCTGCCTGTGTTTGTGATTTAATTCGGCGCATTCATTCAATACCGAATATTTAATCTGTTGAGGTGCTCGGGAAATCCTCTGACACGTTATTTTATTTTAGTTTCACCTAAAGATAGATCTGAGTTTCTGAACTTGAAAACAGAGTTGTTGGAAACACACAAACGAATGGGACAGGACATGAAAGGGAAAAATAGTTGAATGTTTCTGGAGACGTGTGGGGGAAATAAAGAGATTTCTGAACTGTTTCACTGTTCTTGCTGTTTCGGTCTATGGCTGCATCATTTAACGTCCGTTCATTAGTTTACCTTCAAATAAATCTGGCATTGTGCTATTGTTCTGCAAGGAGAGCGCTGTCCTTGTGGCTGTTTCCGCTCGGGAGGCTGGAATCAATTGGCATTAAGTGGTTCAGTTGAATTACATCCTGTCAGTGATTTGGTGTAAAATAAACAGAGACAGGGCTTAGTGTCCGACAAACTGTGTAATATAAAGAGAAACAGGTACAAGCGCAACATTTACAGAGGCATGGTCAAGTTCACTAATAACTGAGACAGGGTCTATTGTAATATAAACAGAGACAAGATCTAGTGCAGTAATAAATGAGAGAGGGACGATTGCAATAGCAACAGAGATATGGTCTCGTGCAGTAATGGGTTGAGACGGGGCCAAGTGTAATATAATCAGAATCATGGTCTAGTTTCTTTTCATTCGTTCCTGGGATGTGGGCGTCGCTGGCAACGCCGGAATTTATTGCCAATCACTAGTTAGCCTTGAGAAGATGGTGGTGAATCACCTTCTTCAACCGCAGAGGGCAGTTAAGAGTCAACCGCGGTGCTGTGAGTCTGGAGTCACATATAGGACAGACCATGGTAAGGACGACAGATTTCCTACCCTAAAGGACATTACTGCACCAGATGGGTTCTGGATTAGCTAGTCCAGTAACATAACCACAATGCTAGTGTACTCGCTGAGGTCTAGTACAGTAATAGGTTGAGACAGGCTCAACTGCAATACAAGCAGAGACATGGTCTTGTGCAAAGATGACTGAGAGAGGGTAGTGTAATATAAAGAGAGATATAGTCCAGTGCAATAATAACTGAGAGAGGACCTACTGTAATATAAACAGAATCAGGATCCTGGGTAATATAGACAGAGACATGGTTTAGTGCAGTAATAACGGAGACAGAGCCTGGTGTAATATAAACAGAAACATGGCCCAGTGTGATAATAACTGAAACAGGGTCTAGTGCAATATAAACAGAGACATGGTCTAGTGTGATAATAACTGAGACAGGGTCCAGTGTAATGTAAGCAGAAACATGGTCTAGTGTATTAATAACAGAGACAGGGGCTAGTGTAATATAATGAGTGACATGGACGAATGAATTAAAGACTGAGTCAGGGGATAGTGTAATTTAAACAGAAACATGTTCAAGCGCAATATATGCAGGGACATAGTGTAGTGCAGTAATAAATTAGACCGGGTCTGGTGTAATATTTAAAAAATCCAGAAATAGTGAGGAACCAAGGGTTTAGTGAGAATCAGGAACTTAAAGAAATTATTATTAGTAAATAAATAGTACTGGTGAAATAAATGGGACTAAAAGCCAACAAATCCCCTGGACCTGACGCCCAGCATCCTAGGTTTTTAAAAATGGTGACTGCAGAAACAGTGGTTGAATTGGTTTTGATCTTCCAGAATTCCCTATATTCTAGAACGGTGCACACGTATTGCAAGATAGCAAATATAACCCCGCTATCCAAGAAAGGATGGAGACAGAATACAGGGAACTATAGACCAGGTAGCCTGACATCAGTAGTCAGGAAAACGCTGGAATCTATTATTAGGGACGTGGTAACAGGACACTTAGTAAATTATAATATGATTGGGCAGCGTCAACACGGATTAATGAAAGGGAAATAACAAGAGAAAATGCTGGAAAAACTCAGCAGGCCAGGCAACATCCGTGGAGAGAGATTCGAGTCGACGTTTCGGGTGTAACCCTTCTTCAAAACTGGAAAGGAAATGAAACAGATCGAACGGCAGGGCTGAGAGAGAGTTTTTCCAGCATTTTCTGTTGTTATTTCGGTTTTCCAACATCTGCAGTATTTTGCTATCGTATTTATGAAAGGGAAATCGGGTTTGACAAATGTAATAGTGTTGTTTGAGGTTGTAGCAAGCAGGGTAAATAAGTGGCTGTAGTGTACTTCGATTTTCAGAAGGCATTCCACAAAGTGCCACACTAGAGGTTATTACCCAAACTTAGGGCTCATGGGATTGGGGGTAATATATTAGCATAGATTGAAGATTGGTTAACGGACAGAAAACAGAGTAGGAATAAACGGGTCATTTTCGGGTCGGCAGGCTGTAACTAATGAGATACTGCAAGGATCAGTGCTTGGGCCTCAGCTATTTACAATCTATATCAATGACTTAGATGAGGGGCCGGAGCATAATGTATCCAAGTTTGGTGATGGTACAAAGCTACGTAGGAGAGTAAGTTGTGAGGAGGATGCAAAGAGGCTGCAAAGGGATATAGGCAGGTTAAATAAGTGGGCAAGAACATGGCAGATGGAATGTAAACTGGAGAAATGCGAAGTTATCCGCTTTTGTAGGAAAAAGAGAAAAGCAGAATATGTTTTATACATTGAGAGATTGGGAAATGTTGGTGTTCAGAGGGATCTGGCTGTCCCTGTACACGAATCACTAAAAGTTAACATGCAGGTATAGCAAGCAATTAGGAGTGCAAGTGGTATTTTAGCCTTTATTAAAAAGGGATTGAAGTATAAGAGTACTCAGTCTGTAGAATGTATATTTCCTACCTTGTATTTTGTTTAGTATGATTTTCTGATTTAATCTTAATAAGCCTTACTGCAATTATATAGGGCCTCGGTGAGACCACACCAGGAGAACAGTTTGAATCACCTTAACTAAGGAAGTATATACATGCCTTAGAGGAAGTGCGATGGAGGTTCACCAGACTAATTCGTGGGATGGGGGGATTGTCCTTGAGGAAGGATTGACGATACTAGGCCTATATTCCCTAGAATTTAGAAGAATGAGAGGTGATCTCATTGAAGACTCTAAAATTCTTACAGGGTAGATGCAGGGAGGATCTTTCCCCTGGCTGGGGAGACTAGAACCAGGGGTCACAGTCTCACAATATGGGGTCCGTCATTTAGGACTAAGATGTGGAGAAATCTCTTCACTAAACGGATTGTTAATCTTTCTAATTCTCGTCCCCAAAGGGATATGGATGCTCAGTCGTTGAGTATATTCAAGACAGAGATCGATAGATTTTTGGATATTAAGGGAATCAAGGGTTTATCACCTGCAGGCTGCCGTTTTCCGTAACACCAGCTACAGAAATGGCTGCAAAGGCAAAATACTGCGGATGCTAGAAATCTGAAATATTAAGAGAAAATGCTGGAAATACTCAGCTGTTCAGGCAGCACCTGTGGCGAGAGAAGCAGAGTTAATGTTTCAGTTCGAAGACCTTTGGTCAGACCTGGAAAATGTCACGGATGTTACAGGTTTTAAGCAAGTACAGAGGCAGTGAAAGTGGGGGTGGGGAGGAAGGAACAGAAGGGAAGGTCTGTGATACGGCTGAATGCAGGAGTGGTTAAATGACAAAAAGGATGATGGTGTAAGGCGAAAGGAGGATGTTAATCACAGAAATCACAGAAACCATCACAGAAACCCCACAGTGCAGATAGGGGCCATTTCGGCCCATCGAGCCTGCACCGACACATATCCCACCCGATCCCTGTAACCCCTACACCAACACATATCCCACCCTATCCCCGTAACCCCACGTATTTAATCCCCCTAACGCTAAGGGTCAATTTATCATAGCCAATCAACCTAACCCGCACATCTTTGGACAAGTAAAAAAACAAAAGATGATTCTAGAGGAGGTGTAAATGGATGCAGCAGATTTATTACCAGCATCTGCTGTCCTTAAAAATGGGAGCAGTGGTTATGATCTGAAATTGTTGATCTCAGTGTTGAGTCCAGGAAGTTGTAAAGTGCCTTATCGAAACCGAACTATCCCTTTGTTTCTACTGTTCGCTTTTACTGACACCATGTGGCCAAAGACTACCATTGCACCAATTGTGAACATGGCGATGCAAGCAACTGTTTCTGATATTAATGTATCAAGAAACAGCTTACACTGATGTACCACCTCATCACCTTCTCCGGGAGGTCGTAACGGAGTTAAAGTGCAACTAATTGCAGATGTACGAGAACGATCTGCGCGCAGAAAGATCAGGAAAAGAGCAAAGTGGCTCGATTGCTGTTAATGTATTTCTGCTGAACTTGGTTGAAGGGAGGAATGTTGACCGGGACACAGTGTGGGACCCTAGGAGCTTAATGTTCACTTCAGCAGAGAAGGTTCAGTGGGAACAAGTTATTGGTGCATGATATTACCAGAACGATAGGGCCTTTTTAGGATTACACAGTTTGGAAGTCTCGTTAATAAGCTCGGGTTCTGAAGATGAGAGGGGGAGGGTGAACAGGCAGAGGTCGTGGTTCACATTGGGACCAGCGACATAGGTAGGAAGAGGGATGAGGTCCTGCAACAAGAATTTAGGGAGCTAGGTAGCAGATTAAAGAGCAGGACCTCAAAGGTTGTTATCTCTGGATTACTCCCGGTGCCACGTGCTAGTGAGTATAGGAATAGGAGGATAGAGCAGATGAATGCGTGGCTAAAGAGTTGGTGCAGGAGGGAGGGCTTTAAATTCTTGGATCAGTGGGCCTGCTTCTGGGAAAGGTGGGACTTGTACAAGTCGGACGGGTTGCACCTGAACCAGAGTGGGACAAATATCCTTGTGGGGAGGTTTGCTAGCACTGTTCGGGGGGGTTTAATCTAAAATGGCAGGCGGTTGGGAACCTGAGCAGGGAGACAGAGGAATGGAAAACAGGGATAAAAGCAAAAGATAGGATGGAGAAAAACAAATGTGGCAGTCAGAGAAATCAACGATTTAAATCAAACGTGGCCACAGTAAATAATAATTCTAATAAGTTTAAGAGCGTTAAAAAAACAAGCCTGAAGGCTTTGTGTCTTAATGCGAGGAGCATTTGTATTAAGGTGGATGAATTGGCTGCGCAAATAGAGGTAAACGAATACGATCTGGTTGGGATTACAGAAACGTGGCTCAAAGATGGCCAAGACTGGGAACTCAACATCCAGGGGTATTCGATATTCAGGAAAGATAGGCAAAAAGGAAAGGGAGGTGGGGTAGCATTACTGTTTAAAGAAGGGATTAATACAATTGTAATGAAGGATATTAGCTCTGATGATGTGGAATCTGTATGGGTAGAATTGAGAAATACTAAGGGGAAAAAAACATTAAGTGGGAGTGGTATATAGACCTCCAAACAGTAAGGTGGAGGTTGGGGATGGCATTAAAAGGGAAATTAAAGAAGCGTGCAATAAGGGCACAGCAGTCATCATGGGTGACTTTAATCTACATATAGATTGGGCCAACCAAATTAGTAACAATACTGTGGAGGAGGAATTCCTGGAGTGTTTATGGGATGGTTTCCTGGACCAATATGTCGAGGAACCAACCAGAGATCAGGCCATCTTAGACTGAGTATTGTATAACGAGAAAGGATTAATTAGCAATCTTGTTGTACGAGGCCCCTTGGGTCAGAGCGATCATAATATGATCGAATTCTTCATTAAGATGGAGAATGAAATAGTTGACTCAGAGACAAGGGTCCTCAATTTAAATAAAGGAAACTACGATGGTCTGAGGAGCGAGTTGGGTAGGATTGAGTGGGGAATGGTGCTCAAAGGGTTGACGGTGGATAGGCAATGGCAAACATTCAAAGGCCAAATGGATGAGCTACAGAATTTGTTCATCCCAGTTTGGCGTAAAAATAAAACAAAAAAGGTGACTCAACCGTGGCTAACAAGGGAAATTAGGGATCGCATAAGATCCAAGGAGAGGACATATAAATTGGCTAGAAAAAGCAATAATCCTGAGGATTGGGAGCAGTTTAGGAGTCAACAAAGGAGGACAAAGGGATTAATTAAGAAAGGGAAAATAGAATATGAGAGTAAGCTTGCAGGGAACATAAAAACTGACTGTGAAAGCTTTTATAAATATGTGAAGTGAAAAAGATTAGTGAAGTCAAGCGTAGGTCCCTTACAGTCAGAATCAGGGGAATTTATAATGGGAAACAAGGAAATGGCAGACCAACTAAATGCATACTTTGGTTCTGTCTTCACAAAGGAGGACACAAATAACCTCCCAGAGATGCCGGGGAACATAGGGTCGGATGAAAGCGAGGAACTGAAAGAAATCAGTATTTGTAGGAAAATGGTGTTAGGAAAATTGATGGGACTGAAGGCCGATAAATCCCCAGGGCCTGATGGTCTACATCCCAGGGTACTTAAGGAAGTGGCCCTAGAGATAGTAGATGCATTACTGATCATCTTCCAGAACTCGATACACTCTGGAACGGTACCCATGGATTGGAGGGCAGCTAATGTTACCCCACTATTGAAAAAAGGTGGTAGAGAAAAAGCGGGGAATTATAGACCGGTAAGCCTGACATCGGTAGTGGGGGAAATGCTAGAGTCTATTATAAAAGATGTAATAGCAGAGCATTGAAAAGCAGTGACAGGGTCGGACAAAGTCAACATGGATTTACAAAAGGCAAAGCATGCTTGACTAATCTACTGGAATTTTTTGAGGATGTAACTGGTAAATAGATAAGGGGGAACCAGTGGATGTGGTGTATTTGGACTTTCAGAAGGCTTTCGATAAGGTCCCACACAAGAGATTAGCGTGCAAAATTAAGGCACATGGGATTGGGGGCAAGGTATTGACTTGGATAGAGAACTGGTTGGCGGGCAGAAAGCAAAGAGTTGGAATAAACGGGTCGTTTTCCGAGTGGCAGGCAGTGACTAGTGGGGTACTGCAAGGATAGGTCCTAGGACCCCAGCTGTTCACAATATATATTAATGATCTGGACGAGGTAATTGGATGTAATATCTCCAAATTTTCAGACGACACAAAGCTGGGCGGGAAGGTAAGCTGCGAGGAGGAATTCGGGAAACTCCAGGACGATTTGGACAGGTTGGGTGATTGGGCAGAAACATGGCAAATGCACTATAATGTGGTTAAATGTGAGGTTATCCACTTTGGTGGCAAAAACAGGAAGGCAGATTATTATTTGAATGGCAATAGATTGGGAGAAGGGGAAGTGCAAAGAGAGCTGGGGGTCCTTGTGCACCAGTCGCTGAAGGTAAGCATGCAGGTGCAGCAGGCGATTAAGAAGGCAAATGGTATGTTGACATTCGTAGCAAGAGGGTTCGAGTACAGGAACAAGGATGTCTTGCTACAGTTGTACAGGGCCTTGGTGAGACCGCACCTTGAGTATTGTGTGCAGTTTTGGTCACCTTACCTGAGGAAGGACGTTATTGCCATGGAGGGAGTGCAGCGAAGATTCACCAGGCTGATACCTGGAATGGCAGGAATGACGTATGAGGAGAGATTCTGTCGTTTGGGCTTATACTCACTGGAGTTTAGAAGATTGAGAGGGGATCTCATCGAAACCTATAAAATTCTGTCAGGTCTAGACAGACTAGATGCAGGAAGGATGTTTCTGATGGCCGGGGAGTCCAGAACCAGGGGTCATAGACTAAGGATAAGGGGTAAGCCATTTAGGACTGCAATGAGGAGGAATTTCTTCACCCAGAGAGTGGTGAACCTGTGGAATTCTCTGCCACAGAGGGCGGTGGAGGCCAGTTCATTAAATATATTCAAGAAAGAGTTGGATATATTTCTTGAGGCTAAGGGGATCAAGGGATATGGGGAAAAGGCAGGGACAGGATACTGAATTTGGATGATCAGCCATGATCACATTGAATGGTGGAGCAGGCTCGAAGGGCCGAATGGCCTACTCCTGCTCCTATATTCTATGTTTCTATGTTTCTATGAAGTGGAATCCACAAGGTACTGATTCTGAAACCAGATTCCATTAACTTTAGCCAAGATGCTCCTAAAATACGAAATGGGTTCAGGTGACATCTTGAATACATTGTGTTAAAATAATGCTGGTTAATATCGTTACCAAAAAGAAGACTAATAGATGTCTATAAAATTATGAACGGTATTGAGAGAGTGGATACAGAGAGAATGTTTCCACTTTTGGGGAAGACCATAACTAGAGGCCATCAACATATGACAGTTACCAAGAAATCCACTGGAGAATTCAGAAGTAACCTCTTTATCCAAAGAGAGGCTAGAATGTGGAACTCGCTACGCCAGGAGTGGTTGAAGTGAATTATATAGATGCATTTAAGGGGAGGCTGGGCAAGCAAATGAGGGAGAAGGAAATAGACGTTTACGCTGATAGATATAAATGAGGAAAGACGGGATGAGGCTCGAGTGAAGCATATACACCGGTATGGATTGGTTTGGCCGAAAGGCCTGTTTCTGTAATAAAAACAGAAAATGCTGGAGAAACTCAGCAGGTCAGGCAGCATCTGTGAAGAGAGAAACAGAGTTAACATTTCAGGTCGATGATATTTCGTCAGAACGGTCATCGACCTGAAACGTTAACTCTGTTTCTCTCTTCAGAGATGCAGCCTTACCTGCCGAGTTTCTCCACCATATTCTGTTTTTATTTCATATTTCCAGCATCTGCAGTACTTTCTTTTTGTGTTGTTGTAAGCCTGTTTCTGTGCCGTATATCCTATGTAACCCTATGTAATCCATTAAGCATACATATACTAATATCACAAACAGCAACTTCAAGAGTACAATTACAAAAATTGTGATTAGTACCATTTTAATTCATAGAATCTTGAGTCTTATGGCACAGATGGAGGCCATTTCTCCCAGCATGCCAGTGCTGGCATTTTGAAACAGCTATCCAGTCTGTCCCACTCCCTGTACTTTCTCAAAAGTACAGTAAATCTTTACTTTTCAAGTATTTACCCAGTTCCCTTTTGAATTTACTATTGAATCTTGAAGCAGTGCATTCCAGATTATTACCCGCTGCGTAAAACATATCCTCATCACACCCCTAGTTATTTTTCCAATTAGCTTAAATCTGATTACCGCCCCTCCTGCCAGTGAAAACAATAATATGGTCCGTATTTCCGAACCCTACGGTTGTGTACGAGATGTGTACACACCCGTAGGGATGTCGCAAGAGCCGGTTTCAGGCATGCGAAGCGCATGCGCTGAAAACCAGCACTTCCGGTCTGTCAAGAATCTTCTTGACAGATCGCACGGCTGCCCTGCAGAAGGGCCTCTGCGGGTGGGGAGTTCCGCTTTCTTCAGATCCTCCACCCGCTGCAATCCCTTAAAAATCTTTCGCCTGGTAAAAGCAGGAGCAAGGCCTGCTTTTACTAGTATAAGAGTTTAGAAAGTAAAAAAAAAATTCACTCATTTATAATTGTAAAATACTTTTTGAAAAGGTAAGTTTATTACATTTTTGTTTAAAATATTTAATTTAATGCAATTTTAGCTAATTTGCTGTTGTTAAATTTATTTAATGTTTTGATGTGTTTTTGGAGTAAACTCCCCTCATACTTTTGATCGGCCTAAGCTGTCAAAAGTATGAAGGGAGATCCCCTTCTTTCATTGGTATCCCATGGCCCACGTGATCCCAGGGAGGCTTGTGAACCGCATGCACCCCTGGGATACCTGGGCCCTGCGTATTTCGCACAGCAGAGGCCCAGGAGCGGAAATGGCCGGACCTCTGGAGCCCTCAGGTAAGGGCGTAGATTTTTTACAGATCGGAGGCCTCCGCACGCAAGAAGCCTCCGATCGGAAAATACGGTCCTTTATCTCACTGTCAAGTCTATCACAATCCTTCATAATTTTGAACACCTCTATTAGATCTCCCTTTAATCTTCACTGCTCTAAGTAGAACAATCACAAGTTCTCTAGTCTCCGCATAACTGAAGTCCCCCATCCCTTGTACAATTCTATAAAATCTCCCCTGTACCCTATCCAAGGAGCTGACATCCATCCTGAAGTGTGCCGGAAATAAATTGAATCAATATGTCTTCCAGAGGTTATTCCTCTGGATATATGATCTCTGAAAATTGGACTGAGACGCAATCTGAGCATTATTAATATTGATAATAAAATCAATTGTAATGATAGGTTACACAGTGCCCTTGGTACTCAGCAATATCGGCCTCTGCATGTTTCATGTTTCAATAAGATCAATGTCGCCACCTGCTACAAGACGCTGAGATTTTCTTAAAACAAGATTCATAATTTCGTACACAACATACATTTACCCAGTGAATTTCACCGATAGGAGTTTTTCAGAGTAAACTACAAGATGGACAAGAGATCAGGAGGAACTATGGGCGGAAGGAACAAAAGCACTCTTACAAATTCTGAGGAATTTTTCATGGGAATGTGTAAAGTTATTTACGAAGAAGCTGGAAAAGAAGAAGGGAATTTCAGCAGCAAAAATAGCACACAACCGCCTCTAATAGTGGAGTATGAGGATCAGCGTCACCTGAGTTTCCAGTGGGCGGCTGCGCAGCTGCGCCGCTCTTACGCCGGGTTGAAACTTGCTGCAATGAGCGCAGAGCGCATGAAACCGTCCACATTTCACATGCGTTTCCGTGACGTACAGTCGGACATTTTGCTGTGACGTGCGGCGGCCATTTTGTGTGACGTACAGCCGGCCATATTTTTGGGACGTGCTGTCGGCCATGTTTGAATGACTTACTGTCGGCCATGATTGGTCCACGTACTATCGCCCGTGTTTCTGTGAAATCTCGTCATGTGAAACTATGTTTATATTTTAATAACACAACACGGTTGAAATAAAACATGATCTCAATTTTCACCAAAGAAGCCATCTCACTTTCTTAATTTTGCTGTAGTCATAAAGATGCAGACAGGGGCGATTAACGCCGGTGACGAGTTGCGCATGTGCGAAAAGTGCTCCCAAAGTGCAACGCTGCCGAGAGCCACACCGGGGCATTTGTGGGCCGCTTAGCATTGTGGGAATCTCTGTCCTTCAATCATTGACAGGGTGCCATGCAACTGAAACATTTTATCCAATTTAGTCCAGCCTCCTGAGGGGCTCCTGCCACACGGGCCGAGCAGTCCTTATAGACTAATAGAACTTGGTCAGATTTATCCCAGGTTAAATGATGCGGCCAGAGACCAGAACAGCAAGAAGAAGAAAAGAGTTCAGAAATCACTCTATTGTCCCCACAGCTCTGCCGAAACATTCAACTACTTTTCTCTTTCATGTCCTCTCCCATTCGGTTGTGTGTTTCCAACTCCTCTGTTTCCAAGTTTGGAAAGTTACATCTATCTTTCCGTGGAACTAAAAGAAAGGAATGCCAGAGAATTTCCCCAGCACCACAACTCATTAAATATCCGGTTTTGAAGGAATACACGGGATGAAATAACAAACACAGGAGTAACATGGGAAACAGATCCTGTCCTATTAACGGAGCGACCAGCAGGAAGTTTCTGGCTCTGTCAGCAAACCTCTTTCTCGGAGATGATCGGAACATCGATCCATAACTTTAAGGGAAAACAGCTGATCAGAAGCAGTAAGGACAGTTTAACCGATCGATTCATTCTGTGATCGATCTTTCGGACCGATTGGATTATGCAGTTTGTTTTTTCGGCCGCTCCTGGAAACAGTTGGGTGACAGTTTGATCCGAGGTTAATGTGGTTTGCTCTCGGTGTGTGTTTGAGCGCCTGACAGCGCGCTGCTCATTGTGGCTGCATCTGCCCGCGATTCCACACAACCCCAACAGACAGGAGCTCCGCCCTACAGTCCAATGGCAGTTTTTGGTATAGGGTGAGACTGCTTTCCATCACTGTGAGTCCCGGATAGCGCACTAATGCACGGCAGCGTCAGTCAGCTCCAGCCCGCAGATGGTTAAACTGATGAATGTGGTCGAGGTGTTGAGCGCTACAGAGAAACGGGTTTTTGCAAATTCTGCTTTATCTTCAGCACCGCCCGAGAATTTGCTCAGTATAAACTCGGGCTGTGTGTCTGGGTGTTGCCGGTACCAGTGTAAATAACTGTAGGTCACTCTAGTATCATAGCTACAGTTTAAAGTCACCGCTTCTCCTTCTGTCTTAACTCCTGAAGACGGCGGCTGAGTGACAGAATCTCCAAGACTCAGATCTGAAAAACATGTTCAAACAGCAAAAGATCAGACCGGCGGGTGCTTAAAATTCAGATTCAAAATATGCTTCGAAAAGAGGGAAAATATTAAATGCGTTTGGTCCACAATTACCTGTCAGAAATGCCCCCCCACACAGCCCAGATGCTCAGTAGCCGCATTGTCGCAGTCCGCTCTGTAAAAGGGGGGTAGGATATTTGAACACACCCGTTCTAAACCCCGTCCTCAATAATCTGCTGTCGTGTCTCAGGATGCTCTGACCTCACTTCCTGGTGTCCCCAATGGTACTGTGAGACCGGTAGGTAGTGAGCTGGCTGCCAGGGAATGGAAACACCCCGAGCTGGGCAACAGTCAATGTTCGTATAGGGGATTGGTTAGAGGCCATGTGTGAGAACGAACCCCTTGTCTGATAATTGTAACCGGGAAGCTCAGGGGTTGTTAATGGTGACAGAAATCATTCCAGCATTCGAGGCACACTCTGAAGTGCAATGGACTTTGGGGGAACTTTGTG
The DNA here is from genome assembly GCF_052327205.1 of Somniosus microcephalus. Classification (NCBI taxonomy): domain Eukaryota; kingdom Metazoa; phylum Chordata; class Chondrichthyes; order Squaliformes; family Somniosidae; genus Somniosus; species Somniosus microcephalus. The sequence continues at coordinate 20,067,221 of NC_140990.1, read as the reverse complement.
TTTAGGGGAGATGTATAAAGGGCTGCACACCATTGCAGGCAGGCACTGAAAGTGCATCAAAAGACAAAAGGGGAGTTAAGGCGCCACAAATGGATTTAGTGGACCACACCCGCTGTTGTTGAGAATTGTGTTGTGTTTGCCCTTTTAAGAATCTCCGTGCGACTCTCGCAGAGGAGGCTGAATTCTTAATTCTGTTTATCGGTGAGAGAGCGCCCTCTGGTGAGCATTACCTGAAACTCTCAGTATGCGTTTTTGTGCGGAATCCGCTGTATCTCTGTAGCAGTGTAGGGCTCCTGGCGCATAAGTACACGGCGGTGTCGGAGATCAGGGCCTTACTGATCGTTCGTTCGGTAATCTTGGTAGTTTGATTGAGTGTGGAAGAGAATCGGTCAGTGAAGTCGCGGTTCAGGATTATTATCCCTGCATAGAGTTAAAACACGTACTGTGGAGACTGCCGGGGGTGCTGACTGTACCAGAACACAGAAAGGGTAGAATAGCTTGTTTTCTAGATGCAGTTTAGTGTGCCATTACTTTCCTCTTCAACCGTCATTTCAGGATCCGGCTGTTCCACTGTGTCTTGGTGGCTCCGTTCTAAAATAAAATAATAGTAATAGTCAACATCTTCATCACAATGCTCATCATCATTTAACCAATAATAACATGTGGGAAACATCAGTCAGTGGGCGAATAGATTTCTACTGGGTAGGAAATGCTTACTAAAAAGTGATAAAATGATCAGGTGCAGTGCGAAATGGTTCCGCATGATAGTCCCTGAGTCTGTAATTCTACAGTCGTGGAAAACATCTGTCGGAGAAGAAAGGTAGGTCCATGCCCTATTGCACTACTATTCCAAGCAATGCCAAACAAGGAACACCGGCAGAAATCTCACCAATAACACAGGGCAGGCAAGGCGGGTCAGAGCGAGAACAGAAAACGGAAGCTGCAGGCGGGGCTGTGGCGGGCATTGTTACCCCAAGTTTTGTCTTTATCATTTGCAGTTGATAACCGCGCCCTCTGGCGGTGACTCTGAGAGCTTTACACTATTAGGGTAATGTGCAGAGTAACGTGTAAGTTCATCCATGGCACAGTTTCCAGCGGCCTGTTATTGGGAGAGGGGTTCCAGACACTTCATCTTTGTAAATAGGGGTGTGGAAATAGGAGTGAGCTTTTAGGAAAGGGCATTTTATGTTATTTCTGCATCTCTTTATTTATGGCGTTATCTTACCTTTTACCTTGTGTTTCTCACTCATTATTTCTCACATTCTTTCATTTCTCTTCCCCTCCTTGCCTAATCTGCTGTCATCTACATTCATTATTACACTGTTTCTATATTTCTCTTTCTCTCTCTCGTTCGTTTTTTCATGCTTTCTCTTTCTTTTCCTCTGTCTATGGTCCCAACTCTCTTCATTTCAGATTTACTTTAAAGCATGCTCTTCTCTATTTCCTAACAGTTCCCTGCTCATTCCTTCTACCACCAGAGTATTAAACCGGCCACTCCCAATCCCGTTACTCCAAACATAGCAGAGCGGCGCTCCCCCTCGGTGCAGGTTTCTGTGCGGACTCTCCGCCTGTTTGTTACACTGTGGGCTGACGGCGCAGAGATAGGTGGCGCTGTCTGTCACTCGCGCGTCTCTCACAGTCAGGGCACTGAGTTTATTGCCTCCCCCGATTGAAGCAGTGGCCATACCGTCTTGATCGGCCCCGCTTGTGGCCACCACCAGGTGCTGGAGAGTCTGAGCCGGGTGCTGTCTGCACCAGTGCAGGAAGCTAAACGCCGCGGTAGCGGAGCAGTTGATGACTACAATCCCTTCTTCACTAACACCCGCCCGCCGAGGGAGCTGAATCACTTCATTTTCACCCGTCACATCCGTGCAGATCAGAATGTAAATCAGCAGGCAAATTCTGTAAATCCGGTCCATTATCGGATCAGATGAAGAGGAGGCTGAAAGAATTGTGCACAGAGGTCTGGTCAGAACTAGAGCAAGGCTATTATATTCAGGAGAATAAAAAAGGAGACAAACTCTCGCTTCATGTCCAACTCAGAAGGCTTTCTCCTGTCGAAATAATGCAACACACTGTGTCTCGGGATTTACACAGACGGGGCAGCACACACTCAATCTTTCTCACTGACACCAGCTCACACTGTCTCTGAGATCTCACAGATCCGCCCACATTCAGTGTTTCTCACTCTTTGTAAAAGCTCCCTCTGTTGGTGTCTCTCTGTATTAATGTGCACCGTCACACCGTTATCTCTCTCCCTCTGTTGGTATCTCTCTGTACTAATGTGCACCGTCACACCGTTACCTCTCTCCCTCTGTTGGTGTCACTCTGTATCACTCTTCTCAGTCACACCTTTATCATTCGCCCTCTTTTTGTGCCTCTCTGTATCACTGTACTCAGGCACAACTTTATCTCGCTGCCCCTGTTGTGGTCTCTGTATCACGGTGCTCAGTCACACCTTTATCTCTCTCCCTCTGTGGGTGTCTCTCTGTATCATTGTGCTCAGTCACACCTTTCTCTCTCTCTCTGTTGGTGTCTCTCTGTATCACTGTACTCAATCACACATTTATCTCTCTCCCTCTGTTGCTTTTTCTCCGTATCACTCTGTACAAAGTTACACGTTCATATCTTTCCTTCTGTTGGTCTCCCTCTGTATCACTGTACTCAGTGACACCTTTAGCTCTCTCCCTCTCTTGGTGTTTCTCGGTATCACTGTGCTCAGTCACAATTTTTTCTATCTCCCTCTGTTGGTATCCCTCTGTATCACTGTGCTCAGTCACACGTTTATCTCACTCCCTCTGTTGGTGTCTCTCTGTATCACTGTGCTCAGTCACAGCTATTCCTCTCTCCCTCTGTTGGTGTCTCTCTGTATCACTGTGCTCAGTCACAACTTTATCTCTCTCCAAGTGCTGATGTCTCTCTGTATCGCAGATTGTACTCAGACACACTTTTATCTCTCTCCATCTGTGGATGCCTCTCTGTATCGCTGATTGTACTCAAACACACTCTTGTATCTCTCCATCTCTTGATGTCTCTTTGTATCAGTGATTGTACTGAAACACACCTTTATCTCTCTCCTTCTGTTGATGACTCTCTGTATCACTCATTGTACTCAGACACGCCTTTATCTCTCTCCCTCTGTTGGTGTTTCTCTGTATCACTGATTGTACTCAAACACACCTTCATCTCTCTCCCTCTGTCGGTGTCTCTGTATCACTGTGCTCAGTCACACCTTTATCTCTGTCCCTCTGCTGGTGCCTCTCTGTATCACTGTACTCAGTCACACCTTTATCTCGCTCCCTTTGGTGGTGTATCTCTGTAGCACAGTGCTCAGTTACACCTTTATCTCTCTCCCTCTGTTGGTGTCACTCTGTACCACTGAGTTCAGTCACACTTTTACCTCTCTCCCTCTGTTCGTGTCTCTCTGTTTCACTGTGCTCAGTCACAACTTTATTTATCTCCCTCTCTTGGAACCTCTCTGTATCACTCTCATTACTCAGTCACACATTTTTCTCTCTCCCTCTGTTGCTGTCTCTCTGTATCACTCTACTCAGCCGCAACTTTATGTATCTCCCTCCGTTGGTGTCTCTCTGTATCACTGTACTCAGTCACACCTTTATCTCTCTGCTTCTCTTGCTGTTTCTCTCTATTATAACAGGCTACAGGAAGATAGAGATGGGTTGTTTAGATGGACAAAACAGTAGCAATTTGAATTTCACCCTGAAAAATGGATGGCGATACATTTTGGGAGGTCTAACAAGGCAAGGGAATACACAATGAATGATAGGACCCCAGGAAGTACAGAAGATCAGAGGGACCTTGGTGTGCATGTACACAGATCCCTGAAGGCAGCAGGACAGGTAGATAAGTTGGTTAAAATGGCATATGGGATACTTGCCTTCATTAGCCGAGCATAGAATATAAGAGCAGGGAGGTTATGATGGAGCTGTACAAAACGCCAGTTAGGATACAGCTGGAATACTGTGTGCAGTTCTGGTCACCACACGATAGCATATATGTGATTGCATTAGAGAGGGTGCAGAGGAGATTTACCAGGATGTTACCTGGGCTGCAGCGCTTGAGCTATGAAGAGAGTCTTGAGAGGCTGGGGTTGTTTTCCTTAGAGCAGAGAAGGCTGAGGGGTGACCATATAGAGGTGTACAAAATTATGAGGGGGATAGATACGGTTGATAGAAAGGAACATTTTCCCTTAGCAGGTGGTCAATAAGCAGGGGGCATAGTTTCAAGGTAAAAGGCAGGAGGATTAGAGGGGATTAGAGGAAAAACTTTTTCACCCAGCGGGTGGTTTGAACCTGGAACGCACTGCCTGAAATGGTGGTAGTGGTAGGAACCGACACAACATTCAAGAAGCACTTAGATGAGCACTTAAAATGGCATAGCATGCAAGGCTACTAACCAAGTGCAGGAAAATGGGATTAGAATAGAGACTGCTTGATGTCCGGCGCGGTCATGATGGGCCAAAGGGCATCTTTCTGTGCTGTATTACACTATGACTCTACATCTGCACTACCCTCATCGACACACCTGGTCACCCCCTCGAAACATTCAATCAAATTGATTAGACATGATCTCCCCCTGACAAAGCCAGGCTGAATATCCTTGATTAATTCTTGCCTCCCCAAGTGGAGACTAATTCTGTCCCTCAGAATTTTTTCCAATAATGTTCCTACCACTGATGTTACGCTCACTGGCTTGTAGTTCCCTAGTTTATCCCTACTACCCTTCATGAAATATAGTAAGACATTAGCTGTCCTCCAATCCTCTGGCACCTCCCCTGTGGCCAGAGAGGTTCTGAATATTTGCGTCAGAGCCCCTCTTACCTCCTCCCTTGCCTCACACAGCAGCCTGGGATACATCTCGTCTGGGCCTGGAGATTTATCCACTTTTAAGCCCGCTGAAACATCTCGTACCTCCTCCCTCTCAATACAAATTTGGTCAAGTATATCAAAATGCAAAATATTCTTCCCTCCAGGGCCGCCAACCTCATAGTCCCCCAACCCCGCACAGCCCGCTTCTCCCTCCTTCCCAAGATCCACAAACAGGACAGCCTTGGTAGACACATCGCTTCAGACTATTCTTGCCCCACGGACCTTATCTCTTCCTATCTCGACTCTATTTTGTCTCCCCTTGTCCAGTCTCTTCCTACCTACATTTGCGACTCTTCCGACGCTCTCCATCACTTTAACAGATTCCAGTTTCCTGGCCCGAACCATCTCCGTTTCACTATGGATGTCCAATGCCTCTACACTGCCATCCCCCACCAGGACGGCCTTCGGGCGCTCCATTTCTTCTTTGAACAGAGGCCCAACCAGTCCCCATCTACCAACACCCTCCTCCGCCTGGCTGAACTTGTTCTCTCATTGAACAACTTCTCCTTTGACTCCATCACTTTCTCCAAATTAAAAGTGTTGCTATGGGAAGCCGCGTGAGTCCTAGCTATGCATGCCTGTTCATGGGATATGTGGAAGACTCTTTCTTCCAGTCCTACTCAAGTCCCTTCCCTCACCTCTTTTTCCGGTACATCGATGATTGTATTAGTGCCAATTCCTGCTCTCGCCCTGAACTAGATAAGTTCATTCACTTTACTTCAAATTTCCACCCTTCCCTCAGCTTCACATGGTCCATCTCCGACTCTTCCCTTCCTTCCTTGAGTTCTACATCTCCATTTCGGCGATCGGCTTTCAACAACATCCACTACAAGCCCACTGACTCCCACAGCTACCTGGACTACAGTTCCTACCACCGCGCTTCTTGTAAGGACTCTATTCCATTCTTCCAGTTTCTCCATCTCCGTCGCATCTGTTCTGACGATGCCACCTTCCATACCAGTGCTTCCGACATGTCTTCTTTTTTCCTCAACCGAGGATTCCCCTCCACTGTGGTTGACACGGCTCTTGACCGTGTCCGTTCCATTTCCCGCACTTCTGCCCTCACCCCTTCCACTCCCTCCCAGAACCACGATAGCGTTCCCCTTGTCCTACCCTTTCACCCCACCAGCCTCCACATACAACGGATCATCGTCTGCCATTTACACCACTTCCAGCATGATCCCACCACCTCACCCTTCAGCTTTCCGAAGGGACTGCTTCACCCCCGACACCTTGGCCGACTCCTCAGTCAACCCCAACAGCCCTTCTCCTTCACCTGGCAACTTCCCGTGCAAGCCCAGGAGATGCAACACATGCCCATTTACCTCCTCCCTTTCCACTGTCCAGGGCCCCAAACGCCCCTTCCAGTTGAAACAGTGATTTACTTGTACTTCTTGCAATTTAATATACTGTACTCGCTGCTCACGATGTGGTCTCCTCCACATTGGGGAGACCAAACGCAGATAGGGTGACCGCTTTGTGGAACACCTCCATTCAGTCCGTAAGTGTGACCCTGAGCTTCTGGTCACCTCTCACTTTAATTCTCCGCTTCACTCCCACTCTGATTGCTCTGTTCTCGGCCTATTACATTGTTCAAATGAAGCTCAATGTAAGCTCGAGGAACAATGCCTCATCTTTCGATTAGGCACTTTACAGCCTTCTGGATTCAATATCGAGTTCACCAATTCCAGATATTAATCCCTGCACCCATTTTTCATGCTGTATGATTTTACCATTCCCATTTGCAGCATTTTCACTGTATGTTCTTTCAATTCCTTCCTCCCCTCCTAACCCTAGCCCCCTGCCTCTGCACCTGCTTACTATCTGTTACATTTCCAGCTTTTTCCAGTTTTGATGAAGGGTCCCAGACCTGAAACGTTAACTCTGTTTCTCTCTCCACGGATGCTGCCTGGCCTGCTGAGTATTTCCAGCATTGTCTGTTGTTATTGCAAAATATTCATTTAAAACCTCACCTACATCGTCAGGCTCTACAAACAGCTTGCCATTTTGGTCCCTAATGTCCCCTACTCTTTCCCAGGTTATCCTCATGTCCTTAATCTATCTATATATATGTAAAGGAATCGTTCTGTCTGTCTGTCTATCTGTCTGTCCTTCTGTCTGTCTGTCTGTCCTCGGGTGTGCGTCTGTCCGGCTATGCGCTCGAAAGTTATACGGCGTACCTACACGCGCGTTACCTCTGAAGAAAGCTTACGCTTCCGGGACGCTGGTAAGCATATTTACTTTTCGGTCGGACGAAAATTGTTCGCGCCTTATGCAAAAAACCTTCAAAATTAAACTCATTATCTGCTAGCATTGATTGACTGACGTCAAGGTTCGACTAATCCTGTGCCGTCACGATTGACCAATCCTACAGTACGGTCCCCTGATGGTTGGCCAATCGGTGTGTGTGTGTGTGGGCGTGACTAATCGTTTTCATCTCGGGGACCTGGCAGCCATTGTTTCACTGCCATGACTTCAGCTTCCAGCTCAAACTACTTTGAAAGTTAGTATCTCTTTTAAAAATAACATAAGATTTACCAAAAACGTTTTATAAGTACTTTCACTTTCATCTTTCAAGGTATTAAAAGGTAGAAATGTTGCCCGGCAGCAGATTCACACAGGGAGAGAGAGAGACAGGGCCTGAAAGCCTGGGACTCGATTTAAAATGTTGCCCGGCACCAGATTCACAAAGGGACACAGACAGGGCCCCAAAGCCTGGGACTCCATTTAAACTGTCCGGCAGCAGATTCACAGAGGGACACAGACAGGGCCCAAAGCCTGGCACTCGATTTAAACCGCCCAGCCCAAAACAGCCCTGGCAAAGCCGGGCTCCCCCCAGCTAGTATACTTATAAAACACTTTGGGATTTTCCTTTATTTTGCGCGCCAGTGTTTTTTCATGACACCACTTTGCTCATCTAATTTCTTTTTAGTATCCCCCTGCACTTTTTATACTCCTCTAGGGCTTCCACTGTTTTTAGTCCTTTGTATCTGCCAAAAGCGTCCCTTGTTTTCCTAATCCATTCTTGCATATCCCTTGACATCCAGGGATCCCTGGACTTGTTTGTCCAACACTTGACAATTACGGGAGCATGTTGGTGCTTTATTCTCTCTATTTCCTTTCGGAATCACTCCTACTGCTCTGATGTGGATTTTCCTACAAGTAGCTGATCCCAGTCCACTTTAGCCAGATCCTGCCTTATCATACTAAAATGGGCCTTCCCCCAATTTAGAACCTTTAAGAACATAAGAACATAAGAAATAGGAGCAGGAGTAGGCCAATCGGCCCCTCGAGCCTGCTCCACCATTCAATAAGATCATGGCTGATCTGATCCTAACCTCAAATCTTCTATCACTCTGCATCCACCCGAACCCATGTGATCTCCCGGGAGAGGCGAAAAACCAGATAAAGACCCAATGGCCAATTTGGGAGAAAAAAATCTGGGAAATTCCTCTCCGACCCATCTAGGCGATCGAAATTCTTCCAGGAGATCACTCTGTCCCTATATTTTCTACAGTACTTACCTTCTGTAAAGGCGATCTCCACCCCAGCCAGGAACAGGAATAAAACCATCTCCTGAAATCTAACAGAATTAGAACACAGTAGGAGCAGAACAAGGCTACACGGCCCCTGGGCCCGCTCCACTACCCACAGGGCCATGACCATTCCGAACCCAGACTCATGTCCAATTTCCTGTCCGCTCCCCGTAACCCTTTATTCCCTTTACTTCTAGGAAACTATCTATTTCTGTTTTAAATTTATTTAATGATGTAGCTTCCACAGCTTTCTGGGGCAGCAAATTCCACAAACCTACCACCCTCTGAGTGAAGAAGTTTCTCCTCATCTCAGTTTTGAATGAGCAGCCCCTTATTTTAAGATTATGCCCCCTAGTTCTAGTTTCACCCATCATTGGGAACATCCTCACCGCATCCACCCGATCAAGCCCCTTCACAATCTTATATGTTTCAATAAGATCGCCTCTCATTCTTCTGAACTCCAATGAGTAGAGTCCCAATCTACTCAACCTCTCCTCATATGACCACCCCCTCATCCCCGGGATTAACCGAGTGAACCTTCTTTGTACTGACTCGAGAGCAAGTATGTCTTTTCTTAAGTATGGACACCAAAACTGTATGCAGTATTCCAGGTGCGGCCTCACCAATACCTTGTACAACTGCAGCAATACCTCCCTGTTTTTATATTCCAACCCCCTAGCAATAAAAGCCAACATTCCATTGGCCTTCTTGATCACTTGCTGCACCTGCATACTAACTTTTTGAGTTTCGTGCACCAGGACTCCCAGATCCCTTTGTACTACAGTACTTTCCAGTTTCTTGCCATTAAGATAATAACTTGCTCTATGATTTTTCCTGCCAAAGTGCATAACTTCACACTTTCCAGTATTGTATCCCATCTGCCAAATCTCTGCCCACTTACTTATTTCCGGTCCAACTTTGTTCTTTTCCATGACTACCTTAAATCTCACCGAATTATGGTCACTGTCACCAAAATGCTCGCCTACTGACACTTCTACCACTTGCACGGCTACATTCCCTAGAATTAGGTCCAGTACCACCCCCTCTCTTGTAGGACTTTCTACATGCTGGCTCAAAAAGCTCTCCTGGATGCATTTTAAGAATTCCGCACCCTCTAAGCCTTTCACACTCTGACTTTCCCAGTTAATATTGGAGAAGTTGAAATCCCCTACTACTATTACCCTATTTTCCCTACACTTCTCTGAGATTTGCCTACATATCTGCTCTTCTATCTCCCCCTGACTGTTTGGGGGCCTTCAGCACACTCCCAGCAAATTGCTTGCCCCGTTTTTGTTTTTAAGTTCAACCCATTTGGCCTCATTAGAGGAACCTGCTGAGATATCATCCCTCCTTCCTGCAGTATTTGACTCCTTGACTAATATTGCGACACCCCCTCCTCTTTTACACCTCTCTCTGTCTCGCCTGAAGGTTTTATATCCCGGAGTATTGAGCTGCCAGTCCTGCCCCTCCCTAAACCATGTCTCTGTGATAGCAACAATATCATACTCTCATGTGTACATCAACATCTTCAATTCATCTGCCTTACTCGTAAGACTGGTTGCATTAAAATAAATGCCATCCAGCCTCGCCATACTTCCTTGCGCTGTTACAAATTGGCTCAGCCTTCCAGACTGACTTGTTTTTTCCTCTATATTTGGCTGTGTATCACACCTACTATAGCTCCATTCCGTAGCCCATCCCCCTGCCAACTTAATTTAACACCCCCACAAAAGCACTAGCAATCCTCCCCGCAAGGATGTTGGCCCCGTTCCGGTTCAGTTGCAACTCGTACAGGTCTCACATTCCACAGAAAGGGACGCAGTGATCCAGGAAACTAAAGCCCTCCCTCCTGCACCAACACTTTAGCCACGCATTCATCTGCTCTATCCCCCTATTCCTATACTCACTAGCACGTGGCACCGGGAGTAATTCAGAGATTACAACATTTGAGGTCCTGCTTTTCAATCTGCTACCTAGCTCCGTAAATTCTTTTTGCAGGACCTCATCCCTCTTTCTACCTATGTCGCTGGTACCAATGTGAAACACGACCTCTGACTGTTCGCCCTCCCCCTTCAGAGTGCCCTGCAGCCTGGCAGTGACATCCTTGACCCTGGCACCAGGGAGGCAATTTACCAACTTGGAGTCACGTTTGCGGCCGCAGAAACGCCTGTCTGCACCCCTCACTATTGAGTCTCCAACCATTATTGCCCTTCCACTCTTACTCCTCCCTCCTTGTGCAGCTGAGCCACCCAGAGTGCCGTGAACTTGGCTCTGGCTGCACTCCGCAGAGGAACCGTCACTTTCACTGTTTTCCAAAACAGAAAAATGGTTGTTGAGTGAGATGCACTCTGGGGCTTTCCTGACTACCTGTTCTGTGTCTCTCTTTATCAATCAGACTTTCCCCAAATCATGTGCTCTAGAAGTGCCAGTGATATTCTGAAATGTTACATTCCCGTGTTTAAAATCCACCCCCAACAGACCTTCCCCTGCGCACGGCCCCCTCCCGTGCAAGCGCAGGAGATGCAACACATGCCCTTATACGTCCACCCATCCCACTGTCCATGGCCCCAAACACCCCTTCCAGGTGAAACAGCGAATTACTTGTTCTTCTTACAATTTAGTATACTGTATTCGCTGCTCACGCTGCGGTCTCATCTATATTGGGGAGACCAAACGCAGATAGCCTGACCACTTTGCCGAACACCTCCGTTCAGTTCGTAAGGGGGGCCCCGAGTTTCCAGTCACCTGTCAATTTAATTCTGCGCTCCAGTCCGACTCAGACCTAACTGTCCTCGGCCTCTTGCACTGTTCCACTGAAGCTCAGCGTTAGCTCGAGGAACAGCGCCTCAGCTTCCGATTAGGCACTTTACAGCCTTCTAGACTCAACATAGAGTTCAACAATTTCAGATCATATCCTCGGCCCCTATCATATATATCATTTTTTATCCACACTTTTTGTCTGTACCTTTTTTTCTTATTTTCCACATGGCAGCTGTCTTTAATTCTGCGAGTGCAATGTACACTTCATCTAGAGCCATGCTTTGTTTCTTAACCTGTTCCATTACCATCTCCTTTTGCGTTGAATATCTCTTAATGTCTCTTAACATCGCCTACCTTCTATCCTATCACAGACCTTCCCTTTTGTTCTTTCATCCCCTCCCCCCTTACCCAGCCCCTACACTTGCTTAAATAGCTGTGTCATTTCCTGCTTTTTTCCAGCTCTGACGAAAGTTCATCGACCTGTTTCTCTCTTCACAGATGCTGCCTGAATGCTGAGAATCTCCAGCATTTTCTGTTTTTATTCAAGATTTCGTGCATCTGCAGTATTTTCTTTTGTTTTAATAATGTCCGGGACACTGCTCTGTGCAAATGAACTCGATCACTGAAAAGTTATAAATCTCAACTCTCAGCTAGTCAGACGGAGCAGTTAGGGCTGCAGTCTGCAGCGTCTGGCTGTATATAGTGTCTGTGACAGGTGACACAACGTTCCGATACGCACAGATGCAGGAGTGTAGTGATTATGGAAGCAGAGTGGCAACGCTGATCTGATGAGTTTTCATCCCACGTTGGCAAGTTAGAACATTGAGTTCAATGAGTCAGATAAGACTTGCATTTATATAGAAATTTTCACGACCTCAGGTCGTCCTAAATCGCTTTACAGCCACTTTATCAAGTATAGTTACTGCTGTAATGCAGGAATTGCGGCAGGCGATTTCTGCACAGCAAGATCGCCAAAACAGCAATGTTCTAATGACCAGATACTCTGGTTTAGTGATGTTGATTCAGGGATAAATGTCGCCTCCAGGGAGAGCTCACCTCCTCTTCTTCGAAATGGTGGCTGTGGGATCTATTACGTGTATCTTGATGAGGCAGAGCAGGCCTGGGCTCAGCGCACCATCTGAAGGAGGAGGAAACATAGCAACATAGAAGATAGGAGCAGGAATAGGCCATTCAGCCCCTCGAGCCTGTTCCGTCATTTAATGAGTCCATAGCTGGTCACCCAAATTCAGTGCACTGTCCCTGCTTTCTCGACATATCCCTTGATCCCTTTAGCCTTAAGAAATATATCTAACTCCTTCTTAATTAAATTTAATGAATTGGCCTCCACTGCCTTCTGTGGTAGAGAATTCCACAGGTTCACCACTCGTTGGGTGAAGAAAGTCCTCCTCATCTCAGTCCTAAATGGCTTACGCCTTATCCTTAGACTGTGACCCCTGGTTCTGGAATCCCCGGCTATCAGGGACATCCTTCCTGCATCTAGTCTTTCTAGACCTGTTATAATTTTATATTTTTCAATGAGATCCCCTCTCATTCTTCTAAACTCCAGCGAGTATAAGCCCAATCGACCCAATCTCTCTGCATACGTTATTCCTGCCATCCCAGGTATCAGTCTGGTGAATCTTCGCTGCACTCCCTCCATGGCAAGAACATCCTTCCTCAGATAAGGCGACCAAAGCTGCACACAATACTCAAGATGTGGTCTCTCCAAAACCCTGTACAACTGCAGCAAGACATCTTTGTTCCTGTACTCGTACCCTCTCGCTAAAAAGGCCAACATACCATATTTTGCCCAATTCTGGGCACCCGCCATTAAGAAGAACGGGAGGATTTTGGCGAGGGTACGGAATGATTTTTTAGACTTTTTCCAGGGCTGAGGAGTTAAAGTCACGTGCATAGTCTGGAGAAGCTGGGCTGCTCTCTTTAGAGCAGAGAAGGCTAAGAGGAGATTTGATAGAGGTGTTCAAAATCATGAAGCGTTTATATAGAGTAAATAAAGAGAAACTGTTTCCGATGTCTGAATGTTCGATAGCCAGGCGGCACAGATTTAAGGCGATTGGCAAAAGAACCAGCGGCGACAGGAGGGAAAACATTTTTACGCAACGAGTGCCTGATAGGGTGGTGGAAGCAGATTCAATAGTAGCCTTCATAAAGGAATTGGGTAAATACTTGAAGGAGAAATGATTGCAGGGATATGAGGAAAGAGCCGGGAATGGAACCAACTGGATTACTCTTCGAAGGAGATGACGCAGACTAGATGGGCAGAATAGCCTACTTCTGTGCTGTGCTATTCTAAGTTACTATCTTTACACTGCTCCTGCTTGAGTCCAGGGATTACGTTCCTAGGGCCGCCTAGATTACAATGCCCCCGCCACAGTCCAGAAATTTCATTCCTAGGGCCGCCTAGATTAGACTGCCCCCGCCTCAGTATAGGAATTAATTCCCATGGTATTCTGTATTGCCTGAAACTAGAACAACAACAACAACCTGTTTCTACCCAGCCAGAAACGTTGTGGTGCTTAATAGAGGGGAAGGCAAAATAAAAGGAGCAAAGATTTGACACCAAGGAATCAAAGCAAACATCTCAAATTATTAGCGAATTACACAAATACCCTATAAACATCCACACACGCCTTGAAACATACTGGAAACATTCGAACTCTCGCATAAACATACACACAGAACCATGCCCATCAGTCAACATGGCTGACGTCTCCATCTCCATCGCTGAGTATGTCCTGTTCCACCAGAGGTAGGTGCCCAGTGGAATGCTGTCGGGTGGGAGAGACCCTGGGACTCCTCAACATTGCACCTGGCGATAATGAAGTGTCATGGCTTCAGGTCAGACATAGACAGGGATACATCCAGCTGATTACCACCTACCGTCCGCTGCCAACCGATGAATCTGCACAACCTCATGCTGAACACCTTGATGGAAGCACGGTGAGTGAAAGGGCACAGAATGTACTCTGGATGGTGATGCGACTTCAGTGGTCATCAACAAGAGTAACTCCGCAGTACCAACACTGACCGAGCTGGCGACGGCATGAGCAACATGTCTGTCAGATTAGGTTGATGGTAGGACGCGAGAATGCTAACATGAGAGAACAGCCTGCTTGACCTCATCCTCACCAATTTACGTATCGCAGCTGCATCTGTCCATGACAATATTGGTAGAATTGACCACTGCACAGTCCTTGTAGAGAATACATCTCGCCTTCACACTGAGGACACCCTCCATCATACCGTGTGCCACTACCAACATGTTCAGTGGGATAAGTTTACAAAGGGTCTGGCGCTACCACACCTAGCAGATCAGCTTAGATCAAAGATCTGCAAACCCTGTCATATCCAGTCCTGAATGGTGGTGAAAAATTAAGCAATTTCCCCATAGCCCTGCAAATGTCACCTTTCCGAATACAGATCCAATTCCCTTTTGAAAGTGACTATATCATCTGCTTTCAGAGAGCAAATTCCAGATCACAACAACTTGCTGTGATAAAAAAATTCTCGTCTCCCCCATTGTTCTCCTTATTTATTCCATTAAAACCCCTCATAATTTGAACACCTCTACTAAACGTGCACTTAATGTTCTGCGTTGTAAGGGAAACAATCCCAGCATCTCCAATCTCTCCACCTGATTGAAGTCCCTCATCCCTGGTGTCATTATATTAAATACGCACCACTCAAGTGCCAAACAATGACCAGCACCAACAAGTGAGAGTGAAGACCATCTCCACGTCAGAGTCAATGGCATTTCCATCTCCGAATCAGCCACCATCAACATTCAACAGGTCGGCATTGATGAGAAACTGAACTGGAACAACCACATAAATGTAAGTGTGACCAGATCTGGTCAGAGGATGGGTATTCTGTCGTGAGTGGCTCACCTCCTGACAGCCCAAAGCCTCTCCACCACCTATAAGGCAGAAATCAAGAGTGTGATGTAAAACTCTCTGTAGACATACCTAGCACAAAGGAAGATGGTTGTGGTTGTTGGAGGTCAATCATCTCAGCCCCAGGACATCGCTGCAGGAGCACCTCAGGGCAGTGTCCTAGTCCCAAGCATCTTCAGCTGCTTCAGCAATGCAACAAGACCTGGACGACGTTCAGGCTTGGGCTGGTAATTGGCTGGTAACATTCACGCCATAATAGTGACACAATGACTATCTCCAACAAGCGAGCGTCTAACCACCGCCCCTTGACTATAAACGGCATTACCATCGCCGAATCCCCCGCCATCAACATCCTGGGGTCACCATTGATCAGAAACTTAACTGGACCAGCCACATAACTACTGTAGCAACAAGCACAGTTCAGAGGCAAGCTATTCTGCGGCGAGTGTCTCACCTCCTGACTCCCCAAAGGCGTTCCACCACCTACAAGGCACAAGCCAGGAGTCTGATGGAATGCTTTCCGCTTGCCTGGATTTGTGCAGCTCAACACTCAAGAAGCTCGACACCATCCAGGATAAAGCATCACACTCGCTCCCACCCCGTCCAGCACCTTAAACATTCACTCTATACACTACCAGCGCACTGTAGCTGCAGTGTGTACCATCTACCAGATGCACTGCTGCCAAGGCTTCTTCGGCAGCACTTCCAAAACGCGCGACCTGTACGATCTAGAAGGACAAGGGCAGGAGGCGCTTGGGAACACCGCCTCCTGCATGTTCCCCTGCAAGTCACACACCATCCTGACTTGGAAATTAATCGCCGTACCTTCATCGTCGCTGGGTCAAAATCCTGGAACTCCCTCCCTAACAGCACTGTGGGAGTACCTTCACCACAAAGACTGCAGCGGTTCAAGATGGCGGCTCACCACCACCTTCTCAAGGGCAATTAGGCATGGGCAATCAATGCTGGCCTTGCCAGCGACGCCCACATCTCAGGAACGAATGAAGACAGAGGGAGGACAGGTGTGTAAGGCTCTAATAATTCTAATAATTTTATTGAACTTTTTTCAATATTAATGACACTAAGAATCTACAATATAAGTGGGTTCTAAGACGCCGTAATCTGGAGAAGATTAGAACCTGCTGAACAGACTTTAATGCAATAATAAACTGTAGGAATGCACAAGGTGCATTCTAGGCTCCGGGTCAGATGGTCAGGAGAACAACTGGATACAATCGACTAAAAAGTATTAGAAAATGTGAGATAATGAGGTACTAACCGTAATAAGAAGAATCGACAAAGAACAGAAAACATCGTGCAGACTCGCTAAAGAGAATTATAACATTTACACGGTGACCTCATATGTTAACATGTTACATATTAATCAAAAATAATCAGAACGTGTTGACACGTTATCATCACGTTAGCAACACGATATTTAGACTATCAATGGTACGACATGCAAAAGTTCTAGGGGACTTGAACTTCTAGCTTTGCCCACTCTAGATATATTAAAATTAAAGTCTTAGAACTTTTCCTGGTGAGACCTTCCATCACCATCTGTCGGTACTGGTAATTGCTTGGTCAGTGTAGGTAGTGACACGTGCAATATGATTGAAAACCTTAATTCAGACGTTTCAGAGTTTCCTAGTTTATGAACTTGTTCGATGGGTTCTGGATACGGACTATACTGCAAAAATCCAAATGTATATTTAGCCTATTGTGAGGCAAAAACCTCATACTCTCCACTTACCGAATGGATGCAGCTGCAACAACACACAAGAAGTCAGGCGTCAAAATTGGACGCAATACTCTAGCTGGGGCCGAACCAGTGTTTTATTGAAGTTTATCTTAACTTCCTTGCTTTTGTACTCTATGCCTCTATTTATAAAGCCAAGACATTTGTATGCCATTTTAACAGCCTTCTCAACTTGTCCTGCCACTCTCAAAATGTTGTGCTCGTGCATCCCCAGGACTCTCTGTTCCTGCACCCGCTTTAAAATTGTACCAATTAGTTTAATTTGCCTCTCCTCGTGCTTCCTTCCAAATTGCATCACTCCACACTTCTCTGCGTTAAATTGCAACATGTGACACCTGTTTATGCCTGTATTTGTGTTCGTGGGGTTCAACAAAGATTCCCCCTCCCTGTTTTCCGGCTGTTATGCATCGTCTCAATCTCTCCCCAGCGCGCGCTATGAATCACTTCCTTACGCTGCAAATCTTAAAGCAACTGCGAGTGAAGTTTTTGGTAGTTTTGTAAAGCTACCGTTTGAAAAATAATACCTTATAGATTGAAATCAGGAATGAAGGACATACTCACGGAGACAGAACTGAAACCCGGATGAGGTGGTTCCCCCGTGGCACTAACCACTCTGCCCATGTGATTCATTTCAGCATAGTGGAATGGCGCCGTCTGTTAGTTTCAGTCTGATGGTAATCTAACGGGTTCAGCAGATATTGAGCAGGTGAAGGTGCTCATATCCCTCCGAGAAATTGCCAATAAAGTCGTCTGATGACGGTAAGTTATTAACCTGAAGTGACAATATATCGGTTTTAATATAGATGAATATGTTCAGTATATTTCACTCACTCTCACTGAGACTGAGCTGGTTGACGAGTGATCGGGTTTGATTAACCATCTGTTGGGGACACACAAGAGAAAGGCTTCCTCTGGTCTCTCTGTGGAAATCTCGACTGAAAGCTGTTTTAACGAAACCGTAAGCTTATTCTTTTAGATTGCCTTCACCAGTTCGTTAGAAATAGCGGCCAGAGGAAATCTATCGCACACAGCGGAAAGCACACTGTAACCACGAAATGTACATGACAATGAAGTTCAAGTTCTCGCTGAGCCGTCACACACCGGCAAAGAACCAACAAACACTCAGTGTAACAGATTTGGGCCCATTAAATAAAGCCCCAAACCTCAGCAAACTAAAAGCTTCCCTCACATCAGAGACTCCCACTGAGTGACTGATTCCACCTTGAGATACTTCAAGCTGTGACTCAAAGGGCATCAAGTGACCCAGGACCATCATTTGAATCTCCTTTCAGTATATGGCGGGTGATT
Organism: Somniosus microcephalus; assembly: GCF_052327205.1. Taxonomy (NCBI): domain Eukaryota; kingdom Metazoa; phylum Chordata; class Chondrichthyes; order Squaliformes; family Somniosidae; genus Somniosus; species Somniosus microcephalus. The sequence continues at coordinate 20,049,055 of NC_140990.1, read as the reverse complement.
GGAGATTCCGTCTTGGAGCGGAACAATTAGACCAGGAAGTGACGTTGAACCAATAGGAGCCTCTGACGGGGTCTATTCCGGTTCGCGATTGGACTTTTAACCGGACCGACAAGTTCGAGCTCGGCAGCGGCCATGCGGATATTCAGCGGCTGGTGTGTGTTTGGGGTGTCTATTTTCGGTAAGGATGAATCCAATCAGGTCGTGTTCAAAGTAAAGTGGTAATATTATTTAATTGACACCTATTAATACTCGTTCTTATCTTGTTCCTCAAAATATGTTACAGGTCAGGGTGATGGAGATTCTGTTACTCAGTCCCAGTCTTCAGAGAGCAGGAGAGAAGGTGAAGCGGTGACTATAAGATGTACCTATAGTACCGCAGCCAACGACTATTATTTATATTGGTACCGGCGGCAACCACAGAAGGGGCTCCAGTTTGTAATCAGGAGACGGGCCTTGTATACAGAAGAACAGAAAGGAGAAGGTTTTGGAATCCGTTTCTCTGCTGAGCTCCAGACCTCGTCTAAATTCATCAGTTTAACCATCTCCGGGCTGCAGGTGACTGACGCTGCCGTATATTACTGCGCCCTGGGAATCACAGTAATGGTAAGCAGTTTCAGCCCTGTACAAAAACTGCCATTGGACTGTAGGGCGGAGCTCCTGTCTGTTGGGGTTGTGTGGAATCGCGGGCAGATGCAGCCACAATGTGCAGCGCGCTGTCAGGTGCTCAAACACACACCGAGAGGAAACCAAATTAACCTCGGATCAAACTGCCACCCAACTGTTTCCAGGAGCGGCCGAGAAAACAAACTGCCTAATCCAATCGGCCCGAAAGATCGATCACAGAATCAACCGACCGGTTAAACTGTTCTTTCTGCGTCTGATCGGCTGTTTCCTTTAAAATTGTGGATTGATTTTCAGATCAGCTCCGAGAAGGAGGATGTTAATAGGACAAGTAAAAAAATAAAAGATGAGTCTAGAGGAGGTGCAAATGGATGCAGTAGAATTATTACCAGCATCTGCTGTCCTTAAAAATGGGAGCAGTGGTTATGATCTGAAATTGTTGAACGTAGTCCTGAGTGCGGAAGGTTGTGAAGTGCCTTATCGAAACCGAACTATCCCTTAGTTTCTACTGTTCGGAATTACTGCCACCATGTGGCCAAAGATAACCATTGCACCTAATGTGAAAATGGATGTCAGTAACTGTCTCTGATATTAATGTGTCAAGAAACAGCTTACACTGATGCACCACCTCATCACCTTCTCCGGGATGTCGCAAAGGAGTTAAAGTGCAACTAATTGCAGATGTACGAGGCCGATCTGCGCGCAGAAAGATCAGCAAAAGTGGCTCGATTCCTGTTAATGTATTTCTGTTGAACTTGGTTGAAGGGAGGAATATTGACCGGGACACAGTGTGGGGCCCTGTGAGCTTTAATGTCCACCTCAGCAGACAAAGTTCGGTGGGAATAGGTTATTGGTTCATGATATTACCTGGAAGATAGGGCCTTTTCAGTACTGCACTGATTGGATGCCTCATTAATAAGCTTGGGTCCTGAAGATGAAGTGGAATCCACAAGATACTGATTCTGAAAACAGATTCAATTCCCTTTAGCCAAGATGCTCGTAAAATGCGAAATGGGTTCTGTTGACATTTTGAATCCACTGTATTAAAATAATACCGGTTAATATCGTTACCAAAAAGAAGGCAGAGGGGTGACCTTGTAGATGTCTATAAAATTAAGAACGGTTTCGAGAGAGTGGATACAGAGAGAATGCTTCCACTTGTGGGGAAGAGCTTAACTAGAGGCCATCAATATAAAGTAGTCACCAAGAAATCCAATAGGGAATTCACCAGAAAACTCTTTATCCAAAGAGTGGTGAGAATGTGGAACGTGCTACCACAGGGAGTGGTTGAAGCGAATAGTATAGATGCATTTAAGGGGAGGCTGGGCAAACAAATGAGGGAGAAGGGAATAGAGGGTTACGCTGATAGATTTAAATGAGGAAAGACGGGATGAGGCTCGAGTGGAGCACATACAAAGGCATGGACTGTTCGGGGCGAATGGCTTGTTTCTGTTCCGTGTAGCCTGTGTAATACAATGTAATCCATTAAGCATACATATATTAATATCACAAACAGCAACTTCAAGAGTACAATTACAAAACTTGTGGTTAGTTCAATTTAAATTCATAGATTCTTGAGTCTTATGGCACAGACGGAGGCCATTTCTCCCATCGTGCCTATGCTGGCTCTTTGAAGCAGCTATTCAGTCAGTCCCAGTCCCCTGCACTTTCTCCAAAGCCCTGTAAATCTTTCCTTTTCATGTATTTATCTAGTTCCCTTTTGAATTTAATATTGAATCTTGAAGCAGTGCATTCCAGATCATTACACGCTGCGTTAAAACATCTCATCACCCCCCTGGTTATTTTTCAAATCAGCTTAAATCTGTGTCCTCTGATTACGGCCCCTCCTGTAGGGACACCCGTCGGAACCTCGCAAGTGCCGGTTTCAAACAATGGAAGCGCATGCGCTGAAAACCAACACTTCCGATCTGTCAAGAATCTTCTTGGCAGATCGCACGCCTGCCCTGAAGAAGGGCCTCTGCGGGTGGAGAGTTCCTCTTTCGGCAGAACCTCCGCCCGCTGAAATCCCTTAAAAATCTTACGCCTGTTAAAAGCAGGCGAAAGGCCTGCTTTTACCAGTATAAGAGCTTAAAAAGTGAAAAATGTTTTTTTCACTCATTTTTAATTGTAAAATACTTTTTTAAAAAGGTAAGTTTATTTTTAGCACTGCAAACGTTTTCTTTTCAAAAAAATTAATTTTTGTTTAAAATATTTAATTTAATCTAATTGCAACTAATTATAAAAACGTGATTTGTTTTTAAATTTATTTAATGTTTTGATGTGTTTTTGGAGTAATCTCCATTCATACTTTTGATAGGTCTAAGCTGTCAAAAGTATGAAGGGGGATTCCCTTCTTTCATTGGATCCCCATGTCCCACGTGATCCCAGGGAGCCTTGCGAACCGCATGCGCCCCTGGGATACCTGGGCCCTGCGCATTTCGTAGAACAGAAGCCCAGAAGCGGAAGTGGCCGGGCCTCTGCAGCCCTCAGGTAAGGGCGTAGATTTTTTCCAGATCGGAGACCTCCGCACGCAAGAATCCTCCGAACGGAAAATACGGGCCTTTATCTCACTGTCAAGTCTATCACAACCCTTCATAATTTTGAACACCTCTATTAGATCTCACTTTAATCTTCACTGCTCTAAGTCGAACAATCACAAGTTCTCTAGTCTTCGCATAACTGAAGTCCCCCATCCCTTGTACAATTCTATAAAATCTCTCCTCTACCCTATCCAAGGAGCTGACATCCATCCTGAAGTGTGGCGGAATTAAATTGAATCAATATTTCTCCTAGAGATTATTCCTCCGGATATATGATCACTGAAAATTGGACTGAGACGCAATCTGAGCATTATTAATATTGATAATAAAATGAATTGATATGGTAGGTTACACAGTGCCCTAGGTACTCAGCAATATCGGCCTCTGCATGTTTCATGTTTCAATAAGATCAATGTCGCCACCTGCTGCATGACGCTGAGATTTTCTTAAAAAAGGATTCATAATTTCGTACACAACATACATTTACCCAGTGAAGTTCACCGATAGGAGTTTCTCAGAGTAAGCCACAAGAGGGACAAGAGATCAGGAGGAACTATGGGCGGAAGGAACAAAACCATTATACAAATTCTGAGGAATTTCTTATGGGAATGTGTAAAGTTATTTAGGAAGAAGCTGGAAAAGAAGAAGGGAATATCAGCAGCAAAAATAGCACGCAACCGCCTCTAATGGTGGAGTACGAGGATCAGCTTCACCTGAGTTTCCAGCGGGCGGCTGCGCAGCTGCGCCGCTCTTACGCCGGATTGAAACTTGCTGCAATGAGCGCAGAGCGCATGAAACCGTCCACATTTCACATGCGCTTACGTGACGTGCAGTCGGCCATTCTGCTGTGACGTACGGCGGCCATGTTTGTGTGACGTACAGCCGGCCATGTTTTTGGGACGTGCCGTCGGCCATGTTTGAATGACTTACTGTCGGCCATGATTGGGCCACGTACTGTTGCCCGTGTTTCTGTGACGTCTCGTCACGTGCAGCTATGTTTATTTTAATAAAACAGCACGGTTGAAATAAAATATGATTTCAATTTCCACCAAAGAAGCCTTCTCACTTTCTTAATAAAATTAATAGAATTTGCAGCAGTGATAAAGATGCAGACAGCGACGATTAAAGCCAGTGGCGAGTTGCGCATGTGCGGAAAGTGCTCCCAAAGTGCAACGCGGCCGAGATCCACACCGGGGCATTTGTGATCCGCTTAGCATTGTGGGAATCTCTGTCCTTCAATCATTGACAGGGTGTAAAGCAACTGAAACACTTTATCCAATTTAGTCCAGCCTCCTGAGGGGCTCCTGCCACACGGACCGAGCGCTCCCCATAGACTAATAGAACTTGGTCAGATTTATCCCAGTTAATCTAATGCACGGAAGTTAACTGAGGTGGCCAGAGACCAGAAGCAAAAAGAACACTAAAAGAGCTCAGAAATCTCTCTATTTTCCCCGCAGGTCTGCAGAAACGTTCAACTACTTTTCTCTTTCATGTCCTCTACCATTCGGTTGTCTGTTTCCAACTCCTCTGTATCCAAGTTTGGAAAGTTGCATCTATCTTTCCGTGGAACTAAAAGAAAGTAATGTCAGAGAATTTCCCCAGCACCACAACTCATTAAATATCCGGTTTTGAAGGAATACACGGGCTGGAATAACAAACACTGGAGGAACATGGGAAACAGATCCTGTCCTATTAACGGATCGACCAGCAGAAGGTTCCTGACTCTCCCAGCAAACCTCTTTCTCGGGGCTGATCGGAACATCGATCCATAACTTTAAGGGAAATTAGCTGATCAGAAGCAGAAAGGACAGCTTAACCGTTCGATTCATTCAGAGATCGATCTTTCGGGACGATTGGATTCTGCAGTTTGTTTTCTCGGCGGCTCCTGGAATCAGTTGGGTGACAGTTTGATCCGAGGTTAATTTGGTTTCCTCTCGGTGTGTGTTTGAGCGCCTGACAGCGCGCTGCACATTGTGGCTGCATCTGCCCGCGATTCCACACAACCCCAACAGACAGGAGCTCCGCCCTACAGTCCAACGGAAGTTTTTACACAGGGTGAGACTGTTTTCCATCACTGTGAGTTCCAGAGAGAAGGCGCAGTAATACACGGCAGCGTCAGTCAGCTGCAGCCCGGAGATGGTTAAACTGGTGAATTTAGTCGAGGTGTTGAGCGCTACAGAGAAACGGGTTTTAGCAAATTCTGCTTTATCTTCAGCACCGCCCGAGTATTTGCTCAGTGTAAACTCGGGCTGTGTGTCTGGGTGCTGCCGGTACCAGTGTAAATAATAGTTGCTCACTGTAGTATCATAGCTACAGTTTAAAGTCACCGCTTCTCTTTCTGTCTTAACTCCTGAGGACGGCGGCTGAGTGACAGAATCTCCAAGACTCAGATCTGAAAAACATGTTCAAACAGCAAAAGATCAAACCGGCGGGTGCTTAAAATTCTGATTCAAAACTTTTTCGAAAAGAGGGAAAAGATTAAATGAGTTTGGACCACAATTACCTGTCAGAAATGCCCCCCACACAGCCCAGATGCTCAGTAGCCGCATTGTCGCAGTCCGCTCTGTAAAAGTGGGGTAGGACATTTGAACACACCCGTTCTAAACCCCGCCCTCAATAATCTGCTGTCGTGTCTCAGGATGCTCTGACCTCACTTCCTGGTGTGCCCAATGGTACTGTGAGACGGGTAGGTAGTGAGCTGGCTGGCAGTGAATGGAAACACCCCGAGCTGGGCTACAGTCAATGTTCGTATAGGGGATTGTTTAGAGGCCATGTGTGAGAACGAACCCCTTCTCTGATAATTGTAACCGGGAAGCTCAGCGTTTGTTAATGGTGACAGAAATCATTCCAGCATTAGAGGGACATTCTGAAGTTCAATGGACTTTGGGGGAACTTTGTGTTTAGGGGAGATGGATAAAGGGCTGCACACTATTGCAGGCAGGCACCGCAAGTGCATCAAAAGACGAAAGGGGAGTTAAAGCGCCACAAATGGATTTAGTGGACCACACCCCCTGTGTTGAGAATTGTGTTGTGTTTGCCCTTTTAAGAATCTCACTGCGACTCTCGCAGTGGAGGCTGAATTATTAATTCTGTTTATCGGTGTGAGAGCGCCCTCTGGTGAGCACTATCTGAAACTCTCAGTGCGGGTTTTTGTGCGGGATCCGCTATATCTCTGTAGCACTGTAGGGCTCCTGGCGCATAATACACGGCGGTGTCGGAGATCAGGGCCTTGCTGATCGTTAGTTTGGTAATCTAGGTAGTTTGATGAGCGTAGAAGAGAATCGGTCAGTGAAGTCAGGGTTCAGGATTATTATCCCTGCGTAGAGATAAAACACGTACTGTGGAGACTGCCCGGGGTCCTGACTATACCAGAAACCAGAAAGGGTAGAATAGCTTGTTTTCAAGATGCAGTTTAGTTTGCCATTACTTTCCTCTTCAACCGTCATTTCAGGATCCGGCTGTTCCACTGTGTCTTGGTGGCTCCATTCTAAAATAAAATAATAGTAATAGTCAACATCTTCATCACAATGCTCATCATCATTTAACCAATAATAACATGTGGGAAACATCAGTCAGTGGGTGAATAGATTTTTACTGGGGAGGAAATATTTACTGAGAAGTGATAAAATGATCAGGTGCAGTGCGAGATGGTTCCGCATGATAGTCCCTGAGTCTGTAATTCTATAGTCGTGGAAACCCTCTGTCGGAGAAGAAAGACAGATCCATGCCCTATTGCACTACTATTCCAACAAGGAACACCGGCAGAAATCTCACCAATAACACAGGGCAGGCAAGGCAGGTCAGAGCGAGAACAGAAAACGGAAGCTGCAGGCGGGGCTGTGGCGGGCATTGTTACCCCAAGTTTTGTCTTTATCATTTGCAGTTGATAACCGCGCCCTCTGGCGGTGACTCTGAGAACTTTACACTATCAGGGTAATGGGCAGAGTAACGTGTAAGTTCATCCATGGCACCGTTTCCAGCGGCCTGTTATTGGGAGAGGGGTTCCAGACAATTCATCTTTGTAAATAGGGGTGTGGAAATAGGAGTGAGCTTATAGGAAAGGGCATTATATTTTATTTCTGCATCTCTTTCTTTATGGCGTTATCTTACCTTTTAGCCTTGTGTTTCTCACTCATTATTTCTCACATTCTTTCCTTTCTCTTCCCCTCCTTGCCTAATCTGCTGTCATCTACATTCATTATTACACTGTTTCTATATTTCTCTTTCTCTCTCTCGTTCTTTTTTTCATGCTTTCTCTTTCTTTTCCTCTGTCTATGGTCTCAACTCTCTTCATTTCAGATTTCCTTTAAAGCATGCTCTTCTCTTTTTTCTAACAGTTCCCTGCTCATTCCTTCTACCACCAGAGTATTACACCGGCCACTCCCAATCCCGTTACTCCAAACACAGCAGAGCGGCGCTCCCCCTCGGTGCAGGTTTCTGTGCGGATTCTCCGCCTGTTTGTTACACTGTGGGCTGACAGCGCACAGATAGGTGGCGCTGTCTGTCTCTCGCGTGTCTCTCACAGTCAGGGCACTGAGTTCATTGCCTCCCCCGATTGAAGCAGTGACCATCCCGTCTTGATCGGTCCCACTTGTGGCCATCGCCAGATGTTGGAGGATATGATTCGGGTGCTGTCTGCACCAGTGCAGGACGCCAAACGCCGCGGTAGCGGAGCAGTTGATGACTACAATTCCTGCTTCACTAACACCCACCCGCCGCGGGAGCTGAATCACTTCATTTTCACCCGTCACATCCGTGCAGATCAGAGTGTAAATCAGCAGGCAAATTCTGTAAATCCGGACCATTATCGGATCAGATGAAAACGAGGCTGAAAGAATTGTGCACAGAGGTCTGGTTAGTCCTAGAACAAGGCTATTATATTCAGGAGAATTAACAAGGAGACAAACTCTCGCTTCATGTCCAACTCAGAAGGCTTTCTCCTGGCGAAATAATGCAACACACTGTGTCTCGGGATTTACACAGACGGGGCAGCACACACTCAATCTTTCTCACTGACAGCAGCTCACGGTGTCTCGGAGATCTAACAGAGCCGCCCACATTCAGTGTTTCTCACTCTTTGTAAAAGCTCCCTCTGTTGGTGTCTCTCTGTATTACTGTGCACCGTCACACCGTTATCTCTCTCCCTCTGTTGGTGTCTCTCTGTATCACTCTACTCAGTCACACCTTTATCTCTCTCCCTCTGTTGGTGTCTCTCTGTATCACTCTTCTCAGTCACACCGTTATCTCTCTCCCTCTGTTGGTGTCTCTCTGTATCACTCTGCTCAGTCACACCTTTATCATTCTCCCTCTGTTGGTATATCTCTGTATCACTGTGCTCAGTCACAACTTTATCTCGCTCCCTCTAGTGGGGTCTCTTTATCACGGTGCTCAGTCACACTTTTATCTCTCTCCCTCTGTTGGTACCTCTCTGTATCACTGTGCTCAGTCACAACTTTATCTCGCTCCCTCTAGTGGGGTCTCTTTATCACGGTGCTCAGTCACACTTTTATCTCTCTCCCTCTGTTGGTGTCTCTCTGTATCACTGAGCTCAGTCACACCTTTATCTCTCTCCCCCTGTTGGTGTCTCTCTGTATCACTGTACTCAGTCACACCTTTATCTCTCTCCCTCTGTTGGTGTCTCTCTGTATCACTGTACTCAATCACACCTTTATCTCTCTCCCTCTGTTGCTGTTTCTCCGTATCACTCACTGTACACAGTTACACGTTCATATCTCTCCTTCTGTTGGTGTCCCTCTGTATCACTGTACTCAGTGACACCTTTAGCTCTCTCCCTCTGTTGGTGTTTCTCTGTATCACTGAGCTCAGTCACACAGTTATCTCTCTCCCTCTGTTGGTGTTTCTCTGTATCACTGTGCTCAGTCACACCTTTATCTCACTCCCTCTGTTGGTGTCTCTCTGCATCACTGTGCTCAGTCACACCTTTATCTCACTCCCTCTGTTGGTGTCTCTCTGCATCACTGTGCGCAGTCACAGCTTTTTCTCCCCCCCCCCACTCTGTTGGTGTCTCTCTATATCACTGTGCTCAGACACACCTTTATCTCTCTCCGTCTGTTGGTGTCTCTCTGTATCACTGTGCTCAGTCACACCTTTATCTCACTCCCTCTGTTGGTGTCTCTCTGTATCACTGTGCTCAGTCACAGCTTTTTCTCTCCCCCTCTGTTGGTGTCTCTCTATATCACTATGCTCAGTCACAATTTTATCTCTCTCCAACTGCTGATGTCTCTCTGTATCGCAGATTGTACTCAGACACACCTTGATCTATCTCCATCTGTTGATGCCTCTCTGCATCACTGATTGTACTCAAACACACTTTTGTCTCTCTCCATCTCTTGATGTCTCTTGGTATCAGTGATTATACTGATCACACCTTTATCTCTCTCCCTCTGTTGGTGTCGCTCTGTATCACTGTACTCAGTCACACCTCCACCTCTCTCCATCTGTTGATTACTCTCTGTATCACTGATTGTACTCAAACACACATTTATCTCTCTCCATTTGTTGATGTCTCTGTATCACTGATTGTACTCAAACACAACTTTATCTCTCTCCCTCTGTAGGTGTCTCTGTGTCACAGTACTCAGTCACACTTTTATCTATCTCCCTCTGTCGGTGTCTCTCTGTAACACTGTGCTCAGTCACACCTTTATCTCTGTCCCTCTGCTGGTGCCTCTCTGTATCACTGTACTCAGTCACACCTTTATCTCGCTCCCTTTGGTGGTGTGTCTCTGTATCACAGTGCTCAGTTACACCTTTATCTCTCTCCCTCTGTTGGTGTCTCTCTGTATCACTGAGTTCAGTCACGCTTTTACCTCTCTCCCTCTGTTCGTGTCTCTCTGTTTCACTGCACTTGGGTAAACCTTTTTCTCGCACCCTCTGCTGGTGTCTCTCTGTATCACTGTGCTCAGTCACAACTTTATCTATCTCCCTCTCTTGGAACCTGACTGTATCACTCTCAGTACTCAGTCACACATTTTTCTCTCTCCCTCTGTTGCTGTCTCTCTGTATCACTCTACTCAGCCGCAACTTTATGTATCTCCCTCTGTTGGTGTCTCTCTGTATCACTGTACTCAGTCACACCTTTATCTCTCTGCTTCTGTTGCTGTTTCACTCTATCATAACAGGCTACAGGAAGATAGAGATGGGTTGTTTAGATGGACAGAACAGTAGCAAATTGAATTTAACCCTGAAAAATGGATGGCGATACATTTTGGGAGAACTAACAAGGCAAGGGAATACACAATGAATGATAGGACCCTAGGAAGTATAGAAGATCAGAGGGACCTTGGTGTGCATGTACATAGATCCCTGAAGGCAGCAGGACAGGTAGATAAGTTGGTTAAAAAGGCATATGGGATACTTGCCTTCATTAGCCGAGGCATAGAATATAAGAGCAGGGAGGTTATGATGGAGCTGTACAAACCGCTAGTTAGGCCACAGCTGGAATATTGTGTGCAGTTCTGGTCACCACACTATAGGATATATGTAACTGCATTAGAGAGGGCGCAGAGGAGATTCTCCAGGATGTTACCTGGGCAGGAGCGCTTCAGCTATGAAGAGAGTCTTGAGATGCTGGGGTTGTTTTCCTTACAGCAGTGAAGGCTGAGGGGTGACCATATAGAGGTGTACAAAATTATGAGGGGGATAGATAGGGTTGATAGAAAGGAATATTTCCCCATAGCAGGGGTGTCAATAAGCAGGGGGCATAGTTTCAAGGTAAGAGGCAGGAGGATTAGAGGGGATTAGAGGAAAAACGTTTTCACCCAGAGGGTGGTTTGAATCTGGAACGCACTGCCTGAAATGTTGGTAGAGGCAGGAACCCACAAAACATTCAAGAAGCATTTAGATGAGCACTTAAAATGGCATAGCATACAAGGCTACGGACCAAGTGCTGGAAAATGGGATTAGAATAGATAAGGCTTGATGGCCGGCGCGGTCATGATGGGCCGAAGGGCTTCTTTCTGTGCTGTATTACTCTATGACTCTATAGCTGCACTACCATCATCGACACACCTGGTCACCCCCTCGAAACATTCAATCAAATTGGTTAGACATGATCTCCCCCTGACAAAGACAGGCTGAATATCCTTGATTAATTCTTGCCTCCCCAAGTGGTGACTAATTCTGTCCCTCAGAATTTTTTCCAATAATATCCCTACCACTGATGGTAGGCTCACTGGCTTGTAGTTCCCTAGTTTATCCCTACTACCCTTCATGAAATGTAGTAAGACATTAGCTGTCCTCCAATCCTCTGGTACCTCGCCAGTGGCCAGAGAGGTTCTGAATGTTTGTGTCAGAGCCCCTGTTACCTCCTCCCTTGCCTCACACAGCAGCCTGGGATTCATCTCGTCTGGACCTGGGGATTTATCCACTTTTAAGCCCACTAAAACCGCTAGTAACTCCTCCATCTCAATAAATATTTGTTCAAGTATATCAAAATCTCCCTGCCTGATTCTATGCCTACATCGTCCTTCTTCACAGTGAACACAGATGCAAAATATTCTTCCCTCCAGGGCCGACAAACTCACATTCACCCAACCCCGCACAGCCCGCTTCTACCTCCTTCCCAAGATCCACAAACAGGACAGCCTTGGTAGACATATCGTTTCAGACTATTCTTGCCCCATGGAACTTATATCTTCCTATCTCGACTCTATTTTTTCTCACCTTGTCCAGTCTCTTCCCACCTACATTTGCGACTCTTCCGACACCCTCCGTCACTTTAACAGATTCCAGTTTCCTGGCCCGAACAATCTCCGTTTTATTATGGACGTCCAATGCCTCTACACCTCCATCCCCCACCAGGACGGCCTTCGGGCGCTCCATTTCTTCCTTGAACAGAGGCCCAACCAGTCCCCATCCACCACCACCCTCCTCTGCCTGGCTGAACTTGTTCTCACATGGAACAACTTCTCCTTTGATTCCACTCAATTCCTCCAAATTAAAAGTATTGTTATGGGAACCCGCGTGAGCGCTAGCTATGCCTGCCTGTTCATGGGACTTTTGGAAAACTATTTGTTCCAGTCCTACTCAGGTCCCCTCCCTCACCTCTTTTTCCAGTACATCGATGACTGTATTGGTGCCATTTGCTGCTCTCGCCCTGAACTAGATAAGTTCATTCACTTTACTTCGAATTTCCACCCTTCCCTCACCTTCACAAGATCCATCTCCGACTCTACCCTTCCTTCCTTGACTTCTCCATCTCCATTTCTGGCGATCGGCTTTCAACAAACATCCACTACAAGCCCACTGACCCCCACAGCTACCTGGACTACACTTCCTACCACCCCGCTTTCTGTAAGAACTCTATTCCATTCTTCCAGTTTCTCCATCTCCATCGCATCTGTTCTGACGATGCCACGTTCCATAGCAGTGCTTCCGACATGTCTTCCTTTTTCCTCAACCGAGGATCCCCCTCTACTATGGTTGACATGGCGCTTGACCATGTCCGTCCCATTTCCCTCACTTCTGCTCTCACCCCTTCCCCTCCCTCCCAGAACCACGATAGCGTTCCCCTTCTCCTACCCTTTCACCCCACCAGCCTCCACATTCAACGGATCAGCCTCTGCCATTTACACCACCTCCAGCGTGTTCCCACCACCTCACCCTTCAGCATTCCGAAGGGACTGCTTCATCCCCGACAACTTGGCCCACTCCTCAATCAACCCTAACAGCCCTTCTCCGTCACCTGGCATCTTCCCGTGCAAGCACAGGAGATGCAACACATGCCCTTTTACCTCCTCCCTTCCCACTGTCCAGGGCCCCAAACACCCCTTCGAGGTGAAACAGCGATTTACTTGTACTTGTTGCAATTTAATATACTGTATTCGCTGCTCACGATGTGGTCTCCTCTCCATTGGGGAGACCAAACGCAGATTGGATGACCGCTTTGTGGAACACCTCCGTTCAGTCCGTAAGTGTGTCCCTGAGCTTCTGGTCACCTCTCACTTTAATTCTCCGCTTCACTCCCACTCTGATCGCTCTGTTCTCTGCCTATTACATTGTTCCAATGAAGCTCAACGTAAGCTCGAGCAACAGCACCTCATCTTTCGATTAGGCACTTTACAGCCTTCTGGACTCAATATCGAGTTCAACAATTCCAGATAATAATCCATGCACCCATTTTTCATGCTGTATGATTTTACCATTCCCATTTGCAACATTTTCACAGTATGTTCTCTCAATTCCTTCCTCCCCTCCTAACCCTAGCCCCCTGCCTCTGCACCCGCTTAATATCTGTTACATTTCCAGCTTTTTCCAGTTCTGATGAAGGGTCCCAGACCTGAAATGTTAACTCTGTTTCTCTCTCCAAGGACGCTGCCTGGCCTTCTGAGTATTTCCAGCATTTTCTGTTGTTATTGCAAAATATTCATTTAAAACCTCACATACATCTTCAGGCTCTACACACACGTTGCCATTTTGGTCCCAATGTGCCCTACTCTTTCCCTGGTTATCCTCATGCCCTTAATATACTTATGAAACACCTTGGGATTATCCTTTATTTTGCACGCCAGTGTTTTTTCATGACCCCTCTTCGCTCACCTAATTTCATTTTCATATATCCCCCTGCACTTCTTATACTGCTCTAGGGCTTCCACTGTTTTTAGTCCTTTGTATCTGCCAAAAGCTTCCCTTTTTTACCTAATCCATTCTTGTATATCCCTTGACATCCAGGGATCCCTGGACTTGTTTGTCCAACCCTTGGCTATTACGGGAGCATGTTGGTGCTGTATTCTCTCTATTTCTTTTCAGAATGGCTCCCACTGCTCTGATGTGGATTTTGCTACAAGTAGCTGATCCCAGTCCACTTTAGCCAGATCCTGCCTTATCATATTATAATCGGCCTTCCCACAACTTAGAACCTTTATTTCCGCTCCATCTTTGTCCTTTTCCATGACTACCTTAAATCTCACCGAATTATGGTCATTGTCACCAAAATGCTCGCCTAATGACACTTCTACCACTTGCCCGGCTACATTCCCTAGAATTAGGTCCAGTACCACCGCCCCCCCTCTTGTAGGACTTTCTACATGCTGGCTCAAAAAGCTCTCCTGGATGCACTTTAAGAATTCTGCTCCCTCTAAGCCTTTCACACTCTGACTATCCCAGTTAATATTGGGGAAGTTGAAATCCCCTACTATTATTACCCTATTATTCCTACACTTCTCTGAGATTTGCCTACATATCCGCTCATCTATCTCTCCCTGACTGTTTGGGGGACTACAGTACACTCCCAGCAAATTGCTTGCCCCGTTTCTGTTTATAAGTTGTACCCATATGGCCTCATTAGAGGAACCTGCTAAGATCTCATCCCTCCTTACTGCAGTATTTGACTCCTTGTTTAATATTACGACACCCCCTCCTCTTTTACACCCCTCTCTGTCTCGCCTGAAGACTCTGTACCCCGGAATATTGAGCTGCCAGTCCTGCCCCTCCATCAACCATGTCTCTGTGATAGCAACAATATCATACTCCCATGTGTACATCAACATCTTCAATTCATCTGCCTTACTCGTAAGACTGGTTGCATTAAAATAAATGCCATCCAACCTCGCCATACTTCCTTGCCCTGTGACATATTTGTTCTGCCTTCCAGACTGACTTGTTTTTCCTCTGTATTTGGCTGTATATCACACCTACTATAGCTCCATTCCGTAGCCCATCCCCCTGCCAACTTAGTTTAACAGCCCCGCAAAAGCACTAGCAATCCTCCCCGCAAGGATGTTGGCCCCGCTCCGGTTCAGGTGCAACTCGTCCGACTTGTACGGGTCCCACATTCCACAGAAAGGGACGCAGTGATCCAGGAAACTAAAGCCCTCCCTCCTGCACCAACACTTTAGCCACGCGTTCATCTGCTCTCTCCTCCTATTCCTATACTCACTAGCACGTGGCACCGGGAGTAATTCAGAGATTACAACATTTGAGGTCTTGCTTTTTAATCTGCTCCCTAGCTCCGTAAATTCTTGTTGCAGGATCTCATCCCTCTTTCTACCTATGTCGTTGGTACCAATGTGAAACACGAGCTCTGACTGTTCGCCCTCCCCCTTCAGAATCTGCTGCAGCCTCACAGTGACATCCTTGACCCTGGCACCAGGGAGGCAAATAACCAACCTGGAGTCACGTTTGCGGCCGCAGAAACGCCAGCCTGCACACCTCACTATTGAGTCTCCATCTACTATTGCCCTTCCACTCTTACTCCTCCCTCCTTGTGCAGCTGAGCCACCCAGAGTGCTGTGAACTTGGCTCTGGTTGCACTCCGCAGAGGAACCGTCACTTTCACCGTTTTACATCACAGAAAAACGGTTGTTGAGTGAGATGCACTCTGGGGCTTTCCTGACTACCTGTTCTGTGTCTCTCTTTATCAATCAGACTTTCCCCAAATCATGTCCTCCAGAAGTGCCAGTGATATTCTGAAATGTTACATTCCCGTGTTTAAAATCCACCCCCAACAGCCCTTCCCCTTCACCTGGCACCTTCCCGTGCAAGCGCAGGAGACGCAGCACATGCCCTTATAGCTTCTCCCATCCCACTGTCCATGGCCCCAAACACCCCTTCCAGGTGAAACAGCGATTTACTTGTTCTTCCTGCAATTTAGTATACTGTATTCGCTTCTCACGATGCGGTCTCCTCTATATTGGGGAGACCAAACGCAGATAGCCTGACCACTTTGCGCAACACCTCCGTTCAGTTCGTAAGGGGGGCCCCGAGTTTCCAGTCGACTGTCAATTTAATTCTGCGCTCCAGTCCCACTCAGACCTAACTGTCGTCGGCCTCTTGCATTGTTCCACTGAAGCTCAGCATAAGCTCGAGGAACAGCACCTCTTTCGATTAGGCACTTTGCAGCCTTCTAGATTCAACATAGAATTCAACAATTTCAGATCATAATCTCTGCCCCTATCATATATATCATTTTTTATCCACACTTTTTGTCTGTATCTTTTTTTCTTCTCTCCCACATGGCAGCTGTCTTTCATTCGGCGAGTGCAATTTTCACTTCATCTAGAGCCATCATATGTTTCTTAACCTGTTCCATTACCATCTCCTTTTGCCTTGATTATCTCTTAATGTCTCTTAACCTCGCCTGCCTTCTATCCTATCACAGACCTTCCCTTTTGTTCTTTCATCCCCTCCCCCCTTACCCAGCCCCTACACTTGTCCTTTCCTGCTTTTTTCCAGTTCTGACGGAAGGTCATCGACCTGTTTCACTCTTCACAGATGCTGCCTGACCTGCTGAGAATCTCCAGAATTTCTGTTTTTATTCAAGGTTTCCTGCATCTGCAGTATTTTCTTTTGTATTAATAATGTCCGGGACACTGCTCTGTGCAAATGAACTCGATCACTTAAAAGTAATAAATCGCAACTCTGAGCTACAGTCACCCGGAGCAGTTAGGGCTGCAGTCTCCAGCGCCTTGCTGTATACAGAGTCTGTGACAGGTGACACAACGTTCCGATACACACAGATGCAGGAGTGTAGTGATTATGGAAGTAGAGTGGCAACGCTGACCTGATGAGTTTTCATCCCACGTTGGCAAGTTAGAACATTAAGTTCAATGAGTCAGAGAAAACTTGCATTTAATTAGAAATTTTCACGACCTCAGGTCGTCCTAAATCTCTTTAAATCCACTTTATCAAGTATAGTTACTTCTGTAATGCAGGAAATGCGGCAGCCAATTTCTGCACAGCAAGATCATAAAAACAGCAATGTTCTAATGACCAGATACTCTGGTTTAGTGATGTTGATTGAGGGATAAATATTGCCTCCAGGGAGAGCTCACCTCCTCTTCTTCTAAATCGTGGCCATGGGATCTATTACGTGTATATTGAGGGGGCAGAGCAGGCCTGGGCTCAACGCCCCATCTGAAGGAGAAAGAAGCATAGCAACATAGAAGATAGGAGCAGGAATAGGCCATTCGGCCCCTCGAACCTGTTCCGTCATTTAATGAGATCATGGCTGCTCACCCAAATTCAGTACACTGTCCCGGCTTTCTCCACATATCCCTTGGTCCCTTTAGCCTTAAGAAATATATCTAATGCCTTCTTGAATATAGTTAATGAATTGGCCTCCACTGCCATCTGTGGTAGAGAATTCCACAGGTTCACCACTCTCTGGGTGAAGAAATTCCTCCTCATCTCTGTGCTAAATGCCTTACGCCTTATCCTTAGACTGTGACCCCTGGTTCTGGACTCCCTGGCCATCAGGAACATCCTTCCTGCATCTAGTCTGTCTAGTGCTGTTAGAATTTTATACGTTTCAATGAGATCCCCTCTCATTCTTCTAAACTGCAGCAAGTACAAGCCCAATCGACCCAATCTCTCCTCATTCGTCATTCCTGCCATCCCAGGTATCAGCCTGGTGAATCTTCGCTGCACTCCCTCCATGGCAAGAACGTCTTTCCTCAGATAAGGCGACCAAAACTGCACACAATACTCAAGGTGTGGTCTCACCAAAGCCCTGTATAACTGCAGCAAGACATCCTTGTTCCTGTACTTGAACCCTCTCGCTACGAAGGCCAACATACCATATTTTGCCCAATTTTGGGCATCCGCCATTAGGAAGAACGGAAGGATTTTGGCGAGGGTATGGAGAGATTTATTAGACTTTTTCCAGGGCTGAGGAGTTAAAGTCAAGTGCATAGTCTGGAGAAGCTGGGCTGCGCTCCTTCGAGCAGTGAAGGCTAAGAGGAGATTTGATAGAGGTGTTCAAAATCATGAAGCGTTTATATAGAGTAAATAAAGAGAAACTGTTTCCAATGCCTGAATGTTCGATAGCCAGACGGCACAGATTTAAGGCGATTGGCAAAAGAACCAGCGGTGACAGGAGGGAAAACATTTTTATGCAACGTGTGCCTGATAGGGTGGTGGAAGTAGATTCAATAGTAGCCTTCAAAAGGGAATTGGGTAAATACTTGAAGGAGAAATGATTGCAGGGATATCAGGAAAGAGCCGGGAATGGAACCAACTGGATTGCTCTTCGACGGAGACGATGCAGACTAGATGGGCAGAATAGCCAATTGTGTGCTGTGCTATTCTAAGATACTATGATTACACTGCTCCTGCTTGAGTCCAGGAATTTCATTCCTAGTGTCGCCTAGATTACAATGCCCCCGCCACAGTCCAGAAATTTTATTCCTCGGGCCGCCTAGATTAAACTGCTCGCACCGCCATCCAGGAATTTAATTCCTAGGGCAACCTAGATTACACTGATCCATCTCAGTCCAGGAATTAATTCGCAGGGCTGCCTTGATTACAATACCCCCCCGCAGTCCAGGAATAAATTCCCAAGGCCGCCTAGATTACACTGTTACCGTCTCAGTCCAGCAATTAATTCCCATGGTATTCTGTATTGCCTGAAACTAGAACAACAACAACAACTTGTTTCTACCCAGCCAGAAATGTTGTGGTGCTTAATAGAGGGGAAGGAAAAATAAAAGGAGCAAAGGTTTGACAACAAGGAATTTAAGAAAACATCTTAAATTATTATCGAATTACACAAATACCCTATAAACATCTATTCACGCCTTGAAACCCACTGGAAACATTCGAATTCTCGCATAAACATACTCACAGAACCATGCCCATCAGTCAACATGGCCGACGTCTCCATCTCCATCGCTGGGTATGTCCTGTTCCACCAGAGGTAGGTGCCCAGTGGAATGCTGTCGGGTGGGAGAGACCCTGGGTGTCCTCAACATTGCACCTGGCGATAATGAAGTGTCATGGCTTCAGGTCAGACATAGACAGGGAAACGTCCAGCTGATTATCAGCTACCGACCTCTGCCAGCTGATGAACCTGCATAACCTCATGCTGAACACCTTGATGGAAGCACTGTGGGTAAAAGGGCACAGAATGTATTCTGGATGGTGGTGGGATTTCACTGGTCATCAACAAGAGTAACTCCGTAGTACCAACACTGACCGAGCTGGAGTGGTTAAATGACAGAAAGGATGAAGGAGTAAGGCGAAAGGAGGATGTTAATAGGTCAAGTAAAAAAATAAAAGTTGAGTCTAGAGGAAGTGTACATGGATGCAGCAAAATTATTACCAGCATCTGCTGTCCTTAAAAATGGGAGCAGTGGTTATGATCTGAAATTGTTGCTCTCAGTGTTGAGTCCAGAAGGTTGTAAAGTGCCTTATCGAAACCGAACTATCCCTTTGTTTCTACTATTCGCTTTTACTGACACCATGTGGCCAAAGACTACCATTGCAGCAATTGTGAACATGGCGATGCAAGTAACTGTTTCTGATATTAATGTGTCAAGAAACAGCTTACACTGATGTACCACCTCATCACCTTCTCCGGGAGGTCGCAACGGAGTTAAAGTGCAACTAATTGCAGATGTACGAGGCCGATCTGCGCGAAGAAAGGTCAGCAAAAGAGGAAAGTGGCTCGATTCCTGTTAATGTATTTCTGCTGAACTTGGTTGAAGGGAGGAAAGTTGACCGGGACACAGTGTGGGACCCTGGGAGCTTAATGTCCACTTCAGCAGAAAAGGTTCGCGGGGAATAGATTATTGGTTCATGATATTGCCTGAAAGATAGGGCCTTTTTAGTATTACACCGATTGGAAGTCTCGTTAAAAGCTCGGGTTCTGAAGATGCAGTGGAATCCACAAGGTATTGATTCTGAAACCAGATTCAATTAACTTTAGCCAAGATGCTCCTAAAATGCGAAATGGGTTCAGGTGACATTTTGAATCCATTCTGTTAAAATAATGCCAGTTAATATCGTTACCAAAAGCAAGGCTGGGGGGTGACCTAATAGATGTCTATAAAATTATGAACGGTATTGAGAGAGTGGATACAGAGAGAATGTTTCCACTTGTGGGGAAGAGCATAACTAGAGGCCATCAACATATGACATTTACCAAGAAATCCAATCGGGCATTCAGAAGAAACCTCTTTATCCAAAGAGAGGCTAGAATGTGGAACTCACTACCACACGGAGTGGTTGAAGTGAATAGTATAGATGCATTTAAGGAGAGGCTGGGTAAACAAATGAGGGAGAAGGAATTAGAGGGTTACGCTGATAGATATAGATGAGGAAAGACGGGATGAGGCTCGAGTGAAGCATATACACCGGTATGGATTGGTTGGGCCGAAAGGCCTGTTTCTGTAATAAAAACAGAAAATGCTGGAGAAACTCAGCACGTCAGGCAGCATCTGTGAAGAGAGAAACAGAGTTCACATTTCAGGTCGATGATCTTTCGTCAGAACGGTCATCGACCTGAAACGTTAACTCTGTTTCTCTCTTCAGAGATGCAGCCTACCTGCCGAGTTTCTCCACCATATTCTGCTTTTATTTCATATTTCCAGCATCTGCAGTATTTTGTTTTTGTGTTGTTGGAAGCCTGTTTCTGTGCCGTATATCCTATGTAACCCTATGTTATCCATTAAGCATACATATACTAATATCACAAATAGCAACTTCAAGAGTACAATTACAAAAAATGTGATTAGTACAATTTGAATTCATAGAATCTTGAGTCTTATGGCACAAACGGAGGCCATTTCTTCCATCATGCCAGTGCTGGCACTTTGAAACAGCTATCCAGTCAATCCCACTCCCTGTACTTTCTCCAAATTCCTGTAAATCTTTCCTTTTCAAGTATTTACCCAGTTCCCTTTTGAATTTACCATTGAATCTTGAAGCAGCGCATTCCAGATCATTACCCGCTGCGTAAAAACATATTCTCATCACACCCCTAGTTATTTTTCCAATTAGCTTAAATCTGTGTCCTCTGATTACCGCCCCTCCTGCCAGTGAAAACAATATTATGGTCCGTATTTTCCGATCCCTACGGGTGTGTACAGGCTGTGTACACACCCGTTGGGATGTCGCAAGTGCCGCTTCCAGGCAATGGAAGCGCATGCGCTGAAAACCAGCACTTCCGATCTGACAGATCGCACGCCTGCCCTGAAGTAGGGCCTCTGCGGGTGGAGAGTTCCGCTTTCTGCAGAACCTCCGCCCGCTGCAATCCCTTAAAAATCTTACGCCAGTAAAAGCAGGCGAAAGGCCTGCTTTTACCAGCATAAGAGTTTAGAAAGTAAAAAAAAATTCACTCATTTATAATTGTAAAATACTTTTTAAAAAGGTAAGTTTATTACATTTTTGTTTAAAATATTTAATTTAATGTAATTTTAGCTCATTTTAAAAACGTGATTTGTTTTTACATTTATTTAATCTTTTGATGTATTTTCTCCATTCACACTTTTGATAGGTCTAAGCTGTCAAAAGTATGAAGGGAGATTCCCTTCTTTCATTGGTTTCCCATGGCCCACGTGATCCCAGGGAGGCTTGTGAACCGCATGAGCCCCTGGGATATCTGGGCCCTGCGTATTTCGCACAGCAGAGGCCCAGGGGCGGAAATGGCCGGACCTCTGGCGTAGATTTTTTCCAGATTGGAGGCCTCCGCACGCAAGAAGCCTCCGATCGCAAAATACGGGCCATTATCTCACTGTCAATTCTATCACACTCCTTCATAATTTTGAACACCTCTATTGGATCTCCCTTTAATCTTCACTGCTCTAAGTCGAACAATCACAAGTTCTCTAGTCTCCGCATAACTGAAGTCCCCCGTCCCTTGTACAATTCTATAAAATCTCCCCTGTACCCTATCCAAGGAGCTGACATCCATCCTGAAGTGAGGCGGAAATAAATTGAATCAATATTTCTCCTAGAGATTATTCCTCCGGATATATGATCTCTGAAAATTGGACTGAGACGCAATCTGAGCATGATTAATATTGATAATAAAATTAATTGATATGATAGGTTACACAGTGCCCTCGGTACTCAGCAATATCGGCCTCTGCATGTTTCATGTTTCAATAAGATCAATGTCGCCACCTGCTACAAGACGCTGAGATTTTCTTAAAACAAGATTCCTAATTTCGTACACAACATATATTTACCCAGTGAAGTTCACCGATAGGAGCTTCTCAGAGTAAACCACAAGAGGGTCAAGAGATCAGGAGGAACTATGGGCGGAAGGAACAAAAACACTAGTACAAATTCTGAGGAATTTCTTATGGGAATGTGTAAAGTTATTTAGGAAGAAGCTGGAAAAGAAGAAGGGAATCTCAGCAGCAAAAATAGCACATAACCGCCTCTAATGGTGGAGTACGAGGATCAGCTTCATCTGAGTTTCCAGTGGGCGGCTGCGCAGCTGCGTCGCTCTTATGCCGGGTTGAAACTTGCTGCAGTGAGCGCAGAGCGCATGAAACCATCGACATTTCACATGAGTTTACGTGACGAACAGTCGGCTATTTTGCTGTGACGTGCGGCGGCCATGTTTGTGTGACGTACAGCCGGCCAGGTTTTTGGGACGTGCCGTCGGCCATGTTTGAATGACTTACTGTCGGCCATGATTGGGCCACGTACTGTCACCCGTGTTTCTGTGACGTCTCGTCACGTGAAACTATGTTTATTTTAATAAAATAACACGGTTGAAGTAAAACATGATTTCAATTTCCATCAAAGAAGCCTTCTCACTTTCTTAATAAAAATAAGAAAATTTGCTGCAGCCATAAAGATACAGACAGCGACGATTGAAACAGGTGGCGAGTTGCGCATGTGCGAAAAGTGCTCCCAAAGTGCAACGCGGCCGAGATCCACACCGGGGCATTTGTGGGCCGCTTAGCATTGTGGGAATCTCTGCCTTTCAATCATTGACAGGGTGTAATGCAACTGGAACATTTTTGCCAATTTAGTCCAGCCTCCTGAGGGCTCCTGCCACGCGGACCGAGCGCTCCTTATTGACTAATAGAACTTGGTCAGATTTATCCCAGGTAATCTAATATACGGAAGTTAAATGATGCGGCCAGAGACCAGAACAGAAAGAACATTAAAAGAGCTCAGAAATCTCTCTATTTTCCCCGCAGGTCTGCCGAAACATTCAACTACTTTTCTCCTTCATGTCCTCTCCCATTCGGTTGTCTGTTTCCAACTCCTCTGTTTCCATGTTTGGAAAGTTGCATCTATCTTTCCGTGGAACTAAAAGAAAGTAATGTTAGAGAATTTCCCCAGCACCACAACTCATTAAATATCTGGTTTTGAATGAATACACGGGATGAAATAACAAACACAGGAGGAACATGGGAAGCAGATCCTGTCCTATTAACGGATCGACCAGCAGGAAGTTCCTGACGCTGTCACCAAACCTCTTTCTCGGAGCTGATCGGAACATCGATCCATAACTTTAAGGGGAAACAGCTGATCAGAAGCAGAAAGGACAGCTTAACCGATCGATTCATTCTGTGATCGATCTTTCGGGCCGATTGGATTCTGCAGTTTGTTTTCTCGGCCGCTCCTGGAAACAGTTGGGTGACAGTTTGATCCGAGGTTAATTTGGTTTCCTCTCGGTGTGTGTTTGAGCGCCTGACAGCGCGCTGCTCATTGTGGCTGCATCTGCCCGCGATTACACACAACCCCAACAGACAGGAGCTCCGCCCTACTGTCCAATGGCAGTTTTTATACAGGGCTGAGACTGCTTTCCATCACTGTGAGCTCAAGGCTGCAGTAATACACGGCAGCGTCAGTCAGCTGCAGCCCGGAGATGGTTAAACTGGTGAATTTAGTCGAGGTGTTGAGCACTACAGAGAAACGGGTTTTTGCAAATTCTGCTTTATCTTCAGCACCGCTCGAGTATTTATACAGTATAAACTCGGGCTGTGTGTCTGGGTGTTGCCGGTACCAGAATACATAAGAGTCGCTCTGTGTAGTATCATAGGTACAGTTTAAAGTCACCGCTTCTCCTTCTGTCTTAACTCCTGAGGACAGCGGCTGAGTGACAGAATCTCCCAGACTCAGATCTGAAAAACATGTTGAAACAGCAAAAGATCAGACCGGCGGGTGCTTAAAATTCAGATTCAAAACATGCTTCGAAAAGAGGGAAAAGATTAAATGTGCTGGTCCACAATTACCTGTCAGAAATGCCCCCCACACAGCCCAGATGCTGATGAGCCGCATTGTCGCTGTCCGCTCTGTAAAAGGGGGGTAGGATATTTGAACACCCCCGTTCTAAACCCCGCCCTGAATAATCTGCTGTCGTGTCTCAGGATGCTCTCACCTCACTTCCTGGTGTCCCCAGTGGTGCTGTGAGACCGGTAGTGAGTTCGCTGCCAGTGAATCGAAACACCCCGAGCTGGGCTACAGTCAGTGTCCTTATAGAGGATTGGTTAGAGGCCATGTGTGGGAACGAACCCCTTGTCTGATAATTGTAACCGGGAAGCTCAGGGATTGTTAATGGTGACAGAAATCATTCCAGCATTAGAGGGACATTCTGAAGGGCAATGGACTTTAGGGGAACTTTGTGCTTAGGGCTTGTTTTAAAGAACACAATCACTACCTTGTGAAATCTGTTCATTGTGTATAAACTGTCTCCGGCCCAGCTACATACACTGATCAAATAAAGGCTGTGTACAGGCCGCGATAAAAGGGTCCGGGAAACTGACAGGGGAGATGGATATAGGGCTGCACACTATTGTATGCAGGCACCGAAAGTGCATCAAAAGACAAAAGGGGAGATAAGGCGCCACGAATGGATTTAGTGGACCACACCTGCTGTTGCTGAGAATTGTTTTTTTGCCCTTTTAAGAATCTCCCTGCGACTCTCGCAGTGGAGGCTGAATTCTCAATTCTGTTTATCGGTGTGAGAGCGCCCTCTGGTGAGCACTAACTGCAACTCTCAGTGCGGGTTTTTGTGCGGGATCCGCTATATCTCTGTAGCAGTGTAGGGCCAATGGCGCACAAGTACACGGCGGTGTCGGAGATCAGGGCCTTGCTGATCGTTGGTTCGGTAATCTTGGTAGTTTGATTGAGCGTAGAAGAGAATCGGTCAGTGAAGTCGGGGTTCAGGATTATTATCCCTGAATAGAGATAAAACACGTACTGTGGAGATTGCCGGGGGTGCTGACTGTACCAAAACACAGAAAGGGTAGAATAGCTTGTTTTCAAGATGCAGTTTAATGTGCCATTACTTTCCTCTTCAACCGTCATTTCAGGATCCGGATGTTCCACTCTGTCTTGGGGGCTCCATTCTAAAATACAATAATAGTAATAGTCAACATCTTCATCACAATGCTCATCATCATTTAACCAATGTGGGAAACATCAGTCAGTGGGCGAATAGATTTTTACTGGGGAGGAAATACTTACTGAGAAGTGATAAAATGATCAGGTACAGTGCGAGATGGTACCGCATGATAGTCACTGAGTCTGTAATTCTACAGTCGTGGAAACCCTCTGTCGGAGAAGGAAGACAGATCCATGCCCTATTGCACTGCTATTCCCTCACAGTTCCCTGCTCATTCCTTCTACCACACGATTAATTAACCGGCCTCTCCCAATCCCGTTACTCCAAACACAGCAGAGCGGCGCTCCCCCTCAGTGCAGGTTTCTGTGCGGATTCTCCGCCTGTTTGTTACACTGTGGGCTCACGGCGCAGAGATACGTGGCGCTGTCTGTCACTCGCGCGTCACTCACAGTCAGGGCACTGAGTGTATTGCCTCCCCGGATTGAAGCACTGATCATCCCGTCTTTATCCGTCCCACTTGTGGCCATCGCCAGGTGTTGGAGGGTCTGATTCGGGTGCTGTCTTCACCAGTGCAGGACGCCAAACGCCGCGGTAGCGGAGCAGTTGATGAATACAATTCCTTCTTCAGTAACACCCACCCGCCGAGGGAGCTGAATCACTTCATTTTCACCCGTCACATCCGTGCTGATCAGAATGTAAATCAGCAGGCAAATTCTGTAAGTCCGGTCCATTATCGGATCAGATGAAAAGGAGGCTGAAATAATTGTACACAGAGGTCGGGTTAGAACTAGAACTCGGCTATTACATTCAGGAGAATTAACAAGGAGACAAACTCTCGCTTCATGTCTAACTCAGAAGGCTTCCTCCTGTCGAAATAATGCAGCACACTGTGTCTCGGGGTTTACCCAGCCGGGGCAGCACACACTCAATCTTTCTCACTAACACCAGCTCACACTGTCTCTGACATCTCACAGAGCCGCCCACACTAAGTGTGTCTCACTCTTTGCTATAACTCCCTCTGTTGGTGTCTCTCTGTATTACTATGCTCTGTCACATCGTTATCTCTCTCCCTCTTTTGATGTCTCTCTATACCACTCTGCTCAGTTACACCTTCATCACTCTCCCTTTGTTAGTGTCTCTGTATCACTGTACTCAGTCACAGCTTTATCTCTCTCCCTCTGTCGGTGTCTCTGTGTCACTGTACTCCGTCACACTTTCATCTATCTCCCATTGTTGGTGTTTCTCTGTATCACTGTGCTCAGTCACACCTTTATCTCTCTCCCTCTGTTGGTGCCTCTCTGTATCACTCACTCTGCTCAGTCACACGTTTATCTATCTCCCTCTGTTGGTGTCATTTTGTTCTTCTTCTTCTTAGGCAGGCCCTCGGAACCGAGGATGACTTGCTTCCACACTAAAAATTAGTTCTCAAATGAATGATGAGTCCAATGCGGGACCTACAGACTCTGTCACAGGTGGAGCAGATGGTGGTTTAAGGGGCGGGTGGATGGGGTGCTTCGGTTGACGTCAGCTCCTTCCACTGTTTGCACTTCGCTTCCGCTTGCTCCTGCCGAAGAGACTCGAGGTGTTCGGCGTCTTCCCTCACTTGGTGCGGTCTTGGGCCAGGGATTCCCAGGTGTCGATGGGGATGTTGCACTTTTTCAAGGAAGCTTTGAGATTGTCCTTGAAGCGCTTCCTCGGTCCACCTGGGGCTCTCTTGCTGCATCGGAACTCCGAGTAGAGCGCTTGGTTTTGGTGTCTCGTATCGCGCGTGCAGATGATGTGACCCGTCCATCGCTGCTGATCGAGCGTGGTCAAAACTTTGATGCTGGGGATGTTGGCCTGAGCGAGAACACTGATATTGGTTCGCCTACTCTGCGAATGGATTTGCAGGATCTTGCAGAGGCAGCGTTGGTGCTACCTCTCCAGTGCTTTGAGGTGCCTGCTGTACATGGTCCATATCTCTGAAGCGTACAGGAGGGCGGGTATCGCTACTGCTCTGTAGACCATGAGTTTGGTGCTGTGTTTGAAGTCCTGGTCTTCAAACACTCTCTTCCTCAGGCGGCAGAAGGCTGCACTGTCACACTAAAGGTGGTGTTGGACATCGTCATTGACGTCTGTTGTTGTTGGCAGTAAGCCCCTGAGGTATGGAAAATGGTTCACGTTGTCCAAGGGCTCGTCATGGATTTTGATAATTGGGGAGCAGTGCTGTGTAGCAGGGGCTGGTTGGTCGAGAACCTTAGTATTACGGATGTTTAGCGTAAGGCCCATGCTCTCGTTTGCTTCAGTGAAGGCTTTGACGAAGGTTTGGAGTTTGACCTCAGAGTGAGCACAGAAGCAAGCGTCGTCTGCATACTGTAATTCGATGACAGAGGATGCGACGACCTTGTATCTGGACTGGAGGCGATGGAGGATGAACAGTTTCCCATTTGTTCTGTAGATTAGCTCCACTTAAGCGCGGAGAAGGTGAGATGGAGCATTGCATCCAGGAAGATCGATAAGAGCGTTAGTGCAATAAGAGAGCCTTGCTTTACACCGGTCCATATGTGAATTGGGTCTGTGGTGGATCCGTTGGTCAGGATCATGGCTTGGATGTTTTCATGAAGCATGCGGAGGATGGTGGCAAACTTTTGAGGCCAGCCGAATTTGAGGAGAACACTCCAAAATACATCATGGTTGACAGTGTCGAAGGCCTTTCTGAGGTCAAAGAAGGCCATGTACAGTGGTTGATGCTGTTACCTGGATTTCTCTTGTAATTGACACGCGGTGAGTATCATGTCCACTGTTCCTCTTACTGGGCGGAATCCGCATTGCGACTCTGGGAGCAGCTCTTCAGCCACTGGGAGAAGGTGGTTGAGGAGGATTCTGGTGATGACTTTCCCTGTGGCAGACAGCAGGGAGTCTCCTCTGTAATGACCGCAATCAGACATGTCAACTTCCTTGAGGATGGTCACGATTACGGCATTTCTGAGATCCAATGGCATGCTCTCCTCCTTCCAAATAAGAGAAATGAGTTCATGTATTCGCACCAATAGTGCTTCTCCGCCATGTTTTAGTGCTTCGGCGGGGATTCCACCTGCTCCTGAGATACAGAGAGACATCAACAGGGGGAGATAGATCAAGGTGCGACTGAGTACCGTGATACAGAGAGACACCAAAAGAGGGAGAGATAATGGTGTGATCGAGTACAGAGCTACATCTCACTTTGTTGGTGTCACTTTGTATCACTGTACTCACTCTCACCTTTATCTCTCTCCCTCTGTTGGTGTCTCTATATCATTGTACTCAGTCACACCGTTATCTCTCTGCGTCTGCTGGTGTCTCTCTGTATCACTCTGCTCAGTCACACCTTTATCACTCTCCCTCTGTTGGTGCCTCTCTGTATCACTGTGCTCAGTGACACCTTTATCTCTTTCCCTCTGTGGGTGTCTCTCTGTATCATTGTGCTCAGTCACATCTTTATCTTTCTCCCTCTGTTGGTGTCACTGTGTACCACTATACACAGTCGCACCTTCATCTATCTCCCTCTGTTGGTGTTTCTCTGTATCACTCTGCTCAATCACGCTTTTTTATACATCCCTCTGTTGGTATCCCTCTGTACCACTGTGCTCAATCACACCTTTATCTCTCTCCCTCTGTTGCTGTCTCCCTGTATCACTGTGCTCAGTCAATTCAATTCAATTCAATTCAAATCGCTTTATTGGCATGACAAGGTACATCTTATGTTGCCAAAGCATCGAAAAACATTCATGGTTGTACACAAAATTACAGATCTATCCATACAGTGTATAAACAGATATACACCTGAGTGTATAAATATACATTCATATAATTTGTATATACTCTTTTCTTATATTTAGTGGTTGTCCCTCTGTTTATGGCAAGCTGTATCATAGTGTGCCGCTAAGGTTACACAATTTCTCTCTTCCCCTAGTAGGTATGGGAGTTTTTGGTCGTCATTCAAATTTCTGAATTCCGGGCATATTTTTGTGAATTTTGGGTAGAAATTCTCCCTTATGCCCTGATATTTTCAACAAGCTGTGAGGAAGTGCATCTCTGTCTCCACCACTCCTTGACTGCACTGAGAGCATATCCTGTCCTCTCTTGGTAGCCGGGTCTGCCTGTGTCTACCTTTTTCGATCGCCAGGCTATGTTCACTAAGTCTGTACATTGTCAAGGTTTTTCTCAGTTTGCTCTCCTTTACCATGGTCAGGTAATCAGCCATGTTGTATTGTCTGTTTAGGGCCAAGTAGCAATTGAGTTTGCTTTGGGTTTTTGTTGTTTCTGTCCAATATGACAAATATTTTTCCTTTTGCTTAGCGACGATTGTGTTGGGTCGAATTCTTTGTGTTACGCTGTCACTGTCCTGGGACTGGTTATTGTTAGTAGTGTTAGTAGTTACTTCACTGAGTCCCAGGACTAGTCACAACTTTATCTCGCTCCATCTGTTGATGTCTCTCTGTATCGCTGATTGTACTCAGACACACTTTTATCTCGCTCCATCTGTTGATGTCTCTTTGTATCACTCATTCTACTCAGACAAACCTTTATCTCCCTCCCCCTGTTGGTTTCTCTCTGTATCATTGTACTCAGTCACACCTCTATCTCTCTCCTTCTGTTGATGTCTCTCCGTAACACTGATTGTACTCAAACACACCTTTATTTCTCTCCCCCTGTTGGTGCCTGTGTGTCACTGTTCTCAGTCACACTTTTATCTATCTCCCTTTGTTGGTGTCTCTCTGTATGACTGTGCTCAGTCACACCTTTAGCTCTCTCCCTCTGTTGGTGCCTCTCTGTATCACTCACTTACACAGTCACACCTTTATCTCTCTCCCTCTGTTGGCGTCTCTCTGTACCATTGTGCTCAGTCAAACCTTTGGTTCTCTCCCTCTGTTGGTGCCTCTCTGTTTCACTCACTATACTCAGTCACACCTTTATCTATCTCACTCTGTTGGTGTCACTTTGTTCTTCTTCTTCTTAGGCAGTCCCGTGGAATCGAGGATGACTTGCTTCGACACTAAAAATGAGTTCTCAGATGACTGATGAGTCCAACTTGTGACCTACAGTCTCTGTCACAGCTGGAGCAGACTGTGGTTGAAGGGGGAGGTGGGTAGGATACTTCAGTTGACGTCAGCTCCTTCCACTGTTTGCGTTTGGCTTCTGCTTGCTCCTGCCGAAGAGACTCAAGGTGTTCGGCGTCTTCCCTCACTTTCTGCGGTCTTGGGCCATAGATTCCCAGGTATCGGTGGGGATGTCCCACTTTTTCAAGGAAGCTTTGAAGGTGTCCTTGAAGCGTTTCCTCTGCCCACCTGGGGCCCTGTTGCTGTGTCGGAGCTCCGAGTAGAGTGCTTGCTTTTCGTGTCTCATATCAGGCATGCAGACGATGTGGCCCATCCATCGGAGCTGATCGAGCGTGCTCAAAACTTCGATGCTGGGGATGCTGGCCTGAGCGAGAACACTGATGTTGGTTCGCCTATCCTGCCAATGGATTTGCAGGATCTTGCGGAGGCAGCGCTGGTGCTACCTCTCCAGTGCTTTGAGGTGCCTGCTGTTCATGGACCATGTCTCTGAAGCATACAGGAGGGCAGGTATCACTACTGTTCTGTAGACCATGAGCTTGGTGCTGGGTTTGAAGTCCTGGTCTGCAAACACTCTCTTCCTCAGGCGGCCGAAGGCTGCACTGTCAAACGAAAAGTGGTGTTGGACTTCATCATTGACGTCTGCCCTAGTTCACAGTAGGCTCCCGGGGGATGGAAAATGGTTCACGTTGTCCAAGACCATGTCATGGAATTTGATAATCGGGGAGCAGTACTGTGTGGTAGGGGCAGGTTGGTAGAGGACCATTGTCTTTCGGATGTTTACTGTAAGGCCCATGCTCTCGTACACTTATGTGAAGGTGTTGACGATGTTTTGGAGTTTGACCTCCGAGTGAGCGCAGATGGAAGCATAGTCTGCATAGTGTAATTCGATGACAGAGGATGGGACGACCTTGAACCTGGACTGGAGGCAACGGAGGTTGAAAAGCTTCCAGTTTGTTCTGTAGATAAGCTCCACTCCAGCGCGGAGCTTACTGAGAGGGAGATGGAGCATTGCATCCAGGAAGATTGAGCAGAGCGTTGGTGCAATGAGACAGCCTTGTTTGACCTCCGTCCAGACGTGAATTGGGTCTGTGGTGGATCCGTTGGTCAGGCTCTTGGCTCTGCATGTTGTCATGAAGCACGCGGAGGATGGTGACTAACTTTTGAGGCCAGCCGAATTTCAGGAGGACACTCCATTATCCCTCACGGTTGATGGTTTTGAAGGCCTTTTTGAGGTCAAAGAAGGCCATGTTCAGTGCTGTTCCCTGGTTTACTCTTGTAATTTACGCACGGTGAGTATCATGTCCACCATGCCCCTTAATCAGTGGAATCCACATTGCACCTCTGGGAGGAGCTCTTCAGCCACTGGGAGAAGGCGGTTGAGGTGGATTCTGGCGATGACTTTCCCTGTGGCAGACAGCAGGGAGACTCCTCTGTAATGACCGCAATCGGACATGTCCCCTTCCTTGAAGGTGGTCATGATTATGACATCTCTGAGATCCCGTGACATGCTCTCCTCCTTCCAAATAAGAGGACAGTTTTAATGTATCCGCGTCAATAGTGCTTCTCCACCATGTTTCAGCAACTCGGCAGGGATTCCATCTGCTCCTGAGATACAGAGGGACAGCAACAGGGGGAGACAGATCAAGGTGAGACTGAGTACAGTGATACAGAAAGACACCACCAGAGGGAGAGAGATAATGGTGTGACCAAGCACAGTGATACCTCTCACTTTGTTGGTGTTAATTTGTATCACTGTACTCACTCTCACCATTATCTATCTCCCTCTTTTGGTGTCACTCTGTATCACTGTGGTCAGTCACACCTTTATCTCTCTCTCTCTGTTGGTGTCTCTCTCTATCACTGTGCTCAGTCACACCTTTATCTCTCTCCCTCTGTTGGTGTCTCTCTGTATCACTGTACTCAGTCACACCTCTATCTCTTTCGCTCTGTTGGTGTCTCTGTGTATCACTGTGCTCAGTCACACTTTTATCTCTCTCCCTCTGTTGGTGTCACTCTGTATCACTGTGGTAAGTCACACTTTTATCTCTCTCCCTCTGTTGGTGTCTCCCTGTATCACTATGCTCAGTCACACCTTTATCTATCTCCCTCTGTTGGTGTCTCTCTGTTTCAATGCGCTCAGTTACACCCGTATCTCTCTCCCTCTGTTGCTGTCTCTCTGTATCACTCTACTCAGTCACACCTGTATCTCTCTCCCTCTGTTGCTGTCTCTCTGTATCACTGTGCTCAGTCACACCTGTATCTCTCTCCCTCTGTTGCTGTCTCTCTGTATCACTGTACTCAGTCACGCCTGTATCTCTCTCCCTCTGTTGCTGTCTCTCTGTTTCAATGCGCTCAGTTGCACCTTTATCTCTCTCCCTCTGTTGCTGTCTCTCTCTATCACTGTGCTCAGTCATGCCTTCATCTATCTACCACTGTTGGACTCATAGAGTCATAGATTTATACAGCACTGAAAGAGGCCCTTTGGCCCATCGTGTCTGCGCTGGCCATCAAGCCCTAGCTATTCTAATTCCATTTTGCAGCTCATACTCCGTAGATATGTAGGCTATGGCGATTCCAGTGTTCATCTCAATGCTTCTTGTATGTTGTGAGGATTCCTGCCCCTATCACCCTTTCAGGCAGTGACTTCCAGATTCCAACCACCCACTGGGTGAAAAAGTTTTTCCTCTAAAAACCTCTAAACCTCCTGCCCCTGACCTTCAAACTATGCCCCCTGGTTATTGACCCCTCTACTAAGGGGAAAAGTACCTTTCTATCTACCCTATATATGCCCCTCATAATTTTGTACACCTCAATAAGGGCCACCCTCAGCCTTCTCTGCTCTAAGGAAAACAATCCCAGCATGTCCAATCTTGCTTCATAGCCGAACTGCTCCAGCCCAGGTAACATCCTGGTGAATCTCCTCTGCACCACCTCCAATGCAATCACATCTTTCTTAAAGTGTGGCGACTAAAACTGCACACAGTATTCCAACTGTGGCCTAGCAAGCGTTTTGTACAGCTCCATCATAACCTGCCTGCTCTTATATTATATGCCACGGCTAATGAAGGCAAGTATCACATATGCCTTCTCAACCACCCTATCTAACTGACCTGCTGCCTTCAGGGATCTATGTACATGCACACCAAGGTCCCTCTGATCCTCTGTCCTTCCTAGAGTCCTACCATTTATTGTGTAATCCCTTGCCTTGTTAGTCCTCCCAAAATGCATGGCCTCACACTTTTCAGGGTTAAATTCCATTTGTCACTGTTCCCCCCATCTGACCAACCTGTCTGTATCTTCCTGTAGACTGGGGCTTCCCTCCTCGCAATTTCCATGTCATCTGTGAACTTACTGATCATACTTCCTGCATTCATATCAAAATGATTAATGTGCACTACAAACAGCAAGTGACCCAGCACCGATCCCTGTGGTACACCACTGGACACAGGCTTCCAGTCACAAAAACAACCTTCGACCATCACCCACTGCCTCCTGCCACTAATCCAATTTTGGATCCAATGTGCCAAATTGCACTAGATCACATGGGGTCATACATTTTGACCAGTGTCCCATGGGCGACTTTGTCAAAAGCCTTACTGAAGTCCATGCAGAGTTGTTGCAGGAGTGACGGCTTTAGTTTCATGGATCACTGGATCTGCTTCTGGGGAAGGTGGGACCTGCACACGTCGGAATGGTTGCACCTGAACCGGAATGGGACCAACATCCATGTGGGGAGGATTGCTAGTACTGTTGTGGGGGGAGTTAAGCTGACTTGGCAGGGGGATGGGATACGGAGTGGAGCTATAGTAGGGGGTGATGCACAGCCAAATAGAGAGTAAAAATCAAGTCAGCCTGGAAGGCAGAGCAAATATGTAACGGCAAAAGGGAATATGGCAAGGCTGGATGGCATTTATTTTAATGCAACCAGTCTTGCGAGTAAGGTAGACGAATTGAAGGTGTTGATAAACGCATGGGAGTATGATATTGTTGCTAACACAGAGACATGGTTGAGGGAGGGGCAGGACTGGCAGCTCAATTATCCGGGATATAGAGTCTTCAGGCGAGACAGAGGGGTGTGTAAAAGAGGAGGGGGTTTCGCAATATTAATCAAGGTGTCAATTACAGCTGTGAGGAGGGATGATATCTTAGCAGTCTCCACTAATGCGGCCATATGGGTAGAACTTAAAAACAAAAAGGGGCAAGCACTTTGCTGGGAGTGTACTATAGGCCGCCAAACAGCCAGGGGGAGAGAGGTGAACAGGTATGTTGGCAAATCTCAGAGGAGTGTAGAAATAAGAGGGTAATAATAGTAGGGAATTTCAATTTCCCCAATATTGACTGGGATAGTCAGACAGAGAAAGGCTTAGAGGGTACAGAATTCTTAAAGTGCATCCAGGAGAGCTTTTTGAGCCAGCATGTAGAAAGCCCTACAAGAGACGGGGTGGTACTGGACATAATTCTAGGGAATGTAGCCGGGCAACTGGTAGAAGTGTCCGTAGGAGAGCATTTTGGTGACTGTGACCATAATTCAGTGAGATTTAAGGTAGTCATGGAAAATGATAAAGATGGACCGGAAATAAAGGTTCTAAATCTGGGGAAGGCCGATTTTAATCTGATAAGGCAGGATCTGGCCAAAGTTGTTTGGGATAAGCTACTTGTAGGAAAATCCACATCAGAGCAGTGGGAGTCTTTCAGAAAGGAAATAGAGAGAGTACAATGGCAACATCTTCCCATAAAGGCCAAGGGTGGCACCAACAAGCCCAGGGAACCCTGGATGTCAAGGGATATACAAGAATGGATTAGAAAGAAAAGGAAGGCGTTTGGCAGATACAAAGTACTGAAAACAGTGGAAGCCCTAGAGGAGTATAGAAAGTGCAGGGCGGTACATAAACAAGAAATTAGGAGAGCGAAGAGAGGGCATGAAAAAACACTGGCAGGCAATATAAAGAAAAATCCCAGGGTGTTTTATAAGTATATTAAGGGCAAGAGGGTAACCAGGGAATGAGTAGGGCCCATTAGGGACCAAAGTGGCAATCTGTGTGTAGAGCCCGAAGATGTAGGTGAGGTTTTAAATGAATATTTTGCATCTGTGTTCACGATGGAGAAGGATGTTGTAGGCATAGAAATCAGGCAGGGGGACTGTGATATACTTGAACAAATTAGTATTCAGAGGGAGGAGGTATTGGCGGTTTTAGCAGGCTTAAAAGTGGATACATCCCCAGGCCCTGATGGGATGTATCCCGGGCTGCTGTCTGAGGCAAGGGAGCAGATTGCAGGGGCTCTGACGCAAATTTTCACAACCTCTCTGGCCACATGAGAGGTGCCAGAGGACTGGAGGACAGCTAATGTAATACCATTATTCAAGAAGGATAGCAGGTATAAACCAGGGAATTACAAACCAGTGAGCCTAACATCAGTGGTAGGGAAATTATTGGAAAGAATTCTGAGGGACAGAATTAGTCTCCACTTGGAGAGGCAAGGGTTAATCAAGCATAGTCAGCATGGCTTTGTCAGGGGGACATCATGTCTAACCAATTTGATTGAATTTTTCGAGGGTGTGACTAGGTGTGTGGATGAGGGTAGTGCAGTTGATGTAGTTTATATGGACTTCAGTAAGGCTTTTGACAAAGTACCGCATGGGAGATTGGTCAAGAATGATAAGAGCCCATGGGATACAGGGTAATTTGGCATATTGGATCCAAAATTGGCTTAGTGGCAGGAGGCAGAGGGTGATGGTCAAAGGCTGTTATTGTGACTGGAAGCCTGTGTCCAGTGGTGCACCGCAGGGATCGGTTTTGGATCCTTTACTGTTTGTAGTGTACATTAATGATTTAGATATGAATGTAGGTGGTAAGATCAGTAAGTTCGCAGATGACACGAAAATTGGTGGAATGGTAAATAGCGAGGAGGGAAGCCTTAGGATACAGGACGATATAGACGGCTTGGTTAGATGGGCAGAATAGTGGCAAATTGAATTTAACCCTGAAAAATGTGAGGTGATGCATTTTGGGAGGACTAACAAGGCAAGGGAATACACAATCAATTGTAGGACCCTAGGAACGACAGAGGATCAGAGGGACCTTGGTGTTCATGTTCTTAGATCCTTGAAGGCAGCAGGACAGGTAGCTAAGCTGGTTAAAAAGGCATATGGGATACTTGCCTTCATTAGCCATGGCATAGAATATGAGAGCAGGGAGGTTATGATAGAGCTGTACAAAGCGCTAGTTCGGCCACAGCTGGAATACTGTGTGCAGTTCTGGTCACCACACTAGAGGAAGGATGTGATTGTATTAGAGAAGGGGCAGAGGAGATTCACCAGGATGTTACCTCGGCTGGAGCGCCTCAGCTATGAAGAAAGTCTGGACAGGCTGGCATTGTTTTCCTTAGAGCAGAGAAGGCTGAGGGGGACCTTATTGAGGTGTACAAAATTATGAGGGTCATAGATAGGGTGGATAGACAGGAACTTTTCCCCTTAGTGGAGGGGTCAATAACCAGGGGGTATAGTTTCAAGGTAAGGGGCAGAAGGTTTAGTGTGGATTTGAGGAATAATGTTTTCACCCAGAGGGTGGCTTGAATCTGGAACACACTGCCTGAAATGGTGGTAGAGGTAGGAACACACAGAACATTCAAGAAGAGTTTCGATGAGCACTTGAAGCGCCATAGCATAAAAAGCTACGGAACAAGTGCTGGAAAATGGGATTAGAATAGATAGGGCTTGATGGCCAGCGAGAACACGATGGGCCAAAGGGCTTCTTTCTGTGCTGTATTAATCTTTGACTCTATAACTGCACTTCCCTCATCCACGCACCTAGTCACCCCCTCGAAACATTCAATCAAATTAGTTAGACATGATCTCCCCCTGAGAAAGCCATACTGACTATCCTTGATTAACCCTTGCCTCTCCAAGTAGAGACTAATTCTGTCCCTCAGAATTATTTCCAAAAATTTCCCTACCACTGATGTTAGGCTCACTGGTTTGTAATTCCCTAGTTTGTCCCTACCAACCTTCTTGAATAATGGTTCTATGTTAGCTGTGCTCCAGTCCTCTGGCACCTCCCCTGTGGCCAGAGAGGTTCTGAACTTTTGTGTCAGAGCCCCTGCAGTCTCCTCCCTTGCCTCACACAGATGCCTGGGATACATCTCGTCTGGGCCTGAGGATTTATCCACTTTTAAGCCCGCTAAAACCGCTAGTACCTCCCCCCTCTCAATAATAATTTTAGAAGTCACACAACACCAGATTATAGTCCAACAGCTTTATCTGAAATCACAAGCTTTCGGAGTGCTGCTCCTTCGTCAGGTGAAGTGGAGAAATGCATAAAGACACAGCTTATATAGTCAGAGAATAATGTCAGATGTTTACAGGTAATCTTTCCAACTGCCATTAATCACACCTCGGCAGAGAGATAATCACAGCAATCAAAGGTGTGAATGGTGTCCAAACAGGTCAGTCAGGAAAACATTACATCAAAGAACAATGAGGTGTGGTCACAAGGGATCAAATGTTGCAGATGCTGGGGTCTGCATGAAAAACAAAAAAACAGACAAAAAACTTTTTTTTTGCTGGAAATCACAGCAGGTCCGGCCACATCTGTGTGGAGAGAACAAGCCAACAACGACTCGAGTCTGGATAACCCTACATCAGGTGGGGATACATGTAGCGTGACATGAACCCAAGATCCCGGTTGAGGCCGTCCTCATGGGTGCGGAACTTGGCTATCAGTTTCTGCTTGACGATTTTGCGTTATCGTTTGTCTCGAAGGCCGCCTTGGAGAATGCTTACCCGAAGATCGGAGGCTGAATGTCCTTGACTGCTGAAGTGTTCCCCGACTGGGAGGGAACACTCCTGCCTGGTGATTGTTGCACGGTGTCCATTCATCCATTGTCGCAGTGTCTGCATGGTCTCACCGATGTACCATGCTCTGGCTACTATCAACACCACAAACTGCCAGCTCAAAGTGGAGAGGATCTCCAAGAAGATCGCGCATATCGACACAGACATCAAGTTTCTACAGAGATGCAAGAAAGCAGACAAGATCCCGAAAGGACTACAGATCACGAACCCACTCAAGTCGAACTACAACACAGACTACGCTGAGTGACTCTGCCATCGTACCTCTCGCACATTCCTCAACCATCTCGTACACCAGCTCTACAGCAGACGCCGCTACCTCGAAACCGAGATGGAGTCCATGTTCTCAGCCTGTGCTCAGGACACAGCAGACCAGCTACGAGACATCGCCAAACAGACGAGGCAACGGAACTACGCTGCCTACATGCACACCAAGAAAAGGAAGCTTGAGAAACTCGGCATCACCAGCAGCAGCAACCAAGCTTCCCCCGGCACCACGATTGAAACCACAGGGAAGTCCATTGTCAACCTGTCCGACCACATCCTTCAACCAGACGAAATTGAAGTTCTCAGCCGAGGGCTCAATTTCTGCCCCACCACCAAAATGGACCCCATCAGTCTCGCGGCAGACACAGAGGAATTCATCAGGAGAATGAGGCTCCGGGAATTCTTCCACAAATCCCAAGATGCCAGCAGTGAACCCAATGAGGCAATCAATGATCCAGAACAGCAGACAGAGGGATCCGCAGAGCAGCAACCGAAGAAGAAAGAGTCAAATTGGACCCCTCCGGAGGGTCGCTGCCCTAAGCTTGACATGTATGCTCAAGCTGTCAGGAGATGCATCAACGCCAGATTCATCAGCCGCACTCACAAGACAGTCCAGAATGTCACCCTAGCACAACGCAACGCCATCCACGCTCTCAAGACCAACCGCAACATCGTCATCAAACCAGTAGACAAAGAAGGAGCCATCGTCATACAGAACAGAACGGTCTATTGCAAAGAAGCATACCAACAAATGGACAACCAGGAACACTAGAGACAGTTACCCACAGATCCGACCAAAGAACACACCCGCCAACTCAACAGACTGATCAAGACCTTCGATCCAGACCTTCAAAGCATCCTATGCGCTCTCATCCCACATATTCCCCGCGTGGAAGACTTCTACTGCCTCCCAAAGATACACAAAGCCAACACATCCGGACGTCCTATCATATCAGGCAACAGAACCCTGTGTGAGAACCTCTCTGGATATGTCGATGGCATCCTGAAACCCATCGTACAGGGAACCCCCAGTTTCTGTCACGACAATACAGACTTCTTACAGAAACTCAGCACCCATGGACCAGTTGAACCAGGAACACTCCTCGCCACGATGGACGTCTCGGCACTCTACACCAGTATCCCCCTGATACGCTTATCAATTACTCCATAAAAGACGATGAATCAGGAAGGTGATGAAAAGGCTTTTATTAACTAGAGAACAGAGCATGCCTCTCGTGGGTGGCTGGTTCCAAGAAGGAAGTGAGTCGGCGAAACCCCCACCTTTATACCTGGTCATGTGGGCGGAGTCAACTGAGGCATGCCTTGGTACACAGCGCCACCCAGAGGTAACAATATACAATAACAGTGGTTTACCACATTCACCCCTTGTTTAAAATTAAGTCCGGCGGGGTGAAGGGTACTACAAGTTCGTGTAGTTAAGTCTATCAGGAGGCCTTGTCTGACGTCCTGATCGTCGTGGTGGCGGCGGCGGTGTTGCAGCATCCAACGTCGGATCTGGTGTCTGGGTGGTCAACGAAGGGTCCTGGGGCTCCGGCATGTCATCTACAGGGGTTGGATTGGGAGGGGTGGTGGGGGATAACGGTGGTAGTTCAGGGGTACCCGAGGGTGCGAGATCTCGTATGGAGACAGTGTCCTCCCGCCCGTCTGGGTATGTCACCCAGGCATACTGGGGGTTGGCGTGTAGGAGGTGCACCCTCTCGACCAGGGGGTCCGTTTTATGGGTCCTTACATGCCTCTGCAGCAGGACGGGCCCCGGAGAAGTCAGCCATGCCGGTAGCAAGGTTCCCGATGTGGACTTCCTGGGGAAAACGAACATTTGCTCATGAGGGGTGGCATTAGTGACAGTACAAAGCAGTGACCGGATGGAGTGGAGCGCCGCAGGGAGGACCTCCTGCCAGCGAGAGGTCGGAAGGCCCTTAGATTTTAAGGCTAAGAGGACGGCCTTCCAAACCGTCGCGTTCTCTCTTTCCACCTGGCCGTTCCCCTGGGGGTTGTAGCTGGTGGTTCTGCTCGTAGCAATACCTCTCGCTAGCAGGTACTGCCGAAGTTCGTCGCTCATGAAAGATGAGCCCCTGTCGCTATGTGTATAGCTAGGGAACCCGAACAAGGCGAAGAGGTCATTCAGACATTTGATGACCGTGGTACTGGTCATGTCTGGGCAAGGGATGGCAAACGGGAAACGGGAGTACTCATCGATTATGTTGAGGAAGTACACATTGCGGTCAGAGGAGGGGAGGGGCCCTTTAAAATCGATGCTCAGGCGCTCGAAGGGGCGAGTGGCCTTGATCAGGCTTGCTCTGTCCGGCCTATAAAAGTGCGGTTTGCACTCGGCACAGATTTGGCAGTTCCTGGTCATGGTCCTGACCTCCTCGATGGAGTAGGGCAGGTTATGGGATTTGATGAAATGGAAGAACCTGGTGATCTCCGGGTGGCAGAGGTCATTGTGGAGGGTCTGCAGTCTATCAACCTGCGCGTTGGCGCATGTACCACGTGATAGGGCATCTGGGGGCTCATTGAGTTTCCCGGGCCGGTACAAGATATCATAATTGTAGGTGGAGAGTTCGATTCTCCACCTCAAGATCTTGTCGTTCTTGATTTTGCCCCTCTGCTTATTATTAAACGTAAAAGCTACTGAACGCTGGTCAGTGAGCAGGGTAAACCGTTTTCCGGCCAGGTAATGCCGCCAGTGACGCACCGCTTCCACAATAACCTGGGCCTCCTTTTCGACAGAGGAGTGTCGGGTCTCGGGGCCCTGGAGAGTCCTTGAGAGAAAGGCCACGGGTCTGCCCGCCTGGTTAAGGGTCGCAGCTAGGGCGAAGCCGGATGCATCGCTCTCCACTTGGAAGGGGATCGACTCATCCAATGCGTGCATTGTGGCCTTCGCGATATCGCTCTTGATAAGAGTGAAGGCTGCACACGCCTCTGGTGTCAGGGGGAAGGAGGTGGATTTGATGAGGGGTCTAGCTTTGTCTGCATAGTGGGGCACCCACTGGGCATAGTAGGAGAAAAACCCCAGGCATCTCTTCAGTGCTTTTTGGCAGTGGGGGAGGGGTAGCTCCATTAGGGGGCGCATTCTGTCGGGGTCGGGCCCGATGACTCCGTTCTCCACCACGCAGCCGAGAATGGCGAGGCGTTTGGTGTGAAACATACATTTCTCTTTATTGTACGTTAGGTTCAGCTGTTGGGCCGTACGGAGGAATTTTTCTAGATTAACGTCATGGTCCTGCTGGTCGTGGCCACAGATGGTGACGTTATCCAGATAGGGAAAGGTGGCCTGCAGCGCGTTCTCGTCAACCATCCGGTCCATCTCCCTTTGGAAGACCGAAACCCCATTGGTGACGCTGAAGGGAACCCTAAGGAAGTGGTAGAGGCGGCCGTTCACCTCGAAGGCAGTATACTGGCGGTCCTCATGGCGGATGGGGAGCTGGTGGTATGCTGACTTAAGGTCAATGGTGGAGAATACTTTGTATTGCGCAATCTGGTTGACCATATCAGATATGCGAGGAAGTGGGTATGCGTCCAGCTGAGTGTACCGGTTTATGGTTTGGCTGTAGTCAATGACCAGGCAGCATTTATCAGTGGTTTTAACGACTACAACCTGGGCTCACCAGGGGCTAGTGCTCCCTTCGATAATGCCCTCCTTCAAGAGCCGCTCCACCTCAGAGCTAATGAAAGCTCTGTCCCCGGCACTGTACCGCCTGCTCTTGGTAGCGATGGGTTTACAGTCGTGGGTGAGGTTAGCGAACAAGGCGGGGGGGGACTTTTAGTGTGGAAAGGCTGCAGGTGGTTTGCGGCGGGCGATTTAAAAGGTGTTGGTTGCAGACTGTGAGTGGGGGGAGGGGCCCACCGTATGCTAATGTGACACTTTTAAGGTGGCACTGAAAATCCAACCCTAGCAGCACGGCAGCGCAGAGACGGGGCAGGACTAGAAGTTTAAAATTTTTATATTCTGTGCCCCCAACCGAAAGGGTCACCACACAGTAGCCGCCGACGTCCATTGAATGGGACTTGGACGCCATAGAAATCCGATGGCGCGTCGGCAGGACCGTGAGGGAGTGGCTACGTACTGTGTCTGGGTGAATAAAACTCTCTGTGCTCCCACTGTCGATTAGGCAAGAGGTGGCGTGGCCGTTTACCGTGATATCCATCATGGAGCTGGATAGATGATGAGGGAGGGCTTGATCCAGTGTAACGGAGGCCAGTGTATGGCTTAGTGAGTTGGTATGGTCGTCCGACGAGACGGTGGTCGAGTCCAGAGATGAAGTGGTGGTTGAGAGCGGCGGATAAAATAGCGGCGCCCATGCGGCCGGAGGTGCACAAAATGGCGGATAAGATGGCTGCCCCCATGGTTCGCACGCGGCGCTGCTGGTTTCCCCCTGCAGGCATTGGCGTAATGGCCTTTCTTCCCGCAGCCCGAGCAGGTAGCGGTCTTAGCCAGGCAGTGCGCTCTAGGGTGTTTTAACTGGCCACAGAAATAGCATTTTTGGGCCTGGTTACGGGGCATCGCTGCGGTTCTTACCAGGGGCGGCTGTCCCAGTTGATTTCGGGACATCGCTGCAGCAGTTGGTGCCGGGGGCGGCGGTCCCATGTCCCACGGTCATGATGGCCATGGTGCGGCGCCGTTACGTGGGTATGCTTCGAGGTTTCGGTGGGCCACATCTAACGAGAGCGCAAGGGCTACGGCCGTCTTCAGGTCGAGCTCCTTGCTTTCGAGCAGTCTCTGCCGGGAGTAGTCGGACTGGAGGCCCCTGACGAAGGCATCACAAGTAAGTGCCTCCGCATGCCCCGCAGCCGGTACCTCCTTACAGTCGCAGTCTCTGCAGAGTGTTTGTAATGCCCGTAAAAATGCCTCTACCGATTCCCCCGGTTGCTGCCTGTGGGATCCCAAGAGGTGTCTGGCATAAGTCGTGTTCACTCGGCGCGTGTATTGCCCTTTTAGTAGTTCGAGGGCCGCCGTGTACGTAGTAGCGTCCCGGATGAGCATATATACTTGAGGGCTCACCTGGGCGGTCAAAACTTTTAGTTTGTTCTCCTCCGATGTCACGGCGGAGGCTCCTAGGAAGGATTCAAAGCAGCTCAGCCAGTGTTCGAAATTGGTTGATGAACCCGCTGCTTGAGGGTCGAGGTCCAGGCATGCCGGTCTGAGGGCTCGCAGCAACGCCTGCTGTTGTTGCTGTTCAGGTGTCGCCATTTTACTTCTAGTTAATAAAATTGATACGCTTATCGATTACTCCATAAAAGACGATGAATCAGGAAGGTGATGAAAAGGCTTTTATTAACTAGAGAACAGAGCATGCCTCTCGTGGGTGGCTGGTTCCAAGAAGGAAGAGAGTCGGCGAAATCCCCACCTTTATACCTGGTCATGTGGGCGGAGTCAGCTGAGGCATGCCTTGGTACACAGCGCCACCCAGAGGTAACAATATACAACAACAGTGGTTTACCACACCCCCACGATGACGTCATCGCTGTGACAGCCTCAGTACTCAACACCAACAACAGCCAATCTCCAGACGCCATCCTACAACTCATCCACTTCATCCTTGACCACAATGTCTTCACCTTCAACAAGCAGTTCTTTACCCAAACACACGGAACAGCCATGGGGACCAAATTCACACCCCAATACACCAACATCTTCATGCACAAGTTCGAGCGAGACTTCTTCACTGCACAGGATCTCCAAACAATGCTATACACCAGATACATCGACGACATTTTCTTCCTATGGACCACGGCGAAGAATCACTGAAAAGACTACACGATAACATCAACAAGTTCCATCCCACCATCAAACTCACCATGGACTACTCCTCAGAATCGGTTTCATTCTTGGACACACGAATCTCCATCAAAGACGGACACCTCAGCCCTTCACTCTACCGCAAGCCCACGGACAATCTCACGATGCTCCACTTCTCCAGCTTCCACCCTAACCACGTTAAAGAAGCCATCACCTATGGACAAGCCCTGCGAATACACAGGATCTGCTCAGACGTGGAGGTAAGCGATGGAGATCTACAGATGCTGAAAGATGCCATCATAAGAACGGGATATGATGCTCGACTCGTCGATCGACAGTTCTGACGGGCCACAGCGAAAAATTGCATAGACCTCCTCAGAAGACAAACACAGGACACAACCAACAGAGTACCCTTCGTCGTCCAGTACTTCCCCAGAGCCGAGAAACTACGCCATGTTCTTCGCAGCCTTCAACATGGCATTGATGATGAAGAACACCTCACTAAGGCCATCCACACGCCTCCACTACTCGCCTTCAAATAGCCACATAACCTCAAACAGACCACCGTTCGCAGCAAATTACCCAGCTTTCAGGAGAACAGCGACCATGACACCACACAACCCTGCCACACCAACCACTGCAAGACATGCCAGATGATCAACACAGATACCATCATCACACGTGAGGACACCACCCACCAGGTACATGGTACATACTC
This sequence comes from Somniosus microcephalus, assembly GCF_052327205.1. Lineage (NCBI taxonomy): Eukaryota > Metazoa > Chordata > Chondrichthyes > Squaliformes > Somniosidae > Somniosus > Somniosus microcephalus. Next base: position 20,004,170 of record NC_140990.1, on the reverse strand, counting down.
ATGTGACTCGGCCGAAGTTGTCTACCTCATACGTTGCAGGAAAGGATGCCCCGGAGCATGGTACATCGGTGAGACCATGCAGACACTGCGACAATGGATGAATGGACACCGTGCAACAATCGCCAGGCAGGAGTGTTCCCTCCCAGTCGGGGAACACTTCAGCAGTCAAGGACATTCAGCCTCCAATATTCGGGTAAGCATTCTCCAAGGCGGCCTTCGAGACACATGACAACGCAAAATCGTCGAGCAGAAACTGATAGCCAAGTTCCGCACCCATGAGGACGGCCTCAACCGAGATCTTGGGTTCATGTCACGCTACATGTAACCCCACCTGACGTAGGGTCGGTCATCCAGACTTGAGTCGTCGTTGGCTTGTTCTCTCTACACAGATGCGGCCGGACCTGCTGTGATTTCCAGCAAAAAAAATGTTTTTTGTCTGTTTTTTTGTTTTTCATACAGACCCCAGCATCTGCAACATTTGACCCCTTGTGACCACACCTCATTGTTGTTTGATGTAATGTTTTCCTGACTGACCTGTTTGGGCACCATTCACACCTTTGAATGCTGTGATTATCTCTCTGCCGAGGTGTGATAAATGGCAGTTGGAAAGATTACCTGTAAACATCTGACATTATTCACTGACTATATAAGCTGTGTCTTTATGCATTTCTCCACTTCACCTGATGAAGGAGCAGCGCTCCGAAAGCTTGTGATTTCAAATAAAGCTGTTGGACTATAACCTGGTGTTGTGTGACTTCTTACATTTGTCCATGCCAGTCCAACACCGGCATCTCCACACCATCAATACTAATTTGTTCAAGTATATCAAAGTTTCCCTGCCTGATTTCTATGCCAACAGTGTCCTTCTCCCTAGTGAACACAGCTGCAAAATATTCATTTAAAACCTCACCTATATCTTCAGTCTCGACACAATGTTGCCATTTTGGTCCCTAATGGGCCCTACTCATTCCCTGGTTATCCTCATGCCCTTAATATACTTATAAAACATCTTGGATGTTCCTTTCTTTTGCCCGCCAGTGTTTTTTCTGCCCCCTCTTCAATCTGCTAATTTCTTTTTTAAGTACCCCACTGCACTTTTTATACTCCTCTAGGGCGTTCACTCTTTTTAGTCCTTTGTATCTGCCAAAAGCTTCCCTTTTTTTCCTAATGCATTCTTGTATATCCCTTGACATCCAGAGTTCCCTGGACTTGTTTGTCCCACCCTTGACTTTTACAGGAACATGTTGGCATTGTATTCTCTCTATTTCTTTTCTGAATGACACCTACTGCTCTGATGTGGATTTTTCTACAAGTAGCTGATCCCAGTCCACTTTGGCCAGACCCTGCCTTATCATATTAAAATCGGCCTTCCCCCAATTTAGAACCTTTATTTCTGCTCCATCTTTGTACTTTTCCATGACTACCTTAAATCTCACCGAATTATGGTCACTGTTACCAAAATGCTCTCCTAATGATACTTCTACCACTTGCCCGGCTACATTCCCAAGAATTAGGCCCAGTACTGCCCCCTCTCTTGTAGGACGTTCTACATGCTGGCTCAAAAAGCTCTCCTGGATGCAGTTTAAGAGTTCCGCACCCTCTAAGCCTTTCACAATGTCACTATCCCAGTTAATATTGGGGAAGTTGAAATCCCCTACTATTATTACTCTATTATTTCTACACTTCTCTGAGATTTGCCTACATATCTTCTTCTATCTCCCGCTGAATGTTTGGGGGCCTACAGTACACTACCAGCAAAGTGCTTGTGCCCTTTTTGTTTTTAAGTTCTACCCATATGGCCTCATTAGAGGAACCTGCTAAGATATCATCCCTCTTTACTGCGGTAATTGACTCCTTGATTAATATTGCGACATCTCCTCCTCTTTTACATTCCCCTCTGTCTCGCCTGAAGATTCCATATCCTGGAATATTGAGCTGCCAGTCCTGCCCCTCCCTCAACCATTTGTCAGCGATAGCAACAATATCTTACTCCCATGTGTTCATCAACATCTTCAATTCATCTGCCGTACTCCTGAGATTCCTTGCATTAAAAAACGCCATTCAGCCTTGCCCTACTCCCTTGTGCCTTTACATATTTGCTCTGCCTTCCAGACTGACTTGTTTTTCCCTCTATATTTGGCTGTGCATCACCCATACTATAGCTCCATTCCATATGCCATCCCGCTGCCAAGTTAGCTTAACCCCCCGCCCCCAACAATCACTAGCATACCTCCCCACAAGGATGTTGGTCCCGTTCCGGTTCAGGTTCAACCCGCCTGATTTGTACAGGTCCCACCTTCCCCAGAAACTGACCCAGTGATCCAGGAAACTGAAGCCCTCCCTCCTGCACCAACACTTTAGCCACGCATTCATCTGCTCTATCCTTCTATTCCTATACTCATTAGCACATGGCACCGGGAATAATCCAGAGATTACAACCTTTGAGGTCCTGCTTTTTAATATGCTACCTAGCTCCCTAAATTCTTGTTGCATGACCAAATCCCTCTTTCTACCTATGTCGTTGGTACCAATGTGAACCACGACCTCTAACTGTTCGAACTCCCCCTTCAGAATGTCCTGCAGCCATTCAGTGACATCCTTGACCCTGGCACAAGGGAGGCAAATTACCATCCTGGAGTCACGTTTGCGGCGACAGAAACGCCTGTCTGCACCCCTCACTATTGAGTCTCCAACCATTATTGCCCTTCCACACTTACTCCTCCCTCCTTGTGCAGCTGAGCCACCCACAGTGCCGTGAACTTGGCTCTGGCTGCACTCCGCAGAAGAACCGTCACTTTCACTGTTTTCCAACACAGAAAAACGGTTGTTGAGTGAGATGCACACTGGGGCTTTCCTGACTACCTGTTCTGTGTCTCTCTTTATCAATCAGACTTTCCCCAAATCATGTCCTCTAGAAGTGCCAGTGATATTCTGAAATGTTACATTCCCCTGTTAAAAATTCACCTGAATAAAGTGACATTATCCTGTAGCTCTAACTATCCATTATAAAAGATATAATAGCAGAGCAATTGGAAAACAGTGACAGGAACGGACAAAGTCAACATGGATTTACAAAAGGTAAACCATGCTTGACTAAGCTACTGGAATGTTTTGAGGATGTAGCAACTGGTGGAATAGATAAGGGAGAACCAGTGGATGTGGTGTATTTGGACTTTCAGAAGGCTTTCGATAAGGTCCTGCATAAGAGATTAGCGTGTAAAGTTAAAGCACATGGGATTGGGGGTAAGGTACTGTCTTGGATAGAGAACTGGATGGCAGACAGGAAGAAAAGTGCTGGAATAAACGGGTCTTTTTCCAAGTGGCAGGCAGTGACTAGTGGGGTACCGCCGGGATCGGTGCTACGACACAAGCTATTCACAATATATATTCATGATCTAGACGAGGGAACAAGATGTAATATCTCCAAGTTTGCAGACGACACAAAGCTGGGTGGGCGTGTGTGCTGTGACGAGGATGCAGAGAAACTCCAGTATGATTTGGACAGGTTGGGTGATTGGGCAGATGCATGGCAAATGCAGTATAATGTGGATAAATGCGAGGTTATCCACTTCGGTGGCAAAAACAGGAAGACAGGGTATTATCTGAACGGCAATAGATTGGGAAAAGGGGAAGTGCAACGAGACCTGGGTGTTGTGCACCAGTCCTTCATAGCGAGAGGATTCGAGTACAGGAGCAAGGATGTCTTGCTGCAGTTGTACAGGGCCTTGGTGAGACCACACCTTGAGTATTGTGTGCAGTTTTGGTCGCCTTATCTCAGGAAGGATGTTCTTGCCATGGAGGGAGTGCAGCGAATATTCACCAGACTGATACCTGGGATGGCAGGAATGACGTATGAGGAGAGATTGGGTCGATTAGGTTTATAATCGCTGGAGTTTAGAAGAATGAGAGGGGATCTCTACGAAACTTATAAAATTCTAACAGGACTAGACAGACTAGATGCAGGAAGGATGTTCGCGATGGCGGGGGAGTCCAGAACCAGGGGTCACACTCTAAGGATAAGGAGTAAGCCATTTAGGACTGAGATGAGGAGGAATTTCTTCACCCAGAGAGTGGTGAACCTGTGGAATTCTCTGCCACACAGGGCAATTGAGGCCATTTCATGAAATATATTCAAGAAAGAGTTGGATATATTTCTTGAGGCTAAAGGGATCAAGGGATATGGGGAGAAAGCAGGGACAGGGTACTGAGTTTGGATGATCAGCCATGATCTCAGTACATGGCGGATTGGGCTCGAGGGGCAGTATGGCCTATTCCTGCTTTTATCTTCTCTGTTTTTATGTAACTACCAATTCAGTGTTGCAAATTACATTAACCACTTGGGCATAAAAATAACTGATACAAGTAAGGACATCTCAAAATGAATATAAAATAGCAACTGTACATCAAACAAAGCAATAAAATGGCAGCAGTTGTAGTAATAATAACAACAGTAATAATAACAATATTAAAAACAAAAACTAATAACAACAGTAATAATAATCTGGCAAAATCATGCAACAATGTTCGCTAATAAATTGAGAATTATTGTTTCACAGACTGGCTTTCAGTAACCACCTCTTGCCATTAGATGGCGCGCCAGCACCGTGTTTGAGTTTTCACTGCACCACATCGTGCGTTTGACCTTTGTTACTCGGGCAGGTGATGCCTCTCAATGAAACCGCGCATGTTCTTTACGCCATTGCAACTTCGTCCCTTCCTTTACGCCAGACCAACGAGGGAGGGGCTTTCTGAACAGGCAAGGAGGGGGTATGAAAACTGCGGGTTTCTTCTTTAAACGTGTTGTTTATTCCCATCACACACAGCCGGAGATTCATGAACAGTGAATGATTTCCGGGATAAAAACATAAAATGCTGGAGAGACTCAGCAGGTCAGGCAGCATCTGTGAAGAGGGAAACAGAGTTAACGTTTCAGGTCGATGACCTTTCGTCAGAACTGGGAAAAAGCAGGAAATGGAACAGATATTTAAGAAGGTGTGCTGGTTAAGTGGGGAGGGGTTGAAAGAACAAAAGCGAAGGTCTGTGATAGGATAGACGGCAGGAGAGGTTAAGAGACATTCAGAGATATTCAAGGCAAAAGGAGATGGTAATGGAACAGGTTAAGAAAGAAAGGATGGCTCTAGATGAAGTATAAATGGCGCTAGCAAGGTCAAAGGCAGCTGCCATGTGGGAGAGCAGAAAAAAGACAGACACAACGTGTGGATAAAATATACATATATGATAGGGGCCGAGGTTATGGTCTGAAATTGTTGAACTCTATGTTGAGCCCAGAAGGCTGTAAAGTGCCTAATCGAAAGATGAGGTGCTGTTCCTCGAGCTTATGCTGAGCTTCGGTGGAACAATGCAACAGGTCAAGGTCGGTGAGATCTGAGTGGGAATGGAGCGGAGAATTAAAGTGACAGGCGACCGGAAGCTCGGGGTCCCCCTTACGGACTGAACGGAGGTGTTCCACAAAGCGGTCACTCAATCTGAGTTCCTATCCCCAATGTAGAGGAGACTGCATCGTGAGCAGCGAATACAGTATACTAAATTGCAAGAAGTACAAGTAAATCGCTGTTTCACCTGGAAGAGGTGTTTGTGGCCCTGGACAATGGGAAGGGGGGAAGTATAAGGGCATGTGTTGCATCTTCTACGCTTGCACGGGAAGTTGCCGGGTGAAGGGGAAGGGGTGTTGGGGTGATAGATGAGTGGACCAGGATGTCGTGGACGGAGCGATGATTCGGAATGCTGAAAGGGGAGGTCAGGGGACAATGTGATTGGTGGTGGGATCACGCTGGAGGTGGCAAAAATGGCGGAGGATGATCCGTTGAAAGTGGAAGCTGGTGGGGTGAAAGGTGAAGACAAGGAGAACTCTATCGTGGATCTGGGTGGGAGGGGCAGGGGTGAGGGCAGAAGTGCGAGAGATAGAATGGTGACAGTCAAGGGCCATGTCAACCACGGTAGAGGGGAATCCTCTGTTGAGGAAAAAGGAAGACATGTCGGAAGCACTGGTATGGAAGGTGGCATCGTCAGAGCAGATGCGGCGGAGACAGAGAAACTGGGAGAATGGAATAGAGTCCTAACAGGAAGCGGGGTGAGAGGAAGTGTAGTCCAGGTAGGTGTGGGAGTCAGTGGGCTTGTAGTGAATGTTTGTCAATAACCTATCCCCAGAGATGGAGACGGAGAAGTCGATGAAGGTAAGGGAAGAGTCAGAGATGGACCACGTGAAGGTGAGGGAAGGGTAGAAATTGGAAACATAGTGAATAAAATTATCTAGTTCATGGCGAGAAAAGGAAACGGCACCGATACAGTCATCAATGTACCAGAAGAAGAGGTGAGGGAGGGGCCCCGAGTACAACTGGAACAAAGAGTGTTCCACATATCCCACAAAAAGGCAGGCATAGCTAGGACCCATGCGGGTTCCCATAGCAACACCTTCGGTTTGGAGGAAGTGAAGGGAGTCAAAGAAGAAGTTGTTCCGGCTCTGACGATGCCACCTTCCATACCAGTGCTTCTGACATGTCTTCCTTTTTCCTCAACCGAGGATTCCCTACTACTGTGGTTGACACGGCTCTTGACCATGTCCGTTCTGTTTCCCACACTCCTGCCCTCACCCCTGCCCCTCCCACCTGGAACCACGATAGAGTTGCCCTTGTCCTCACCTTTCACCCCACAGCCTCCACATTCAATGGATCATCCTCCACCATTTCTGCCACGTCCAGCGTGATCCCTCCGTGACACCCTGGTCCACTTCTCTATCACCCCCAACACCCCTTCCCCTTCGCCCGCCACCTTTCCATGCAAGCGCAGGATATTCAACACTTGCCCGTATACCTCCCCCCTTCCCACTGTCCAGGGCCCCAAACACCCCTTCCAGGTGAAACAGCGATTTACTTGCGCTTCTTGCTAATTAGTATACTGTATTCGCTGCTCACGATGCGGTCTCCTCTACATTGGGAAACACAGATTGGGTGATTGCTTTGCGGAACACCTCCATTCAATCCGTAAGGGGGACCCCGAGCTTCCGTTTGCCTGTCAATTTAATTCTCCACTCCAATCCCACTCAGACCTAACTGTCCTTGGTCTCTTGCATTGCTCCATTGAAGCTCAGCGTATGCTTGATGAACAGCACCTCATCTTTCGATTAGGCACTTTACAGCCTTCTAGACTCAACATAGAATTCAACAATTTCTGGTCATAACCTCGGCCCCTATCATATATATATTTTTTTATCCACACTTTTTTTCTGTGTCTTTTTTTCTTCTCTCCCACATGGCAGCTGTCTTTCATTCGGCGAGCACAATTTACACTTCATCTAGAGCCATCATTTGTTTCTTAACCTGTTCCATTACCAACTCCTTTTGCCTTGAATATCTCTTAATGTCTCTTAACCTCTCCTGCCATCTAACTTATCACAGACCTTCCCTTTTGTTCTTTCATCCCCTCCCCCCTTACCCAGCCCCTACACTTGCTTAAATATCTGTGCCATTTCCTGCTTTTTTCCAGTTCTGATGAAAGGTCATCGACCTGAAACGTTAACTTTGTTTTCTCTCTTCACAGATGCTGCCTGGCCTGCTGAGTATCTCCAGCGTTTCCTGTTGTTATTTCAGATTTCCTGCATCTGCAGTATTTTCGTTTTGTATGAATAATCTCCGGTACACTGCTCTGTGCAAATGAACTCGATCGCTTAGCAGTAATAAAGCCCAACTCTGAGCTACAGTCTCTCTGAGTAGTTAGGGCTTCAGTCTGCAGCGCCTTGCTGTATACAGTGTCTGTGACAGGTGACACAACGCTCCGATACACACAGGTACAGGAGTGTAGTGATAATGGGAGTAGAGTAGCAACGCTGATCTAATGAGTTTTCATCCCACGTTGGCAAGTTAGAACATTGAGTTCAATGGATCAGATAAGACTTGCATTTATATACCAACTTCAGGGCCTCAGTTCATCCTAAATCGCTTTACAGCCACTTTGTGAAGTATAGTTACTGTTGTAATGCAGGATATGCGGCAGCCAATTGCTGCACAGCAAGATCCCAAAACCAGCAATGTTCTAATGCCCAGTTAATCTGGTTTAGTGATGTTGATTGAGGGGTAAATATTGCCTCCAGGGAGAACTCCCCTCCTCGTCTTCTAAATACTGGCTGTGGGATCTGTTACATGTATCTTGATGCATTACGGGCCTGGGCTCAACGCCCCATCTGAAGGACATAGAAACATAGAAGATAGAGGCAGGAATAGGCCACTTGGCCCCTCGAGCCTGTTCTGCCATTCAATGAGATCATGGCTGATCATCCAAATTCAGTACCCTGTCCCTGTTTCTCCCCATATACCTTGATCCCTTTAGCCTTAAGAAATATATCTAACTCCTTCTTGAATATATTTAATGAGTTGGCCTCAACGGCCTTCTGTGGTAGAGAATTCCATAGGTTCACCACTTTCTGGGTGAAGAAATTCCTCCTCATCTGAGTCCTAAGTGGCTTACCCCTTATCCTTAGACTGTGTGGAGGCAGGCGGGCGGACCTGCGAGAGAACGAGGCTGAGCGGCGGCAACTTTAAAAACAGCTCCGAGACCAGGTAAGGCCTCAGAGCAGTGGAGGCAGGTGGGCGGACCTGCGAGAGAATGAGGCTGAGCGGCGGCAACTTTAAAAACAGCTCCGAGACCAGGTAAGGTGTACCAGTCTCCAATCTCTGAAGCCCGAGGGAAGGAGAGAGGTAAAAAGTAATCCAAGTGTGACATCACCAGAAAGCGGGTAAGTGATTGGTTGGTAAGTATTTACTCTTTCTCCTTCTTTACACAACTTAAATTCTGTGGTTCATAGTTTCTAGGGTTTCTGTGGTGTAGCGGGGACTGCTGGCAGGCAAGCGCCTTTGAGTATATCATTAATTTGGTGGTATTGATTTAATTTAAATTAATTAAAGGGTATGTTACGTCAGGACAGCCCAGCCCCGTGTTATGCTCCTCTTGCTCTATGTGGGAATTCAGGGACACTGCCGGTGTCCCTGATGACCATGTGTGCCAGAAATACATCCAGCTGCAGCTACTAGCAGACCGCATTGCAGCACTGGAGCTGCGGATGGATGGGCTTTGGAGCATTCACGATGCTGAGAGGGTCGTTGATAACACATTTAATGAGTTGGTCGCACCGCAGGTAAAGGCTGCACAGGCAGAAGGTAAATGGGTGACCATCAGGCAGGGTAGTAGATGCAGGCAGGTAGTGCAGGGGACCCCTGTGACCATCCCCCTCTCAAACAGCTATACCGATTTGGATACTGTTGAGGGGGATGACTTACCAGAGTGAGGCAGCAGCAGCCAATTTCCTGGCACCAGGGGTGCTTCTGCTGCTCAGGAAGGGAGGAAAAAGAGTGGGAGAGCAATAGTGGTAGGGGATCCATCGTAAGGGGAACAGATATGCGTTTCTGTGGCCATAGACGTGACTCCAGGATGGTTTGTTGCCTCCCTGGTGTAGGGTCAAGGATGTCACTGAACGGCTGCAGGGCATTCTCAAGGGGGAGGGTGAATAGTCAGAGGTCGTGGTTCACCTTGGGACCAATGACATGGGACGGAAGAGGGCTGAGGTCCTGCAACAAGAATTTAGGGAGCTAGGTAGCAGATTAAAGAGCAGGACCTCAAAGGTTGTAATCTCTGGTTTACTCCCAGTGCCAAGTGCTAGTGAGTATAGGAATAGAAGGATAGAGCAGATGAATGAGTGGCTAAAGAGCTGGTGCAGGAGGGAGGGCTTTAGTTTCCTGGATCACTGGGCCTGCTTCTGGGGAAGGTGGGACTTGTACAAGTCGGACAGGTTGCACCTGAACCAGAACGGGACAAATATCCTTGCGGGGAGGTTTGCTAGCACTGTTCTGGGGGGGGTTAACTAAAATGGCAGGGGGTTGGGAACATGAGCAGGGAGACAGAGGAAAGGGAAACAGGGTAAAAGCAAAAGATAGGAAGGAGAAAAACAAAAGTGGCAGTCAGAGAAATCAACGGTTTAAATCAAACGTGGCCATAGTCAATAATAATTCGAATAGGCCTAAGAGCGTTAAAAAACAAGCCTGAAGGCTGTGTGTCTTAATGCGAGGAGCATTTGTAATAAGGTGGACGAATTGGCTGCGCAAATACAGATAAAGGAATATGATTTGGTTGGGATTACGGAAACGTGGCTCAAGGATGGCCAAGACTGGGAACTCAACATCCAGGGGTATTCGATATTCAGGAAAGTTAGGCAAAAAGGAAAGGGAGGTGGGGTAGCCTTACTGTGTAAAGAAGGGATTAATACAATTGTAATGAAGGACATTAGCTCTGATGATGTGGAATCTGTATGGGTAGAATTGAGAAATACTAAGGGGAAAAAAACATTAGTGGGAGTGGTATATAGACCTCCCAACAGTAAGGCTGAGGTTGGGGATGGCATTAAAAGGGAAAGTAAAGAAGCGTGCAATAAGGGCACAGCAGTCATCATGGGTGACTTTAATTTACATATATATTGGGCCAACCAAATTAGTAACAATACTGTGGAGGAGGAATTCCTGGAGTATTTATGGGATGGTTTCCTGGACCAATATGTTGAGGAACCAACCAGAGATCAGGCCATCTTAGACTGGGTATTATGTAACGAGAAAGGATTAATTAGCAATCGTGTTGTACGAGGACCCTTGGGTCGGAGCAATCATAATATGATCGAATTCTTCATTAAGATGGAGAGTGAAGTAGTTGACTCAGAGACAAGGGTCCTCAATTTAAATAAAGGAAACTACGATGGTCTGAGGAGCGAGTTGGGTAGGGTTGATTGGGGAATGTCACTCAAAGGGTTGACGGTGGATAGGCAATGGCAAACATTCAAAGACCGAATGGATGAGCTACAGAATTTGTTCATCCCAGTTTGGCATAACAATAAAACATAAAAGGTGACTCAACAGTGGCGAAAAAGCGAAATTAGCGATAGCATAAGATCCAAGGAGACCACATATAAATTGTCCGGAAAAAGCAATAATCCTGAGGATTGGGAGCAGTTTAGGATTCAACAAAGGAGGACAAAGGGATGAATTAAGAAAGGGAAAATAGAATATGAGAGTAAGCTGTCAGGGAACATAAAAACTGACTGTAAAAGCTTTTATAGATATGTGAAGAGAAAAGGTTGGTGAAGTCAAGCATAGGTCCCTTGCAGTCAGAATCAGGGGAATTTATAATGGGAAACAAGGAAATGGCAGACCAACTAAATTCATACCTGGGTTCTGTCTTCACAAAGGAGGACACAAATAACCTCCCAGAGATGCCGGGGAACATAGGGTCTGATGAAAGGATGGAACTGAAAGAAATCAGTATTTGTAGGGAAATGGTGTTAGGAAAATTGATGGGACTGAAGGCCGATAAATCCCCAGGGCCTGATAATCTACATCCCAGGGTACTTAAGGAAGTGGCCCTAGAAATAGTAGATGCATTGCTGGTCATCTTCCAGAACTCGATAGGCTCTGGAACGGTACCCATGGATTGGAGGGTAGGTAATGTTACCCCACTATTCAAAAAAGGTGGTAGAGAAAAAGTGGGGAATTATAGACCGATAAGCCTGACATCAGTAGTGGGGAAAATGCTAGAGTCTATTATAAAAGATGTAATAGCAGAGCACTTGGAAAGCAGTGACAGGATCGGACAAAGTCAACATGGATTTACAAAAGGTAAATCATGCTTGACTAAACTACTGGAATTTTTTGAGGATGTAACTGGTAAAATAGATAAGGGAGAAGCAGTGGATGTGGTGTATTTGAACTTTCAGAAGGCTTTTGATAAGGTCCCAAATAAGAGATTAGCGTGCAAAATTATGGCACATGGGATAGGGGGCACGGTATTGACTTGGATAGAGAACTGTTTGGCGGACAGAAAGCAAAGAGTTGGAATAAACGGGTCGTTTTCCGAGTGGCAGGCAGTGACTAGTGGGGTACCACAAGGATCGGTCCTAGGACCCCAGCTGTTCACAATATATATTAATGATCTGGACGAGGGAATTGGATGTAATATCTCCAAATTTGCTGACGACACAAAGCTGGGTGGGAGGGTAAGCTGTGAGGAGGATGTCGTGAAACTCCAGTACGATTTGGACAGGTTGGGTGATTGGGCAGAAAAATGGCAAATGCACTATAATGTGGATAAATGTGAGGTTATCCACTTTGGTGGCAAAAACAGGAAGGCAGATTATTATTTGAATGGCAATAGATTGGGAGAAGGGGTAGTGCAAAGATACCTGGGTGTTCTTGTGCACCAGTCGCTGAAGGTAAGCATGCAAGTGCAGCAGGTGGTTAAGAAGGCAAATGGTATGTTGGCCTTCGTAGCTAGAGGGTTCGAGTACAGCAACAAAGCTGTCTTGCTACAGTTGTACAGGGCCTTGGTGAGACCGCACCTTGAGTACTGTGTGCAGTTTTGGTCGCCTTACCTGAGGAAGGTCGTTCTTGCCATGGAAGGAGTGCAGCGAAGATTCACCAGGCTGATACCTGGGATGGCAGGAATGACGTATGAGGAGAGATTGTGTCGATTGCGCTTATACTCACTGGAGGTTAGAAGATTGAGAGGGGATCTCATCGAAACCTATAAAATTCTGTCAGGCCTGGACAGACTAGATGCAGGAAGGATGTTTCTGAAGGCCGGGGAGTCCAGAACCAGGGGTCATAGATTAAGGATAAGGGCTAGCCATTTAGGACTGAAATGAGGAGGAATTTCTTCACCCAGAGAGTGGTGAACCTGTGGAATTCTCTGCCACAGAGGGCGGTGGAGGCCAGTTCATTAAATATATTCAAGAAAGAGTTGGATATATTTCTTAAGGCTAAAGGGATCAAGGGATATGGGGAGAAGGCAGGGACAGGGTACTGAACTTGAATGATCAGCCATGATCTCATTGAATGGCGGAGCAGGTTCGAAGGGCCGAATGGCCTACTCCTGCTCCTATCTTCTATGTTTCTATGTTTCTATGTGAACCCTGGTTCTGGACCCCCCACCCCGCCATCGGGATCATTCTTCCTGCATCTAGTCTGTCTAGCCCTGTTAGAATTTGATCAGTTTCAATGAGATCCCCTCTCATTCTTCTAAACTCTAGCGAATACAAGCCTAATGAACCCAATCTCCCTTCATACGTCATTCCTGCCATCCCAGGTATCAGTCTGGTGAATCTTCGCTGCACTCCCTCCATGGCAATAACACCCTTCCTCAGATATGGGGACTAAAACTGCACACAGTACTCAAGGTGTTGTCTCACCAAGGCCCTGTACAACTTCAGCAAGACATCCTTGCTCCTACACTCGAATCCTCTCGCTATGAAGGCCAACATACCATGTGCCTTCTTAACCGCCTGCTGCACCTGCATGCTTATCTTCAGCTAATGGTGCTCAAGGGCACCCAGGACTCGTTGCTCTTCCCCTTTTCCCAATCTATTGCCGTTCTGGTAATATCCTGCCTTCCTGCTTTTGCCACCGAAGTGGATAACCTCGCATTTATCCACATTATACTGCATCTGCTATGCATTTGCCCAATCACCCAACCTGTCCAAATCATACTGGATTTTCTATGCCTCCTCCTCACAGCACACACGCCCACCCAGCTTTATGTCATCTGCAAACGTGGAGCTTTTAAATCTAGTTCCCTCGTGTAGATCATTAATATATATTGTGAATAACTGGGGTCCTACCACCGATTCCTGCAGTACCCCACTAGTCACGGCCTGCCACTTGGAAAAAGGCCCGTTTATTCCAATACTTTGCTTCCTGTCTGCAAACCAGTTCTCTATCCAAGTCAGTACTTTACCCCCAATCCCATGTGCTTTAACTTTACACGCTGATCTCTTATACAGATGCTTACAGAAAGCCTTCTGAAAGCCCAAATACACCACATCCACTGGTTCTCCCTTATCTATTCTGCCAGTTACACCCTCAAGAAACTCCAGTAGCTTGCTCAAGCATGATTTACCTTTTGTTAATCGATGTTGACTTTGTCCGATCCAGTCACTGTTTTTCAAGTGCTCTGTTATTACAACTTTTATAATGGACTCTAGCATTTTCCCCACTGCTGATTTCAGACTTACCGGTTCTTACTGATTCCCCACTTTCTCTCTACCACCTTTTCAGAATAGTGGGGTTACATTAGCTACCCTGCAAGCCATGGGAACTGTTCCAGGGTCTATAGAATTTTGGAAGATGACCAGCAAAGCATGTACTATTTCTATGGTCACTTCCTTAAGTACACTAGGATGTAGATTATCAGGCCCTGGGGATTTATCGGCCTTCAATCCCATCAATATCCCTAAGACCATTTCCCTACAAATACTGATTTCATGCAGTTCCTCCCTCGCATTAGATGCTATGCTCCAAGACATCTCTGGGAGGTTATTTGTGTCCTCCTTTGTGAAGACAGAAACAAAGTATGTATTAATTGGTTAGCCATTTCTTTGTTCCCCATTATAAATTCCCCTAATTCCGTCTGCAAGGGACCTACGCTTGACTTCACCAATCTTTTTCTCTTCATATCTCTATAGAAGCTTTTACAGTCTGTTTTTATGTTCCCCGCAAGCTTACTCTCATACACTATTTCCCCCCTCCTAATTAATCCCTTTGTCATCCTTTGCTGAATCCTAAACTGCTCCCAGTCCTCAGGTTTGCTGCTATTTCTGACCAATTTATATGTCCTCTCCTTGGATATTATGCAATCCCTAATTTCCCTTGTTAGCCACGGTTGAATCACCTTTTCTGTTTTATTTTTATGCCCAGCAGGGATGAACGAATTCTGTACTTCCTCCATGCGATCTTTACATGTTTGCCATTGCCTATCCACCGTCAACCCTTTAAGTAACGTTCCCCAATCCATCATAGCCAACCCGCGCCACATACCATCGTAGTTTCCTTTATTTAAGTTCAGGACACTAGTCTTTGAGTCAGATATTTCACTCGCAAACTAAATGAAGAATTCTATCATATTATGATCGCTCCGCCCCAAGGGGCCTCATACAACAAAGATTGCTAATTAATCCTTTCTCATTACATAATACCCAGTCTACGATGTTCTGATCCCTAGTTGGTTCCTCGACATAATGGTCCAGGAAACCATCTCGTATACACTCTAGGAATTCCTCCTCCACAATATAGTTACTAATTTGATTAGCCTAATCTATATGTAGATTAAAGTCACCCATGATAACTGCTCTGCCATTATTGCAAACGTCTCTAATTTACAATTTAATGCCATCCCTAACATCAGCATTACTGTCTGGGGGCCTGTATACAACTCCCCCTAACATTTTCTGCCCCTTTGATATTTCTCAGCTCTACCCATACAGATTCCACATCATCAGAGTTAATATCCTTCCTTACTATTGTGTTAATCTCCTCTTCAAACAGCAATGTTACCCTACCCCCTTTTCCTTTTTGCCTGTCCTTCCTGAATATTGAATACCACTGGATGTTGAATTCCCAGCCTTGGTCACCCTGGAGCCATGTCTCCGTAATCCCAATTATATCACATCCGTTTACATCTATTTGTGCAGCTAATTCATCCATCATATTAAGAATGCTCCTCGCATGACACAAAGCCTTCAGGCTTGTTTTCTTTAACACTCTTAGACCTTTTCAAATTATTATACGGTACCTCCGACAGTGCAGCAGCCACTCAGCACTGCATTGGGGTGCCAGCCTAGATTTTTGTGCTGAAGTCTCTGTCGTGCAACTTCACAAGTGAACTCACAAACAGTCTGACTCAGAGGCAAGAGTGCTACCCGCTGTGTCACGGCTGATACTGATATTTTGGGGGGGAAATGAGAGCATTAAGGTAGTCCCCTGAGCCCATCCTGCTCACCAACCAGTATTCGGTGCTGAGTGGGGGCGAAGGTTCTGCTGGGGAGTACAGCCAGAGCCAGGTCCACAGCACCATGGAAGGCTCAGCTGCACAGAGGGGCAGGGAGGAAGGGGAGAGGAGAGGGAGAGCAAAGGTGATAGGGGATTCCATAGTTAGGGGAGCAGACCGGCCTCTCTGCGGCCGCAGAGGTGACGCCAGGATGGTATGTTACTTCCCTGGTTCCAGGGTCAAGCATGTCACTGAACGGCTACAGGGCATTCTGAGAGGGGAGGGTAAACTGCCAGAGGTCGTGGTCCATATCAGTACCAACGATATAGGTAGAAAGATGGATGAGGTCCTGCAGGCAGAGTTTAGGGAGCTAGGAAAGAGGTTAAAAATGCAGGACCCCAAAGGCCATAATCTGCGGATTACTCCCGGTATCACACGCTAGTGAATATAGAAATAGGAAGCTCGAGCAGATAAAAGCGTGGCTGGAGAGATGATGCAGGAGGGAAGGCTTTAGATTCATGAGGAATTGGAGCCGTTTTGGGAGTTGTGGGACCTCTACAAGCCAGACGGGTTGCACCTCAACAGGAACGGGACCAATATCCTTGCGGGAGGGTTTGCTAGTGCTGTTGGGGAGGGCTTAAACTAGCTCGGCAGGGGGATGGGAACCTAAGAGTAGAGTCAGTAGGGAGGGAGGAAAAACTGGAATTGGAAAACAAAAATGTAGAAAGTAAATTGGAAGGACAGAGGAATCAAGGGCTAGATAGTAGTCAACAAGGAGGTTTGCCTGCACTAAATTGTATATACTTCAATGCAAGGAGTTCAGCGAATAAGGCAGGTGAGCTGAGGGCATACGTAGATACCTGGGACTATAATATAATAGCTATTACAGAGACGTGGCTGAAAGAGGGGCAGGTATGGCAGCTCAACATTCCTGGTTACAGGATTTTCAGACGGGATAAAGAGGGAGGTAAAAGGGAAGGGTTCGCGGTATTGATTAAAGAGACTATTGCAGCTGTTAGGAGGGATGATATGTTGGATGGATCATCAAACGAGGCCATATGAGTCGATCACACTGCTGGGAGTGTAGACCAGACCCCCAAACAGTGAGAGGGAGATAGTAGAGCAAATACGTAGACAAATTTCTGAGAAGTGCAAAAGCTATAGGGATGTAATAGTAGGGGATTTAAACTACCCCAATATTAATTGGGATAAAATTAGTGTGCAGAATCCCTAAAATGCATCCAGGAGAACATTTTTAGCCAGTATGTAGCAAGCCCAACAAGAGAGGCAGTGGTTCTGGACTTAATTTTAGGGAATGAAGCTGGGCAGGTAGAAGGCGTATCAGATGGGGAGCATTTTGGTGCTAGTGACCATAATTCAGTTAGATGTAAGGTAGTTATGGAAAAGACAAGGATGGACCAGGAATAAAAATTGTAAATTTGGGAAAAGCAAATTTTGCTACGCTCAGTGGGGTATAGCCATAGTGGACTGGAAACAGCTAGTTGAAGGTTAATCAGCGTCAGAGCAGTGGGAGGCATTCAAGGAGGAGATCCGGAGGGTTCAGACCAAATATTTGCCCTTAAAGTGAAAAGGTGGGATTAACAAATCTGGAGCCCCCTGGATGTCTAGGGACATACAGGGTAGGATAAAAAAACAAAGGGAGGCGTATGACAGATACCGAGTGCTAAATACAACAGCATCTTTAGAGAGTATTGAAAGTGCAGGGGTGCAATGAAAAAGGATATTTGGAAAGCAAAGAGAGAGCATGAAAAATTCTCGGCAAGAAGAATCAAGGAAAACCCAAAGATGTTTTATAAATGTATTAAGAGTAAGAGGATAAATAAGAAATGGTAGGGCCTATTAGATATCATGAGGGTAATCTGTGTGTGGAGGCGGGAGACGTCAGTAGGGTTCTTAATGAATACTTTACGTCTGTTTTCACAAAGGAGGGAGCGAAGCAGACATTGCTCCCAGGGAGGAGGAGTGTGAAATATTAGATGAAATAAACGTAGTGAGAGAGGCAGTATTACGGTGTTTAGCAGATGCAGAAGTGGATGAATCCCCAGGCCCGGATGAAACTTATCCCAGGCTGTTAAGCGAAGCAAAAGAGGAAATAGCAGAGGCCCAGACATCATTTTCAAATCCTCTCTGGCTTCATGTGTGGTGCTGGAGGACTGGAGGACTGCTAATGTGGTACCCTTGTTTAAAAAGGGTGAAAAGGATAGACCGAGTAATTACAGGCCAGTCAGCCTAACCTCGGTGGTGGGAAAATTATTGGAAGAATTCTGAAGGACAGGATAAATCTTCATTTAAAAAGACACGGATTAATCAAGGACAGTCAGCACGGATTTGTTAAGGGAAGGTCGTGTCTGACAAACGTGATTGAATTTTTTGAGGAGGTAACAAGGAGGGTAGGTGAGAATAATGCGCTTGATGCACTGTATAAGAACTTTAGCAAGGCTTTAGATAAGGTTCCACATAGCAGACTGGTCACGTAGTTAAAAGCCCATGGGATCCAGGGCAAAGTGTCAACTTGGATTCAAAACTGGCTCGGAGACAGGAAGCAGAGGGTAATGTTTGATGGGTAGTTTTGTGACTGGAAGGCTGTTTCCAGTGTGGTTCTGCAGGACTCAGTACCAGGTCCCTTGCGTTTTGTGCTATATATCAATGATCTAGATTTGAATATAGGGGTTGTGATTAAAAGTTTGCAGATGATACTAAAATTGGCTGTGTAGTTGATACTGAAGAAGGAAGCTGTAGACTGCAGGAAGATATCAATAAATTGGTCAGGTGGGCAGAACAGTGGCAAATGGAATTTAATCCGGAGAATTGCGAGGTAATGTATTTGGGGAGGGCTAACAAGGAAAGGGAATGCACATTAAATGGTAGGACACTGAATAGTGTAGAGGAAAAAAGGGAACTTGGAGTGCATGGCCACATATCCCTGAAGGTAGCTGGCCAGGTAGATAAGGTGGTTAAGAATGCATACGGAATGCTTGCCGTTATTAGCCGTGGCATAGAATAAGAGGAGGGGGGTTATGCTTCACCTGTACAAAACACTAGTTTGGCCTCAGCTAGAGTACTGCGTGCAGTTCTGATCACCACATTACAGGAAAGATGTGATTGCACTAGAGCGGGTACAGAGGAGATTTACAAGGATGTTGTTGGGAGTAGAGAATCTTAGAAATGAGGTAAGACTGGATAGGCTGGGTTTGTTTTCCTTGGAACAGAGGAGGCTGAGGGGAGAACTTATTGAGGTGTATAAAGTTATGAGGGACCTCGATAAATTCGATAGAACGGACCTATTTCCCTTAGCAGAGGTGTCCAAAACCAGGGGGCACAGATTTAAATTATTTGCTGGAAGGTTTAGAGGAAATTTGAGGAGAAATTTCTTCACCCAGATGGTTGTGGGGGTCTGGAACTAACTGCCTAAAAAAGGGTGGTAGAGGCAGAAACCCGAACCACATTTAAAAAGTACTGGGATGTGCACTTGGGATGCTGCAACCTGCAGGGCTATGGACCAGGAGCTGGGAAGTGGGATTAGGCTGGATAGCTCTTTGTTGGCCGGTGCGGACACGATGGGCCGAAATGGATGCAACTTTCTATGATTCTATGAATTCTATGACTGAGTTTAACTAACATCGTGCATAACAAGCCACGAGACTTTGCCTTTAAGTTTGTGGTTGGGCGGAAGCGTAACGACTGCACTTCCTCTTCCGGGAGGTACCTCGCTACAAAGACCAGCGCCGCCGCTTATTTCAGGGCCAGAACCCCTTTAATTAGAACATGAGGATGGAGATCCGAATAAGGTTAATCCTCTTCAATCTACCAATGTTCCTCTCAGGTGGGTTAAACTTTAGCTTCTTGCAGATTAATTTTCAAGGAACCCCTTTGCACCTCCTTATTTAGCTATTGGACGTTTACGAGGAAAATAAACCTGTCGGTAGCTTTAGTAGTGGGAAACCAAAACTAGGGGTCATAAATATAAGATAGTCACAAAAAAATCCATTGAGGAATTCAGGAGAAAGCTCTTTAGTAAGACAATGTTTAGAATGTGGAACTCGCTACCACATAGAGTGGTTGAGACGAATAGCGTAGATGTCTTTAAGGGGAAGGTAGATAAGCGCATGAGGGAGAAAGGATAGACGGATATGTTGATAGGGTGAGTAATTAAGGTGGGAGCCTAAACACCAGTACAGACCGGTTGGACCGAATGGCCTGTCTCTGCGCTCTAAAATGCAATGTGATTCTATGTAGCTAAACGCACGAACATTTGTTTATTCCCACCCTTTGGCCCCTGGGTTTGATTATATTTCGCAGATGTCCTAGCCAAGGACGAGATATCCCAGTCACCGCCGACACTGGCCGCTATGGAAGGGTCCTCGATAACAATGCACTGCAGCACTAGCATTCTGCTCAGCTTCGCGCAGTGGTACCGGCGCTACCCCGGCCGCAATCCGCAACTGGTGGCGACCGCGCTGGACGGCGATGTCAGACCGGGAAGAATTTGGGCGACTCTCAATCGAGCCCAGAAGTACAGCGGTCTCACCGTCGGAGAGGTCGCGGCAACGGACGCCGCAACCTACTTGTGTGCGGTGATCGCACCGTGTTGCAACCCAACGAGGGGCCAGTACAAAAACCGGGGAAGACAAGAGCAATACCGACTGCTTGCCGACCTCAACTCAAGCGACATCACAAACACAGCATGCCCTGTCTGTAAAACACACTGACGGTGAACGGGGAGGCGGATGGCTGGAGTTACTGTGTGTAGGGACATTGTAAAGCGAATAACGTTAATTAATTAACTATGTCAATACCCATAGCGACTAGAGTAATTCTGTCCCCTACATGGAGCGACGAATATTCTGTTTTCTCAATAGCGCTGATGTACATTAATCTATCTTTACTTTGCTCATGGCCCACTTTCATTCCCGTCCGTGTAATTTTTTTTATTATCAATTTTGAAAGAGCGGTCCAATCAGTACCACTCCCCTGGTCTTTCCCATAGCCCTGAAAAATTGTCTAAGTACAGATCCCACTCCCTTTTGAAAGTTACTATTGAGTTTGCCTTCTCCACCCTCCAAGACACTGCATCCCAGATCATAACAACTCGCTGCTTTAAAAGAAAATCTGCTCGTCTCCCCTCTGGTTCAATGCCAATTTTCTAAAGTGCGTCTCCTCTGGTCACAGACCGTTCTGCCTGTGGAAACCGTTGCTCCTTCTTTACTCTACGATCAAAACCCCTCACTTATTTGCGTTTCTCACTCAGGGAACGTTTATTCTTAAACATTCACCACTGGCGCACCGTGACTGCAGTGTGTACCATCGACAAGATGCACTGCAGCAACTCGCCAAGGCTTCTTCGGCAGCACCTCCCAAACCCGCGACCTCTTCCACTGAAGAGGACAAGGACAGCAGGCGCCTGCGAACACCAGCACCTCCAAGTGCCGTTCCTTCATCGTCGCTGGGGCAAAATACTGGTACTCCCTCCCTAACACCACTGTGGGAATACCTTGATCACACGCGAGGGCAGCGGTTCAAGAGGAAGACGTCTCCAGGGTAATTAGAGACGGGCAATTGCTACCGGCCTTGTCAGCGAGGCCCACATCCCGATAATCAATTAAGAAAATGCCATCACGCTTTTGATGTGCGCGCGATTGTCTCTCCGCCTGTTGGGATTTATTATTCACGGTGTCTCCACTTTTTCTGATTGCTTTTCCTCTGTGTCCTTTAGACAACGTTGCTGGATCGATCACTCACCAGCCAAAGGCAGAGATGACCGTTCAAGAGGGAAAGATCGCGACCATAACCTGCACCTATACAGGGGGGAGGAGCGTTTGCGTATACTGGTACCGGGATGGGCGGTCCGAGGGGCCGGAGTATATCCTCATCCGCTGCACCGACGGGTTCAGCGACGATGCGGCGTTTGAAAGGCAGCGCTTCAGCTCAACTTTGGCCAAAACTTACAAAGCTGCCAGTTTAACGGTTTCACAGGTGACAGCTGCGGATTCCAGGAAGTACTTCTGTGTTTTAACACCGCACACAGCGGTATATTCAGGGCAAGAGCCTATACATAAACTATAGGTGCTCCGGCAAGTGGCGAGACTTTGACAGTGAACTCTCGGTATCATTGTATTTCATGGTCCAATGTCACCCTGTAGTCCGAAGGAGAAACATAGCATAGATTGATAGACAGACACATAGATGACTGATAGATAGGTAGATAGATAGATAGATAGATAGATAGAGAGCGAGAGAGAGAGAGAGAAAGATAGAGCGAGAGATCGAGAAACAGAAAGATAGAGATAGAGAGAGAGAGATAGAGAGATAGAGAGAGATAGAGAGAAAGATAGAGAGATACATAGATAGATAGATAGATGGATAGAGAGACAGATAGATAGATAGATAGATAGATAGATAGATAGATAGATAGATAGATAGATAGATAGATAGATAGATAGATAGATAGATAGATAGATAGATAGATAGATAGGTAGATAGATAGATAGATAGATAGATAGATAGGTAGATAGATAGATAGATAGGTAGATACGTGGACTATTGTGTAACTGGATGATATCCACAAGTTAGAAGTAAACGGCCAATAAACTAAACGAATACATTTCGAAGTGCGTTGGTTATAGGTGGAAGTGAATTGTTATTCCCCGATTCAGTTCAATGAAATGACCCCACTTGGAACCGGGTGTCCACTGTAAACGATCAATGGAAGGAGTGGGGCATTAAAAGGGGAGGTTTGTGACAAGACTGAAAACAATGCTGCCAGGTCATGTTTGTCTTCAACTTCCAATCCCGTCACTGCCTCGCCGCTCCGTACCTCCGTTACCTGCTCAGCCCGGTATACACGGATCCAGTTCATGGATCTCCAGCAGCGGCCCGCGCTCTTTGCTTTCCACCACGTTGTTCCTTCAGGCATCTTTCTATGGATCTTTGGAACTCCATCCCCGCTGGTCCTTCTTGTTTGCCGCCTCACACCCTGGCGTCATATGCCGAACGATTCCTTATAAATCGGCTCTTTCGTTGCCCAAAGCCAATCGATGCACTGTCGCCTGTTATTGGGTAAAGGGACCAAAAACAGAAATATTGTCCTAAGATCTTCTCCGGTAGATACGCCCGCATGATCATTAGGCGACGCTGGGTGATTTCCAACGTTCAATATTTTAGTGAAAAAATGCGATTTTAGATTTCCTTTGAATTATTATTAGTTGAACATTTTCCCGCGGTGTTTAAATTAGCGATAAGAGTTAATATGGACCAAAGGAAATGTCATTTAATTATCGCCACATGGAATTCAAGTAAAGCACCGTTTATGTGAGTCTATAAAATGCTGCTTGTGGAATCAGAGTATGAGTGGTTACAGGCAGTTATCACATTATTTGGTAAAATAGTTTCCCCATCACTACTATATATAACATGTATGCAGAATTGAATTGAGATACGTTTGCAATACTCGCAGTACCGAGGTTACGGCCTGCAGGTGGCGCTGTTGCCCAACGATTTATGTCGTGCCAACAAGCACTTCAAGGGGCCATGTGTCGATTTCCGAGCCAAAATCCAACGGATTTACATTACAACCCCGTATAAAACATCAAATTCAACGCGTTCTTCAATTTCACGCTGTTTTTCTGGTTCTTTCACTTATTATTGTCATTGTTATTGCCATTGTCGTTGTCATTGTTATTGTTGCCTGTAAATGTGGAGAAACGTGTATGCAATGGGAACTGCACCCGATACATATCACTGCTACTCTGATTTTAGACACTTACGAGCGAGAGTCTAACCACCGCCCCTTGACATTCCACGGCATTAACATCACTGAATCCCCCACCATCAACATCCTAGGGGTCACCATTGACCAGAACCGTAACTAGATCAGCCACATAAATACTGTGGAAATAAGAGCAGATCAGAGGCTAGGTATTCTAGGGCGAGTGTCTCACCTCCTGACTCCCCAAAGCCTTTCCACCATCTACAAGGTACAAGTAAGGAGCGTGATGGAATACTCTCCAGTTGCCTGGATGAGTGCAGCTCCAACACTCAAGAAGCTCGACACCGTCAGGACAAAGCAGCCCGCTTGTTTGGTACCCCATCCACCACCTTAAACATTCACTCCCTCCAGCACCGTGGCTGCAGTGCGCCCCATCTACAAGGTGCACTGCAGCAACTCGCCAAGGCTTCTTAGAAGGATACCGGTGATACTTCATCGTCGCTGGGTCAAAATTCTGGAACTCCCAACCTAACAGCACTGTGGGAGTACCTTCACCACACGGACTGCAGCGGTTCAAAAAGGCGGCTCACCACCACCTTCTCAAGGGCAATTAGGAATGGGCAATAAATGCTGGCCTTGCCAGCGACACCCACATCCGAGAAACGAATAAAAAACCATACATCCCCTTTCCCATGCAGAACGAAAGACACACAGAAAGTAATACGCTTGGTAAATTAGATTCACTGAATGCTGCATCAGCCTACTGGCAATCGCCGCCGGTAATCAGAGTGCAATTCAGCCCAGTTTGTGGGTCCCGCGCACCAGGGCCGCAGTTATGCAGATTTTCCCGAACTGCAGGTATATTTACTCCACCTTCTGAAAGCAGGGAAGTAGATGGCGAGGTAGAGGATATACAAGGAGTACTGAAGCCGTTTGAATCACAGCTGCTGCGTTAAAACCCCTCCGCGATCTCTGCACTTCTCCAATTCTGGCCTCCTGCGCATCCCTGATTTTAATCACTCCACCATTGGTGGCCGTGCCTTCAGCTGCCTGGGCCTAAGCTTTGGAATTCCCTCCCTAAACTTCTCCGTCTCTTTACCTCGCCCTCCTCCTTTAAGACGCTCTTTAAAAACTACCTCTCTGAAACTTTTGGTCACCTGTCCTAATATCTTCTCATGTCGCTCAGTGTCAAAATTCGGTTGATAATCGCTCCTGTGTGGCGTTTTCATAGTCATAGAATCATAACGGCACAGAAGGAGGCCATTCGGCCCATTCGAGTCCGTGCCGGCTCTCTGTAGAGCGATCCAGTCAGTTCCATTGCCCCACTCTATCCCCGTAGCCCTGCAAGTTTATTTCCCTCAAGTGCCTATCCAGTCTCCCCTTGAAAACATTGAGTGTCTCCGCTTCCACCACTTCCGTCGGCGGCCAATTCCAGGTTATCACCACTCTCTGCGTAAAACAGTCATTCGTCACATCCCCCCCACCCCCGTACCTCTTGCCCAAAACCTTAAATCAATGTCCCCTAGTCCTTGTACCATCAACTGGTGGGAACAGCCTTTCCCCATCTAGCTTATCCAACCCCGTCATAATTCTTGTACACCTCGATCAAATCACCCCTCAACCTCCTTTGCTCTAATGAAAACAAATCCAGCTTCTCCAACCTGTCCTTGTAGCTAAGATCCCCATCCCCGGAACCATTCTGGTAAATCTCCTCTGCACCCTCTCAAGGGCCTTCACATCCTTCATAAAGTGTGGTGACCAGACCGGGACGCAATACTTCAGTTGTGGCCTAAACCAGCGCTTTATAAAGGTTCAGCATAACTTGTCTACTATTGTACTCAATGCCTCTAATTATGAAGCCCAAGATCCAATATGCATTGTTAACCACTCTCTCAATATGTCCTGCCACCTTCAGGGACCTATGCACATTAACTGCCCGGTCCCTCTGTCCCTGCACACTCTTTAAAACTGTGCCATTAAGCCTATATTGCCTCTCCCTGTTCCTTCTGCCAAAATGCATCAGCTCACACTTCTCTGTATTAAATTCCATCTGCCACTTGTCTGCCCATTCTGCTAACCTTTCTGTTGCAGTCCATTGGTAACATCATCACTGTTTGTCGCACGTTGAAGGCGCTATATAAATTGCTGTTGACTGGAGAGATTGCGGAACGAATGCAAACCTGCGTGAGAATGGCGCAGGGTGCAGAGAGATGATTCCTGGAGTAGGAGGTGGCGAAGTCCGGATGGATTGGAAAGTGGGATGGAGGGGAGAGAGTAGCGCTTAGGAAGGAGGAGGATACTGAGAGATCGGCCTTTCTGCTGTTGAACGTTCTGTGTAAGTGTGGTTTCGCGAGAAACAACAAACACAAAATATCATTCTGCTGATGTTTATACCTTTTCATCAAAGCGGCCACGTGAATAAGGCTCTCCATATTGCATTTGATTTTCATAGTTTTCTAAATATAACGGGGCCTATTATTGCCTTTGTGCTGTCACAAACATAACGGCCCAGTAATTCGGGTCCAAATGCGTGAGTACGGTCTGGGTACTCACGCATCTGGCCGGATGAAATGCCGGCGTTCAGGAAATACCGTGCATGCGGGGAACGCCGGCATTTCCAGTCCTCTGAACGAAGGGGTTCAGAGGCACAGCGCGTGCGACTGCACAGGCAGCGCGTGCGCAGTGAACTTCGTCGATTTCATTCATGGATTCAGTGAGGGTAAGTCCTTACAAGTTATACTTGAAAAAAGCATGTGTAAAGTTGCTCCAAGGCTGCGGAGGAAGATATATTTTATCGTGGAGCTTCTGAAAGGCAATATTTTTGTTTGGGAAAGGGAGGAAAGTTATTTTAAGAAATGTTGAGGTTAGTTTTAAAGTTTAAATTTTTTTTTTTAAACGGGTTTTCAGTACGGTAGGTGGAAGGAGCAATTGTGGCTGTGTGAATTGAATGTGAGAATGAGTGTTCTAAAATGAGTAATGTAACATTTCCAACACTTTTAAGAAAGAAACTTTTCATCAGTAATAAGTAATTATGTATGTATGTCCGCATATATTCCTTTATGTATATGTATGTATGTTTTATATTCCTTTACTTATCACAGAATCTACAGTGCAGATAGAGGCCATTTCGGCCCATCGAGCCTGCACCGACACATATCCCACCCTATCCACATGTATTTAATCCCCTAACACTAAGGGTCAATTTATCATAGCCAAATCAACCTAACCCACACATCGTTGGACTGTGGGAGAAAACCCATGCAGACACAGGGAGAATGTGCAAACTCCACATAGGCAGTTGCCCGAGGCCAAATTTGAACCCGGGTCCCTGGCGCTGTGAGGCAACAGTGCTAACCACTATGCCACCGTGCCTGTACGTATGTTTTTAATTATGATTTTCCAATAAGTTACTTTCTCTGAAAGTCAGAATTAAATACATACATTCATACACATAAGTAAAGGAATATATACATACACGCAAAGGAATATATACAGACATACATACATAATTACTTAAAAGAATATATTACTGATGAAAAGTTTCTTTCTTAAAAATGTTGGAGTCATTTTCACATTTAATAAACACAGCAAATTCAATTCACATAGCCACAATTGATCCATCTACCTACAGTACTGAAAACCCGTTTTAAAAAACAAAAATAAACATTAAAACTTACCTCAGCATTTCTTAAAATAACTTTCCTCCCTTTCCCAAACAACTGCAGCCTCTGGAGCAACTGTACTCATGCTTTTTTCATGTGTAAGTTGTAAGGACTTGACCTCACTGAAAGCATGAATGAAAGCGGGGAATTTTACTGCGCACACGCTGCCTGTACAGTCGCACGCGTTCTGCCTCTGAACCCCTTCGTTCATAGGACAGGAAATGCCAGTTTTCCCCGCATGCACTGTGCATGCTGAAAACCGGCATTTCCTCCGGACAGACGCGTAAGTACCCCGACCGTACTCGCGCGTTTGGAAGGGAATTACTGGGCCAACATTTTACATGTCAATAAAATGAAAAATTTAACAATTGCACGATTTGCCCCCTCGCATCTGTGACTGAGGGTCCAAGGAGGTGCATTGCGCAACAGGTCATCGTCGTACGTATCCTCACACTGTTCCCTTTCGGGAACTGTATGAAGTGGTGGAAGGATTTCTGGCCATGTTAACACTCCTTCCGTGACCATAACCATCTTCATACCAGCCATTAGGGTGGTTAGTCCTATGGCGTGAGGGTTTTACGGGCTCCCACAACCCATCTGAGGGGGGCCACCCACACCCGCGGATGCAAGTATCCCGCTGGATGTCCACCCAGAATTTATAGTTGGAACTCCGACTCCACTTGCCGGGACTGTCTGGAGCGGGGTTCGAAACCCTACTCCTTCTGGCCCAGCGGCGGGGATGCTTACCGCCGCGCAAAAGGTGACACCCATACGTTTCCTGCGCCTTTTCCCTCCCCGTGACTGGAGCCCTATGCTGCCACTTGAAAGACCAAGCTATCATCTGTCCTTTTTGCGGCGCCTTTGACTTCTCATTACCAATGATGAGCAGGCGCTGTGCCTCCACCTCGTTGAGGAGATTGCTGAGGTCATCATCAGTTCAATTGTGAGTTCTTTTAATGCCGTGAATTGTGCTCATTCCAGCCATTTCACGTTCCTAATCGGATTGGGCCTTTGGTGTAGTGGTAGGATCCCCGCCGGTGGGCCAGATCAGGGTAGGATTTCAAACCCCACTCCAGACAGTCTCAGCAAGTGGAGTCAGAGCTCCGGCTCTAAATTCTGGGTTGACATCCAGTGGGATATTTACGTCCGTGGGTGTGGGTGGCCCCCCCTCCTTGTATAGCTTGTGGGAGCCCGTAAAACCCTCCCGCCATAGGACTAACCACCCTAATGGCTGGTTCAAAGACGGTCACGGAATGAGTGTTAATCACGGCCATAAATCCTTCCACCACTTCATACAGTTCCCCAGTGTGAAGACACGTATGACGACGACATTGCTAAATAAATAAATGGAATAAAAAAATTATTTTAGGGCCTTTAAATTGCTTTAATTCTGTTTAAAACTACTTCAGATTCTTCAAAATAATGTAAACGTTTTTAAAAGTTTATAAAAGTTACCAAAAGCTTCATAAAAATACCAAAAACCTATTTAAAATGCTGCTTTGCATGTAAAAATGCTTAGCAGCTTGTGAGAAACATTGGGGGCGTGTCGTATTAAACTGAGACCTCAAGGGGCGTGTCTCACTTGCACAGCGCGCTCCAGGCTTCGCGCTGGCTGCACTCCTGGGCGGCGTGACGTCAAACGCTGCCCGGGATTCTTCTGTTTCAAAATGGAATTCCAGGCGTCCCTGGAGGTGAAATGTCAGCGCGTCGGGTAAGTGCATATCAGGGGCTTGCACGCGCGGCAAGCCACCGACCCGAATTACTGCCCCAATGTATTTCGCGCTTTTTTAATTAAACTTGCTGACTACTTCTTTAGATATCCGCAGACGGAAAATCTTGCCAAACATTTTAATAGGCCTTTACAGTTAGCGACCAAAGTATGTCTTACTCCATTTCTCAGACAGTTAACTCGGAAGTGGAAATACCAATGACGTCAGGTGACAACATTGCATGTCACACCTTCAGACTGGCTCAGGAAAACATGAACCACTCGCCTCTTTACCACTCCCCTCTCACCAACTCTCCACTCCGCTCCTCCCATTCCCTTCCACACCACTCTTCTCCCTTCCACTCCCCTCTCACCCAGTCTCCTCCCTTCTCCTCTTCCCCCCTCCACTCTCTTCCACTCCGCTCTCGCCCACTCTCCTCTCCTGTCCCCTGCACCCCTCCACTCTTTTCCACTCGCCTCTCACCCTGTCTCCTCCCTTCACCTCTCCACGCCACCCTTTCCTCTCCTTCCCTCCCATCACATTTCCTTCCCTCTCACCCACTCTCCTCTCCTCCCCCTCTCCTCTCCACCCTCTCCTCCCATTCCCTGCACTCTCACCCACTCTCATCTCCTCTCCTCTCCACTCCCTACTCCACTCACCTCCTTTCCACTCCCTTCTCACCCATACTTCTCTCCTCTCCATCTCATCCATCCCCTTCCCTCCCATCCCCTTCCCTCTCCTCTCATGCACGCTACTTTCCTCGCCATCTCTCTGGTCCCATCGAAGCGCCTCGCCTCCCCACCACTCCCCTCACCTTCCAGCCAATCCCATATTATCTCATTTCCTCCCTTCCTCTCACCGCCCCTCCCCTCCAGTTCCCACCAATCCATTCCCCTCCACTCGCATAGCCTCCTCTCCATACCCTCCCGCTCATTAGCCCCTTTCTCCTCTCCTATCACACCTCCCCTCCCTATCCCTTCCCCTGTCTCCCCTAAAGTTCACTACGCCCGCTTTCAATTTCCTCTCCTCTCCTCCCTAGTGCTTCCCATCCCTTCCCCCATCCTCTCCGCACATCCCCTCCCAATTGCTCCCCCTCTCCTCTCCTCAATCCCTCTCCCCTTCCAATCATCTCTCATCTCCTCCCCTCCCATCCCTTCCCCACCCACTTCTTCTCCTCCGGCATCCACTCCCATCCCGTCCCCTCTACTCGTTACAATTGAACCTCGGGTTCTCTGCATGGAATTATAATCCGTAACGCACATAAGAACATAAGAACATAAGAAATAGGAGCAGGAGTAGGCCAATCAGCCCCTCGAGCCTGCTCCACCATTCAATAAGATCATGGCTGATCTGATCCTAACCTCAAATCTTCTATCACTCTGCATCCACCCGAACCCATGTGATCTCCCGGGAGAGGCGAAAAACCAGATAAAGACCCAATGGCCAATTTGGGAGAAAAAAATCTGGGAAATTCCTCTCCGACCCATCTAGGCGATCGAAATTCTTCCAGGAGATCACTCTGTCCCTATATTTTCTACAGTACTTACCTTCTGTAAAGGCGATCTCCACCCCAGCCAGGAACAGGAATAAAACCATCTCCTGAAATCTAACAGAATTAGAACACAGTAGGAGCAGAACAAGGCTACACGGCCCCTGGGCCCGCTCCACTACCCACAGGGCCATGACCATTCCGAACCCAGACTCATGTCCAATTTCCTGCCCGCTCCCCGTAACCCTTAATTCCCTTTACTTCTAGGAAACTATCTATTTCTGTTTTAAATTTATTTAATGATGTAGCTTCCACAGCTTTCTGGGGCAGCAAATTCCACAAACCTACCACCCTCTGAGTGAAGAAGTTTCTCCTCATCTCAGTTTTGAATGAGCAGCCCCTTATTTTAAGATTATGCCCCCTAGTTCTAGTTTCACCCATCATTGGGAACATCCTCACCGCATCCACCCGATCAAGCCCCTTCACAATCTTATATTTTTCAATAAGATCGCCTCTCATTCTTCTGAACTCCAATGAGTAGAGTCCCAATCTACTCAACCTCTCCTCATATGACCACCCCCTCATCCCCGGGATTAACCGAGTGAACCTTCTTTGTACTGACTCGAGAGCAAGTATGTCTTTTCTTAAGTATGGACACCAAAACTGTATGCAGTATTCCAGGTGCGGCCTCACCAATACCTTGTACAACTGCAGCAATACCTCCCTGTTTTTATATTCCAACCCCCTAGCAATAAAAGCCAACATTCCATTGGCCTTCTTAATCACTTGCTGCACCTGCATACTAACTTTTTGAGTTTCGTGCACCAGGACCCCCAGATCCCTTTGTACTACAGTACTTTCCAGTTTCTTGCCATTTCGATAATAACTTGCTCTATGATTTTTCCTGCCAAAGTGCATAACCTCACACTTTCCAGTATTGTATTCCATCTGCCAAATCTCTGCCCACTTACTTAGCCTGTCTATGTCCCTTTGCAGGTTTTTTATGTCCTCCTCACTCACTACTTTCCGTCCCATCTTTGTATCATCTGCAAACTTTGATATGTTACACTCGGTCCCCTCCTCCAAATCGTTAATATAGATTGTAAAGAGTTGGGGACCCAGCACTGACCCCTGCGGAACACCACTAGTTACTGGTTGCCAATCTGAGAACGAACCATTTATCCCAACTCTCTGCTTTCTGTTAGAGAGCCAATCCTCCACCCACGCCAGAATATTACCCCCAATCCCGTGATTTTTTATCTTGAGCAATAATCTTTTGTGTGGCACCTTGTCAAATGCCTTTTGGAAGTCTAAATACACTACGTCCACTGGTTCCCCTTTATCCACCCTGTATGTTACTTCCTCAAAAAACTCAAGCAAATTTGTTAAACATGACTTCCCCTTCATGAAACCATGCTGAGTTTGCCCTATTAAATTATGTTTATCCAAATGTCCTGTTACTGTCTCCTTAATAATGGACTCTAACATTTTACCAACCACAGATGTTAGGCTAACAGGTCTATAGTTTCCAGCCTTCTGCCTACTACCCTTTTTAAATAAGGGTGTTACATTAGCAGTTTTCCAATCTGCCGGGACCTTTGCTGAGTCCAGGGAGTTTTGGAAAATTATTACCAATGCATCCACAATCCCTACCGCTACTTCCCTCAAGACCCTGGGATGCAAGCCATCAGGTCCAGGGGATTTATCCACCTTGAGTCCCATTATTTTACCAAGTACCACTTCCTTAGTGATTTTAATTGTATTTAGTTGCTCCCCCCCTAGAGCCCCCTGTTTGTCCAGTGTTGGGATATTCTTAGTGTCCTCTACTGTAAAGACTGATACAAAATAATTGTTCAGTGTTTTTGCCATCTCCATGTTTCCCACCATTAATTTCCCGGTCTCATCCTCTAAGGGACCAACATTTACTTTAGCCACCCTTTTTCTTTTTATATAACTATAGAAACTTTTACTGTCTGTTTTTATATTTTTTGCTAATTTACTTTCATAATCTATCTTCCCTTTCTTAATCAATCTTTTTGTTTATTGCTCCTGTTGTGATATAATAATCATTGAATATACCTTGTGTCACTCCAGGCTAAGCGCATTACTTCATCAATTCCCACAGGTCTGACAAAGTTCCCTGTCCGCACATTGTTACATCTGTGAATACGATTAGGCTACGAGTGACTCGGTTAGATATGTATTTGGGCATCGTAGACGCTGAGTAGCACGATCATCGTAAGAGATGTCCAAACGAACGGTGGGAGTAAATATCAGTTGGAATCTTCCGGCGATGTTTCAGAAGTGGGGAACGGATCGCGAGCGGAAGGAAGCGGAAACGTGACGTTTCGACCATCAGTAGACGGGGGAGGTTTTGATTTTCGGCAGCACACTAGAGGTAGATGAGTCATGTGTCGGGGGAAGGGGTGGAGACGTGTCTTGTATTAGGGCTCAATGTAACAGGTTAATCTCCTCGCGTTGTCAGTGTTGTGCATCTGGCTTACTGAATTTCAATTGCAACGATATATCAAGTGGTACAAATGAACCTATTACCAGCGATTGCGCTATTATTGACATGTAGGTGTTTAGAAGGGTCAGGGTCAGTGACAGGGACTGTGTGATTCAGTGTTGTCCACGTTTTAATAATTTAATCTGTTCACAGGCCGGTGCGAAGCAGAGCAAGTGCGGCAGTCTCCCACGGTAGAAACGGTTCAGGTCGGAGATTCTGTGCAGATGGATTGCCACTATGAGTCCTAGACCGACTACACCATGCACTGGGAGAAGCAACGATATGGTGAAGGTCCGGAGTGGATCAATCAAAGAACAACGTCAGGTCGAAAGACCACGGGTCGGTTTGAATTGGAGCTTGTCACTGCAGACCAGAGTGGCAAGCTGACCATTCATAGCGCGGAGTTGGCGGACGCCGCCGTGTATTACTGTGCAGTGGATCGACACACTGATAGGAAGTGGCGCAATCGCTGTACAAAAACTCTCCCTTTCTGCTACTAGACACGAAGCAGTTTGCAACCTAGAAAGAAGGCATTCTGCCTGGGGAAGGGCAGAGAAGATTTACAAGGATGATACCAGAAATGCGAGGCTACACATATCAGGAAAGGATGAAAAGGCAGGGTCTCATTTTTCTTGACAAAAAGAAGGCTGACCTAATAGAGGTCTTTAAAATTATAAAAAAATACGGGTTAAATTTGCGGATGATGCCAAATTGGGGGTTATAGCTAATACTGAGGAGGATTGCAACAAATTACAGGAAGACATTAATAAACTTGCAGAATGGTCATCCAATTGGCAAATGAAATCCAACACAGGTAAATGTCAGGTATTACATTTTGGTAGGAAGAATAGTGAGGTCACTCAGTGCTTGTGGGTGCGAGTCGGGCTGGGGTAGAGGAGCAAAGGAATCTCGGAGTACAAATACACAAATCACTAAAAGTAGCGACACAGGTTAACAAGGCCATAACAATCAAACCAAGGACTCGGGTCTATTTCTGGAGGGGTAGAATTGAAAAATAATGAAGTTATGCTAAACTTATATCGAACCTTGGTAAGACCACACTTGGAGCACTGCGTATTATTCTGGTCGCCATATTATAAAAAGAATATAGAGGCACTGGATAGGGTGCAGAAAAGATTTACAAGGATGATACCAGAAATACGAGGGTATACCTATCAGGAAATGATGCACAGCCTGGGTCTCTTTTCTCTTGTAAAAAGAAGGTTGAGGGGTGACCTAATATAGGTCTTTAAAATTATGTAAAACTTTGAGAGAATGGATACAGAGAGAATGTTTCCAAATCTGGGGAAGGGTATAACTAGAGGTCATCAATATAAGATAGTCACCAAGAAATCCAATAGGGAATTCAAAAGAAACTTATTTACCCAGAGAGTGGTGAGATTGTGGAACTCGCTACCACAGGGAGTGGCAGAAGCAAAGAGTATAGATGCATTTAAGGGGAGGCTGGACAGGCATATGAGGGAGAAGGGAATAGAGGGTTACACTGGTAGAGTCAGATGAGGAAAGACGGGAGGAGGCTCGTGTGGAGCATAAACTCCGGCATGTACTTTGAAGTAGCCAAATTACTATTATACCTTAGTTTGTATGTTAGAAGATGTATAATTTAGTTTTAATGTTAGAATATGTATAATGTAGCACCAATGTACAAGGTGGAGATAATGGGTTAATCCCTACCCCGAGTTAAACGATATAGAGGTCTTTATTCCCTTTATCCAGCTAAAGTTTTAAAACATGATTAAGTGACTTCAAGGCTGAGAGATTAGGGAGGAGTTGGTTGGCCAGGCGAGGCAACACATATGCAGATAACGCACCTAAGAACCTAAGAACTGGCTGATAGTAAATCACAACAACAGGGTTCCATTCTTCAAAGTCTAATTAGGATGTGCTTGCTTTGCAGAAGGTAACTCGAGACGAGGCTGAATGCCTGGGCCTCGCACCCTTAACGAAATCTGCTTTCTTAAGAAAACATTCAACAAGCAAAACCACCTGGCTATGGGCAAATGGGTGGTTGTAAAGTAATAAAGATGAGGCCCATAGTCAGGAGGTGACAGGACTAACTGATAACAGAAATGTGGGATTGTGGGCACAAGAAGATCAAATGTCACAGTTTATAATTGCCAGTTAGCTATAACTCTGTATATGCTGATAGGCTTTAGCCCCGCCCCTAGGGAGGGGAGTTTGATTTTTGTATAACTGTGATTGTTGCTAGGGAATCGATGGAGTCGGATCTGAGATGGGTCTCAGAAGGTTCTCCCCATGCCTGTGAATACAGACCGTTTTGAACCATCCTTCACTCGAAGTCTGTCATCTGTACCAAAGCTAAGCATCGACTTTTTATATCACTTAGTCTGCTCTGAGGGGGGAAGAGTTAAGTGTCGACCTGACACAACACCAGATCCACTTTTCAGGATACAACAATTGGTGGAACAAACAGGATCACAGAATCTGACCAGTCCACAGGAACGACGAGCTGAGAAGGGTGAGTATGTTTTAAATTACCACACATAAATTAGAAAGCTCAGAACGTACTGTGAGATCCGGTAAGGCTGTGATTAAAAGAACTAAAGTTGGCAGAGACAGACTCGAGAAAGGGGGTGCGGTCGAGTGTGCCGGGGGTGGTGAATCCTCAGTGTGCCAGGAGGTGGCGAATCCTCAGTGTGCTGGGAGGCGGCAAATCCTCAATGTGCCGGGAGTCGGCGAATCCTCAGTGTGCCGGGAGGTGGTGAATCTTCAGTGTGCCGGGAGGTGGTGAATCATCAATGTGCCGGGAGGCGGTGAATCCTCAGCGCTGTTGAGACAGCAACACCTCTAGGATACAGAGGTAGATAAGCGGGTTAGAAAGACCTATGAGGAAGCCAGGAGGCAGCAAACCAAATCCTCAGAGCTGTTGAGAGAGCAAGGCCTCTAGGATAAAGAGGCAGATATTTGGGCGGGAAAGACCTACGAGTGAGCCAGAAGGTGGCAAAGCCTCTAGAGCAGAGAGGCAGATAAGTGGGCTATAAAGACCTACGAGGAAGCCGGGAGGCGGCAAACCAAATCCTCAGAGCTGTTAAGACAGCAAGGCCTCCTGGGTAAAGAGTTGGTTAAGTGGGCGGTAACTCCTATGAATAGTGGATCGCTGGGCATCACGGGGTGACTAACACGGACAAGGGTGGTTGTCTATCCTAAATGCCTAGCCTGAGCCCGAATTAAGAGGACGTAGTCCCACATGATGGCCAGGACTAAGTAGGTGTAGGGAACGAAACATAAGTGTGTGTGGGTGAATGAGTGATAGGGTACTATAAGAACCATTGAGAAGTATGTCGAAAGCTATATAGAATGCCTAAAAAGGATGCAGAGATAAAGAAGGAAAAATTGTGTGTTAAAGTGTGAAGGTTTTCCTGACTATGAATGTTTAAGAGGTTACAACATTCCTTTGTCTAAAAGTCTGTCCTAAAAGAAAAGGGTGTCTGCTGTGTGTTTTAGCTCCACCCACTTCTCTGTGTAAAAAAAAACATTTAACCCTTTTGTCTTGTCTTGGATTTTGGAAGTTTTAAGAATGTGCGAATAAGATTGTGCCCCCAGAATGAAAAAATACCTACTACAATTTAAGTTAAGCTGGAGTGTAAAAACTGAGAAGAGCCACAAAAGGTTTGTTTAACAAAAGATTAAGTTTCAGTCTAAGATTTAACCTTGGAGTTATGAGGTAAATTAACCTATTAAAACTAGGTTTTCATTGTGGCCACAGTGAATTTCTGGTTGGTGTAAATTGGTGAAGTCCGAGTGACAGGTCCCTCTAAAATATTTAATTAACTACGGTATTGGGAGCCCTACAGAATGTGGGACTAAAGTTAAACCCTAGAAAGGTACAGGTAGGAAAGGACGAAGAAATCTACCTAGGACACCTAATAACACAAGGGAAGAGACAAATGCCCAAAAACAGATGGGAGGGGCATTAGGAATGGCTGCGTGCTTTGATTACTTACAAGCAGCCAGGGATGGCAGCAGGAAGGGACCGCAGCAGAGAGGGGAGGGGGATCCAAGGATGTTTGTTGACGCATTGGTAGGGGGCCGACAGTGCAAAATGTTAATAGACACAGGAGCCACAATCTCATTGACAGACTTAACCTTGCCCCGAACGAAACTTTCAGTTAGTATAGCAGGAATCGGTGGACGAAAAATCAGGGCTTATAAGAGCGAAACAGTCTTACTAGAAATTGGATGTATAATAATGCCTACACAGTTGTGGGTATGCGAGAACACCGAAGGAACAATCCTAGGGATAGATATACTGTGAGAAGTAGGAGCTTTAGTCGACCCTAAAGCGAATGAAGTGTACTGGCCACCAGATTATAAGTCAAACAAACAGGCGGCCCCGGGAAACAAAGTAGAATTAGAGGAGGATGGCAGTACTGTGCTGCAGTTTGTCGACGACTCACTGATAGCTTCCACAAGCACTCAGGGGCATGTTAGAGTCTTGTCTAAAATTCTGAAAGCTCTTCGGGATGCAGGCTTCAAAGTAAACCCCACCAAAGCTCAAGTAGGGAAATCAGAGGTAATCTATCTGGGATACAACATCAGCGTGGGCAAGAGAGCCATGCCAGAGGATCGAAAATGGGCTATAAACGATATGCCCAAACCTGTGAATATAAGGGGAATGCGACAAGTAATGGGACTATTTAATTATAGCAGAAATTTTATTGAAGGATTCTCACAACTAGCTGCACCTCTGTGTGAACTGACCAAAGGGGGAAAAGCTGCAGATGAACCCATTGAATGGACAGAGTTACAGGCAGAACCCTTCACTAAATTAAAACAGGCACTGACTGCTGCACCAGCCTTAGGATTACCCGATATGGGGAGGCCATATCATATCTTCTGCCACAATCACGGGGGACATTACAGTGCAGAGGTAGCACAAAAGCATGGGGATAACATGAGACCTGTAGCCGACTATTCGACACGAAGATCCCCGATAGTAGCCGGTATGCCAAGATGCGTTGCCGCGATTGATTGTGCAGGGTGGGCGGTTAAAGTGAGTGAACCTGTAGTAATGACGGGGGAGATAGTGTTACATACACAACACACCCTAGTGGAATTGTTAAACACCGGACCATTAAAAACCGTCTCAAACGGCCGGGAGGCTGCTTGGGAGGCTGTCCTGTTACCTAAAGACAAGTGCGTACAGAGTTAGAGATATGAGCCAGAACCCCGCAGCTATGATGGGAATGGAGGGAGAGGAACACTGCTGCACCAGTGAAGAAAAATCAGAATATGTAGACAGAATCAGGGAATTGCCTTTGACACAGGCAGACCTAGAGCTATATGTGGACGGGTCCCGTAAATATGTTAACGGAACACCACGGACAGGTTGGGCCGTGGTGACCGGAGATGACACCGTCCAGAGGGAAGGAAGATTGCAAGGGGGTAGTTCAGCACAGGTTGGGCCGTGGTGACCGGAGATGGCACCGCCCAGAGGGAAGGAAGATTACCAGGGGATAGTTCAGCACAGGTTGGGCCGTGGTGACCGGAGATGGCACTGTCCAGAGGGAAGGAAGATTACCAGGGGGTAGTTCAGCACAGGTTGCTGAGCTGACAGCATTGACAGAAGCATTAAAATTGGCAGCAGGGAAACGGGTGAATATCTATACCGATAGTCGCTATGCCTTTGGCATAGTACATGATTATATGGCAGCTTGGAGTAGAAGGGGGTATATTGCCTCAGGTGGCAAACCCACACAGCATGAGGACTTAGTAAAGAAATTGGTAGCTGCCTCAGGGTTACCCACTGAAACAGCTGTAGTGAAGGTAAAAGCCCACCAAAGGGGGAACTCTCCCACAGAAAAGGGAAACCGAGCCGCTGACCTTGCAGCCAGAAAAGTGGTAGAGCAACAGATTGCAGCAGCAAACAAGAGCAACACAGAACCAGAAATACAGATAGACATAGCTGCTATAGCTGCATTACCAGAAGTTATAGATATATCCAAATTACATAAAGAAGTATCCCAGGAGGAGAAACAGCTATAGGAACGAGGGGGAGCAGGAGAAAGAGCGGGGGGAATATGGAGGAAAGAGCAGCAGATATGTGCACCAGGCTGTATACAACAAGAATTAATGAAAATGTACCATGGTAGGCAACACACAGGTATATCCAATATGTTAAACAACCTCCAGCGATGCTGGTGGTGGCCCGGAATGAAACAAGCTGTGGACAGATTCTGCAGACACTGCCCCATATGTGCGCAGTATAACTTAGGGAAACCTGTCAAGGTAAAGTGGGGACATCAGCTGAGACCAAGAGGCCCATGGGAAAAGTTGCAGATAGACTTTACTGGACCTCTACCAAAATCAAAGGGAAGAATGCACTGTTTGGTAATAATAGATCAACTTACTAGATGGGTTGAAGCATTCGCCACTAGAGATTGTATGGCAACGACCGTAGCACGAATAATGGCAGAGGAGGTCGTACCACGATGGGGGGTCCCGCTGCAGATTGATTCAGACCAGGGAACACACTTTACAGGGAAGGTTATAAAGGAAACATGTGGATTGTTAGGTATCAGACAAAGGTTCCACATACCATACCACCCTCAGAGTTCAAGGATGGTGGAAAGAATGAACCGGACTTTGAAATTATCCTTAGCTAAAGCAATAGAAGACACGGGGAAGGGATGGGCAGAGTTACTCCCAAGTATACTGATGAGACTTAGAGCAATTCCGAATAGAACCACGGGGCTGACACCTTTCGAACTAATGACCGGACGAGCAATGACACTGCCGGAAGGAGTCACTACCAGGGGTGAGGATGTAGGTCCCCTAAAGGATAGAATTAGGAGATTTATTAAACAATTGTGTTTGCAATTACACGCTCTCAGACATGAGGCCAAAGACCAAAAGATTATACGGGATCTAGAACAAGATACACGGGACGACCAGAAGGAGGTCGCAGCAATAGGTAGCAAGGTGATGGCAAAAATAATACCAGCCAAACCAGGGCTAGCACCCAGATGGTCAGGGCCTTATGAAGTATTAATGAACAGTGACACATGCGCTTGTATAGATGAGTCCGGAACAGGTAAAAGAAGGTGGAAGCGCTGGACTTAGTTAAAAATATATGACAAAAGCAATGAGTAAGCCAGAGATGGTACGTTTTGAGGAGAGTGAGGAGTATGCTAGCAGGTATAAAGAATGGGAAGGGCACTTTCTACATATATTAATGCTAGGGCTATGCGGGATGTTAATACTATACGTCGTGGTTTGCATCTTTAAGTATATCTGGAAACAGAGCCACAGACCAGGAAACGAGCCAGACGTACATCAGTTTGAACTGATAGAACGGGTAAGAATGGCATAATTCTAATTGGCTGGTGACGACTGGCTCCATTTATTTATCTTTACAGGAACGATAAATGCATAGAAAAATGAAGTAGAGCAGCATTCGCACTCTCATCGGGATTCTATGGCTAAGTATAAGCGTTGGGTCTAGTGGGAGGTGCGAGCAGCTCGGGAGTTTATGGTTAAATATGCGCCCTGAATCTGTGATGGGGCTTCTGATGCTCGTTGGTATCAAACCGACTTCAAACATAATTATCATCCAGAGTGGAATCAAGATGCCCACCAACAATACGCCACCATTAGAATGGGGGGCGGCTTCGGGAGATGGATGCAATATGACTGTGTACTGTGATTATTGTGAATACGAAAGTACAGCTAACGGGACTTTGTTTGTCCGGGTCACGGAGGGCGAAGGGATTAAAATAGAGTGTCTATGTACTAAGGACAATGTTCAAATAACTCAAAAGTTTCAAGTAGGAAAGGGATATTTCGTAGATACAGGATTCGGATTCAATAAAGCAATTGAGATTACACCAAATTACATAGGGCTCCCATATTTGGGACAGAGTTCGAATGCACTAAATTGGCCCAAAGTAGGTAAAAGACAAAGGGGAATGATAGGATGTTATAATGCGGAACGCAAGAACGGATCCAGGCGAGGACAAATATTACAGATGGAAATCAGGGAAAGGACGGAGGGGTTAGGGTTGCAAAGAAAAAGCAACAAGCATAAAAACACCCTCACTCCACTGACTTGCCCACCAATGGAAAAAGGGGCACCCGGGGGTTTAATAACGAGGAAAACACAAGATGAGGTGTACTTTAGTGTAATACATGGAGTTATTAAGGTTGCCATTAATATGAGTACTCTAGAGATGCCCGTGATGTGTAACAATCATACAAAACAAATATGGAACTCCCTGTGGGTAAAACAATTAGAGGGTCCACAGGGAAAATCTCTCTTACAAAGACGTAAGAAACGGGGAGTATCGGAAATGGCCGGAGCAGGGTATGCGGCCGGGTTAGCAACAGTTAATAGCTCGGACATAGAAGGAGTAAACGAAGGAGTAGAGGAACTACAAGCAAAAATTAAAAGGCTACTAAAACAAGCCACTGGAAATAGTCAACAATTGGCACTGGCAGGAAAACAAACAATAATGCAATTGTTGGGGGTGGAAGAGGTAGTCGTCCCCATGCAGAAACAATCAATACAATTATTGATCGACTTGACAATGCTTCTCCCCAAACCCATAAGGAACTAATATGTGCCATGTATGGTTCATGGCTATTGTCAAATGCTCAGCACAATATGAGGCAAATAAATGATGGACAGATCCCTGACTGGATTACTAATGATGATCTGGAACCTTGGATTGACACAAATAAAAGCCTATGTAAGGGGCGTAAAATGCGATAGGTATACCGGGCAGGCAATTGCCTGACCCCATGGACTAAGGTGATTGGCTTTGTACTAGCAATCCCACAACTCCCGGAAGAGGAACAACCCCTATACGACGTGATTAATATAGGAGAAATACAAAGGGAAAGTTGGGTTAAATATCATGATGTCCCTACCAAGGCACTTTGGGAAGGGGATGAAGATAATAAACAGAAGAATGGAACCTTAAGGGGGTGGTAATGGACGGGTGCCACCACAAGGGAAGGACATGGGCATGCACACACCCCCCACATCCGAGTGTGGATTCACAAAAACCACCAATTGCACCCTTGAGGTACACCCAAGGGGGATACACCAGACAAGGGTAGCACCGAGGAACAGCGGGACATTTTGTGTCACCACAACTGAACAGAAATATGAATATCAAGATCTGATTTGTCCCATTCCCCAACCAAACTTTTGTTTTGATCCAAAGATATCGACACAGATAGGACATCAATATATACACCCACCAAGACCACAGGAAACGAAAACATGGTCACTTGATAGCATGGTACTTAATAAAGAGGTTGAAGCTTATGTCATACCAGAGCCCAAGGCAATTCCTAAGTTAGAGGAAGAGGAGGCTTGGAAGAAATTATGGCAGGAAACGAAGGAAATTTTAAAATATTATCATAACATAGAGGAAGACTTAAAGAAACAACAAAAAGACATTGGTACAACATTAGCGGAAACTCCTTGCTACAATAAGATCTGGAATTGGGGGCT
The DNA here is from genome assembly GCF_052327205.1 of Somniosus microcephalus. NCBI lineage: Eukaryota > Metazoa > Chordata > Chondrichthyes > Squaliformes > Somniosidae > Somniosus > Somniosus microcephalus. The sequence continues at coordinate 19,961,763 of NC_140990.1, read as the reverse complement.
AAATGTCGATATACACCCCTGGATCAGGATCATGTCACACATGCTGGTAGTTGTGCAAGGCGCCGTATTAATTATCCTTTTGTTCTTACTTTGTGGATATTGCCAGTGGCAAATGAACCGCAACCTAGCACAGGCCATAACCAAATGAATAACGAAGGGAGAAGAGAAGGAAACACTGTTGCTAACCACCAACAAGCAAGGGGTAGGGCGTGAGGAGAATTATGATGAAGATTGTGTTTAGGATTGTGGAAGTATGAGCACTAGACACCCTGGCTTGGTACCACTAGGGCGACGGTCCTCATAGCAAACAATCTTAAACTGCAGCATATTGGCCGTATTGGGTCAAAATGACCAATGGGTCACCACAAGGACTGAAGTAGCCAAATTACTATTATACCTTAGTTTGTATGTTAGAAGATGTATAATTTAGTTTTAATGTTAGAATATGTATAATGCAGCACCAATGTACAAGGTGGAGATAATGGGTTAATCCCTACCCTGAGTTAAACGATATAGAGGTCTGTATTGCCTTTATCCAGCTAAAGTTTTAAAACATGATTAAGTGACTTCAAGGCTGAGAGATTAAACTGCAGATGGAAGATTAGGGAGGAGTTGGTTGCCCAGGCGAGGCAACACCTATGCAGATAACGCAGCTAAGAACTGGCTGATAGTATATCACAACAACAGGGTTCCATTCTTCAAAGTCTAATTAGGATGTGCTTGCTTTGCAGAAGGTAACTCGAGACGAGGCCGAATGCCTGGGCCTCGCACCCTTAACGAAGTCTGCTATCTTAAGAAAACATTCAACATGCAAAACCACCTGGCTATGGGCAAATGGGTGGTGGTAAAGAAATAAAGATGAGGTCCATAGTCAGGAGGTGAGAGGACTAACCGATAACAGAAATGTGGGATTGTGGGTGCAAGAAGCTGAAATGTCACAGTTTATAATTGCCACTTAGCTATAACTCTGTATATGCTGATAAGCTTTATCTCCGCCCCTAGGGAGGGGAGTTTGATTTTTGTATAACTGTGATTGTTGCTAGGGAATCGGTGGAGTCAGATCTGAGAGGGGTCTCAGAAGGTTCTCCCCATGCCTGTGAATAAAGACCGTTTTGAACCATCCTTCACTCGAAGTCTGTCATCTGTACCAAAGCTAAGCGTCGACTTTGTATATCACTTAGTCCGCTCTGAGGGGGGAAGGGTTAAGTGTCGACCTGACACAACACCAGGTCCACGTTTCAGGATACAACAGACTTGTTGGGCGGAATGGCCTGTTTATTTGCCGTATATCCTATGTAATCCTGTGTAATCCTATGCCGATGATGCCTGTGCCGTACTTTGTTGATGGAACCCAACGCCCGCTCTTTCCCCGCATCCCTGTACCTACCTCTGCATGCAAGATTGATCCACTTATCTCTTCACCATACGATGATGTTGCAATCTCTCTCTGTAGCACAGCATTCCATGCTGTAATAATGATCTGCCGCCAAGACATTTCCCTAGATCAATGGTGTACTATTCAACAGGCAAGATAACGATATTCATATGCAAATCCAGATATTTATATATGCATATTTATATTTATTGTGTCGTACTCTACATGCAATACACAGCCCTGCCGTCACACGTGCTGTTCCTCGCTTACTTCTCTCGGTTCGTTTAATTAGGCATGGACTGCAAATACCTGAGGCTTAAATTGAAACGCAGGGGAGTAACAAGATATTTGTCCTCATGTATGATCAATAAACAAGTGACAGTTCTAGCGCAGCGAGTCAAGAGAGCACTAAATGGGTTTAACTCTACGCCAGTCCGGGAACCACTTTGAAGCGGGGTTAGTGTTGAATTACTGTAGCAAAAAGAGTCACCACGGATACAATGTGCTCCTATGTTCCTAGATACAATGGGCCGAATGGCCGCCGGCTTTGTTTAAAACCGCTACGGATCTCTGGTAATCCTGCGGAGCGGGTACTGCTGGTCCTTGATCAGGTGAAATCGCACAATCATACCAGCACGCCGCAAGGATAACCTTCCTGCTACTTGTCCAGCGAGGACCCCCGTAGACCGGTCGTCCGTTGGCATGTGGAGTAAGATGGGACAAATGCTGGTCTGCCCCGAGAGTTTAAGAGATGCTATGACCTCAGCCTCAATTATTCGCGTGGCAAAGCACTGCATTCAAAAAAAAACCTTTATAGACTTGAAAAAATTACACATTTCGGAGCAATCCGAATGTTTCCCTACGTTACACCAGTGACTACACTTCAAAAGTACTTAATTGGATGTAAAGCGCTTTGGGACGTCCTGAGGTCTTCAAAGACGCTGCATAAAAAACCCGACTTCCTTCCTTTCAATCCAACAGCAGCGTACTCACGTGACCGATAATTGATTTTTGGCTCTAGTTCTAGGTTTGGTGCATTCAATTCCTGTTCGTCTGGTGTTGGTCTGCGCATCTTTGCCTCGTGTATAACTTGATCTATCAGGACCTCCCGTGCCGTACAGATGAAAGTGTTAGCCCTCATTGTGCTTCTGTTCGCATGTAGGTCCCGGAACGGTGGCAAAATAACATGGCGGCTTTTCCAATTCGCGTTGCTCCCGGAGTTTTAAACATCTGGATTTTTTTCACAGGTCGATGTCCCGCCGATCAGGTCCGCCAGTCCCCCGCTTCGAAAGCCGTCTACGCTGGAGATTCGGTGCAGGTGGACTGCAGCTATGACACCTCCAACTTCTATGCCATCCTGTGGTGCCGGCAGAAATACAGCCAGGGACCGGAGAGGATTATAAGAAAAATATCTGATGGCAAAGAGAGCTGAGCCGGCCTTGAATCGGATATATCCATGGCGGACAAACGCGGACAATTTACCATTACCAGCACAGACATTTCGGATACCGCAGTGTATTACTGTGCGATAGAGCCGCACAGTGACAGGAAACCCAGCAGTCACTGTTCAGAAACCTCCCTCCCCTTTATGGTCCTGTACAGTGTGGTGCAGACATTCGCATTCCTTTCAACTGCAGAAAAAATGCTGGCTTCTGTTCCTATGCAAGTAGATACAATGGGCTGAATGGCCGACTTCTGTTCCCAGATGCAATGGGCTGACTGGCCGACTCCTGTTCACAGCTACAATCGGCTGACTGGCCGACCCCTGTCTCCATATACAATGGGCTGACCGGCCTACTCCTGTTCCCAGATTTAATGGGCTGAATGGCCTGTTCTTGTTCCTAGCTACATTGGGCAGAAGGGCCGACTCCTGTGCCTATGTCCCTAGATACAATGGGGTGAATAGCCAAATGCAATTCTAATGCTCCTAGATACAATGTGCTGAATGGCCGACTCCTATTCCCATGTTTCTAGATACAATGGGCTGAATGGCCGGCTCCTACTCCCATGATCCTAGATACATTGAGGGAAAAACCTACATGACCTCGTCCTCACCAATCTACCTGTCACAGATGCATCTGTCCATGACAGGTTTGGTAGCAGTGACCACAGCATAGTCATCATGGAGACGAAGTCACGCCTTCACACCGAGGACACCCTCCAGCATGTTGTGTGGCACTACCAGCGTCCTAAATGGGATAGATTTAGAACAGATCTAGCAGCCCAAAACTGGGCATCCATGAGGCGCTGTGGGCCATCAGCAGCAGCAGAATTGTATTCCATCACAATCTGTAAACTCATGGTCAGGCATATCCCTCACACTACCATTACCATCAAGCCAGGAGACCAACCCTGGGGAAGTTGCAACACAGGACTACATGCACGCTAACCTAGGGAAGCTGCAACACAGGACTACATGCACGCTAACAGCGGAAGCAGCTTGGTATAGACAGAGCTAAGCGATCCACAATCAACGGATCAGATCAAAGCTCTGCAGTCCTGCAACATCCAGTCGTGAATAGTGGTGGACCATTAAACAACTAACGGGAGGGTGAGGCTCCATGAATATCCTCATCCTCAATGAAGGTGGTGCCCAGCATGCGAGTGCAAAACATAAGGCTTAAGCGTTTGCAACCATCATCAGCCAGAAGCGCCGAGTCTATGATCCATCTCGGCCTTCTCCTAAGGTTCCCACCATCACAGAAGCCAGTCTTCAGCCAATTCGATTCACTCCACGTGATATCAAGAAACGGCTGGGCGCATTGGATACAGCAAAGGCTATGGGCCCCGACAACATCCCGTTGGCCTAGCTGAAGACTTGTGCTCCAGAACTAGCCACACCTCGAGCCACTACAGCTACCGCACTGGCATCTGCCGAAAAGTGGAAAATTGCTCAGGTATGTGCTGTCCACAAAAGCAGGACAAATCCAATCCAGCCAATTACCGTTACATCAGTCTACTCTCAATCACCAGCAAAGTGATGGAAGGTGTCACCGACAGTGCTATCAAACGGCATTAAGCACTAATTACCTGTTCACCAGTGCTCAGTTTGGGTTCTGCCACGGCCACATAGCTCATTACAGCCTTCGTATAAAAATGAACAAAAGAGTTGAGTACTAGAGGTGAGGTGAAAGTGATTGTCCTTAAGATCAAGGCAGCATTTGACCGAGGGTGGCATCAAGAAGCCCTGGTAAAACTGAAGCCAATGCGAATCAGGGGGGAATTTCTGCACTGGCTGGATTCATGCCTAGCACAATGAAATATGGTTGTGGTTGTCGGCGGCCAATCATTACAACCCCAAGACATCGATGTAAGAGTCCTTTAGGGCAGTGTCCGAGGCCCAAACATCTTCAGCTGCTTCATCAACGACCTTCCCGCCAACATAAGGCCAGAAGTGCAGATGTTTGCTGATCATTGCTCAGTGTTCAGTTCCATTCTCAACTCCTCCGATAATGAAGCAGTCCATGCCCACATGCAGCAAGACTTGGGCAGCATTCAAGCTTGGGCTGATAAGTTGCAAGTAACATTCACGACACACAAGTGTCAGGTAATGACTATCTCCAACAAGACAAAGGCTAGCCACCTCCCCATGACATTCACCGCCCATCGTCGTATCCCCCAACATCAACATCCTGGGAGTCACCATTGACCAGAAACTTAAAAGAACAAAGCAGTCCGATTGGCACTGCATCCACCACCTTAAACATTCACTCCCTTCACCACCGGCGCACCGTGCCTGCAGTGTGTACCATCTACAAGATGCACTAAGAACATAAGAACATATGAAATAGGAGCAGGAGTAGGCCATTCGGCCCTTTGAGACTGCTCTGCCATTCAATGAGATCATGGCTGATCTTCTGCCTCAATTCCATTCATCGGCCCTATCGCCATATACCTTGATGCCCTTACTAGACAGAAATTTATCGAATTCTGTTTTGATTATACCCAATGACTGAGCCTCCACAGCCATAGAGTCATAGAGTTATACATCAAAGAAAGAGGCCCTTCGGTCCATCATGTCTGCACCGGCCACCAAGTCCTGTCTATTCTAATCCCATTTTCCAGCAATTGGACCGTAGCCTTGTATACTATGGCGTTTCAAGTGCTCATATAAATATTTCTTGAATGTTGTGAGGGTTCCTGCCTCTACCACCCTTTCAGGCAGTGATGTCCAGATTCCAACCACCCTCTGGGTGAAAACGTTTTTCCTCAAATCCCCTCTAAACCTACTGCCCCTGAACTTGAAACTATGCCCCCTGGTTATTGACCCCTCTACTAAGGGGGGGAAAGTTCCTTTCTATCTACCCTATCTATGCCCTTCATAATTTTTTACACCTCAATCAGGTCCCCACTCAGCCTTCTCTGCTCTAATGAAAACAACCCCAGCCTGTCCAGACTCTCTTCATAGCTGAAGCGCTCCAGCTTAGGTAACATCCTGGTGAATCTCCTCTGCACCCTCTCCAACGCAATCACATCCCTTCCATAGTGTGGCGACCAGAACTGCACACAGTATTACAGCTGTAGCCTAACTAGCGTTTTGTACAGCTCCATCATAACCTCCCTGCTCTTATATTCTGTGCCTCGGCTAATGAAGGCAAGTATCCCATATGCCTTTTTTACCACCTTATCTACCTGTCCTGCTGCCTTCAGTGAACTATGTACATGCGCACCAAGGTCCCTCTGATCCTCTGTCCATCCTAGGGTCCTACCATTCATTGTGTATTCCCTTGCATTGTCAGTCCTCCCAAAATGCATCACCTCACATTTTTCAGAGTTAAATTCCATTTGCCACTGTTCTGCGCATCTAACAAACCCATCTATATCGTCCTGTAGCCTGCGGCTTTCCTCCTCGCTATTTACCACTCCACCAATTTTCTTGTCATCTGCGAACTTACTGATCATACCTCCAACATTCATATCTAAATCATTAATGTACACTACAAACAGCAAAGGACCCAGCACCGATTCCTGCAGTACACCACCGGACACAGACTTCCAGTCACAAAAACAACCTTCGACCACCACACTCTGCCTCCTGCCACTTAAGCCAATTTTCGATCCAATGTGCCAAATTGCCCTGGATCACATGGGCTCTTATATTCTTGACCAGTCTCCCATGTGGGACTTTGTCAAAAACCTTACTGAAGTCCATGAATAATACATCAACTCCACTAGCCCTCTGGGGTAGAGAATTCCATAGATTCACCAACCTCTCTGTGAAGAAATTTATAGAGTCATAGTCATAGAGTTATACAGCACAGAAAGAGGCCCTTCGGCCCATCGCGTCTGCGCTGGCCATCAAGCCCTGTCTAATCTAATCCCATTTTCCAGCATTTGGTCCGTAGCCTTGTATGCTATGGCATTTCAAGTGCTCATCCAAAAGCTTCTTGAATGTTGTGAGGGTTCCTGCCTCTACCACCCTTTCAGGCAGTGAGGTCCAGATTCCAACCACCCTCTGGGTGAAAAAGTTTTTCCTCAAATCCCCTCTAAACCTCCTGCCCCTTACCTTGAATCTAAGCCCCCTTGTTATTGATCCCTCTACTAAGGGGAAAAGTTCCATTCTATCTACCCTATCTATGACCCTCATAATTTTGTACTCCTCAATCAGGTCCCCCCTCAGCCTTCTCTGCTCCAAGGAAAAGAACACCAGCCTGTCCAGTCTTTCTTCATAGCTGAAGCGCTCCAGCCCAGGTAACATCCTGGTAAATCTCCTCTGCACCCTCTCCAAAGCAATCACATCCTTCCTATAGTGTGGCGACCAGAACTGCACACAATACTCCAGTTGTGGCCTTACCAGCGTTTTGTACAGCTCCATCATAACCTCCCTGCTCTCATATTCTATGCCTCGGCTAATGAAGGCAATTATCCCATATGCCTTTTTAACCACCTTATCCACCTGTTCTGCTGCCTTCAGGGATCTATGTACATGCACACCAAGGTCCCTCTGATCTTCTGTCTTTCCTAGGGTCTTACCATTCATTGTGTATTCCCTTGCCTTGTTAGTCCGTCCAAAATGCATCACCTCACACTTTTCAGGGTTAAATTCCATTTACCACTGTTCCGCCCATCTGACCAGCCCATCTATATCGTCCTGTAGCCTGAGGCTTCCCGCCTCGCTATTTACCACCCCACTTCTCATCTCAGTCCTGAATGGCCTACCATTTATCCTGAGGCTATGGTCATAGGTTATAGACTCTCCAGCCAAGGGAAACATTCTCCCAGCATCCACCCTATCAAGCCCTGTAATGATTTTGTATGCTTCAATGAGATCCCCTCTCATTCTTCTGAATTCAAGAGAATACATGCTTAGATTACTCAATCTCTTCTCATAAGACAGTCCCGCCATCCCAGGAATCAACCTGGTGAAACTTCGTTGCACTCCCTCTATGGCAAGTATATCCTTATTTAGGTAAGGAGACCAAAATTTTACACAGTACTCCAGGTGTGGTCTCACCAAGGCCCTAAATAATTGGAGTAGGACTTTTTTGCTCCTGCATTTAAATCCTCTTTTAATGAAAGTCAGCATACCATTTAACTTCCCAATGGATTGCTGCACCTGCACATTCACTTTCAGTGACTCATGTACAAGGATACCCAGTTCCCTCTGAGCATCTGCATTGCGCAATCTTTCACCATTTTGGAAATACTCTGCCTTTCTGTTTTTTCTACCAAAGTGGATAACTTCACATTTATCCACATTTTATTCCATCTGCCATGTTCTCGCCCACTCACTAAGTCTGTTGAGATCCCCCTGAAGCCTCTTCACATCCTATTCACAAATGACACTGCCACCTAGCTTTGTATCATCAGCAAATTTGGAAATGTTACATTTAGTCCCCTCATCCAGATCATTGATAGGGATTGTGACTAGCAGGGGCCCAATCACCGATCCTTGCGGTACCCCACTAGTCACAGCCTGCCATCCTGAAAAAGACCCATTTACCCCTACTCATTGTTTTCTGTCTGTTAACCAATTCTCAATCCATGCTAGTATATTACCACCAATTCCATGTGCTCTAATTTTGTTCACCAATCTCTTGTGTGGGACATTATCGAAGGCCTTCTGAAAATCCAAATACACCACATCTACCGGTTCCCCTTTGTCTACTCCGCTAGTTACATCCTCAAAGAACTGCAATAGGTTTGTTAAACAGGACTTCCCTTTCATAAATCCATGTTGACTCTGCCAAATCTTACTATTAGTTTCTAAATGCCCACACTCTGTCCTGACTTGGAAATATATCGCCGTTCCTTCATCGTTGCTGGGTCAAAATCCTGGAACTGCCTCTCTAAAAGCGCTGAGGGGATACCTTCACTACACGGGCTGCAACGTTTCAAATAAGGCGGCTCACCGCCAGCTTCTCAAGGGCAATTAGGTGTGGGAGTAAATGCTGGCACTGCCAGCGACGCCAACATCCCAGGACTGAATATCAAACAAATACAATATCTACAACAGAGAAGGATGTCATTCGGCTCGCCGTGCCTGGGGACTTACAAAGAGATGTCCAATTTCATCCCGCACGCCAGCTGTTTCCCCATAACCCTGCAAATGAGTCCTCTTCAAGTACATGCCCAGTTACCTTTTGACAGTTCCCATAGAATCTGAATTCACTATTTTTTCCAGTAGGGTGTTCCAGATCTTAACAACCTTCTGTATGAAACCAGTTTTCCTCGTTCACCCTCCAGTTACTTGCCAATTATTTTGTATAGATGATGTTTGAGCCAACTTGCCAAGAGGAAACATTTTGTCCCTAGTTGCTCTATCAAAACCCCTCATAGTTTTGAAAATCACTGTTCGGTCTCCCCTTAACTTTCTCTGCTCTAAGAAGAGCAATCGCAGCTTCTCCAATCTTTCAACATAACTGAAATCCCTCATCCCTGGGATCATCCTGCTAAACGTTCACTGTAACGTTCCAAGGCCTTGACACCCTTCCTAAAGTGTGATGCCCAGAATTGTACACAAAACTCCACTTGAGGCCTAACCAGTGATATAGAAAGGTTAAGCGTGACTTCAATGCTTGGCAGAGAATCAAAATAGATCCAATAAAAGTTTGACTATCCGAGAAAACAGAAATCAGTGAGGAAACCCTATCTGGAGAATGTATTATTTAGTTTACGCTTTCTGATATTAAAAGTATAACCAGCTTTGCTGCGCCAGTTGGTTTTCAAAATTCTTTACAGATTGCAACGTATCTTCGACGTACACGTGCATTATTCCGATAATGTATGACCGCTTCTCGTTATTTGCTAACAAGTTATCACAAATAAGCTATGTGTGGTCAGAAAATCACGCTGCCGCGTTGCCAATTGATCCGCCGCACTTTGTCCAGTATGTGGCGCTATCACCATATAAATGCGTGCGGAAAAATAAACACCAGCAAAAATCCAATCACCATATGACCATTTCAATGGGAAAGGTCGGTGTCTCTCTTTGTCACTGTAATCAGTTTCACCATATCTCTTTTGGAGTCTCTCAGTATATCTGTGCTCAGTTTCAACTTTATGTATCTCCCTCTGTTGGTATCTCACTGTATCACTCACTGAATTTAGTCACATCTTCATCTCTCTCCCTCTGTTGGTGTCACTCTGTGTCACTGTGCTCAGTATCACCTTTATCTATCTCCCTCTGTTGCTGTCACTCTGTATCACAGTACTCAGTTTCACGCTTATCTCTCTCCCACTGTTGGTGTCTCTCTCTGTATCACTGTGCTCAGTCACACCTTTACCTCTCCCCCTCTGTTGGTGTCTCTCTGTATCACTGTACTCAGTCGCAACTTTATCTCTCTCCCACTGTTGGTGTCTCTCTCTGTATCACTGTACTCAGTCACACCTTTATCTCGCTCCTTCTGTTGGTGTCTCTCTGTATCACTGTGCTCAGTCACACCTTTATCTCTCTCCCTCTGTTGGTGTCTCTCTGTATCACTGTGCTCAGTCACACCTTTATCTCTCTCCCTCTGTTGGTGTCTCTCTGTATCACTGTGCTAAATCACACCTTTATCTCTCTCACTCTGTTGGTGTCTCTCTGTATCACTGGGCTCAGTCACACCTTTATCTCTCTCACTCTGTTGGTGTCTCTGTATCACTGTGTTCAGTCACACCTTTATCCCTCTCCATCTGTTGGTGTCTCTCTGGATCACTGTGCTGAGTCACGCTCTTATCTCTCTCCCGCTGTTGGTGTCTCACTGTATCACTGTACTCAATCACACCTTTATCGCTCTCTCCCACTGTTGGCGTCTCTCTGTATCACTGTACTCAATCACACATTTATCGCTCTGCCTCTCTTGGTGTCTCTCTCTGTATCACTGAGCTCAGTCACTCCTTTATCTCTCTCCCTCTGTTGTTGTCTCTCTCTGGATCACTGTACTCAGTCACACCTTTATCTCTCTCCCTCTGTTGGTGTCTCTGTATCACTGTGCTCTGTCACACCTTTATCTCTCTCTCTCTGTTCGTGTCTCTCTCTGCATCACTGTACTCGGTCACACCCTTATGTCTCTCACTCTGTTGGTCTCTCTCTGTATCATTGTACTCAGTCACACCTTTATCTCTCTCCCTCTGTTGGTGTCTCTCTGTATCACTGTGCTAAATCACACCTTTATCTCTCTCCCTCTGTTGGTATCTCTCTATAGCACTGTGCTCAGTCACACCTTTATCTCTCTCCTCTGTTGGTGTCTCTCTGTATCACTGTGCTCAGTCACACATTTATCTCTCTCCCTCTGTTGGTGTCTCTCTGTATCACTGTACTCAGTCACACCTTTATCTATCTCCCACTGTTGGTGTCTCCCTCTGTATCACTGTGCTCAGTCACACCTTTATCTCTCTCCCTCTGTTGGAGTCTCTCTGTATCACTGTGCTCAGTCACATCTTTATCTCTCTCCCTCTGTTGTTGTCTCTCTGCATCAGTGTGCTCAGTCACACATTTATCTCTCGCCCTCTGTTGGTGTCTCTCTGTATCACTGTGCTCAGTCACAACTTTATCTCACTCCTACTGTTGGTGTCTCCCACTGTATCACTGTACTCAGTCACACTTTTATCTATCTCCCACTGTTGGTGTCTCCCTCTGTATCACTGTACTCAGTCACACCTTTATCTCTCTCCCTCTGTTGGAGTCTCTCTGTATCACTGTGCTCAGTCACATCTTTATCTCTCTCCCTCTGTTGTTGTCTCTCTGCATCAGTGTGCTCAGCCACACCTTTATCTCTCTCCCTCTGTTGGTGTATCTCTGTATCACTGAGCTCAGTCACTCCTTTATCTCTCTCCCACTTTTGGTGTCTCTCTGTATCACTGTACTCAGTCACACCTTTATCTCTCTCCCACTGTTGGTGTTTCTCTCTGCATCACTCTATTCGTTCACACCTTTATCTCTCTCACTCTGTTGGTGTCTCTCTGTATCACTGTGCTCAGTCACACCTTTATCTCTCTCCCTCTGTTGGTGTCTCTCTCTGCGTCACTGTACTCGGTCACACCTTTATCTCTCTTACTCTGTTGGTGTCTCTCTGTATCACTGTGCTCAGTCACACCTTTATCTCTATTCCACTGTTGGTGTCTCTCTTTAACACTGTGCTCAGTCACACATTTATCTCTCTCCCTCTGTTGGTGTCTCCCTGTATCACTGTGCTCAGTCACACCTTTATCTCTCTCCCTCTGTGGGTGTCTCTCTGTATCACTGTGCTCAGTCACACGTTTATCTCTCTCCCTCTGTTGGTGTCTCTCTGTCTCACTGCTCAGTCACACCTTTATCTCTCTCCCTCTGTTGGTGTCTCTCTGTATCATTGTGCTCAGTCAGACCTTTGTCTCTCTCCCTCTGTGCATGTCTCTCTGTATCACTGTGCTCAGTCACACATTTATCTCCCTCCCTCTTTTGGTGTCTCTGTATCACTTTGCTCAGTCACATCTTCATCTAGCTCCTTCTGTTTTTGTCTCTCTGTATCACTGTACTCAGTCACACCTTTGTCTCTCCGCCTCTGTTGGTGTCTCTCTGTATCACTGTGCTCAGTCACACCTTTATCTAGCTCCCTCTGTTGGTGTCTCTCTGTATCACTGTGCCCAGTCACACCTTTATATATCTCCCTCTGTTGGTGTCTCTCTGTATCACTGTACTCAGTCACACCTTTATCTATCTCTCTCTGTTGGTGTCTTTCTGTATCACTGTACTCAGTCACACCTTTATTTATCTCCATCTGTTGGTGTCTCTCTGCTTTACTCACTTTACTCTGGCATACTGTCACTCTGTCGGTTCCAACAATCCAGGTCACGTCCCTTGTTTTCAGCTGAACTTATCGACCTTTGGGCCATCATGGGGCTCTGCAGCTCCCACAATGCAGCGCAGTAGAGAAAGCCTCTATCTATGAAATGGGCCGCACTGCACTCTAGGAGAGCTGTTGTCAGCTGTGGACTTCTCCAGCTGTTTTAATGAGTACTATGTTGCCCCGGCGCAGCACACTTTCACCCATTGGAAGGGAAGAGAACCTCTCTGCCTGCTGTGACTCCCTCCATAAGCATGTGGAGGGAGTCATGGGAGAGCCTGGGTGCAGCTGTGCATCTCTGTGCCGTGTTTGTCAGTGCAGCACCTCAATGCTGTCGAACACACACAGCGCAACTGCCAATGCCAATTTGCGCATGGTCCCTTTAAGGAAACCGACTGATGAAATGATTAATTAATAATATTTTAGTAAAGGGGCCTTTAGGGAAGAGTGACCATAATATGTTAGAATTTTATTTTGAGTTTGAAATTGATTTATTTAAATCCGAAACTAGGGTCTTAATTCTAAACAAAGCAAGCTATGTAGGTATGAGGGGCGAGTTGGCTAAGGTAGATTGAGAAACTACATAAAAAGGTATGATGGTAGACAAGCAATGGCTAGCATTTAAAAAATTAACACATAATTTACAACAAACATACATTCTTTTAAGGCACATAAACCCCACAGGAAAAGTGGTCCAACCGTGGCTAACAAGAGAAGTTAAATATAGTATTAGATCAAAGGAAGAGTATTATAATAAAGGAAATAGAGGCTTATGCTGACAGATTTAGCTTAAGAAACACAGGAGGAGACTCGACTGGAGCATCAACGTGAGCATGCTCTGGTTTGGTCGAATGGCCTGTTTCTGTACCTTATATCCTATGTATTCCTATGTAAACTGCCACAATGCGCAACATTTAACTGCACACAAACATGGCCGACTATGCGTGACACCCATGGCGAGGCAAATGTGACACAAAAATGGTCGACAGGAGTCACACAAATATGGCCGACTGCGCATCACACAAACATGATGGGCTGCTTTCACCAAAGGTGGCAGACAACACATCAAAAAAACATGGCCGCTGCCGGTTTGCCCTGCAGTGGATGAGGAAAGAATGCTTTTTTCATGTCACAGCTCCGTGATTGGGTTTTACTCCCATTGATTTAGGGTCAGGGGTCACGGAACGTCTCCTGCCCCCTGCTCAACTCTCAACGGCCCCAGTTTGTGCAGCCTGTGCCCCGTGGCCCAGGGCTGTGACGAGGGCATGGGGTCGTCTCGGGACCTCTTAAAGAGGCCCTGCACTGCTCGAGGGTGCCCTTTTACACTTTTGAAGAGTAGCCACTGTTTTATTTTATTCGTTTATGGGATCTGGGCGTCGCTGGCAAGGCCAGCATTTATTGTCCATCCCTAATTGCCCTTGAGAAGGTGATGGTGAGCCAGCTTCTTGAACCGCTGCAGTCCGAGTGGTGATGGTACTCCCACAGTGCTGTTATGGAGGGTGCTCCAGGATTTTTACCCAGCGATGATGAAGGAATTGCGATATACTTCTAAGTCAGGATGGTGTGTGACTTCGAGGGGAACTTGGAGGTGGTGGGGTTCCCATGCATCTGCTGCCCTTGTCCTTCCAGGTGGAAGAGGTCGCGGGTTTGGGAGAAGCTGCCGAAGAAGCCTTGGCAAGTTGCTGCAGTGCATCTTGTAGAGGGTACACACTGCAGCCACGGTACGCCGGTCGTGGAGGGAGGGAATGTTTAACGTGGTGGATGGGGTGCCAATCAAACGGGCTGCTTTGTCCTGGATGGCGTCGAGCTTCTTGAGTGTTGCTGGAGCTGCACTCGTCCAGGCAAGCAGAGAGTATTCTATCATACTCCTGACTTGTGTAACGTGGAAACGCGGAAGCTTTATGAGCACAGGAAGATCCCACAAACAACAATGGTATAATGACCAGCTAATATTTTTTGTGATTTTGATTTGTAAATATTGGCGAGGGCACCTGGAAAACGCCCCTGCTCGACTTGACGATAGTCTGGGTTTCTTCTTGCAAAGTCTGGGGATCTTGATGCAAAGTTTGGGTATCCTATTGCAAAGTCTGGGAATCTTTTTCATAAGTCTTGATATCTTTTTGCAAAGTCTGGGTAACTTGTTCTAAAGTCTGGGTGTCCTGTTGCAAAGTTTGGGTATCATATTGCAAAGTCTGGCGATTTTGCTACAAAGTCAAGGGGCTAGATTTTCAGTTTAGGCAGTTTTGGGGCGCTAGCTTTAGCGCCCGCCCGAAGTTAGCGCCCGCCCCAAAGTAGCGCCCCGTTGCCGGGAATTCAGTGGCTTCGCCCTAAGAGGTTGGTGGAGCGCTAAAAGAGGCGTTCCACTACTCTCTTTAGGCGCTAAGCCGGCGGTCCAGAGGGATAGCGCCCAGGCGGGGCGCAGCACGGGTGCGGTCATTTTTGCACTGACAGCAGACCCCGTGGTGCCGACCAGCTCTTAAAGGGGGAAGGGACGAATTAGTCTGCTGCCACGCCCTGCACACTGCAGCCTTGCAAAGAGGCCTCAACACTACTGCTCAGCCCCAGGGAGTCATGGCAACGCCAGAGAAGGCCCGTCAGCGTGCCCTGCGCTTCTCAGAGGGTGATCTGGACATCATGCTCACAGCTCTGGAGGTGAGGCGCAAGATCTTGTTTCCAGACAGTGGGAGGAATCCAACCCACCACGACTACACCAAAGCCTGGAAGCAGATCGCCCAGAGGGTGACATTCACCGGCGAGGCCCCCAGGACCCACACACAATGCCGTAAGAAGTACAACGATCTGACCAGGATTGTGAGGGTGAGTAGCCTTTCCAGTCTCCTCCTCATTCTTGCATGTACACCTGACATGATGGGCAAAGGGACCTGAAAGTCCTTTTGGCCAGCCCTCAGCCAGCAGCATTGGGACAGTCATGAGCATCAAATGGCCATTCGGCACTCTACACTTTGGCCAAGCTATTCCACCATGGGAGGCAGTGCACACTACATCAGGGCTTCACTCTGTCCAAGCTATTCCACCATGGGAGGCAGTGCACACTACATCAGGGCTTCACTCTGTCCAAGCTATTCCACCATGGGAGGCAGTGCACACTACATCAGGGCTTCACTCTGTCCAAGCTATTCCACCATGGGAGGCAGTGCACACTACATCAGGGCTTCACTCTGTCCAAGCTATTCCACCATGGGAGGCAGTGCACACTACATCAGGGCTTCACTCTGTCCAAGCTATTCCACCATGGGAGGCAGTGCACACTACATCAGGGCTTCACTCTGTCCAAGCTATTCCACCATGGGAGGCAGTGCACACTACATCAGGGCTTCACTCTGTCCAAGCTATTCCACCATGGGAGGCAGTGCACACTACATCAGGGCTTCACTGCGCCCTTACAGCCCGTCCTTTCTCTTGCAGGCTAAAGTAGCGTTTAATCGCCAGGCCCGTGCCAGGGGTGGCCGCGCCAAGCTGCAGGAGCTCACTCGGCTGGAGGAGCGCGTGTGTGTGCTCATGGGAGCACGTGTGATTGTCCCCACAGCGTGCGGTGTATCCGACCCTCCACTGCCCGGCAATGGTAAGGACCTCGCCTTTTGGCCCTCTCGCGTCGCACTGGCCCATCCGAGCTATCTCCTTTGCCACTGTCCCACCAATGCGCTGAATCCCACCAGTCCTAACTCCCTCGCTGACGCCGTCTCCTCACTCTGAAGCTACTCTTGTGCATTCCTGCTTTCAGCTGGTGACGACCAGGACCCTGAGGCTGCCAGTGACAGCACCTCCAACCAGGAGGAGGAGGAGGAGCAAGCCGGACCTTCGGGGGAACAGTCACGTCCCGCAGGAGAGGAGGAAATGCTCGACACCTCCTCACTGGACGAGTGCCTGGAGGAACTGTCGCAGGGCAATGCAGCTTCTGGGACCAGTGGCGTCCAGCCACCCAGCAGCCGTGCGCGTGGCCCGCGGCCTTCCCCCCAAAGGGGGGAAGGATCAGAGGGGAGTGCTGCTGCTCGGCAAACTCGCCGTCACCAACGCGGCAAGGGTCCCCTAGTTCGGCCCCCTCCTCCCCAGCGGGAGAGTCGCGACTCCAGTCCGGACACCTTCACTTCGGAGGAGGTGCGGAAGCTCGATCAGATGGCCGACGACTCGGACCGGCGCCACACGGAGCTCATGAGCGTGGTGGGGCGCATGCCTGAGGCCATCGAGTCGCTGGCGACCAGTGTGCGCGAGTTCGGGGCAGCAACTGCCGCGACTGGCCGCATGCTAACTGATGCCGTCAAGACCCTGGCGGATGTGATGCGCGCGCACACCAGGACCAGAGGGCCACTCACTGCTGCCACACGCGCTGTCTCAGGCAGGCATCGCCAGGGCAGGCGCCGCGCTGGACCATCCCAGCAAGCCGGCCGTCGGCTGATTGCTGCGGATCCTGCAGTGCGGGCCCGGCCGAGTGCCACCGCGCCACAGCACCAGCCAGCGCATCCCAGACGCCAGCTGGCCCACATTGCACCATCCGTCGCCGCCATTCCCCCTCTGGGGCGTCAAGGGCAAGCGGCTGCAGCTGATGGTGGCCAGGCTCAGGCGCGCCACTCAGGAGACGGCCCCTCGAGGCCCAAACGCCGTGTAGGCCGCCCCCCAGTGGCATCTGGCGGAAGGGCATCTGAGCCTCAGGCGCCTTCCCCCAGCCTCGCAGCAGCCACTGGGCAGAGCTTGCGAAGGAGCAGCAGGCAGGGCAGGGGAGGCAAAATGCTGGGCAAGGTCTCGCCCTCGCGGGCCACTCAGTAGAGGGTGTGGCCAGCTTTCCTTTAATATGGCGGTGGCCATCTTTATTTTGCCCATGGTTGTGCTTTTGGAGGGCTTTTTTTTTGCGTTAGGCCGACGTTGAGGCCCGGTTTCAATAAAGGTGGAGTGGCTCCTCCCCAGTTTGTGGGAGTGAGTCGTTTGTTGGGCTTTTTGTGGGGCCCGTTTATTGTTTTTGGGGATTCATGTGGGAAGGGCTTTTCATTTTTGTTTAATAAAAAATTATCTTTATTCATGCAGTCTCCATGGTTGTTCTTCTTAGTGTTTGTTGGCTTCGCCGGCTGAGGGCTTGCGGAGCGGCTGCATTCATCTTCCCTCATGGCCCCTGGCCATTCCCTGACAGGGGGCTTAGAAGTACCGTGTAATAAGGTGGCGTCGTGCGGCCCTTGGCCCTGGTCGCTCCCTCCTGGGAACGTACTCCTGCTCCTCCTCCTCCTCCTCCTCCTCCTCCTCATGCTCCTCCTGCTCCTCCTCCTGAGGTGCTGGTCCAACGTCAGGTGGCAGTGCCTGAGTCCTGCGGATAGCCAGGTTGTGTAGCATGCAGCAAACCACCACAAATTGGGAGACCCGGTCCGGCGAATACTGGAGAGCTCCTCCGGAGCGATCAAGGCAGCGGAACCGCTGCTTGAGGACCCCAATAGTTAGCTCGATGATGTTGCGGGTGGTTTGATGGCTCTCGTTGTAGGCCTCTTCAGCAGCGGTCCTGGGCGCGCGGAGCGGGGTCATGAGCCAGGTGCACAAAGGATAGCCTTTGTCCCCGAGTAGCCATCCTCTTGGGGGAGGCTGTGCCTGGAACATGTCATGCACAGTACTCTGCCGCAGGATAAAGGCATCGTGGCTGCTGCCTGGGAAGCTGGCATTGACTGCCATGATGCGCTGCTTGTGGTCACAGACCAGCTGCACATTCAGAGAATGGTAGCCCTTCCTGTTGCGATACTGCTCGCCATGCTCCAGAGGGGCCCGCAAAGCCACATGCGTACAGTCAATGGCGCCCTGCACCAAGGGGAATTCCCCGAGTCTGGAAAATCCCAATGCGCGCTGATGCTGGCTCTCCAGGGCCATGGGGAAGGAGATGAATTGGCTTCTCCTTCTGAACAGTGCTTCGGTCACCTGGCGGATGCAGCGATGCACGCCGTACTGGGAGATGTTTGCTATGTCCCCAGCAGCGTATTGGAAGGAGCCGGTGGCATAGAAGTTCAATGCCACTGTCACCTTCACTTCCACCGACAGAGACGTCCTGCACCTGAGCTTTGGCCGCAGATCTCGGCGAAGCAGGTGGCAGATCTCTGCAATCACCCCCTTCCGGAATCGGAGCCTTTTAACACATCGCGCGGCACTCATGTTTAGGTAGGAGCGCTGCTGGCGGTATAGCCTGACTGGGTAAGGCCTACGTGGCCGACGCCTGTAGCCCCCTCTGCCTCTAGCCAGGGCTGCCCCTCTCACAATACGTCTGCGAGCCCTACGGACATGGAGCTGCAGCTCCGCGTTGGCACCCCATGCAACCCCCATCAAATCCTGGCAAACACTCTAATTTCCAAATGGCCACTTGCAGCGCTGTTGCCTGAGTCCAAAAATACCTGGCTCTTGCTGCTTGAAACCAGTTAGCTATCCTCCTTGTTGTGTCTCCAGAAATGCGTTGCACAAGACTGTTTTCTGAAATAATGGATGGCCTTTATACTGGAGAGGACGTTCCCTTTAATTAGCGCCCCCCGGGGCCCGCGCTGGTTGTGTTGCGTTCCTTTTTCCAAACGCTCCGGCCGCCCGCCGCACAATGGGGCGGTCCGACTGAAGTTTGCAATCGGGGCGGCCAAAGGGCGTTGCACGAGGATGTGACGTCATTTTCTGCGCGCGCATCCGGGCGGGCGCTAAACTTTGCGCCGGCGCTAACGGGCAACTTAATTTGGGGCGGGGCGCAAACTGCGCTGCGCCCGGGCGCTACACGCATAGCGCCCGGAAATCACTTCTCTTAAGGCGCTAACTGCTGGCGCAAGCAACTGAAAATCTAGCCCCTGGTATCCTGTTGCAGAGATTCGTTCTTTGTTTCAAATACTGGATGGAAACGGGTGGTCCAAACCGGATATATGTGTTAAACAATAGATGTGGACAGTGGTACAGAGCGGGACCTACCTGCACCTTCTCACAGAACATTGGTGTTGTTGGTCCCACACCAGTAGCTTGATAATATTCGCCAAATGTACTTCAAAGTGATTCAGGACGAAACGCTGGCATTAATTTTCTTATCATTTCTCCGTGAGTGGCTATATTTGTTAAAAAATCTGTCCTGCTTCAATATTGCAAATGCGTTTATTTATTTTGTTTTTACAGAGAATTTACAGCTCAAAAACAGGCCATTCGGCCCAAAAGATCTACGCCGGTGTTTATTCCTTTCTCCCTCGTGTACTTGTCTAGCTTCCCTGTAACTGAAGCTTTGTTATTCGCCTCAACAACTCCACGTGGTAGCGAGTTCCATGTAATAACCACTCTCTGAGTAAAAAGGTTTCTCCCGAATCCATTTTGTATTTATGAGCGACTATTTTATATTAATGACCCCCTAGTTTCTGACTCCACGGGCAAGTGGAAACATCTTCTCCCGGTCTATTTGCCCAACCTTTCTTTGTCCTGATTTGCATCCTGCAGATTGCGCCAAATGCCACCTAGTATTGGAGCAAACGCCAGCCGGGGAATTGGTGAGGGAGGGCGGAGGAGCTATCCTGCTCTGCAAGATGCTGGACCAGGATGCGAGGAGGCCGGGTATCTTTCACTGGTACCGGCGGAGTCATCACCAGACACCCGAATGGGTTTACAGCACGGGAGATTACTACGGGGAAGGTTTTCAGAAGAGGTTTAAAGGATTGCTGTACCGCGATAAGAATGTATTGGCTTTGCAGATTGAGAACTCTCTTATCCAGGACAGCGCAGTCTATTACTGTGCTTCGCTTGACACAGCCCTGCACACACTGCCTAAAGCAGCACAGAAACAGGCGATAGGACAGACATGACAGACAAAAGGAGACAGACATGAAAAGGGAGAGAAATAGAGGGCCAAAAACGGGGAGAGGGAGAGAGAGAGATTGAGCGACAAACATGGAGAGAGACAGGGAGACAGAACGAGACCGACGTGGAGAGGGGGAGAGAGAAACGGAGACAGGCACGGAGAAATAGAGAAAGAGACAAACATGAAGAGAAAGAGAAACAGAGGGACAGATATGGAGAGGCAGAGAGATACAGAGACAGACATGAAGAGTGAGAGACAGATGTGGATATGGGGAGAAACAGAGGAACAAACATGGCGAGGGAGAGAGAGTCAGAGTGGCAGACATGGAGAGAGACAGACAGACAGAGAGAAACCGACGTGGAGAGGGAGGGAGAGAAACGGAGACAGACACGGAGAAATAGCGTCAGAGACACACCTGAAGAGAATGAGAGAGAAAAACAGAATGACATATATGGAGAGTCTGAGAGAGACAGAGACAGACAGGGCGAGTGAGGTACAGAGACACATATGGATATGGAGAGAAACAGAGGAACAAACATGGCGAGGGAGAGAGAAACAGAGTGGAAGACATGGAGAGAGAGAGCCAGATAGACAAACATAAAGAGGACGAGAGAGAGAAGGACAGAGACAGACATGGCTAGCGGGAAAGAGAAACATAGAGACAGACTTGGAATAAGAGGCAGAGACAGACTTAGAGAGGGAGAGAGAGACAGTGAGAAATGGAAGGACAGAAAGAAACGGAACAACAGACATGGAAAGGGAAAGAAACTGAGGGACTGACATGGGGAGGGACACAGAGACATACTTAGAGAGCGAGAGAGAGACATGAAGAGGCAGAGAGAGGCAGAGACAGGCTTGCAGATCATAGAATAGAATCATAGAAATTTACGGCACAGAAGAGGCCATTCGGCCCATCGTGTCTGTGCCGGACGAAAAATAGCTATCCAACCGAATCCCACGTTCCAGCTCTTGGTCCGTAGCCTTGTAGGTTACAGCACTTCAAGTGATTATCCAAGCACTTTTTAAATGTAATGAAGGTTTCTGACTCTACCACCCTTTCAGGCAGTGAGTGCCAGACCCCCACCACCCTCTGGGTGGAAAACGTTTTCCTCAACTCCCCTCTAATGTTTCTAGCAATTACTTAATTCTATGGCCTCTCGTTATTGACCCCTCTGCAAGGGGAAATAGGTCCTTCCTATCCACTCTATCTAGGCCCCATATAATTGTATACACTTTAATCAAATCTTCCCACTGCCTCCTCTGTTCTAAAGAAAACAACCCCAGCCTATACATTCTTTCCTCATAGCAAACATTCCCCAACCCAGGCAACATCCTCGTAAATCTCCTCTGTACCCTCTCTAGTGCAATCACATCTTTCCATAATGTTGTGCCCAGAAATGTACACTGTATTCTAGCTGTGGCCTAACTAGTGTTTTATACAGTTCAAGCATAACCTACCTGCTCTTATATTCTATGCCTCGGCTAATAAAGAAAAGTATCCGGTATGCTTTCTTAACCACCTTATCCAACTGTCCTGCTATCTTCAGGGCTCTGTGGATATGCACTCCAAGGTCCCTCTGTTCCTCTCTACTTCTCAATATCCCACCATTTATTGTGTATTCCTTCCCTTGTTAGCCCTCCCCAAATGCATCACCTCACACTTCTCCGGATTGAATATAATTTACCACCTTTCTGACCACCTGGCAGTCCATTGATAGCTTCGTGCAGTCTACAGCTTTTTTCCTCACTATCAACCACACGGCCAATTTTTGTATCATCTGCAAACTTCTTAATCATGCTCCCTACATTTAAGTCTATAGCCTTGATATGTACCACGAAAAACAAGGGACCTCGTACTGAGCCCTGCGGAACCGCACTGGAAGCAGCATTCCAGTCACAAAAACACCCATCGACCTTTACCCTTTTGCTTCCTGCCACTGAGCCAATATGATCCAAATTGCCACTTTCCCTTGGGTCCCATGGGCTTTAACTTTTCTAACCAGTCTGCCATGAGGGACATAGTCAAAAGCCTTGCAAAAATCCATGTAGACCACATCAAACCCGCTACCCACATCAAACCTCCTTGTTACCTCAAGATGGCGACCGAGGCAGTCCGGAGCAATGCGCCCTCCTGCTTCGGATGGCCCGCACCCCCCGCCACCCGCTCCCGATGCCGGAGTGATGTGTTCGGCAAGTCGGGCGGAGGCAGCGCAGCAGCGGGAAGCGGCAGCAGCAGCCACGAAGACCCGCTTCGGCACGTCGCCCGGCAGCTCCTCGTCGTGAATTTCGGTTTCGGACTGGGAGGAGGGGAGTCGGGCATGGCGGTTGGAGGCCGGACGTGAGCGTGAGAGGCAGGCCCCGGGCCGTTGCAAATTTGAACCGGCGACAGTGCGGGAAGCTCGCAGTTCGTGGGGAAGGAGGGAGAGCCGGGCATGGAGACCTGAGGCCAGACGGTGAGCGTGAGAAGAAGGACACCATATTGTGGAGCCGGCAACAGGGAGAAGGAGTCCGCGGAGACAGAGCGGCTGATGGGCATCGCATTCCCACTGCCATTGGATGCAATTGAATTGAGTTTTACTGAACATGGCTCTGTAGAATAGCGACGTGTCTCTGTGAGCTCCCACAGCCTATTGTGGAAGTGATCGGGGAGTAAAAACATTCCATTGTAGTAATACATATGGCAAATAAAATTGATTTGATTTGATTTGAAATATTTCAGTCAGACACGGCCTCCCGTTAACAAATCCATGCTGACTGTCCTTGATTAATCCGTGCCTTTCTAAATGACAATTAACATTGTCCCTCAGATTATTTGCCAATAATTTGCCAACCACCGAGGTTAGGCTGACTGGCCTGAAATTACTCAGTCTATCCCTTTCTCCCTTTTTAAAGAATGGTAAACATTAGCAGTTCTCCAGACCTCTGGCACTACACCTGTAGCCAGAGAGGATTGGAAAATGATTGTCAGAGGCTTGCTTCTCTTCATCCGGGTCTGGCGATTTATCTACTTCCAAAGATGCTAAGAGCCTTACTACTTCCTCTCTCACTATGCTTGTCTCATCTGCTATTTCGCACTCCTCCTCCTTAACTACAATGTCTGCTTTGTCTCTCTCTTTTCTGAAGACAGACACAAAGTATTCATTAAGAACCATACCCAGGTCTTCCGCCTCCACACTCACGTCATCTTTTTGCTCTCTAATAGGCTCTACTAGACCAAACCCTCTCTTTAGTTATCCTCTTGCTCTTTATGTATTTATAAAGAACCTTTGGGTTTTCCTTGATTTTACTTGCCAATATTTTTTCATGTCCTCTCTTTGAGTTCCTAATTTCCTTTTTAATATACTCCTCAAGCCTTTCTGCGGTATTTAGCTCTTGGTATCTGATATAAGCTTTCCTTTATTGCCTTATCGTATCCTGTATGCCCCTTGACATCCAAGGTGATCTAGGTTTGGGAGTCCCATCCTTTTTCTTTGTGGGAACATATTTGCTCTGAACACTCACAATCTCATCCTTGAATGCCTCCCACTGATTTACCTTCAAGTAGCTGTTTCCAGTTCACTTTTGCTAAATCACATCTCAGCTGAGTAAATTGGCATTTCCCCAATCGAGAACTTTTATTGCTGGCTGATCTTTGTCCTTTTCCATGACCACGCTAAATCTACCTGAATTATGATCACTGCCCCACCAATATGCTCTCCCACTGATATCCCTTTGAACTGCCCAGCTTCATCCCCTAAAACTAAGTGCACAGCCACCCCTCTCTTTTTGGGATTGCTACGAAAAAAAGCTCTGCTAAATGCATTTTAAGATTTCTGCACTCTCTATACATTTTTCAATTATTCTATCCCCGTTACTGGGATAGTTGAAATCCGCTACTATTACAGCGCTGTTGTTTTTACACTTCTCTACAATTTACCAACATATTTACTGTTCTATCTCCATCTGACTTTTTATGGGTTTATGGTACACTTGCAGCAGTGTGATTGCCCCTTTTGTTTTCTTCAGTTCAACCCATATGGCCTCATTTGATGATTCTTCTAACATATTATCCCTCCTCACAGGTGTAATTGTTTCTCTAACCAATATTGCGATACCCCCTCCTTATTATCCCTGCTCTCTCTCGTCTGAAAACCCTCTAGCCAGGAATGTTGAGCAGCCATTCCTACCCTTCTTTCAGCCATGTTTCAGTAATAGCTCTGATATCGAACTTCCACGTGCCTATCTGTGCCCTCAGCTCATCTGCTTATTCACTAGACGCCTTGCATTGAGGTATATATCATCAAACACTGCCAAACGTCTTTGTTGTCTATTTTATAGCCTTTGGTTCCCCTGCCTTCCAATCTCACTTTCTAATTTTCTGCCTTCCATTTACAGTTTTGCTTCTCTCCCTTCTGAGCCAACCTCACGTTCCCATCCCACTGCCAAGCGTGTTTAAACCCTCCCCAACAGCACTAGCAAACCTCCCCGGGAGGATATTGGTTACGGCCCTGTTGAGATTTAACCCATCCAGCTTGTATAGGTCCCCAGAACTGGTCTGAATGCCTCAGGAATGTAAAGCCCTCCCTCCTGCACCATCTCTCCAGCCACACATTAATCTGCTCTATTCTCTTTTTTCTTTACTCAGTAGCGCATTGGCACCAGGAGTAATCTGGAGACTACTACTGTAGTGTATGTGCCTTTAAGTCAGAACTACTTTTTACAGCTCCTGTATACTGTAGTACCGGCAGTGACCACACCGGTACTTTAGGTGTGCGCATGCCTCTGTACCCCAGTCTAGAGATTACCCTCCTCCAGTAAAGACCTGTTATTTGTTAATGTACAGCATCCGTGTGATTATTTATCCACTGAACCACGGATCTAACAGTGGCGATGAGGATGGGATTCGAATCTACCTGCAACATTAAAAAAAACAGTCGAGTCCAGGAACACGGGCGTCGACCGCGAGCAACCGCCCAGCAGTCAGGCAGAGGTCCAACTTCGCTGGGGAGGCTGTGGAGAGCCGGGCATGGTTCCCCAGCCACAACGAGCAGGTCCAGACCGACGACAGGTCCAGAGCAGACCCTTCCCGAGCAGCGGCGGCTGGAGCTGACCAACGGCAGAGAGAGAGAGCTGAGCAGCGTCAATGGGGTAAGAAAGAGGGTGAAGAGAGCAGGGCGCAGCCGGGGGTTGATCACCGAGTGGTGTCGAGGGAAAATACTGCAAACTGGAGAGAGAGGGGGTAAGAAACAGCCGGGTTCTAGACTGAGCGGCGTCGACAAATATCAAGAGAAGAATGCGCAGAGCACAGCCAGGGATCACGGGCTGATCAGGGTCCACGGGGCAAAGCAAGGGGAGACGCCATTGAGCTGCAGAGAAGCAGGGAGAGCGCGAGAGACGCCATTGAGCTGCAGAGAAGCAGGGAGAGCGCGGGAGGTGCCATTGAGCCACGGAGAAGAAGGAAGAGCGCGGGAGATGCCATTTTGCGAAGCTGCAGCGGAGAAGACGGGCGAGCGCGGGAAGGAAGGAAAGCGCGGGAGATGCCATTTTGTGCCAGCGGAGAAGAAGGGGAAGTACGGGAGGCGCCATTAGTGATAGTTAACGCACAACCAAGGATGCTGAAGAGTGGCAGTATCTCTACGTTTGAGAATGAAGTCGAAGATTGGGCGACATGTGTGGAACATATTGAGGTGTACTGCAGGGCGAATGAAGTGCCAGATGCTAATAAAGCACTGGTTCTGTTAAATTCCATGGGTGCAAAAACTTATGGGTTACTGCAAAATTTAATAACCCCAGAGAAGCCGGTAAACAAGAATTTTGAAAGGATAGTAGAAATCCTACAGGACCACTTAAACCCCACACCGCTGCTGATAGCAGAACAATTTAAGTTCCATAAAAGGAACCAACACAAAGACGACAGCAATGCTGAGTACCTAACGGAACTGCGCAAGCTATCGAAATACTGCCAGTTTGGAGCGGGACTAGCAGACACGTTAAGGGACAAGTTTGTGTGTGGGCTACAAAGTGAAGGAACCCAGAAACGGCTTCTATCAGAAAAGGACCTTACGCTGGACAAAGCTTTCAGTATGGCAGTATCACATGAAGCAGCCACAAGGGGCGCTGCAGTGATACAATGGAGACCGCAAGAATATGGCACCAACGAAATGACCTATGGAACAGGGAAGTGCTATCGCTGCGGCAGAACAACACATGACCAGAAAGATTGTTGGTTCAAGGATAAAGTGTGCACACAGTGTGGGAAAGCAAGACACATAGCAAGAGTCTGCAGGTCTGGGAAGAAAACCAACAGGAAGAAATCTCCACAGGAGAAGTACAAAAAGGTACATCAGGTGATGGACAGTGGTTCAGACGAACAAAAAAGTGACACAGACTCCGGAAGCAAGGAGTTGGGTTGCCTGAAATTACATAATGTAACCGAAATGGAGGATCACCAGACTATCTGGGTTACACTCAAGATAGACGGAGTCCAAGTGGAAATGGAATTGGACACAGGGTCAGCTCTAACAGTCATAAATCAAAGAGACTACAAGCGGCTATTTTCACACATACCCTTGAAAGCTACAGAGATTGTCTTGAAGACGTATACGGGGCAAAAAGTCTACCCCAAAGGGAAAATAAGGGTGAAAGTGACATATAAAGGTCAGGAAATACCTAAAATAGATATATATGTATTGCCAAATGGAGGACCACCACTGCTAGGACGTGAATGGATCCGAAAGATACAATTAGATTGGCATTCCATACAGGCACTGAAGGTTGAGTCAAAAAGGATGACGACGTCACACCTGGACGACTGTCAAAAATGCTAACTGATGCAAAAGAAGTGTTCCAGGAGGGACTAGGAACACCAAAAGGAATAACAGCAACAATTAAAATAGAGGAAAATGCAAGCCCAAAGTTTCTGAAGGCCAAACCAGTGCCTTATGCGATCAGACCAGCGGTTGAAGCAGAGCTGGAAGGGTTGGAACGTTCAGGAGTACTGTCCAAAGTGGACTGGAGCGAGTGGGCTACACCCATCGTTCCTGTAATGAAGAGGTCGTTGAGTAATACGCCTGGGGAACCAAAGAAGGTCCGCATCTGTGGGGATTTTAAGGTGACAGTGAACCCAGTCGTTCACACGGTGCAATATCCACTTCCACGAATTGAGGATATTTTCGCCTCGCTATCTGGTGGTAAACGCTTCACCAAAATTGATCTAGCCCAGGCATACTTGCAAATGGAGGTAGAAGAAGCTGCGAAACATAAAGGTCTCTATCAATACAACTGGCTGGTGTTTGGAGTAGCCTCGGCTCTGGCTATCTGGCAAAGGGTGATGGATCAGGTCCTGCAAAGGATTCCAGGGATTCCAGGGACCCAGTGTTATTTGGACGACATCTTGGGCACGGGCGAAAATGACGGTGATCACCTTGCTTACTTGGAGAAGGTGCTCGCCAGATTAAAGGAATATGGGCTACGAGCTAATCGCCACAAGTGCGAGTTTTTCCAGAAACAGATCTCGTATTGCGGCCACGTCATCGATGAAGAGGGGTTACATAAGTCCCCTGACAAGGTTGAGGCAGTAGTTAAGGCTCCAGCACCGGAGAATGTGTCACAACTGAGGTCGTTCCTCGGGCTGGTAAACTATTACCACAAGTTCTTACCAAATTTGTCTACGGTATTACACCCGCTGAACACCCTACTGCAAACAGGGGTACCATGGAAGTGGGATGACGAACGTAGACGAGCTTTCCAGAAGTGTAAAGAATTGATCACATCAAAAGAGGTGTTGGCCCATTTCAACCCAGCACTACCAATTCGTTTGGCATGTGATGCATCACCCTACGGCATTGGAGCGGTGCTGTCGCACAAGTTCCCAGATGGGTTGGAGAGGCCAGTAGCCTTTGCGTCTCAGTCACCAACCTCAGCCAAGCGCAACTACGCCCAGATTGACAGGGAGGCCCTCAGCCTAGTATGGGGAGTAAAAAAATTCAACCACTATCTGCATGGGCAGAAGTTCACCTTGCTGACTGACCACCAACCACTTGTCTCCTTCTTTAATCCTAAGAAGGGCGTGCCAGTAATGACAGCACAGCGGTTACAAAGATGGTCCCTGTTTCTAGGGGCGAATCAATATGAAACAGAATATAAAGGCACAAGACATCATGGGAACGCTGATGGGCTATCACACCTGCCACTGCCTACGGTGGAGGAAGGACCAGTCGTGGAACCTATCGAGATATTTTATTCGTCGATAATTGAACGATTGCCAGTAACAAACACGGATATAGAGAAGGAGACCCGCAATGATCCGATGCTGTCACGGGTATATGAATTGACGGTGAGGGGATGGCCAACACATGGCGACTCACTGTTGCCAGCATTCTCATCCAGAAGAGAACAGCTGTCAGTATGCCAGGGGACAGTGATGTTTGGATCCAGAGTGGTCATTCCACCCAAGTTAAGGGAGAGAGTGCTAAATGAGCTACATGAAGGTCATCTGGGGGGAGTGAAAATGAAAAGCCTTGCTAGGGCTTATGTGTGGTGGCCGGGAATCGATCAACAAATCGAAGACCTAACGAAGAGCTGCTTAGGATGCCAGAAGGTCCAAAATGCACCACCACATGCCCCTCTACACCCATGGGAGTGGTCCTCCTCTCTATGGTAACGGGTGCACATTGATTTCGCTGGTCCATTCATGGACTCAATGTTCTTAATAGCAGTGGATGCTCATGCAAAGTGGCCTGAGGTGATAAAGATGTCTTCAACCACTACAGAGAAAACGATTGCTATCCTACAGAACATATTTGCCAGAAACGGGTTGCCAGAGCAGATCTGCTCTGATAATGGACCACAGTTTGTGTCCAATGAGTTCCAAAAATTCATGAAAAGGAATGTGGTAAAGCATTACACATCCGCCCCGTATCATCCAGTCACCAATGGATTGGCTGAGAGGTTCATACAAACCTTTAAGAAGGCGATAAAGGCCATGTGCGACGAGGAAATTCCACTGCAGCATAAGCTGGACAATTTCTTATTAGCCCACCGAAACGCAACACATGCAGTTACCAACCAGACCCCAGCCATGATGTTCTTTAACCGAAGGTTGAGATCTCATCTGGACTTGCTCAGACCAAATGTGCGAAGAAATGTTGAGGACAAACAATTCCAGCACATCAACGAGAAGCCGACAAGGAGCTTCAATATAGGGCAACCAGTCTTGGCCCGGGACTATCGAACAGAGAAGTGGCAACCCAGAACGATATGTACAAGGCAGGGGCAATTAATGTACGCAGTGGATGTCGGGGAGAACATTGTGAGACGCCACGTCGATCAGATCTTAGCATCACAGGAATGCATCAACCCCATGTCTCGAGTACCGCGGGATGAACCCGACATACCGGTAGCATCTACTTCAGGCCCAGTAGCAGTGGAACCTGATGAACTACCCAATGAAAAGGGGTCAGAACCGCCTCTGCACCAAGAACAAGAACCTCTGGAAAGGCGCTATCCGAAAAGTGTCAGGAAGCCGCCCCAAAGACTGAATCTATAAATGGACTTTTGTTATTGAATGTACATGTAAAAATGTAATTGTTATTTGAATATTAAGGGGGTATTATTAATCTAAAAAGGGAGGAATTGTAGTGTATGTGCCTTTAATTCAGAGCTACTTTTTACAGCTCCTGTATACTGTAGTACCGGCAGTGACCACACCGGTATATAAGCTGTGCGCATGCCTCTGTACCCCAGTCTAAAGATTACCCTCCTCCAGTAAAGACCTGTTATTTGTTAATGTACAGCATCCATGTGATTATTTATCCACTGAACCACGGATCTAACAACTACCTTTGAGTTCCTGCTCATAAATCACTTTCCTAGTTCCCTAAAGTCCGCCTGCTGGACCTCTTTCCTTTTTTTCTACCTATGATATGGACCACGACGTCTAGCAGTTCACCCTCCCCCTTCAGAGTGCCCTGCAGGCACTCAGTTACATCCTGGACCCTGGCACCAGGGAAGCAACATAACATCCTGGTCCAATAAGGAGTTTAGAAGAGCATGCTAGGACCAGCATCAGGTGGACCTGAAAATGAGGTGCCAACCTCGGGAAGCTGCAACACAGGACTACATGCATGCTAAAAAGCGGAAGCAGCATGCTATAGACAGGGCTAAGCGATCCCACAATCAACGGATCAGATCAAAGCTCTGCAGTCCTGCCACATTCAGTCGTGAATGGTGGTGGGCCATTAAACAACTAACAGAAGGAGGAGGTTCCATGAATATACCCATCCTCAATGATGGTGAAGCCCAGCACGTGAGTGCAAAATAGAAAGCTGAAGCGTTTGCAACCATCTTCAGCCAGAAGTGTCGAGTGGATGATACATATCGGACGCCTGCTGAGGTCCCCGCCAGTCTTCAGCCAATTTGATTCACACCACGTGATATCAAGCAACGGCTGAGCGCACTAGATACAGCAACAGCTATGGGCCCCACAACATCCCGGCTGTCATGATGAAGACTTGTGCTCCAAAACTAGCTGCGCCTCTAGCCAAGCTGCTCCAGTACAGCTACAACATTGGCATCTATCCAGCAATGCGGAACACTGCCCAGTTATGTCCTGTCCACAAAAAGCAAGACAAATCCAATCCCGCCAATTAGCGCCCCATAAATCTATGTTGAATCATCAACAAAGTGACGGAAGGTGTCGTTGACAGTGCGTTCAAGCGGCACTTACTCAACAATAACCTGTTGTTCACCAACGCTCAGTTTGGGTTCTGCCAGGACCACTCAGCTTCCGGCCTCATTACAGCCTTGGTACAAAAGTGGACAAATGAGCTGAATTCAAGAGGTGAGGTGAGAGTGACTGCCATTGAAATTAAGGCAGCATTTGACTGAGTGTGCCATCAAGGAGCCCGAGTAAAACTCAAGTCAATGGAAATCGGGGGAAAAGCTCTCCAGTGGCAAGACATCGCTGCAGCAGTTCCGCAGGGCAGTGTCCTAGGCCGAACCGTCTTCAGTTGCTTCATCAATGATTATCCCTCCATCATAAAGTCAGAAGTGGGGATGTTCGCTAATGACTGCACAGTGTTCAGTGCCATGCAGCAGCGGCAGCGGCGGGAATCTCGGTGGCGGCAGCGAGGTATACAAGGTGAGCCCGAGGCATGGGTAGGCCTCAGAGTGGCAGTGGCGGGAATCTCAGCGGCGGCGGTGAGGTATTAAAGGTTAGCCCGAGGTGCGGGTAGGTCTCAGAGCGGCATCGGCGGGAATCTCAGCAGTGGTGGCGAGGTATAAAAGGTGAGCCTGAGGCGTGGGTAGGCCTCAGAGCGGCAGTGGCGGGAATCTTGGTGGAGGTGGCGAGGTATAAAAGGTGAGCCCAGGGTGCGGGTAGGCCTCAGAGCGGCAGCGACGGAAATCTCAGCGGCGGCGGAGAGGTATATAAGGTGAATCCGAGGCACGGGTAGGCCTCAGAGCAGCAGCGGTGGGAATCGCGCCGGTGGCAGCGAGGCATTAAAGGTGAGCCTGAGGCATTGGTAGGCCTCAGAGTGGCAGCGGCAGGAAACTTGGCGGCGGCGGCAATGTATAAAAGGTGAGCCCGAGGCACGGGTAGGCCTCAGAGTGGCAGCGGCGGGAATCTCGGTGGCGGCGGCGAGGTATAAAAGGTGAGCCCAAGGCTTACCAATCTCAGAGGGAGAAAAGTAAAAAGTAATCGAAGTGTGACGTCACCAGAAAGCAGGTAAGTGATAGGTTGGAGAGTATTTCTCTCTTTTTTAAACTTTAACTCTGTGATTTATACTTGCTAAGCTCTCTGTGGTGTAGCGGGGACTGTTTGTAAACCAGGGCCCTTAAATATATCACTTAACTGTAGTGAAATTGGTGGGATTGATTTGTTTAATTTAATTTGAATTAAATAAAGGGTAAGTCATGGCAGGACAGCCCGGTGCCGTGGTATGCTCCTCCTGCGCTATGTGGGAACTCAGCGACATGTCCTCTGTCCCTGATAACCATGTGTGCAGGAAGTGTGTCCAGCTGCAGCTACTGACAGACCGCATTGCAGCGCTGGAGCTGCTATTGGATGCATACTGGACCATTCCCGATCCTGAGGACATCGCGCATAGCACGTTTAATCAGTTGGTCACACCGCAGGTAAAGGTGGCACAGGCAGAAAGGGAACAGGTGACCAACAGGCAGAGTAGTAGGTGCAGGCAGGTAGTGCAGGGGTCCCCTGTGGCCATCCCCCTCTCAAACAGATATAGCGCTTTGGATACTGATGGGGGGGATGGCTTACCAGGGTAAGGCAGCAGCAGCCAACTTCCTGGCAGCAGGGGTGGTTCTGCTGCATAGGACGTGAGGCAAATGAGGGGGAGAGCTATAGTAATAGGGGATTCTATTGTAAGGGGAATCGATAGGTGCTTCTGCGGCCGCAAATGAGACTCCAGGATGGTGTGTTGCCTCCCTGGTGCAAGGGTCAAGGATGTCTCAGAGCAGCTGCAGAACATTTTGGAGGGGGAGGGTGAACAGCCAGTTGTCGTGGTGCATATAGGTACCAACGATATAGGTAAAAACCGGGCTGAGGTCCTAAAACCTGAATATAGGGAGTTAGGAAGTAAATTTAAAAATGGGACCTCAAAGGTAGAAATCTCAGGATGGCTACCAGTGCCACGTGCTAGTCAGAGTAGAAATAGAAAGATATTTCAGCTGAATACGTGGCTAGAGGAATGGTGCAAGGGGGAGGGATTCAAATTCCTGGGACATTGGAACCGGTTCTGGGGGAGGTGGAACCAGTACAAAATGGACGGTTTGCAGCTGGGCAGGGCCGGGACCAATGTCCTAGGGGGTGTGTTTGCTAATGCTCTGGGGGAGGGTTTAAACTAAAATGGCAGGGTATTGGAAACCTGAGCGGGGAGACAGAGGAAAGGGAAACAAGGATAAAAGCAAAAGACAGGAAGAAAAAGAAAAGTGGCAGGCAGAGAAATCAAGGGTTTAAATCAAACATGGCCACAGTAAATAATAATTCTAAAAGATCTAAGAGCGTTAAATGGCAAAGCCTGAAGGCTTTGTGTCTTAATGCGAGGAGCATTTGTAAATAGGTGGATGAATTAGCAGCGCAAATAGAGGTAAACGAATATGATAAGATTGGAATTACGGAAACATGGCTCTAGGGTGGCCAAGGCTGGGAACTCAACATCCAGGGGTATTCAATATTCAGGAACGATAGGCAAAAAAGAAAAGGAGGTGGGGTAGCATTGCTGGTTAAAGAGGGGATTAACAGAATTGAAAGGAAGGATATTAGCTCTGATGATGTGGAATCTGTATGGGTAGAACTGAGAAATACCAAGGGGCAGAAAACGTTCGTGGGATTGGTATGTAGACCCCCAACCAGTAATGCAGAGGTCGGGGATGTTATTAATTGGGAAATTAGAGAAGCGTGCAATAAGGGCACAGCAGTTATCATGTTGACTTTAATCTACATAGAGATTGGGCTAGCCAAATTAGTAACAATACTGTGGAGGAGGAATTCCTGGAGTGTATACGGGATGGTTTCCAGGACCAATATGTCGAGGAACCAACTAGAGTTCAGGCCACCTTAGACTGGGTATTATGTAATGAGAAAGGATTAATTAGCAATCTTGTTTTGCGAGGTCAGAGCGATCATAATATGATAGAATTCTTCATTAAGATGAAGAGTGAAATAGTTGACTCAGAGACTAGGGCCCTGAATTTAATTAAAGGAGACTACGATGGTATGAGGTGCGAGTTGGGTAGGATTGATTGGGGAATGTCACTCAAAGGGTTGACGGTGGATGGGCAATGGCAAACATTCAAAGATCGCATGGATGAACTACAGAATTTGTTTTTCCCAGTTTGGCATAAAAATAAAACAAAAAAGGTGACTCTACCGTGGCTAACAAGGGAAATTAGGGATAGCATAAGATCCACGGAGAGGACATATAAATTGGATAGAAAATGCAGTAAACCTGAGGAT
The DNA here is from genome assembly GCF_052327205.1 of Somniosus microcephalus. NCBI lineage: Eukaryota > Metazoa > Chordata > Chondrichthyes > Squaliformes > Somniosidae > Somniosus > Somniosus microcephalus. The sequence goes on along the minus strand of NC_140990.1, from coordinate 19,927,399 downwards.
TGGGAGCAGATTAGAATTCAGCAAAGGAGGACAAAGGGATTAATTAAGAGGGGAAAATAGAGTATGAGAGTAAGCTTTCAGGGAACATAAAAACAGACTGTAAATCTTTTATAGATATTGTGAAGAGAGAAAGATTGGTGAAGTCAAGCGTAGGTCCCTTGCAGTCAGAATCAGGGGAATTTATAATGGGGAAAAGATAAATGGCAGGCCAATTAAATACATACTTTGTTTCTGTCTTCAGAGAAGGAGGACACAAATAACCTCCCAAAGATGTCGGGGAACATACGGTCTAATGAAAGGGAGGAACTGATAGAAATCAGTATTTGTAGGGAAATGGTGTTACGGAAATTGATGGGATTGAGGGCCGATAAACCTCCAGGGCCTGATAATCTACATCCTCGGGAACTTAAGGAAGTGGCCCTAGAAATAGTAGATGCATTGCTGGTCATCTGCCAAAATTCGATAGACTCTGGAACAGTGCGCATGGATTGGCGGGTAGCTAATGTTGCCCCACTGTTCAAAAAGGGTGGAAAAGAGAAAACGGGGAATTACAGACCGGTAAGCCTGACATCGGTAGTGGGGAAAATGCTGGAGTCAGTTATAAAGGATGTAATAGCAGAGCACTTGGAAAAAAGTGACCGGATCGGACAAAGTCAACATGGATTTACAAAAGGTACATCGTGCTTGATTAAACTACTGGAATTTTTTGAGGATGTAACTGGTAAAATAGATAAGGGAGAACCAGTGGATGTGGTGTATTTGGATTTTCAAAAGGCTTTCGATCAGGTCCCGCATAAGAGATTAGTGTGTAAAATTAAGGCACATGGGATTGGGGGCAAGGTATTGACTTGGATAGAGAACTGGTTGGCAGAGAGAAAGCAAAGTGTTGGAATAAACGGCTCTTTTCCCCGTGGCAGGCAGTGACTAGTGGGGTTACTGCAGGTATCGGTCCTTGGACCCCAACTATTCACAATATATATTAATGATCTGGACGAGGGAACTAGATGTAATATCTCCAAGTTTGCAGACGACACAAAGCTGGGTGGGCGTGTTTGCTGTGAGGAGGATGCCGAGAAACTCCAGTATGATTTGGACTGGTTGGGTGATTGGGCAGAAGCATGGCAGATGCAATATAACGTGGATAAAAGCGAGGTTATCCACCTTGGTGTCAAAAACAGGAAGGCAGATTATTATCTGAATGGCAATAGATTGGGAGATGGGGAAGTGCAACGAGACCTGGGTGTCCTTGTGCACCAGTCGCTGAAAGTAAGCATGCAGGTGCAGCAGGCGGTTAAGAAGGCAAATGGTATGTTGGGCTTCGTAGCGAGAGGGTTTGAGTACAGTAACAAGGATGTCTTGCTGCAGTTGTACAGGGATTTGGTGAGACCACATCTTGAGTATTGTGTGCAGTTTTGTTCGTTTTATCTGAGGAAGGATGTTCTTGCCATGGAAGGAGTGCAGCGAAGTTTCACCAGGCTGATACCTGGGATGGCAGGTATGATGTATGAGAGATTGGGTCGATTGGGCTTGTACTCGCTGGAGTTTAGAAGAATGAGAGGGGATCCCATCGAAACTTATAAAATTCTAACTGCACTAGACAGACTAGATGCAGGAATGATGATCCCGATGGTGGGGAGGTCCAGAACCAGGGGTCACAGTCTAAGGATAAGGGGTAAGCCATTTAGGACAGAGATGAGGAGGAATTTCTTCACCCAGAGAGTGGTGAACCTCTGGAATTCTCTACCAGAGAAGGCAGTAGAGGCCAATTCATTAAATATATTCAAGAAGGAGTTGGATCTATTTCTTAAGGCTGAAGGGATCAAGGGATATGGAGAAAAGACAGGAACAGGGTACTGAATTTGGATGATCAGCCATGATCTCATTGAATGGTGGAGCAGACTCGAGGGGCCGAATGGCCTACGCCTGCTCCTATCTTCTATGTTTCTATGTGCAACTCCTCAGGTAATGAAGCAGTTCATGCCCACATGCAGCAAGACCTGAACAACATTCAGACTTGGGCTGATAAGTGGCATGTAACAATCGCGCCACACAAGAGCCAGACAATGTTTATCCCCAACAAGGGAGCTTCTAACCGCCGCCCCTTCACATTCAATGGCAATACCATCGCCGAATCCCACACCATCAATATTCTGGGTGTCACCATTGACTAGAAACTTAACTGTGCCAGCCACATTAATAATGTGGCAACAAGAGCAGGCCAGAGGCTGGGTATTCTGCGGCGAGTGTCTCACCTCCTGACTCCCCAAAGTCTTTCCACCATCTACAAGGCACAAGTCAGAAGTGTGATGGAATACTCTCCACTTGCCTGGATGAGTGCAGCTCCAACAACACTCAAGAAGCTCGACACCATCCAAGACAAAGCAGACCACTTGATTGGCACCCCATCCACCACCTTAAACATTCACTCCCTCCACCACCAGCGTACTGTGGCTGCCGTTTGTACCATCTACAAGCTGCACTGCAGCAACTCACCAAGGTTTCATCGGCAGCACCTCCCAACCCCGCAACCTCTACCACCTAGAAGGACAAGGGCAGCAGGCGGATGGGAATACCACCACCTCCAAGTTCCCCTCCAAGCCACACACCATCCTGACTTGGACGAATATTGCCGAACCTTCATCTTTGGTGGGTCAATATCCTGGAACTCCCTCCCTAACAGTACTATGGGAGTGCGTTCACCACACGGACTGCTGCAGTTTAATAAGGTGACTCACCACCTTCTTCTCAAGGGGAAATTGGGATGGCCAATAAATTTGGCCTTGCCAGCGAAGGCCCACATCCCATGAACGAATACAATAAATCCTGGAGTCACACTGTGGCCGCAGAAACGCTTGTCTGTACCCCTAACGATTATCATTTTTGCTTTTCTGACCTTCCTCCTGCCCCCCTTTACAGCTGAGCCACCCATGGAACTGTGGACTTGTCTTTGGCTGTACTCCCCAAAGGAACCCTCGCCCTCACCCGTACTCAGAACTGAATAACGGTTGGACAGCGAGATGCACTCAGGGGGCTCCTGCACTACATGCGTTGTCCTCCTTGTCTGGCTGGCGGTCACCTATTCCCTCTCCACCTGCAAACACTTAAGTTTCGGGGTGACCACCTCCTGAAGCGTGCTATCCACGTAGCTCTCAGCCTCACAGGTGCACTGCAGTGACGCCAGCCGCTGCTCAAGCTCCGAAACAAGGAGCTCGAGCTCTTCCATTTTCAACACATGTAGTTGTCCAGGCCACGAGAAGCACCCTTGAGTTCCACAGGGCACAGGATGCGAATTGGATGGGACTAAGGTGCCCCGCCATACCTCTGTTAATAGACTACTAACTAAACTTCTTAGTCTAACCCACTGACTTAACTTAGAGAGAAAGAAAGACAAAATTATTTACTCAAGTTTAACAAGAACCACAGACATACTAACCACGAGTCCTCTGGTTCTGCAGCTCCATTCTGTCTCCTGAGTTGAACGTGAGAAACCGCCTTCCTCCTCGCCACCGAATTCCTACCATCACCAAGTTCTTCCACTCTGCTTGTAATCCACTCCGATTGCGATTCACCCAGCCCTGCCTCCAAGCTCTGAGTTCAAGCTCTGATAGAGATCGAGACAGAGATAGAAAGGAAGAGAGCAAAACAGTGAGACCGACATGGAGATGGAGAGAGAGACAGAGACAGTCATGGAGATGGAGAGAGAGACAGAGACAAAAATGGAGAGGGAGAGAGAGACAGACACAGACATGGAGAGGGAGAGAGAGACAGAGACAGACATGGAGCGGAAGAGAGACAGAGACAGATATGGAGAGGGCGGGGGGCAGACATGGAGAGCGAGAGAGAGACAGAGACAGACATGGAGAGGGAGAGGGACAAACATGGAGAGGGAGAGAGAGGCAGAGACAGACATGGAGAGGGAGGGGGACAGACATGGAGAGGGAGAGAGACAGAGACAGATATGGAGAGGGCGGGGGACAGACATGGAGAGCCAGAGAGAGACAGAGACAGACATGGAGAGGGAGAGGGACAAACATGGAGAAGGAGAGAGAGGCAGAGACAGACATGGAGAGGGAGGGGGACAGACATGGAGAGGGAGAGAGACAGAGACAGACATGGAGAGGGAGCGGGACAAACATGGAGAGCGAGAGAGAGACAGAGACTGAGATAGAAAGGAAGAGAGCAAAACAGGGAGACAAGCACAGAAAGACAGGGAGAGATGAACAGGGACATACACTGCTCCGACTCAACAGATTGGGGCAAAGTACAGAGGGCAATCGATAGGCCCTGGGATAACTAACTGCAGATATTTTGGGCCGGATTTTGATGTAGAAATAACGGTGAGGCTTAATCGCTCACCATTAATAAAGTGTAAATCGGCCAGCAGCTTCCAGCGACCATACTTGCTCAGTTAATCAGGAAGTTGCTGTCCGACTTTCCCTGCTTCTAAAGAAACTTCGCTATAACAGTATTCCGCCGATAGACTCGGCACTGAAACACACAGAAGGACGTGGGGTTGCTGTACTTGCTTGATAGATACCCACTAAACTCGCCAGATAAAGTTAGGGCTGGTCCATTCCAGTGTAATTAAATTTGAACGCTGTGTTAAGTTTTAATTATTACCAAACAACCTCTCTAAGACTGAAAATAAACCTTCACAAGCGTGGAGCCTCATTCCTTCAGATTTCATTTATAATTGGAGATTTGAAAAGATACAAATTTTAAATAAAACATTTTTTCAACTTTTACTTTGTCTTTTTTTCTCTCTCTTAATCTCGTCTTCCTTTCCCTCTCATTATTTCACTTTCTGTACCTGATTTGGCATTTAATTAAATATTCCAACTGACACTTCCTGGTTCAGGCTGTACGCTGCTCATTAACGATTCTTCACTCTGATTGGTGAAGGAGATTCTCAGTTCATCGCCCTATTCACATAGGTCCCGGATCCCCTGTAGAGGGTGGTGTGTCGAAATCGCTCTCTAATTTACAGTAAATTCCAATTAAAATGCCATGGAAAGTCTGCGGGAAAGTGCAAGTGTAATGAACGGAGGGCGCCGTTCATACGCCGCTGAGCGGCAAATCCGGCACAATAGAAAATAGCAGCGTTACTAAATAGCATTTCACTCTCTCCTCTGCGATACAATATATATCAATGATTTGGGTGAGGGGACCTAATGTAAAATATACAAGTTTGCTGATGATACAAAGCTGGGCGGGAATGTAAGTTATGAGGGGGATGCAAAGAGGCTTCAAGTGGATATAGACAAGTTAAGTGATTGGGCAAGAACATGGCAAATGGAATATAATGTGAAGAATGTGAAGTTATCCACTTTGGTAGGAAAAATAGAAAATCAGTGTATTTTTCAAGTGGTGAGAGGTTGAGAAATGTTGGTGTTCAGAGGGACCTTGGTGTCCTTGTACACGAATTACTGAGAGTTAACATGCAGGTACAGCAAGCAATTAGGAAAGCAAGTGGTATGTTGGCCTTTATTACAAGGGGCTTTGAGTATAATAGTAAAGACGTCTTACTGCAATTGTATAGGTCCCTGCTGAGACCACACCTGGAGTATGGTGTAGTTTTGCTCTCCTTTCCTAAGGAAGGATATGCTTACCATAGAGGGAGAGCAACGAAGGTTCACCAGACTGATTCCTGGGATGGGGGGATTACTCTGAGGAGATATTGAGCAGACTAGGCCTATATTCTCTAGAGTTTAGAAGAATGAGAGGTGATCCCATTGAAACATACAACATTCTTACAGGGCTTGACAGGGTAGATGCAGGGAGGATGTTTCTCCTGGCTGGGGCGTCTAGAACTCAGTCTCAGCCTCAAAATAAGGGGCCAGCCATTTAGGACTGAAATGAGGAGAAATTTCTTCACTCAGAGGGTGTTGAATCTTTGGAATTCTCTACCCCAGAAGGCTGTGGAGGCTCAGTCGTTGATTATATTTAAGACAGAGATCGATAGATTTTTGAATATTAAGGGAATCAAGGGATTTGGGGATCGGGCAGGAAAGTGGAGTTGAGGTAGAAGATCAGCCATGTTCCTATTGAATGGCAGAGCAGGCTCGAGTGGCCAAATGGCCTACTCTGGCTCCTATTTCTTATGTTCTTAATTTTATATCAGCTAACTCATGAAAGTTAATTAATTAAAGGGTAAGTCATGGCAGGACAGCCTGCGCACGTGGTATGCTCCTCCTGCGCTATGTGGGAACTCAGGGACACTTCCTGTGTCCCTGACAACTACGTGTGCAGGAAGTGTATCCAGCTGCAGCTACTGACAGACCGCATTGCGGCGCTGGATCTGCGATTGGATGCATACTGGAGCGTTCACGATGCTGAGGACGTCGTGAATAGCACGTTTAGCGAATTAGACATACCCCCAGGTAGAGGTTGGACAGGCAGGAAGGGAACGGGTGACCAACAGGCAGAGTACTAGGCGCAGGCAGGTAGTGCAGGGGACCCATGTGGACATCCCCCTCTCAAACAGATACACCACTTTGAGTACTGTTGGGGGGGATGGCTTATCAGAGGAAGGCAGCAGCAGCCAACTTCCTGGCACCAGGGGTGGTTCTGCTGCACAGGATGGGAGGAAAAAGAGGGGTAGAACCATAGTAATAGGGGATTCAATTGTAAGGGGAATAGATAGGCGTTTCTGCAGCCGCAAACGAGACTCCAGGATGGTGTGTTGCCTCCCTGGTGCAAGGGTCAAGGATGTCTCAGAGCGGCTGCAGAACATTTTGGAAGGGGAGGGTGAAGAGCCAGTTGTCGTGGTGCATATAGGTACCAACGATATAGGTAAAAACCGGGATGAGGTCCTAAAACCTGAATATAGGGAGTTAGGAGGTAAATTTAAAAATAGGACCTCAAAGGTAGTAATCTCAGGATGGCTACCAGTGCATATAGAAGGATATTTCAGATGAATACGTGGCCAGAGGAATGGTGCCAGGGGGAGTGATTCAAGATCCTGGGATATTGGAACCGGTTCTGGGGGAGGTGGGACCAGATCAAACCGGACGGTTTGCACCTGGGCAGGGCTGGAACCGATGTCCTAGGGGGTGTTTTTGCTAGTGCTCTGGGGGAGGGTTTAAACTAAGATGGCAGGGGGTTGGGAACCTGAGCAGGGGGACAGAGGAAAGGGAAACATGGATAAAAGCAAAAGAAAGGAAGGAAAAAAACAAAAGCGGCAATCAGAGAAATCAACGGTTTAAATCAAACATGGCCAAAGTAAATAATAATTCTAATAGGTCTAAGAGCTTTAAAAAGATAAGCCTGAAGGCTTTGTGTCTTAATGCGAGGAGCATTGGTAATAAGGTGGACGAATTGGCTGCGCAAATCGAGGTGAAGAAATATGATTTGGTTGGGATTACGGAAACGTGGCTCAAGGATGGCCAAGCTGGGAACTCAACATCCAGGGGTATTCGATATTCAGGAAAGATAGGCAAAAAGGAAAGGGAGGTGAGGTAGCATTACTGGTTAAAGAAGGGATTAACACAATTGTAAGGAAGGATATCAGCTGTGATGATGTGGAATCTGTATGGGTAGAATTGAGAAATGCCAACGGGCAGAACACGTTAATGGGAGTGGTATATAGACCTCCAAACAGTAAGGCAGAGGTTGCGAATGGCAGTAAAAGGGAAATTAAAGAAGCGTGCAATAAGGGCTCGGAGTCATCATGGGTGACTTTAATCTACATATAGATTGGGCTAACCAAATTAGTAACAATACTGTGGAGGAGGAATTCCTGGACTGTTTACGGGGTAGTTTCCTGAACCAATATGTCGAGGAATCAACCGGAGATCAGGCCATCTTTGGCTGGGTATTATGTAATGAGAAACGATTAATTAGCAATCTTGTTGTACGAGGCCCCTTGGGTCGGAGCGATCATAATATGATAGAATTCTTCATTAAGATGGAGAATGAAGTAGTTGACTCAGAGACGAGGGTCCTAAATTTAAATAAAGGAAACTACGATGGTCTGAGGCGCCAGTTGGGTAGGATTGATTGGGGATTGTCACTCAAAGGGTTGATGGTGGATAGGCAATGGCAAACAGTCAAAGACCGCATGGATGAATTACAGAAAATGTTCATCCCAGTTTGGCACAAAAATAAAACAAAAAAGGTGACTCAACCGTGGCTAACAAGGGAAATTAGGGATAGCATAAGATCCAAGGAGAGGACATGTAATTGGCCAGAAAAAGCAATAATCCTGAGGATTGGGAGCAGTTTAGTATTCAACAAAGGAGGACAAAGTGATTAATGAAGAAAGGGAAAATAGAATATGAGAGTAAGCTTACAGGGAACATAAAAAGAGACTGTAAAAGCTTTTATAGATATGTGAAGATAAAAAGTTTGGTGAAGTCAAGCGTAGCTCCCTTGCAGTCAGAATCAGGAGAATTTAAAATGGGGAACAAATAAATGGCAGACCAACTATAAATACATATTTTGGTTCTGTCTTCACAACGTAGGCACAAATAACCTCCCAGAGATGCCGGGGAACATAGGGTCTGATGAAAGGGAGGAACTGAGAGAAATCAATATTTGTAGGGAAATGGTGTTAGGGAAATTGATGGGATTGAAGGCCGATAAACCCCAGGGCCTGATAATCTACATGCTAGGATACTTAAGGAAGTGGCCCTAGAAATAGTAGATGCCTTGCTGATCATCTTCCTACATTCGATGGAATCTGGAACAGTACCCATGGATTGGAGTGTAGCTAATGTTACCCCACTATTCAAAAAAGGTGGTAGAGAGAAAACGGGGAATTACAGACCGGCAAGCCTGACATCGGTAGTGGGGAAAATGCTAGAGTCCATTATAAAAGATGTAATAGCAGAGCACTTGAAAAACAGTGACAGGATCGGACAAAATCAACATGGATTCACAAAAGATGAATCGTGCTTGACTAATCTACTGGAATTTTTTGAGGATGTAACTGGTAAAATAGATAAGGGAGAACCGGTGGATGTGGTGTATCTGGACTTTCAGAAGGCCGTCGATAAGTTCCCGCATAAGAGATTAGCATGTAAAGTTAAGGCGAATGTGATTGGGGGCAAGGTATCAACTTGGATAGAGATCTGGTTGGCAGACAGAAAGCAGAGTTGGAATAAACGGGTCCTTTTCTGAGTGGCAGGCAGTAACTAGTGTGGTACCGCATTGATCTATCCTTGGACCCCCAGCTATTCACAATATATATTAATGATCTAGACAAGGGAACTAGATGTAATACCTCCAGATTTGCAGACGACACAAAGCTGGGTGGGCGTGTGTGCTATGAGGAGGATGTCGAGAAACTCCAGGATGAGTTGGACATGTTGGGTGATTGGGCAGAAACATGGCAGATGCAATATAACGTGGATAAATGTGAGGTTGTCCACTTTGGTGGCAAAAACAGGAAGGCAGATTATTATCTAAATGCCAATAGATTGGAAGAAGGGGAAGTACAACGGGACCTGGGTGTCCTTGTGCACCATTCGCTGAATGTAAGCATGCAGGTACAGCAGGCGGTTAAGAAGGCAAATGGTATGTTGGTCTTCATAGCGAGAGAGTTTGAGTACATGAACAAGGATGTCTTGCTGCAGTTGTACAGGGCCTTGGTGAGACCACATCTTGAGTATTGTGTGCAGTTTTGGTCGCCTTATCTGAGGAAGGATGTTATTGCCATGGAAGGAGTTCAGCGAAGATTCACCAGGCTGATACCTGGGATGGTAGGAATGATGTCTGAGGAGAGATTGGGTCGATTGGGCTTGTACTCGCTGAAGTTTAGAAGAATGAGAGGTGATGTCATTGAATCTTATAAAATTCTGACAGGACTGGACAGACTAGATGCAGGAAGGATGTTCCCGATGGTCGGGGAGTCCAGAACCAGGGGTCACAGTCTAAGGATAAAGGATAGGCCAGTTAGGACAGAAATGAGGAGGAATTTCTTCACCCAGAGAGTGGTGAACCTGTGGAACTCTCTACCACAGAAGGCGGTGGAGGCCAGTTCATTAAATATATTCAAGAAGGAGTTGGATATACTTCTTAACGCTAAAGGGCTCAAGGGGTATGGGGAGAAAGCAGGGACCGGGTACTGAATTTGGATGACCAGCCATGATCGCATTGAATGGCAGAGCAGGCTCGAGAGGCTGAATGGCCTACTGCTGCTCTTATCTTCTATGTTTCTATGTTTCTATGTAAAAACTGGGGGAGTTAACGCGGGGATCTGTCTGGTTTCCGTGGCTGCGTTGTAGAAGGGGCTGTGAATTTACTAACGGGGCTATCAATGGACATCGATACCTCTGAACACTTACCCGCTGAAATATTTAACTGTGTGTAATTTCATAGAAGCTTGCAGTACATAAGGAGGACATTTGCCCCATCGTGTCTGTGCCACCACTTTGAAAGCTCTATCCAATTAGTCGCACTCCTCTGCTCTTGCCGCGTAACCCTTTTTTACCCGCACCCCCTTTCAAGGATTTATCCAATTCCCATTGGAAAGTTACTATATAATCAGCTTCCACCGCCCTTTCAGGCAATGCAAGCCAGATCATATAAAACTCGCTGTGTAAAACAAATTATCCTCACCTTCCCTCTGGCTCATTTACCAATTATCTTAAATCGGTGTCCACTGATTACCGAACATCGCGCCAATGGAAATTGTTTCTCCCTATCTACTCTATCAAAACCACATATAGTTTTGAATAGCTCTAACAAGTCCCCTCTCTGCTTTGCTCTAAGGAGAACAAACTCAACTTCTCTAGTATCTCCACATACTGAAATCCCACACCCCTTGTGCCACTCTAGCCAATCTCCGCTTCTCCCCTTCAATGCCTTAAATATATTTACGCGAAAATATATTTGATTGGGTGTTCATTTATGCTGACTGCTCATAAATTCGGGTCTCCACGGCTGAGTACGCGTTGGGTACTCACCCGTAGGCCCAATGGAAGTGCCGGTTTCGTGCATGCACTGCGCATGCGCGGGAAACCGGAACAATCGTTCCCTTAAAGGAAAGGTTTCCGAGATCGAATGCATATGCCATGGAGGCAGCGCGTGCGCAAGGCACTTACATTTTTTCCCCAGGTTTCTCCAGGAGGGTAAGTCTCCAGGAGTTACACTTTTAAAAAGCAGGCGCAAGGCCTGCTTTTACCAAGGTAAATGGTGAATGAATTAAAATTAAAATATTTTTTCCACAGGTTTATTCTTTTTTATACTTTAAGGAAAGGTAAGTTTATTTTTAGCCCCCTTAGAAAATGTAATTATTGTTTCAAAAATTTCAAGTATTGTTTAAAATAGTTATTTTATGTAACTTATAGTTATTTTAAAAATGTGATTTTTAAAAAATGTATTTGAAGTTTTAGTGATGTTTTGGGGCTTATAGTATTTATAGTTTTGACAGCTCTTCCTGTCAATTTTATGAATGGGCATTTCCCTGCTACGATTGGCTCTCCATGACCCACGTGATCCCAGGGGACGCCTGGAACTAACTGCGCCCCTGGGATATGCAAACACTGCGCGCCGGCAGTTGGAGGTGCCCAGGATCAGAATCCCACGCGGCCCCACAGCACAACGGCCGGCGCGCAAGGTAAGTGCAGGTCGGAGGCTTGCACCCGCGGGAAGCCTCTGACCCGAATTTCTGGGCCGATATTTTATTTAAAGATTTGTTACTTAACTTAACACGGACATTGAAATGGACCACACTTCACCCAGCTTCTTATTGGTCGTTGTGCGGATTGCACATTTGGTTATGTAAGGGCACAGGATAGGAAGAGCGGTGAGTGATATGGGTGCGAGGTTTCATCTGGGCCACACCTCCGCTTCCTCGTTCACTCTCGGGGACCTAGTTATGTCGCCAATCGTGTCTCGTTGCCCCAGATTCGGACAGGGGCCCTGAGGTCGTCATATCAGCCCATCAGTCTCAGACGCTCCAAGTCATGGAAATCGCTACCTGTCTCGGAGTGATTCTGGCTCATGTGGCCCGTGAGTTTCTCTTCTCGTTTTTCACTCCAATAAGATATTGGGAGCAACGACTATCAGGAAAAGATTAAACAGCCTGAGGCTCTTTTCTCTAGCAATTAGAAGACCGATAGTTGACCTAATGGAGGTATTTAAAATTATGAAAGTGTTTGATCGGGTAGACGTAGAGAAGATGTTTCCACTTGTCGAGGGAGTCCAACACTACGGGTCATAAATATAAAGTAAATAATAAATCCAATAACGAATTCAGGAGCAAGTGTCTTACTGGAGTGTGGTGAGAATATGGAACTCGCTATGTAAGGGCAAGCTAGATAAGTACAGGAGGGAGAAAATAACAGTGGATTGGTCTTTCGGGTGAGGTGAAGTAAATAGAATGGGAGGATAATCGTGTGGAGCATCAACAGCGTAATAGACTGTTTGGGCCGAGAGGCCTGTTTTTGTGCTGTAAATTCTGACAAAAATTAATTCATTTCCACTTTAAATTCTCTTTCCCTTTGTTCTTCTTCTATTAACAGAAGCCAGCTCTGGCATTGTGCTCACCCAGTCAGATTCGGCTACCACACAGACTGAGGGGTCCCATCAACTATCGTGTGAATTCACAGGGGGTGACATTGATGATCACATTTTGTATTGGTATCGGCAGTTTCCGGGGAAGGGCCTGGAATGGGTAGCCAGATTTTACGATTCCTCTACTATTAATTATGCTACTGCGCTTCGAGACCGAATCTCTGCTTCAGCCGACAGCTCGACGTTATATTTAAGATTGAGTGACATCACGGCCGAGGATGCTGCAGTGTATTACTGCGCATCCAACACACAGCCAGAGGAACCCCAGCTGAGCTGGTGCAAAAACCCAGGCACAGAAAATCGTTAACACGACGAGATACCGAAAGGAGGGCAGAAAATGCCGTCCAACCTCTCTCACTGAAACGATAAGATGCTGCAGATCACCCGCCCAGCCCTCTTTCCGGAAGAGACGCCGTTAACTTCGGCAACGTGTCAGAAACTATAAAAACACACCCACCCCTAGCCAATTCCAGGAAAACACCGCCAGAACTTCGTTCTGACCTGTTGTAAACCTGCCAGACACGTTCCATTAGGCCAGTGTCAGTTGTGGCTCAGTGGGTGACACTCTCCGCCTCTGAATCAGAAGGTTGTGGGCCAAGTCCGCTTGAGCAGGATAATCTAGTGCTGTGGGAGCGCTGCACAGTCGGAGGTGTCGTCTTTCAGATGAGACGTTAAACTGAGGCCCCGTCTGCTCTCTCAGGTGGACGTAAAAGATCCCATGGCCACTAACAGGAGAGTTATCCCCGGTGTCCTGGCCAATATTTATCCCTCAATCAACATCACTAAAACAGATTATCTGGTCGGTATCACATTGCACCTTGTGGGAGCTTGCTGTGCGAGAGTTTGCTGCCGCGTTTCCTACATTACAACATTGACTACACTTCAAAAAGAACTTCATTGGCTGTAAAGCGCTTTGGGACGTCCTGAGGTCACGAAAGGCGTTATATAAATACAAGTCTTTCTTTTTTTCTTTCATGGTAGGCCATGACTGGCCAGTAGTCGTGAAATCGTCCCAAAACCGTAACCATTGAACAATTGCATTAACGTCAATTTCAAAGTTGTCGGTTACAGTGCAAGAACATAAGAACATAAGAGTTAAGAGCAGGGCTACGCCATACGGCCCCTCGAGCCTAACCTTGGGCCTCAACTCCACTTTCCCACCCATTCCCATATCCCTTGATTCCCCTAGATTCCAAAATTCTATCTATTTCAGACTTGAATATATCAACGATTCAACATCCACAGCCCTTTGAGGTAGAGAACTCCAAAGGTTCACAACCCTCTGAGTGAAGTAATTCCTCCTCATCGTTGTCTTAGGGGAAACAACCTCTCAGCATCTGCCCTGTTAATTCTCCTCAGTCTTATATGTTTCAATGCGATCACTGCTCATTTTTGTAAACTCTAGAGAGTATAGGCCCAATCTACTCAATCTCTCCTCATAGGACTACCCTCTCATCCCAGGGATCAATCTAGTGAGCCTTCACTGCACTGCCTTAAAGGCATGTATGTCTTTTCGCAGATAAGGAGACAAAAACTGTGCACAGTACCCCAGGTGTGGTCTCACCAAAGCCCTATACAGTTGCAGTAAGACTTCCTCACTTTCGTACTCCAAACTCCTTGCAATGAAGGCCAACATACCATTTGCCTTCCTAATTGCATGCTGTACTTGGATGCTAACTCTCTGTTTCCTGTACGAGGACAGCTAAATCTCTGAACACAAACATTTAATAGTTTCTCACCATATAAAATATATTCTGTTTTTCTATTCTTCCTACCAAAGTGAATAGCCTTACATTTCTTCACACTATACACCATCTGACACCTTATTGCCCAGTATTAAACATTCTCGATCCCTTTGCAGACTCGGCCCCGATTTTCGGCTTGTGTGGGGAATGGTCGGATTTCCCCGAATGTGGGGTTTCTGACACACATAAAAAAGTGTCAGCCAGCCCCACGCAATTTTCCCTCAATTGGCCAATTAATTCCCAGCATGTGGGAAGCCTTGCTAATTGTCTAAATCGAGTCAGAAATCCCCACAGTATGATGTCATCATTCGTGGTGCTTTCAAGGTCCATGGCAAGCACTGCATCCTCTGAAGGCTTCCAAATGAACCATACAGGATGGCAGAGGAGCCTGCAGCAGCTGTGGACAGTGCCAGACCCCGAGCTGCCTTCAAATTGGACGAGGCTTCACTGCAGGCATTGTTGGACGGGGTTAGGGCCCACAGGGAGGTCCTCCTCCCTAGGTCAGGGAGGAAGAGGCCTCCCACTGAGACCAATGCTGCCTGGATGCAGGTGTCAGCAGATGCCAACTCGCTGGGAGTCACCAGAGGAACCTTGGGATTACATCTGTAACTCCTTCCTTTACTCCCCCACAGTACCATCCAGAGCCCCCGTCCTCACTGTGGAGGAGGAAGAGGCTGTGCAGTCAGACTCCTCAGATAAAGCTCCAACCTCTGAGGGTGCAGCATCAGCAGAAGTAAGCGCACCCAGCAGCAGCGCAGACACTCACACCTCGGGGGGACCTTCGGGACATAGAGTAGTGTTGTCACCTGGTGTTTCACAGCTCACAAGTGAGCCTCAGCAGATTCTGGAGACAGGGACAGCAGTGGAGAGTCCTCGTCGGAGGGCGCAGGGCTCTGCCAGCTCAGTTCAGCTGCGCTGCATCTCGACCCTCTGCCTCTGGGTCCATCCGCAAGAGAAGAGGCGATGGATCTCCATGCACAGATGCAGGAGTCTCTGGCAGGTTTTGTCTCCAGGGTCACTGCGAGTGTGGAGCGAATGGAGGAGTCCATAGCGATCATGAGCAGAGCCTTTGTGGAGTCATTGGTGGATGAACGCAGCACCATGGAAAGGTTGGCAACCTCCATGGAGGAGATAACTCGCCAGCATACGGAAAACATGGTGAGTGCTCATTAGAGAATGACATCTCTTGGGAAGCGTTGGCCATCTGTTGAACCGAGAAGCCAGATCTTCATGGAAGTCCTTCTGAGTAGGACTGCCAGTGCAGAAACGGGTCCCACTGGCCCCCTAAAGCGCAGCAAAGTGCTCTCAAGCCACTTCCAAGCGCTGGCCCCTTCTGGCTTGTGCAGCTTCAGGTGAGTGAGCAGCAGCCTGGTGCTCCTGGTGCTCATCCTGCTGTTCCTGGTTCTGCTGCTGCCACCTCTGCTGTTGGAGATCCTCTAATGCCAGGAAGGGAAGGTGCCAAAGGCCTCCCATGCTTCTAGCAGATGCCTCGGTGGAGGAGGTCCTGAGTTAGGGTGGTGAGAGGGGCTTCCCAGGAGCTCACACTGAAGAAGTGTGTGAGGCTCCAACTTTCTGCAGCTGCTCCTAAGGCTTCAAATAGTTCCCCCAAGCCTTGATCAGCAAGGTCCTGCAGCCTGCAAATGCTGCCTCTTTAAATCTCTTCAGCCCTCAGCGACCTGCAGCTGCAAGCAAGTAAGCCAGCTGTTTTCACGCCAGCTCTCATCGGCGGGGTTCCCCGCAGGCGGGTTTCAGGTGGGGAAAGCCCCAAAGTCGCGACGGCACGGGAAAATCGTCCTTAACAAGGTGATCATTGGTGATTCGTGCTGAAGCGGGGCCCGTGGAAACGGCGGTCCGAAAGTCGGACGGGGCGGGGAATCAGGCGGGGGGGGGGCGGTCCTGTCCCGCTTTTTACGCGATTTTCGGACCACGGCCGCATGAAAAGCCGCCCGACAGCTGCCCGAAAATCGGATGTGTCGCAATTGCTCCGTTTGTGCCTGGTTAGCACAACTGCCTATACTCACTAGTTTGCACCTTGTTAAGGTGCACTGAATTCAAGTAACTAAATCATCCTTAATGTTTAATTACCTTTTATGTACTTAAGCCTTTCTTATCAACTCTAAATAGTATGGGGTTACAGTTAAAAGAATCATACACAGCGCAGAAGGGGGCCATTCAACCCATCTATTATAGAGCTATCCAATTAGTCGGCGGGAATCTCGAGCAACAGAGCGGGGCTATAAAAGGCCACAGAGACCAGGTAATGCCTCACAGCTTCGGCGGGAATCTCGAGCGGCAGAGCGGGGCTATGAAAGGCCCCAGAGACCAGGTAAGGCCTCACAGCGTCGGCGGGAATCTCGAGCGGCAGAACAGGGCTATAAAAGGCCCCAGAGACCAGGTAAGGCCGCACAGCGTCGGCGGGAATCTCGAGCGGCAGCAGCGGGGCTATAAAAGGCTCCAGAGACCAGGTAAGGCCTCACAGCGTCGGCGGGAATCTCGAGCGGCAGCAGCGGGGCTATAAAAGGCTCCAGAGACCAGGTAAGGCCTCAGAGCATCGACGGGAATTCAGCGGAAGCAGCGGGACTATAAAAGGCTCCAGAGACCAGGTAAGGCCTCAGAGCGTTGGCGGGAATCTCGAGCGGCAGAGCGGGGCTATAAAACGCCCCAGAGACCAGGTAAGGCCTACCAGTCTCCGAACTCGGAACTCAAAGGGAAGGAGATAGGTAAAAAGTAATCCAAGTGTGACGTCACCAGGAAGTGGGTAAGTGATTGGTTGGTAAGTAATTCTCTCTTTTTAAGCTTAAACTCAGAGGTTTATAGTTTCTAAGGTGCGATATTCATCATCTAGAATCCGGGCAGAGGGTATTTAAAAATAATATTAATAAATTTAATGAATGACACAGAATGGGAGATCAGCTGATGTGTTGCTGCTGCAATATGTGGAAGCTGGTGGACACAATTGATGCTCACAGTGATCACATTTGCAATAAGTGTTGGCTGCTCGAGGAATTCCAGCTCCGTGTTGATGAGCTGGAGTCCTAGCTTCAAACACTGAGACACATCAGGCAGGGGGATAGTTACCTGGACTCTGTGTAGCAGGAGGTAGTCACACCAATTAGATTAATGAATTCAGATGTAGTCCGTGGCCAGGGTCAGGATGGTGTGACTAGAAGTAAGGCAGGTACGGGGATCCAGGAGGTAGTGTTGGAGGAGCCGCAGCCCTTGCTCTTGCCCAACAGGTTTGAGGCTCTTACTCCCTGTGAGGATGGGAACGGGGACTGCGGGGAGGATGAGCAACCTGGCCACAGCACCGTGGAGTGGGTGGCCATTCAAGTGGGGGGAGTTAAAAGAAATGTTGTAGTGGTAGGGGATAGAATCGTTAGGGGGATAGAAAGAGTTATTTACAGCCGAGAGCGAGAGTCCCGAAGGCTGTGTTGCCTGCCCGGTGCCAGGGTTAAGGACATCTCCTCTGGGCTGGAGAGAAACATGGAGTGGGAGGGGGAGCATCCAGTTGTCGTGGTCCATTTTGGTACCAACGACATATAGGACAAGGAAGGAGGTTCTGCTGAAGGAGTTTGAGCAGCTAGGGGCCAAATTAAAAAGCAGAACCACAAGGGTAATAATCTCTGGATTACTACCTGAGCCACGTGCAAATTTGGCTAGGGTAAATAAAATTAGAGAGTTAAATGCGTGGCTCAAAGTCTGGTGTGGGAGAAATGGGTTTTGCTTCCTGGGACACTGGCATCAGTACTGGGGCAGGAGAGAGCTGCTCCATTGGGAGGGACTTCACTTGGCCAGTGCTGGGACTAGAGTCCTGGCGAATCGAATAACTAGGGCTGTAGAGAGGACTTTAAACAAATTAGTTGGGGGGGGAGGTTTTAAGAGAGCGAAAAATAAAAATGACAGTGGAGAAGGCAATAGAGCAAGGTAGCAGTGGGGGAATTAAAAACCAGAGCGTGTCAGGGAGGGACAGAATGTATAATGACAAAGGTAAAGTAGTAAAAGGGGTAAAAGCAGGAATAAATTGCCAGAAAACATATTTGAAAGTTCTTTATCTAAATGCACGCAGCATTCGTAACAAAATTGACAAGTTGACAGTACAAATAACTACACATGGGTACGATCTGGTGGCCATTACGGAAACATGGCTGCAAGATAATCATGACTGGGAACTAAACATACAAGGGTATTTGATAATTAGGAAGGACAGACAGGAAGGAAAGGGAGGTGGGTTTGCTATGTTAATCAAGGATGGAATCAATGCAATAGTCAGAAATGATGTTGGGTCAAAGGATCAGGATAGTGAAACAGTTTGGGTGGAGATAAGGAATAATAAGGGGGAAAAGTCACTAGTGGGTTTAGTCTATAGGCCTCCTAACAGTTGCAACTCTGTTGGTCGGAGTATAAATCAGGAAATAGTTGCGGCTTGTAATAAGGGAACAGCTATAATCATGGGGGATTTTAACTTTCAATATTGACTGGACTAATCAGATTGGGCATGGCAGCCCTGAGGAAGAGTTCATAGAGTGTATTAGGGATGGGTTCCTTGAGCAGTATGTAACTGAACCAACCAGGGGGCAGGCAACCTTAGGTCTGGTCCTGTGTAATGAGACAGGATTAATAAAAAATGTCCTAGTAAAGGTTCCCCTTGGAATGAGTGACCATAATATGGTTGAATTCCAAATTCAGTTTGAGGGTGAGAGAGTTGGATCTCAAACCAGCGTACTGAGCTTAAGTAAAGGAGACTATGAAGGTAGGAGAGTAAAATTGACTAAAGTGGACTGGGAAAACAGATTAAAGTGTAAGACGGCACAAGAGTAGTGGTCTACATTCAGGGAGATTTTCCACACCTTTCAAGATAAATATATTCCACTGAGGAAAAAGGGGAGTAAAAGAATAGACAGCCATCCGTGGCTTAGTAAAGTAATACAGGACAGTATCCGACCGGAAACAAGGGCATATAAAGTAGTCACATCTAGTGGGAGGATAGAAGATTGGGAAGCATTTAAAAGCCAGCAAACAATAACTAAAAGATTAACTAGGAAAGGGAAGATAGATTATGAAAGTAAACTAGCAAAAAATATAAAAACAGATAGCAAGAGTTTCTACAGCTATATAAAAAGAAAAAGGGTAGCTAAAGTGAACGTTGGTCCCTTAGAGGATGGGACTGGGAAACTAGTGGTGGGGAACATGGAGATGGCAAAGAGGCTGAACAAATATTTTGTATCAGTCTTTACAGTAGAGGACACTAAAAATATCCCAACACTGGACAAACAGGGGGCAATGGGGGGGGAGGAGCTAAACACGATTAAAATCACTAAGGAAATGGTACTCAGTAAAATAATGGGGCTTAAGGTGGATAAATCCCCCGGACCTGATGGCCTACATCCTAGGGTCTTGAGAGAAGTGGTGGTAGGGATTGTGGATGCATTGGTGATTATTTTCCAGAACACCCTGGACTCAGGAAAGGTCCGGGCAGATTGGAAAACTGCTAATGTAACACCCTTATTTAAGAAGGGAAGTAGACAAAAAGCTGGAAACTATAGACCAGTTAGCCTAACATCTGTGGTTGCCAAAATGTTGGAGTCCGTTATTAAGGAAACAGTAACAGAGCATTTGGATAAACATAATTTAATAGGACAGAGTCAGCATGGTTTTACGAAGGGGAAGTCATGTTTGACAAATTTGCTCGAATTCTTTGAGGATGTAACATACAGGGTGGCTAAAGGGGAACCAGTGGATGTAGTGTATTTGGACTTCCAAAAGGCATTTGACAAGGTTCCACACAAAAGACTACTGATCAAGATAAAAAAAATCATGGGATTGGGGGGTAATATACTGGCATGGGTGGAAGATTGGCGATCTAACAGAAAACAAAGTGTTGGGATAAATGGTTCGTTCTCGGGCTGGCAATCAGTAACTAGTGGTGTTCCGCAGGGGTCAGTGCTGGGACCCCAACTCTTTACAATCTATATTAACGATTTGGAGGAAGGGACCGAGTGCAACATATCCAAGTTTGCCGATGATACAAAGATGGGAGGGAAAGCAGTGAGTGAGGAGGACATAAAAAACCTGCAAAGGGACATAGACAGGCTAAGTGAGTGGGCAGGGATTTGACAGATGCAATATAATGTTGGAAAGTGCGAGGTTATGCACTTTGGCAGAAAAAATCAAAGAGCAATTTATTATCTAAATGGAGAGAAACTGTAAAGTGCTACAGTTCAAAGGGATCTGGGGGTCCTGGTGCATGAAATACAAAAAGTTAGTATGCAGGTGCAGCAGGTGATCAGGAAGGCCAATGGAATCTTGGCTTTTATTGCAAGGAGGGTGGAGTATAAAAACAGGGAAGTCTTGCTGCAGTTATACAGGGTATTGATGAGGCCACACCTGGAATACTGCCTGCAGTTTTGGTTTCCATATTTAAGAAAAGATATACTTGCTCTCGAGGCGGTTCAGAGAAGGTTCACTCGATTGATTCCGGAGATGAGGGGGTTGACATATGAGGAAAGGTTGAGTAGGTTGGGACTCGACTAATTGGAGTTCAGAAGAATGAGAGGCGATCTTATCGAAACATATAAGATTGTGAGGGGGCTTGATCAGGTGGATGCGGTGAGGATGTTTCCACTGATGGGTGAGACTAGAACTAGGGGGCATAATCTTAGAATAAGGGGCTGCCCTTACAAAACTGAGATGAGGAGAAACTCCTTCACTCAGAGGGTAGTAAACCTATTGAATTTGCTACCCCAGAGAGCTGTGGACGCTGCAACATTAAATAAATTTAAAATGGAGGTAGACAGTTTCCTAGCTGATAAGGGAATTAGGGGTTACGGGGAGCGGGCAGGGAAGTGGACGGGAGTCTAGATTCGGATCAGCCATGATCCTATTGAATGGCGGAGCAGGCCCGGGGGGCTGTATGGCCTACTCCTGCTCCTACTTCTTATGTTCTTACATTCTTATGTCCCACTCCCCTGTTCTTTCCACATAGCTATGTAATTTCTACCCCTTCAAGTATTTATCCAATTTTCTTCTGAATGTTACTATTGAATCTGCTTCCACCGCCCTTTCAAGTAGTGCTTTCCAGATCACAACAACTCGCTACAAAATAAATGTTTCCTCATGTCTGCTCTGGTTCTTTTGCCAATCACCTTGAATCTGTGGCCTCTGGTTACCCACCCTTCTGCCGCTGGAAAGCTTTTCTCCTTAATTACTCTCTCAAAATATTTCATGATTTTGAACACTTCTATCAAATGTTCTCTTAACCTCTGCTCTCAGGAGAATAACCCGCAGCTTCTCCAGTCTCTCCATAAAACTGAAGGATGTTTTTTGTTACGCAGCTGTGATCTGGAATGCACTGCCTGAATGGGGCGGGGAAGCAGGTTCAATATTAACTTTCAAAAGGGATTTGAAAAGTTGAAAAGGGGAAAAACATGTGGAAAGACCTGGGGTGCGAGACTAAGTGGATAGCTCTTTGAAAGTGTCGGTGAGGCAAGTTGGGCCGAATGGCACCCTTCTGTGCTGTGTATTTCTTAATGCTAGCGTAATAAACACATTCCCAGAAACATTAACATTAAATGTTAAATAACATTTTTGCCCGCAATAAAGTGTTATTCATTAATTCATAAGTAGTGGTGTTCAATTCACGTTTTTACTCGTTCATGGGATCTGGGCGTGGTTGGCAAGGACAGAATTTATTGCCCTTCCCCAGTTGCCCTTGAGAAGGTGGTGGTGAATCGCCTTCTTGAACCACTGCAGTCCGTGCAGTGAAGTTACTTCCACGGTGCTGTTAGGGAGGGAGTGCCATGATTTTGATCCAGCAACGATGAAGGATCGGTGATATATTTCCAAGTCAGAATGGTGTGCGACTTGGAGGGGAATTTGGAGGCGGTGGTGTTCCCATGCCCAGCTGCCCTTGTCCTTCTAGGTAACAGAGGTGCTGCCGAAGAAGCCTTGGCGAGTTGCTGCAGTGCAACTTTTGGTGGTAGACACTGCAGCCACGGTACGCCAGTGGTGGAGGGAGTGAATGTTTAAGGTGGTGGATGGGGTGCCGATCAAGCGGGCTGCTTTGTCCTGATTGGCGTCGAGTTTCTTGAGTGTTGTTGGAGCTGCACTGATCCAGGCAAGTGGAGAGTATTCCATCACGCATCCTTACTTGTGCCTTTGAAAGGCTTCGGGGAGTCAGGAGGTGAGAACTAGCCGCAGAATATCTAGCCTCTGACCCGTTCTTGTGGCCACAGAATTTATGTGGCTGGTTCAGTTAAGTTTCTGGTCAATGGTAACCCCCAGGATGTTGCTGATAGGGGAGTCGACAAAGGTAATGCCATTGAATGTCAAGGGGCGGTGGTAAGACTCTCTTTTTGAAGATGGTCATTGCCTGCTCTTGTGTGGCACGGATGTAAACTGCCACTTATCAGCCCAAATCGGAACATAAGAACCTAAGAACATAAGAAATAGGAGCAGGAGTAGGCCATTCGGCACTTCGAGCCTGCTCCTCCATTCAATGAGATCATGGCTGATCTTCTGCCTCAACTCCATTCACTGGCCCTATTGCCATATCCCTTGATGTCATTAATAGTCAGAAATCTATCGACTTATTTTTTGAATATACCCAATGACTGTGCCTCCACAGCCCTCTGGGGTAGAGAATTCCAAAGCTTCACCACCCGCTGTGTGAATAAATGTCTTCTCATATCAGTCCTGGATGGCATACCATTTATCCTGAGGCTGTGGCCCCTGGTTCTAAACGCCCCAGCCAAGAGAATCATTCTCCCAGCATCCACCCTATCAAGCTCTGTAAAAATTTAGTATGCTTCAATGATATGCCCTCTCATTCTTCTGAATTCAAGAGAATACAAGCCTATTTACTCAATCTCTTCTCATACGACAGTCCCGCCATCCCAGGGATCAATCTCGGGAACTTTTGTTGCACGCCCTCTATGGCAAGTATATCCTTTTTTAGGTAAGGAGACCAAAATTGTACACAGTACTCCACGTGTGGTCTCACGAAGGCCCTGTATAATTGGAGTAAGACTTCTTTACTCACGTACTCAAATCCTCTTGTGATGAATGCCAGCATACCATTTGCCTTCCTAATCGATTGCTGCATCTGCACATTCAGGACTAGACAGGCTAGATGCAGGAAGGATGTTCCCGATGGATTTATCCACATTATAATCCATTTGCCATGTTCTCGCCCACAACTGACACAGCCACCTAACTTTGTATCATCAGCAAATTTGGAAATGTTAAATTTAGTCCCCTTATCCAAATCATTGATACAGATTGTGAATACCTGGGGCCCAAGCACCGATCCTTGCGGTACCCCACGACTCACAGCCTGCCTTCCTGAAAAAGACCCGTTTATCCCTACTCTTTGTTTTCTGTCTGTTAACTAATTCTCAATCCATGTTAATATATTATGCCAATTCCATGTGCCCTAATTTTGTTCACCAACTTCTTGTGTGGGACCTGATCGAAGGCCTTCTGAAAATCCCAAAACACCACATCTACCCGTTCCACTTTGCCTACTCCACTAATTACTTCCTCAAAGAACTCCAACAGCTTTGTTAAACAGGACTTCCCTTTCATAAATCCATGTTGACTCTGCCCAATTTTACTATTACTTTCTAAGTGCCCAGTTATGTCATCCTTTATAATAGATTCCAGCGTCTATCTGAACGTCGTCCAAGTCTTGTTGGATGCGGGCATGTAATGCTTCATTATCTGAGGAGTTGTGAATGCCACTGAACACTGTGCAGTCATCAGACCTACGTCAATAATGAGCTATTGTAAAGGCTCAGTTTGTGTTTCGGTGGATGCTGTCACGTGATTGCAGTCGACGTCGGTTGCATGCAACCAATAGCTTGCGTCTTCAAACCCGCCCCTTTCTGCCTTTTGCATAAAGCCCCATAAGTGAGGTTCGCGATCCAACAATCCAGAAACTGTGTTGCCCAATGAGTGACTGAAGGACCAGCTGCCTAATTTGCCCAGAAGCATGAGGTCGGCGATTTCTCTCGCCCTACTGCTTGGCTTCCTATCCAGTGCGTAGCTATAACCATTCCGAATTGTTCCAATCTTTCTGTGTCACTGTTAGTCCCTTTGGGGGGCGTCACAGAGCCAGGAGTCACCACCATAATGAATGCTTCTTTAATTTTATAGGTGTCCAGTCGGATGTGGTGTTGACTCAACCAGAGGCAGAGACCGGAAGTCTCGGAGGCTCCCTGATACTGACCTGCAAAACCAGCGGCTTCGATCTTGGCAGCTACTGGATGTATTGGTACCGACAAGGCCCCGGGAAGGGAATGGATTGGCTAGTTTCGTACTATGCTAAAGACAATAATCAGTACAATCAAGAAGTTAAATCACGAGTTACTGCTTCCAAAGACCTTTCAAACAATATCTTCGCTTTGGATATCAAGGGATTGACAATTGGAGACAGCGCCACTTATTATTGCGCTCAGAGCCACAGTGATATAGGTCAGACCCAGACTTGTACAAAAGCAGAAAAGAGGAAATGCAGCAGTTTCCGACATCATCAAACACCAATAAATCCAATGTTGACAGCAGTTCATAGGAACAAAAAAATATACAGCACAGAAAGGGGCCACTCGGTCCATAATGCCTCTGCTGCCTCGTTCATAGAGCTATTCAATTAGTGCCACTCTCCTAAACCTTTCCCATAGCCCTGTAAATTTTTCCTTTTCGAGTATTTATCCAATTCCCTTTTGAAAGTTATTATTGAATTTGGTTCCACCAGTCTTTCAGGCAGTGCATTCCAGATCATGACAACTCGCTGCATAATTTTTGGATCCTCATGTCGCCTCTGGTTCTATTGCCAATTGCCTTAACTCTTTGTCATTGACCTGAAACAATGTAACTCCGTTTCTCTCTCCAAAGATGCTGCCGGACCTGCTGAGCCTTTCCAGCATTTTCTGTTTTTATTTCAGGTTTCCACCATCCGCAGTATTTTGCTTTTGTTTCCATGTTTTTATACTCTATGCCTCCACTTATAAAGCCAATGATCCAGTTTAACTTTACAACAGCCTTTTCGACTTGTCCTGCCACGTTCAAAG
This sequence comes from Somniosus microcephalus, assembly GCF_052327205.1. Classification (NCBI taxonomy): domain Eukaryota; kingdom Metazoa; phylum Chordata; class Chondrichthyes; order Squaliformes; family Somniosidae; genus Somniosus; species Somniosus microcephalus. The sequence continues at coordinate 19,902,069 of NC_140990.1, read as the reverse complement.
ACGTGTGTAGTTATAACCTGTTCCTGCACCCCTTTTAAAATTGTACCAAACAGTTTATTGTGCCTCTCCTCATTCTTTCTACCAAAATGAATCACCTCAAACTTCTCTGCATTAATTTTCCTCTGCCGTGTGTCCGGCCATTTCATCAATCTGTCTATATCCTCCTGAGCTGTGTTACTATCCTCCTCACTGTTCACTAGATTTCCGAGTCTCGTGTTATCTGAAAACATTGAAAGTATGCCCTTTGCACACATGTCCAGGGCATTACTATAAAGATCAAAAAGAGCAGTGGCCTCAACACCGAGCACTGGAGGACACCGCTGCACACTTCCTGCCAGTCAGAAATAAACCATTCACCACTATTCTGCGTTCTGCCCCTCAGCTGACTTCGTGTTCCCACAGCTACTGCCCCTTTATTCCCATCTGTTTCAATTTTGCTAACAAGTCTATCATGGGGTACTTTATCAAAAGCCAATGGAAAATCCATATACACAAGATGAAACGCACAACCTTCATCCACCCTCCCAGTTACTTTACCAAAAAAACTGGAACAAGTTAATCAAACACAAATGTTTTTTTTCATTCTTCGTTCCTGGGATGTGGGCGTCGCTGGCAAGGCCAGCATTTACTGGCCATCTCTAATTGCCCTTGAGAAGGCGGTGGTGAGCCGCATTCTTTAACCGCTGCAGTCCGTGTGCTGAAGGTATACCCACAGTGCTGTTAGGGAGGGCGTTCAAGGTTTTTGACCCAGTGACGATTAAGGATCGGCGATATACCTGTAAGTCAGGATGTTGTGTGACTTGGAGGGGAATTGGAGGTGTTCGTGTTCCCATGTGCCTGCTGCCCTTGTCCTTCTATGTGGTAGATATCGCATGTTTGGGAGGTGGTGCTGAAGAAGTCTTGCTGAGTTGCTGCAGTACTTCTTGTAGATGGTACACACTGCAGCCACGGTACTCCGGTGGTGGAGGGAGTGAATGTTTAAGGTGGTGGATGGGGTGCCGATCAAGCGGGCTGCTTTGTCCTGGATGGTGTTCAGCTTCTTGAGTGCTGTTGGAGCTGCACTGATCCAGGCAAGTAGAGAGTATTCCATCACACTCCTTACTTGTGCCTTGCAGATGGTGGAAAGACTTTGGGGAGTCAGGAGGTGAGACACTCGCCACAGAATACCTAGCCTCTGACCTGTTCTTGTAACCACAGTATTGATGTGGCTGGACCAGTTAAGTTTCTGGCCAATGGTGACCCCAGGATGTTGATGGTGGGGGATTCGGCGATGGTAATGCCTTTCAATGTCAAGGGGAAGTGGTTAGACTCTCACTTTTTGGAGATAGTTATTCCCTGGCACTTGTGTGGCGTGAATGTTAACTGCCACTTATCAGCCCAAACCTGAACATAAGAACATAAGAAATAGGAGCAGGAGTATGCCATTCGGCCCTTCGAGCCTGCTCCGCCATTCAATAAGATCATGGCTCATCTTCTGCCTCAACTCCATTCACCAGCCCTATCGCCATATCCCTTGATGCCTTTACTAGTCAGAAATCTATCGACTTCTGTTTTCAATATACCCAATGACTGAGCCTCCACAGCCCTCTGGGGTAGAGAATTCAAAACATTCACCCCCATCAGTGTGAAAAAATGTCTTCTCATCTCAGTCCTGTATGGCCTACCCTTTATCCTGAGGCTGTGGCCCCTGGTTCTAGACTCCCCAGCCAAGGGAAACATTCTCCCAGCATTCACCCTATCAAGCCCTGTAACAATTGTGTATGCTTCAATGAGATCCCCTCTCATTCTTCTGAAGTCAAGGGAATACAGGCATAGTTTACTCAATCTCTTCTCACACGACAGTGCCGCCATTCCGAGAATCAATCTCCTGAACCTTCGCTGCACTCCCTCTAAGGCAAGTATATCCTTCCTTAGGCAAGGAGACGAAAATTGTACACAGTACTTCAGGTGTGGTCATACCAAGGCCCTATACAATTGGAGTGAAACTTCTTCACTCCTGTACTCTAATCCTCTTGTAATGAAGGCCTGCATTCCATTTGCCTTCCTCATGGCTTACTGCTCCTGCACATTCACTTTCAGTAACTCATGTACAAGGTCACCCCGGTCCCCTTGAGCATCTGTATTCCCCAATCTTTCACCAGTTAGGAAATATTCTGCCGTTCTCTTTTTTTCTACCAAAGTGCATAAGTTCACATTTACCCACATTATACTCCATCTGCCATTTTCTCGCCCACTCACTAAGCCTGTCGAGATCCTCTTGAAACCTCTTCACATCCTCTTTACAACTGACACTGCCACCTAGCTTTGTATCATCAGCAAATTTGGAAATGTTATATTTAGTCCCCTCATCCAAATCATTGATATACATTGTGAATAGCTGGGGCCCAAACACCGATGCTTGCGGTTCCCCACTAGTCACAGCCTGCCATCCTGAAAAAGTCTCGTTTATCCCTACTCTATGTTTTCTGTCGGTTACCTAATTCTCAATCCATGCTAGTATATTACCCCCAATTCCATGTGCCCTAATTTTGTTCACCAACCTCATGTGTGGGACCTGATCGAAGGACTTCTGAAAATCCAAATACACACATCTACCGGTTCCCCTTTGTCCACTCCACTAGTTACATCCTCAAAGAACTCCAATAGGTTTGTTAAACAGGATTTCCCTTTCATAAATCCACGTTGACTCTGCCAAATCTTACTATTAGTTTCTAAGTGCCCAGTTATTTCATCATCTATATATATAAAGCGGTTGGTTTGTCTGTCTGTCTGTCTGTCTGTTCGCTATACACTCAAAAGTTATAGAGCGTACCTACACATATGTTATATCAAAAGAAAGCTGATGATCAGGGGAGTGTAATACACATATTTACTTTTTGGTCAGACAACAATTGTTCCGACAGTATACAAAGAATATCCAAAAATCTGCTCATTAGCGGTTGACCAATCCTACCGCTCATTAGCGTTGAGTGACGTGATGATTGACCAATCGTACAGGGGATAGCGTTGACTGACGTGATCGTTCACCAGTCTTACAGTTCAGTGACCTGATGGTTGAGCAATCGGTGCATCACAGGGGGCGTTTCATTCTGTGTGTGGGCGGGCCTAATCCTGCAGCCTCCCGAAACTTCGCCGCCATTTTTTTAATCCCGACAGCAACAGCACCAGCACAACATACCCCCACATTGCGGCTCCAGCAGATTATCCTGCTCCCGGCCCGCTGGAGCAGCAGGTGAGTTGGGGTCACTCGGGCCGGGCCTGACAACCGCTCGGCCCAAGACACAGAGTGGGCGGGGGAGCGGCAGTGGCCGGCCGTTAACCATGCGTCCTGCGGCCGGCCACACCGGGAGCTCAGCTGGGGTCAGTCTCAGCCCGAGAGCCCGGCCGGGCCTGAAGCGCTAGGCCGCGCACGGCCACCGCGGCCGGCCACCATTTTCAAAGCACTTCCCCGGGTGCCAGAAGAGGGGGAGGGAGGAAGGAAGGGAGAGGAGAGAGGGAGAGGGAGAGAGAGGGAGGGAGAGAGAGAGGGGACAGACAGGGACAGGGAGAGAGAGGGGGGAGAGAGAGGGGGACAGAGAGAGGGGCAGGGAGAGAGAGGGGCAAGGAGAGAGAGGGGGAGGGAGAGAGAGAGTGTCAGGGAGGGAAAGAGTGACACAGAGAGTGGGAGTGGCAGCGCCCGGCCATAAAACGCGTGGCCCAAAAAAGCCCTGTCAATGCTGGGCCCCCCCAGCTAGTTTATTATAAATTCAAATGTTTATTTGAAGGTCGTCCAGCTCTTGTTGGATGTGGGCACGGACTGCTTCATTATCTGAGGAGTTGTGAATGCCACTGAACACTGTGCAGTCATCAGACCTACGTCAATAATGAGCCATTGTAAAGGCACAGTTTGTGTTTCTGTGAATGCTGTCACGTGACTGCAGTCGACGTCGGTTGCATGCAACCAATAGCTGGCGACTTCAAACCCGCCCCTTTCTGCCTTTTGCATAAAGCGCCATAACTGGGGATCTGGTCCAACAATTCTGGAACTGCGTTGCCCAATCAGTGACTGAAGGAACGGCTGCCTAATTTAGCCAAATGCCCAGAAGGATGAGGTCGGCGATTTCTCTCGGCCTACTGCTTGGTTTCATATGCAGTGCGTAGCTATAACTGCAAAGTATCCATTTAGTGCCTCAGCCATGCTCTCTGCCTCGACAAGAAGGTTCCTTGTAGGCTTTTGGTTCCCATGTGCCTAGAGACAATGGGATGAATGGCCGATTCCTATTGTTATGTTTCTAGTTACATTGCGGTGAATGATCGACTCCTGCGCCTATGTTATTGGGTACAATGGGGCTGAATGGCCGACTCCTGTTGGTATGTTCCTACATACAGTGGGTGGAATGGCCATCTTGGAATTGGAGAATCAAGAATGAAACGGCACAGAAGGATGCCGTTCCGCCCACCGTAACTGTGCTGCCTCTGAAAAGAGATATTAAATTAATCTTACTTCACGGTTCTACCTCCATAGCCCTGCAAATGTTTACTTTTCAAATACTTATCCAACTCCCCTTTGAACGTTACTATTGAATTTGCTTCCACCACCTTTTCAGGCAGTGCATTCCAGATTATAACAACTCTCTCTATAAAAAACAATCCTCATCTCCCCTCTTGCTCATTTGCCAGTTATCTATACCACCAGGAAAACACAGGTTCATTGCCCAGTCAACTTATTTGTAGGATGTCCTATGTGCAAAATATCCAGGGGCGTTTATGTACCCAACATTAATTATGATATAACAACAACATACATTTATAAAGCGCCTTTAACGTACTAAAACCTCCCTAGGAGCGTTGTAAGACAACATTTGACACTGAGCCACGTAACGAGATATTAGGTCAGATGACTAAAAGCTTGATATCAAAAGAGGTTGGTTTTAAGCAGTGTCTTATAGGCGGTGAGAGAAAGTAGACAGGCAGAGAAGGTTAGGGAGGAAATTCCAGAGGATAGGGCCTAGACGCCTGAAAGTACGGCCTCCAAGGCTGTGGTGAAGGAAATGGGTGATGTCCAAGAGGCCAGAGTTGGAGGAACACAGAGTTCTCGGAGGGCTGTAGGGGCTGGAGGAGGTTACCAAATTAGGGAGCGGCGAGGCCATGGAGAGTTTTGAAAACAAGGATGAGAATTTTAATTTCGAGGCGTTGTTGGACTGGGAGCCAATGTAGATCAGGGTTGGTGGGTGTACGGGACTTGATAGGAGTTAGGATATTGACAGTCGAATCTGGAAGTGCTACCTATATGATGCGCATGTGATGTTGCTGAGAGGCGTGATAAGTTTGCCTACAAGCGAAAATTATTTGTCCTGCCGTTAACGCCAACAAATATTGATTTGGCCATCGTAAAATTGTTTCACCGCAGTTTGATTTGGACTACGTAGACCTGGATGAATCCCTGTACGAACAGGCCAAGAGATGGGTGTTTGTCGTTGCAAAGGACGATAGCAACTTGACGAGGTTATAGCATGGAATATCGGGATCTAATTAAATACGAACCTAAGAACATAAGAAATAGGAGCAGGAGTGGGCCATTTGGCCCCTCGAGCCTGCTCCACCATTTGATAAGATCATGGCTGATCTGATCTTGGCCTCAACCCCACTTTCCCGCCCGCTCCCCATAAGCCTTGACTCCCTTATCGCTCAAAAATCTGTCTATCTCCATCTTAAATATATTCAGTGACCCAGCTGCCACTGTTCTCTGGGATAGAGAATTCCAAAGATTCACGACCCTCTGAGAGAAGAAATTCCTCCTCATCTCCGTTTTAAATAGGCGACCCATTATTCTGAGACTATGCCCCCTCGTTCTAGATTCCCACTCGAGGGGAAACATCCTCTCTGCATCTACCCTGCCAAGCCCCCTCAGAATCGTATACGTTTCAATAAGATCACCTCTCGTTCTTCTAATCTCCAATGAGTATAGGCCCAACCTGCTCAACCTTTCTTCATAAGACAACCCCTTCAATCATTTCGCTCTCAGCCTGTCACCGCAGGACATGGGTCGTTGCATTCATGTGTCAGTTGTGGCTCAGCGGGTATCACTCTTGCCTTTGAGTCAGAAGGTGTGAGATCAAGCCACACTCCAATGACTTGAGCACAAAATCCAGGCAGATGTTTCCCAGTGCAGCACTGTGGGAGCGCTACCCCGTCGGAGGTGGCGTCTCCCAGCTGAGATATTAACACCCTGACCCCATCTACCTTCTCAGGTGAGCGTATAAGAACACACGGCAAATATTTCGAAGAAGAACAGGGGAATTTTCGCCGGTGTCCTGGTCAATATTTATCCCTCACTAACATCACAAAAAACCCTCGAATATCTGGCTATCAATACATTCCTGTTCGTGCGTTCTTGCTGTGCACAAATTGGCTGCCGCATTTCCTACATTACAACAGTGACTACACTTCAAAACTTCCTGATTACCAGTTAAGCGCTTTGGAAAGTCCTGATACCCTGGAAGGCGATTTATAAATAAAAGTGCTTTCTTTTTCATCTTACGACTGTGTTGGCTAATACCACAGCGTGCCCTCAAGTAGTTACATCGATTTACATTGGTGACTATCTTATATTTGTGGTCGCTAGTTTTGGATCACCCACAAGTGCAAACATCTTCTCTACGTCTACCCTATTAAACATATTCCAAAATCTTAAAGACATCCATCTTGTCACTCCTCCGTCTTCTCTTTTCTAGAGAAAATAGCCCCAGCCTGTAGATTGTGTCCGGATATTTAGACTCTCACAGCTCAGGTCTCATCCTTGTAGTGTGAACAATAACAACAGGGCGGAATGCATATAAGCACTGAATTACTGGCACTCAACCTGATAAAATTAAGGACCGGCTTCTTATTCCGCTTCACCTGAACATTAACTTGATCATGACACACCATGTCCAACGATAAGCAAGATCTAGAGCAGTGGTTCCCAAACTTTTCCTTTACGCAGACCACTACATCGTCATAGAAACATAGAAATATAGAAGATAGGAGCAGGAGTAGGCCATTAGGCCCCCTCGAGCCCGCTCCACCATTCAATGAGATCATGGCTGATCATCGAAGTTCAATACCCTGTCCCTGCCTTCTCCCCATATACCTTGATCCCTTTAGCCCTAAGAAATATATCTAACTCCTTCTTGAATATATTTAATGAATTGGCCTCAACTGCCTTCTGTGGAAGAGAATTCCACAGGTACACCACTCTCTGGGTGAAGAAATTCCTCCGCATCTCTGTCCTAAATGGCTTACCCCTTATCCTTAGACTGTGACCTCTGGTTCTTGACTCCCCCGCCATCGGGAACATCCTTCCTGCATCTAGTCTGTCTAGTCCTGTTAGAATTTTATAAGTTTCAATGAGATCCCCTCTCATTCTTCTAAACTCCAGCGAGTACAAGCCCAATCGACCCAATCTCTCCTCATACATCATTCCTGTCATCCCAGGTATCAGTCTGGTGAATCTTCGCTGCACTCCCTCCATGGCAAGAACATCCTTCCTCAGATAAGTCGACCAAAACTGCACACAGTGCTCAAGATGTGGTCTCACCAAGGCCCTGTACAACTGCAGCAAGACATCCTTGTTCCTGTACTCGAACCCTCTCCCTAAGAAGGCCAACATACCATTTGCCTTCTTAACCGCCTGCTGCACCTGCATGCTTACCTTCAGCGACTGGTGCACAAGAACGCCCAGGTCTCGTTGCACTTCCCCTTCTCCCAATCTATTGCCGTTCAGATAATAATCTGCCTTCCTGTTTTTGCCACCAAAATGGATAACCTTGCATTTATCCACATTATACTGCATCTGCCATGCATCTGCCCAATCACCCAACCTGTTGAAATCATACTGGAGCTATTGCGGACCACAACGTAAGCAAGCTGTTTAAAACATTTTTAATATAGCCTATGGCTGACGGGAGTCAAACTTCAGAAACCTCGACAGAACATCACAGCACACGACACATACTGGTAACGGTTCGTCCTCAGTTCCAGCGTAAGTAAATCCCAGTTTTAAGTATTCACTGCTGTATTTTCTCCTCACTTTTGGCTTACGTTTGTTGTGCTGAGTTTCATTTGCTGATGTCTGACTGTCATTTTGACCACAGAGACTTCGCTTACGCATGCCAGCTAAAAATCACTGATCCATTTTTTTATTCCTGCGGTCTAACCATCGAATTTTCTAAGAGCGTCGGTTCACATTGATGTCATGCAAAAGCGCCACACTATTTAAATTCAGAGAATCACAAGGATGTTATATCGAATATGATAAATACGAGGTGCATGTGATTATATTATTATTACATTATCATAATTATTTTTTTCACGGACTACCTGCAGTACCTTCGAGGACCACTGGTGGTCCACGGACCACAGGTTGGGAACCGTTGATCTGTAGCGTTGCTTCAACTGTTGTGCCTTTGGAGATTATTAGCACTCTCTAGTCTCAGAAATGCGTCTTTTCCTTAATTTGTTAGCCGTGACTCATTGGGGAGCATTCTTACCTCTAAATCAGAATATTGTAGGTTTGAGTTGCCCTCCAAAGACGCCCAATGCCAGTAATGAGCGGGTTCTGCACTGTTGGAGGTGTTGTCTTTCAAATGGCACGTTAAACCGAGGCCCCGTCTGCCCTCTCGTGTTGGCATAACTATCTCATGGTGCTAGTGGAAGAAGAGCAAGGGAGTTCTCTAGGTTTCCTGGGCAAAATGCATCCCTTAACCAACACCTAAAAAACAATTGATGACATTATTGTTTGTGGGACCTGGCTGTGCGACAAATGGCTGCCGCGTTTCTTACATTACAGGAGTGATTACACTTCAAAAAAGTACTTCATTGGCTGGAAAGTGCTTTAGAATATACTGAGGTCGTGAACGGCGCTATATAAATGTGAGTCTTTCTTTGCTTTTGGGCAACGCGTCGATAAACAGTGAAGAGTGCTGATGTAAGAGAGAACTGAACCCCTTTTAAATCCATTATTGAACAATGCATTAAATGCAGCAAATGGTGTCTGGTACGTGACTGAATTCATATTGAATAATTACACGCACATTACTGGAGACTGAATGACTATGAGAAGCAACCTAGGTTTATTTCATCAACCCTCAGCTTTCTCTATTGAACTTTCATTGTAACATTGGCCTCACGTGTTCCTGCAAATGAGCTGGTGGCCCTCCTTTCTTTTTCTGAATTCTGATTGGTTAAATCACTCAGCGGTCGAGTCCATTCCAGTTCCTGTATGCAACCACGATCTCTGTTTTTAATTGTGATTGGCCATATCACAGGCAGAAAGCCTGGATCATGTGTCAAATGACGGTTTTGTCTATTACATACTTATAAGCCTGACACAATGAATCATTTGAGTGCAATGCTTGTGAGAGCAAAGATGTGATTATTAAGAAATGATATATATTGGAATATATAAAAGATGATGGGAATGATAATATGATGATGATGAACTGGATTGAGTTTTTGATGAGGTAAACAGAGAGGGCTGATGAGGGCAATGCGGTTGATGTGGTATACATGGACTTCCGTAAGGCGTTTGATAAAGTGCCACATAAAATAAAAGGAACAGAGGCAGCATGGATAGGAAATTGGCTACGTGACAGGAAACATAGAACTGGTGAACGGTTATTTATCGGACTGGAGGAAGGTGCACTGTGGTGTTTTTCAGGGGTTGGTACTGAGACCACTGTTTTTCGTGATATATATCAATGACTTAGACTTGGGTGTACAGGGCACAAACATTGGAAGTACAGTGAAAAGTGAGGAGGATAGTGATAGACTTCAAGAGGACATAGACAGGCTGGTGGAATTGGCGGACATGTGGCTGATGAAATTTAATGCAGTAAAGTGTGAATTGATACATTTTGGTAGGAAGAACGAGGAGAAGCAATATAAACTAAATGGTAAAATTGTAAAGTGGGTGCATGAACAGAGAGACCTGGGGTAAAAGAGCACAAATCGTTGAAGGTGAGAAAGCGGTTAAAAAATCCTACGGGATCCTGGGCTGCATAACTAGAGGCATAGAGTCCAAAAGCAAGGAAGTTATGATGAATCTTTCTAAATCACTGGTTCGGTCTCAACTGGAGTATTGTGTCCAATTTTGGGTACTGCATTTTTGGAATGATGTGAAGGCCTTAGAGAGGGTGCTGAAAAGATTTACAAGAATGATTCCTGGGATGAGGAACTTCAGTTACGTGGATAGACTGGAGAAGCTGGGGTGGTTTCCCTTAGAGCAGAGAAGGCTGAGAGGAGATCTGATAGAGGTGTTCAAAATCATGAGGGATCTAGACAGAGTAGATAGAGAGAAACTGTTCCCATTTGCGGAAGGATCGAAAACCAGAGGACACAGATTTAAGGCAGAAGAACCAAAGGCGACATGAGGAAAAACTTTTTTACACAGCGAGTGGTTAGGACCTGGAATGTACTGCCTGAAAGGGTGGTGGAGGCAGATTCAATCGTGGCTTTGAAAAGGGAATTGGATAAGTACCTGAAGTAAATACATTTGCAAGGTTATGGGGAAAGGGCGGGGGAGTGGGACTAGCTGATGTGGTCTTGCAGAGAGCCGGCACGGGCTCGACGGGCCGAATGGCCTCCTCCTGTGCTGTAGCCATTCTATGATTTTATGGTTCTTCTATGGAGAAACAATTGACAAAAGAAGACAATGGCAGATAATGAAGAGGAAAATGATGAAGGGGAGGAGAAATTAACAATATTATTAATGATGATGAAGAAGAATTCAAATTCTTAAAAGTGGACAGGAATCTTTAACAACTACCTTTAACTTGCTTACGTGTCAAGTTTTTTTTTAATTACCATCTACTCCCACTTATTTTGTTTTCAAGCCACAATAGCTGCATTTCAGCGCTCAGCCGATTAACAGCACTCGCCAAGCTTCAGGTCTCAGCCGCGGCTCAGTGGCAGGACTCTCGCCTCTGAGTCTAGATGCTCGTGACTTGAAGTCCCACTGCAGAAATCTGAGCACATCATTCAGGATGATACTCATAATGCTCGTACTGAGGGAGTGCTGCACTTTCGGAGGTGCCGTCTTTTGGATGTGACGTTAAACCTCTCAGGTGGACGTAAAAGATCATATTGCATTTTCGAAAGAAGAGCAGGGCAGTTATCCTCGTTCGCCTTGGGTTGACTTATCCCTCAATCACCATCACAACCAGATGATCTGACCATGAGCACCATTGCAGTTTGTTGGACCTTGCTGTGCGCAAATTGGCGAGTTTCCTGCACTACAACAATGACTACGCTTCAAAAGGCTGTAAAGCGATTTGGGACATCCTGAGGTCCGGAAAAGCACTAGATAAATGCAAATCATTCTTTCTATCAATTAGTTCACACGGTACTTTCGAAGAGGAGCAGGGCAGTTGCCCCCGGCGTCCAGGCCAATATTTATCCCTCAATTAACATCACAACCAGATGATTTGATCATAAGCACTTTTGCAGTTTTAGCGATCTTGCTGGACGCAAATTTGTTGCCGAGTTTGCTAGATTAGAACAATGACTACACCTCAAACGTAATTGGCTGTAAAGCATTTTGGGATTTGCTGAGGTCGTGATATGCACTATATAAATTCAAATCATTCCTTCTTTCAATTAGTTGCCAATCAGCAGGTGGCCAAGAAATCACAATGTACAATAATGCAAATAAACACTTCAGTGAAGACTGACGATTGATTAAATCACAATTAATGACGTGATGTGGAAAACCAGGTGCTCCCCTTCCAGACACTAATGCACCTTCTCGCTCACGAATAGGAACTGCCAAATACGATGAATTGAGCTGTTCAACGTCTATTCCTGAAGAACACATGCCAATGCCAGGTGGATATTTGTCGCATTTTGAAATAACTGCAATTATTATGCACTAGGATCCATCAACATACTTAGCAGAGCGTCCAATTACAAAAGGGTTTAGTCAGAGTGCAGGGCTGGATTCCCATAGTCGACAGGATATGGTCGCAGACCCAATGCTTGAACGGTTTTGCAAGCGTTTGTCTAACGGTACATTCTGGAGAGAGCGAAAGAATCTCAACAGCTTCCGGGCCAGATGTTCATGCAACTGTTTTAATGACTAACTGTCCATCAAAGAAGCACCACGCGAATTCAACAGTAACCACATCCTAAGAGAAATTCGCATTCACCCACCCACGGTTGTGAATAAATGTCATTTCACGATAGAGCAATGATTATTTCTATATCCACCGAAATGTACTGCTGCCTATCCGTATTAGTGAATAATCCGTTATAAAACTGGAAATCAGGACGCGTCTGTTAATTTTGTACATAATTAAATGTAAGGATTAATCCTTGGAAAGGCACGATACCATAACCAGCTTTATCCTGTATAGGTTGCTCTGGTGTCGATTCAAAACCACCAGAGTGGCCCCATATTCAATGAGGTGTTCATTGTTTTCAGCCGCACTTGTGGGCCCACCAACAAAAACCCTGCGTATATAGGTTAAGTGTAGGGGTGAATCAGGCACATTCTCTGCACCGAGTTCTTGTTCGTTGACTCATTCTTGTAAAGTGCACATGTGTGGCCTCGGGTGGAGGGCAGGCTGCGCATAGTCTACTTGCGTGCCAGCACTCACAGTGTTTTGCTCTGCCAAAGAGCCGGCACAAACATGTACTTGTTACATAGTTACATTGTAACATAGTTACATAGAGACTACAGGACAGAAACAGGCCATTCGGCTCAACTGCTCCACGCTGGTGTCAAAACTCCACACGAGCCTCCTCCCACCCCTCTTCATCTTAACCTATCAGCATATCCTTCTATTCCTTTCTCCCTCGCGTGTTTATCTAGCTTCGCCTTAAATGCGCCTATGCCTCAACTACTCCATGTGGTGGCGTGTTCCACATTCTGTCCAATCTCTGAGTAAAGAAGTTTCTCCCGAATTCCCTACTGGATTTATTTATGACCAACTTATATTTGTGGCTCCTAGTTTTAGCCTCGGGCAAGTGAAAATGTCTTATCTACTTCTACCCTTTCATAATCTTAAAGACTTCTATCAGTTCACCTCTCATCCTTCTCTTTTCTAGATAAAATAGCCCCAGCCTGCTCAGCGTTTCCTTAGAAGTATATCACTTCAGTTCTGGTATCCTCCTTGTGAATCTTTTCTGCACTTTCTCCAGTGCCTCTATATCATTTTTATAACATGGAGAGCAGAACTATGCAGAGTGCAGCAAGCGTGACTTTACCAAGGTTCGATACAAGTGTTACATAACTTCTCTGCTTTTCAATGCTATCCCTTAAGAAATGAACCGCAGTGCTTTGTTTGATTTTTATGGCCTTATTAACCTGTGCCACTGCGTTTAATGATTTGGGTATTTGTACCTCTAGACCCCTATGCTCCTCTACCAGATTTAGCCTCTTATTAGCCAAGTAGTATGTAGCCTTCTGATTCATCCATCCAAAATGCACCAACTCACACTTATCTGTATTGAAATGAATTTGTCAATTACATGCCCATTCGGCAACTTTATTAATGTCGTCTTGCTTTTGTCACAGTCCTCTGCAGTAATTAGACATGCCCCAATTTATGTCGTCTGCACATTTTGAAATTTTACTCCAGTTTCACGTGTCCAATGCATTAAGTTTAATTTTGAACAACAGTGGTCCTGACACCGATCCTTGTGGAACACCCCTTCCTACCTTTTTTTACCAGTTTCAGTAGCTACCCTTAAAACTACTCTCTGTTTTCTGTCTGGGGAAAATCATACAAGGGTGGTTCTCCAGGATTCGATTTAGGACGTTCCTTTTCTTGTTATATTGAAATTACCTGGACTTGGGGATAGGGAGTACAATTTCGAAGTTTACGAATGAAACAAAACCTGGCAACTTGGTAAATAGTGAGCAGGATAGTAGCAGAGTTCAGGAGGACATAGCCAGACTGGTGAATGGGGCAGACACATAGCAGATGCAATATAATGCGAGTAACTGTGGAGGAACAACATGGAGAGGCAGTGAAATAGAATTGGTTTTATTTTGAGGGGGTGCAAGAGTAGATGTCCTAGGGGTGCATATTAATGAATCTTTGACGGTGGCAGGGCAAATTGAGAAGGCAGTTCAGAAAACATGGGATATTAGGCTTTGTATCTAGGGGCATTGAATACAAAAACAAGGAAGCCGTGATAAACCTTTACAAATCACTGGTTATACTTCAGCTGGAGTCTTGTGTACAGTTCTGGGCACCACACTTTAGGAAGGATGTCAAGGCCTTGGAGAGAGAGCAGAGGAGGTTTACTGGGATTATGCCAGGGATGACAGGCCTCAGTTATCCAGAGAGATTGGAGAAGCTGGGATGTTTCTCGTTCCAGTAGAGAAGGTTTCGGGGAGACCTACTAGAGGAATTCAAAATCATGGAGCGTTTTGGTAGAGCTAGTAGGGAGAATCTATTTCCTCTGGCAAGTGGATCGGCTAATAGAGGCTATAGAATTAAAATAATTGGCAAAAGAGCCAGAGGGGAATTGAGGAGAAACGTTAAGGAGGGCTGTTAAGATCTTGAGCGCACTAACTGAAAGGGTGGTTGGAGCAGGTGCTATAGGGACTTACAGAAGGACAGGTACTTGAAGAGTCCCCTAGCCCTTGATGGTACAAGGGCTAGGGCACACAGAATTAAGGTTTTGGGCAACAGATACAGGCAGGTCGTGACAAAAATATGTTTTACACAGCGAGTGGTGACAACCTGGAATTCGCTGCCAACGGAAGTGGTGGAAGCGGAGACACTCAATGTTTTCAAGGGGAGACTGGATAGGCACTTCAGGGAAATAAACTTGCAGTGCTACGGGGATAGAGCAGGGGAATGGGACTGACTGAATTGCTCTACAGAGAGCCGGCAAGGAATCGATGGGCAGAATGGCCCCCTTCTGTGCTGTTATAACTCTATGACTAGACTAATTTGCAGGGTTGTGTGGAAGAAGCTGGGGAGTGGGACTAAATTGAATGGCTCTTTCATAGAGCAGCCATAGGCACGACGGGCCGAATGGCCTCCTTCTGCGCTGTAAGATTTTATGATTCTATGTAGACGTGCAGGAGAAGCTCTTTCCACTTGAGCGGGAGTCCAAAACTCGGGGCCATAAATATAAGGTAGTCACTAATAAATCCAATCGGGAATTCAGGAGAAACTTCTTTACCCAGGGAATGGTTAGAATGTACAACGCACTACCACAGGGAGTGGTTGAGGTGAATAGCATAGATGCATTTAAGGGGAAACCAGATAAACACGTAAAGGAGCAAGGAATAGAAGGATATGCTGATATCGTTAGATGTAGTAAGTTGGGTAGGAGGATCGTGTGGAACATGAACACAGGCATAGACCTGTTGGGCTAAATGGTCTGTTTCTGCGCTGTAAATTCGGCCTACTTCTATGTAATCCTCTGCAGTTGTACAGATTTCGGCTCACAAAGGAAGAAATTCCACCAAGCGGCGTATGGAGGGGATACCAGTGCCCCTTCGACAGCCGCGGGAGAGGAGGCGAGAGCAACGTTAAAATTGAATCTGTTGAGTCACTGCACCCGTTTATCTAGTCATGACTCATTGTGCGTATCTGCACAAAATAACTGAAAACTAACAATCTAAGGAGACATCGAACTTGAAATCTGAAATCCACGCCCTACCCCCACTATTCTGCTACTTATGATATGTCAGGGTGTACTAATCCAAATGTGGTTAACTCTTAACTGCCCTCTGAAATGGCGGCGCACCACCATCTTCGCAAGGGCAATTAGGGATGGGCAATAAATGCTGGCCTTGCCAGCAACGCCCACATCCCAGGAATGAATAAAAGAAGTATAATTCCTGCTGTGAATCTTTAACAACTGTAAGGGGTGGTGTGTGTGGTCAGCTTTACCTCTGACTCTCTGAGCGGTTCAAATCGCTCCCACTCCCTTGGTTCTAGACTTTGGACTTATTTGGGGGTTGTAATGAAATTGCAACAGACACCTGAGTTGGTCAAAAGAATTGAGATTTTTATTTTTGAGACAGGAAAATATACAATACAATAAATCTTACACTCTAAAAGGGGGGAACACTTCGGAATATGTGAGGGAGAATTATAATGGACAAAAATCCCTTACCCTCCCAACCCCACAACCCTAACTAGGTTGAAAAGCAGAGGGCCAGGAAATGCTCACCAAACGACTTTCTTGACAGTTGTAGAGGTTCACGATTTCAGGGTTCTCTTTAGTTGTGGCGGTTGAGCCCTGCCATGCCACAGACGTGGTGAAAGACTGCATCTGCGTTGGGTCTGCAGTCTTCGCCTGTCCACTGATGCGTTAAGCTGTGTAGTTGGATTTATCGGGTAAGTACCCAATTTTCTTTGGTTAGGTATCGTTTTTAGAGCCTTTTGTGTTAAATCTTACCCAGGGGTAAGTCAGACTAGCCTGTAGAGTGGAAACAATTGCGTGATTTTTTGACTTCTCGGTGGTTGGTTTCTTGTTGGTTGCGGTAGCCCAATATTACCTGGTTGGTGGTAATATTGGTAGTTCTTGGTCTCTTGATGCCTTTGGTTGCCACGATTTCCTTTTCGTTCTGTTTTATTCTTCTTTCTTCAAGTCTCCGATTCTCCGACTAAGTACAGTGATGATGATATCTTTTTCTGAACCGTACTTTCTCTCCTGTACTCTCCTTCTTCCTGATCTGATCTCGTCTCCTCTGGCCTCAACGGACTGACTTTCTCACTGAACAAGCAGGCTTCAATTATACTGTTTTGAGGCCTGGCTTATCTGACCGCCAAATCTCTTGTTCTTTTGTTAACTTTGGCGGGCTCATTATTTTTAATATGTTTTAATTCTTATCGAGTTTTTGGGGATGGTCCATCTATTTTTAATTGGCTTCCAACTGGTTTTGGGATTGCTTTGAAATCAGTTTAAAATGTGTAAAGCGTTTTGGAAATCTTTCTGATTGGTTTTAAACTGCTGTTTGATTGTCTTATCCTGCTGGGGCCAGGTCATCTTTTGTTGACTGTTTGCATGTACTGTTTTATTCATGTTCTTGGTGGCTCTGTGAGTTTCGGCGGGAAAAGTTTTTATTGTCTTTATGTAGAAAGGTTGGAGTGGCCCAGAACATTCCCAGATGATCCAATACTTAAACTGTCTGTGTTTTGGGGGCCCATCCCACCTCCTTTTGTCGCAGTTTTCCAGAGGCCTGAACATGCCTTTTAAACTGGCCAAATCTTCCTGGGGTTATGATTTTAAGCCCCTTTCTGGCCCAATATTATTTCAAACAGTCCAATATGTCTACTTTCTTACTTTGGGGGAATCTGTATAATTTTGCGAGCCTTACATAATGTTGGACTGAAACTGCCACAGCTAATAGTTTACTTCCACAATGCAACTGGTCGGAAATAAAGCATGCATTCCTAATGTCTGTCAATAGGTCCACTGAGGCAGCGGTGAACTCAGCCACACAGATCGAGTCTTTCTGTGTTATCATCTAACGTGAAAGGTGGCGAACTGTACACGTGGGGCGAACGTCTGGGTCACAACGATAATCCCGGCAAAACTTCCTACACGGGATTGGACCGATGCTGGATAGTTGATGACTGTGCCTTATTATTCGCTCATGGGATGTGGGCATCACTGGCAAGGCCTGCATTTATTGCCCATCCCTAATTGCCCTTGGGAAGGTGGTGGTGATCCACTTTATTGAACCGCTGCAGTCCGTGTGGTGAAGGTACTCCCACAGTGCTGTTAGGGAGGTAGTTCGAAGATTTTGACCCAGCGAAGATGAAGGATCGGCGATATATTTCCAAGTCAGGATGGTGTGTAACTTGGAGGGGAACTTGGAGGTAGTGGTGATCCCATGCGCCTGCTGCCCTTGTTCTCCAGGTGGAAGAGACACGGGTTTAGGAGGTGTTGCCAAGGAAGCCTTGGTGCTGCAGTGCATCTTGTAGATGGTACATGCTGCAGCCATGGTACGCCAGTGGTGGAGGGAGTGAATGTTTAAGGTGGTGGATGGGGTGCCAATCAAGCGGGCTGCTTTGTCCTGGATACTGTCGAGCATCTGGAGTCTTGTTGGAGCTGCACTCATCCGGGCTAGTGGAGAGTATACCATCACGCTCCTTACTTGCGTCTTGTAGATGATGGAAAGGCTTTGGAGAGTCAGGAGATGAGACACTCGCCGCAGAATACCTAGCCTCTGACCTGCTCTTGTTGCCACGGTATTTATGTGGCTGGTCCAGTTCAGTTTCTGGTCAATGGTGGCCCCCAGGATGTCATTGGTGGGTGATTCGGCGATGGTAATGCCGTTGAATGTCAAGGGGCAGTGTTTAGACTCGCAACTTTATGCACTTGTGTGATGCGAATGTTACCTGCCACTTATCAGCCCAAACCTGAACGTTGTCCAGGTCTTGCTGCATGCGGGCACGGATTGCTTCATTATCTGAGGAGTTGTGAATGGCGCTGAACACTGTGCAGTCATCAACGAACATTCCCATTTCTGACCTTATGCTGATGAATGCCTCAGCTGCCCGCCTGCTCCAGCAGTTCAGACGGATACTAAAAGGATCCAATGGTACTATCCTGAGAAGCTTAATGCTTTATTCCAGTGTCCTGGGTGAAATGTTCCCTGATCAAAACGTTTCAACAAATATTAGCTTCCATCATACCATTGCTGTTTGCAGCATGTTACTGGCGCAGAGCCGCTGCTGCTGCGAATGGCCATCACTCAATAACAATGACAACAACTTGCATTGAGATAACGCCTTTACGTATTTAAAAAATCCCTGCAAAGTACGCTTCATAGGAACCTTTGGCACCGAACAAAAGGTAGGTGACCAAATGTCTGCGCCAAAGAGATGGGGTTTCAGCAGCGTCTTAAAGCAAGAGATTGATTTGGAGAGGCAGGAGGGTTTAGGGAGTCAGGGAGTTCCCGAGAGTGGTAGCTAGATAGTTGAAGTTACAACCTTACAATCGTAGGGAACAACGAGTGGGAGGAGGTGCGTAAGAGGATAGAATCTGAGGAAGTGAGATTTCGGAGAAGAGGGTGTATTTCAGTCACTTGGACCTTACAGGCATAGGAAAGAAAGAAAGACTTCTATTTATATATCGCTTTTAACGGCCTCAGGACGTCTCGGGATTTTTTGAAGAGTAGTTACTGTTGTAATGTACGAAACCCGGCATACAATTTGTGTTTACGTGTTAGTTGATTGATAAATATTGGCCAGGACACTGGCGAGGAATTCCATTTCCTTCTCTGTTTCGAAATAGTGGCCATGGAATCTTGTACATCCACCTGAGAGGGCAGACGGGACTCAGTTTAACGCCTCATCTGGAACACGGCACCTACCGACAGTACAGCGCTCCCTGGGTATTGGCACTGGGATTACCAACCTAGATTGTTTGCTCAGACCCCTGGAGTGGGTCTTGAACCCACAGCCTTCTGACTCAGAGTGCTACCCATGGAGCCAAGGGTAACACCTCAGAGAAAGTTAATTGAGGCATTTCATTACAACTGCCGGAATCGTAAAATGGAGATGCTGGAGAATGAGTGGGCCATTGTGGTCTAGTGGAAAGGCAGGTGATGGACTAGTGGGACTTGGGGCAGGATAGGTTAAGATAAAGATTGGGTGACCGCTTTGCGGAACACCTCCATCCAGTCCGTAAGGATGACCCCGAGCTTCCAGTCGCCTGTCATTTTAATTCACCGCCCCATTCCCACTCAGACCTCACCATACTCAGGCTCTTGCATTGTTACACAGAAACCCAGCGTAAGCTCGAGGAACAGCACCTCATCTTCCGATAAGGCACTTTACAGTCTTCCAGACTCAATAGTGAGTTCAACAATTTCAGATTATAACCTTGGCCCCTATTACATTTTTACATTTTTTTTCCAAATCTTTGTTTTGGCCCTTCCCCCTTTTTTCTCTCCCACATGGCAGCTGTCTCTCAGTCTGACAGCGCATTTCACACCTAATCTGGAGCCGTCTTTTGTCTCTCCACTCGTCCTATCACCATCTCGTCTCGTTTTGAATACCTCTTAATGTCTCTTCACTTCTCTTTTGTTCTTTCATCCCCATTTCCCAGCCCCCAAACTGGCCTTTTAATCTGTTTCATTTCCTGTGCTTTTTCAGTCCTGACGAAGGGTTTCGACCTGAAACGTTGACTCTATTTCTCTCTCCACAGATGTTGCCTGGCCTGCTGAGTTTTTCCAGCATTTTCTATTGTTATTTAGGTTAAGAGGCTGTTAAGTTCTGGCCAGGGAGCAGCAATTGCACTTCAATTTAACTTATTTAGAAGATGCGTTTACAGAAGTGTTCCAGAATGTATTTAATTTACAATTAGTAGTTACTAATAATGAACATTCCTAATAGTCATTATTAATAATAACAACTACTACTACCAATAATAGTAACGACAATGACAATTATTCACAATATCTGGGGTCTGAATAATCACCTTCACCTTTTATATCAATTGACTCTCAAGTTGTTCTGTAGAAATCCACGTCAATCGGAGGGACTCGAGTTCCTGAAAGTCATTATCATAATTTCACATACGTGGTTGCTACAATTATATATATATAATTTAAAAATCGTGCGTGTGCGCACAATTTCCTGTCGCAAAAATATAATTTTCTGTTGGTTGCCGTTATTCAGTAAATGCTAAAGTCAAATTTCAAGACAGCATTTCTGATATCAACAATATCGATCGACCTCTGCCCATCGTGGGTTTTAACCATTCAGGCCTCCATCCATCCTGTAGGCAGCGTTGTTTCAACAAGGGATAGCTTGAGTCAGCTGGCCAGCGTCTCACCTCTAAAATCCCACTCTAGCACCGAAGCACATATTGAAGGTGCAGGGAGTGTTGCATTGTCGGAGATTGGGCTGGATATTCTGATCCCTACGGGAGGGTACGCGCTGTGTACCCACCCGTAGGGACATCCGAAATGCCAGTTTCAGGCATGCACTGCAAACCGGCATTTCCGATCTGTCAAGAAAGCTCCCGGGAGAAGGGCCTCTGCGGGTGGAGAGTTCCGCTTTTTGGAGACCCTCCTCCCGCAGAAAACCCTTCCAAATCTTGCGCCTGGATAAGAGATGAAAAAAGTTTTTTTAATTTCCACTCATTTATCATTTAAAAATACTTAAAAAAGGTACGTTTATTTTTAGCCCCGTAAAAAATTTTAATTATTTTTTTGAAAAATTTTAAGTTTTGTTTAAAATAGTTAATTTATTGTACTTTCAAGCCATTTTAAAAATGTGATTTTAAAAAAAATATTTAAAGATTTACTATGTTTTGGGGGTGACCTCCATTCATATATTTGACAGGTTTTCCTGTCAAATGCATGAAGGGAGATTCCCTTCATTAATTGGCTCCCCATAGCCCACGTGACGCCAGGGACGCTGCCAACTACCCCCGCCTCTGAGATACGTGAGCCCTGCACACCGGCAGTTTGGAGAGGCCCAGCACTGGAACTGTGCACCTCTCGGGAGCCCTCAGGTAAGGGCGCAGATTTTTCCAGATCGCAGGCCGATGTCTTTTAGGTGAATCCTCTGTGTTACCAATTGTGATGTGTAAGAAACAATCAGAAATAAAAACATCGAATACCTATATCAGAATAAAAGGTGGCCACCATGTCTTTAGAAGAGTTATACTTTTAATAAACAAACTAGGAACATTTTGAGATGAGATCCAAAACTGATGTAGGAAGTCACCTGATGCAGTTTACCTAGAATTTCAGAAGAAGCTCAATAAAATACTGCACGATATTATCATTTACAAAATAAGACCAACCGGTATCAAAGATGATACATGGAAGTGATTTTCTAAAGCTAAATCGCTCTTTCATTGTGGTAGGAGCAAACGCGGCCCTGGGGTTCATTTGTAGAGCAATAGAATTGAAAAACAGAGAAGTTATGTTAAACTTGCATGCAATCTTGGTTTGGAGTACTGTGCATAGTTCTGCTCTCCATGTTATAAAAATGATATAGAGGCATTGAAGAAGGTGCAAAAATGATTCTAAAGCATCATATCAGAACTGAGATGCTATACCTGTCACGAAAGTTTGAACCGGTTGGAACTCTATTCTCTAGAAAAGAGAAGGCTGAGGGTGGCCTGATATAGCTTTTTAAGATTATGTTCACAGGGTAGACGTAGAGAAGATGGTTCCACTTGTGGGGACACCAAAACTAGGGGCCATCAATATAAGATAGTCACTAATAAATCTACTAGGGTATTCAGGAGAAACTTAGAATCATAGAAGGTTACAGCACAGAAGGAGGCTATTTCGGGCCCTCGTGTCAGTGCCAGTCAACAAAGAACTCTCCAACCTAATCCCACTTCCCAGCTCTTGGTCCGTAGCCCTGCAGGTTACAGCATCACAAGTGCACATCCAAGTATGTTTAAATGTGCTTAGGTTTTCTGCCTCTACCACACTTACATGCAGTGAGTTCCAGACCCCCACAACCCTCTGGGTGAAGAAATGTCCTCTCAAATCCCCTCTAATCCTTCTACCAATTACTTTAAATCTGTGCCCCCTGGCCTAACTAGTGTTTTATAGAATTGAAGCATAACCTCACTGCTCTTGTCTTCTATGCCACGGCTAATAAAGGCAAGCATTACGTATGCCTTCTTAACCACCTTATTCAAACATAGAAACATAGAAGATAGGAGCAGGATTAGGCCTTTCGGCCCCTCGAGCCCGCTCCGCCATTCAATGAGATCATGGCTGATCATCCAAATTCAGTAACCTGTCCCTGCTTTCTGCACATATCCCTTGATCCCTCCTTAAGCCTTAAGAAGTATATCTAACTCCTTCTTGAATATATTTAATGAATTGGCTTCAACTGCCTTCTGTGGAACAGAATTCCACAGGTTCACCACGCTCTGGGTGAAGAAATTCCTCCTCATCTCAGGCCTAAATGGCTTACCCCTTATCCTTAGACAGTGACCACTGGTTCTGGACTCCCCCGCCATCGGAAATATCCTTCCTGTATCTAGTCTGTCTAGTCCTGTTAGAATTGTATAAGTTTCAATGAGATCACCACTCATTCTTCTAAACTCAAGCGAATACAAGCCCAAACGACCCAATCTCTCCATCCGTCATTCCTGCCATTCCAGGTATCAGTCTGGTGAATATTTGCTGCACTCCCTCCATGGCAAGAACATCCTTCCTCAGATAAGGCGAACAAAACTGCACACAATACTCAAGGTGTGGTCTCACCAAGGCCCTATGCAACCGCAGTAAGACATCATTGCTCCTGTACTCGAATCCTCTCGCTATGAAGGCCAAAATACCATTTGCCTTCTTAACCGCCTGCTGCACCTGCATGCTTACCTTGAGCGATTGGTGCACAAGGACACCCAGGTCTCGTTGCACTTCCCCTTTTCCCAATCTATTGCCATTCAGATAATAATCTTCCTTCCTGTTTTTGCCACCAAAGTGGATAGCCGCACATGTATCCACATTATACTGCATCTGCCATGCATCTGCCCAATCACCCAACTTGTCCAAATCATACTGGAGTTTCTCTGCATCCTCCTCATCGCACACACGCCCAACCAGCTTTGTGCCATCTGCAACCTTGGAGATATTACATCATGTTCCCTCGTCTCATTCATTAATATATAATGTGAATAACTGGGGTCCTAGCACCGATCCCTGCGGTTCCCCACTAGTCACTGCCTGCCACTCGGAAAAAGACCCGTTTATCCCAACTTTTTGCTTCCTGTCTGCCAACCAGTTCTCTATCCAAGTCAGTACCTTACCCCCAATACCACGTGCTTTAACTTTGCATGCTAATCTCTTATCTGGGACCTTATTCAACGCCTTCTGAAAGTCCAAATACACCACATCCACTGGTTTTCCCTGATCTATTCTACCAGCTATATCCTTCAAAAAATTCCAGTAGATTAGTCAAGCATGATTTACCTTTTGTAAATCCATGCTGACTTTGTCCGATCCTGTCACTGTTTTCCAAGTGCTCTGATATTACATCTTTTATAATGGACTCTAGCATTTTCCCCACTACTGATGTCAGGCTTACCAGTCTATAATTCCCTGTCTTCCCTCTACCACCTTTTTGAAATAGTGGGGATACATTAGCTACCCTCCAATCCATGGGAACTGTTCCAGAGTCTATATGATTTTGGAAGATGACCAGCAATGCATCTACTATTTCTCGGGCCACTTCCTTAAGTACCCTAGGATGTAGATTATCAGGCCCTGGGGATTTATCGGCCTTCAATCCTGTCAATTTCCCTAACACCATTTCCCTACAAATACTGATTTCATTCAGTTTCTCCCTCTCATTAGACCCTATGATCCCCGACATTTCTGGTTGGTTATTTGTGAAGACAGAACCAAAGTATGTATTTAATTGGTCTGCCATTTCTTTGTTCTCCATTATAAATTCCCCTGATTCTGACTGCAAGGGACCTACGCTTGACATCACCAATCTTTTTCTCTTCCCATATCAATAGAAGCTTTTACAGTCAGTTTTTATGTTCCGTGCAAGCTTGCTCTCATACTCTACATCCCCCCTCTTAATTAATCCCTTTGTCATCCTTTGCTGATTCTTAAACTGCTCCCAATCCTCAGGTTTGCTGCTTTTTCTGGCCAATTTATATGTCCTCTCCTTGGATCTTATGCTATCCATAATTTCCCTTGTTAGCCACGGTTGAGTCACCTTTTTTGTTTTATTTTTACACCAAACAGGCATGAACAAATCATTTACCTGGCCCGCTACCTTCAGGGATCTGTGGACATGCACTCCAGGGTCCCTTTGTTCCTCTACGCTACTCAGTGTCCTACCATTTAATGTATATTCCCTTTCATTGTTAGCCCTCCCCAAATGCATTACCTCACACTTCTCCGGATTGAATTCCATTTGCCACTGTTCTGCCCACCTGACCAATTTATTGATATCTTCCTGTAGTCTACAGCTTCCTTCTTCCGTATCAACCACACAACCGATTTTAGTATCATCTGCAACCTTCTTATTCATACCCCCTATATTCAAGTCTAGATCATTGATATATACCACAAAAAGCAAGGGACCCAGTATTGAGCACTGCAGAACCCGAGTGGAAACAGCCTTCCAGTCACAAAACCACCCATCAACCATTACCCTCTCCTTCCTGCCTCCGAGCCAGCTTTGAATCCAACTTGACACTCCAACTTCTTTACACAAAGATTGGTTAGGATGTAGAATGTGCTACGACCAAGAGTAGTTAAGGCGAATATCATAGATGCATTTAAAGGGAAGCTAGATAAGCACACGAGGGAGAAATGAATAGAAGGATCTGTTCATCGGGTTAGATGAAGAGGGGTGGGAGGAGGCTCTTGTGGAGCATTAACATCAGCATGGGCCAGTTGAGGCGAATGGCCGGTTTCTCTACTGTAGACTCTATGTAACTATGCTACTATGTGACAAATGCATTTGGCCCACTTGGTTTGAGCAGACTCTTTGACAGAGCAAGACATTGTGCGTATGAACCTGAATGTAGACCATGCGCAGCACGTCTTTCAACCTTGGTCACACAAGTGCACGTTAGAAGGTTGAGTCAGCAGACACATGTATGCTGACGACACCCAGCTCTACCGCACTACTTCTCTTGACCCGTCCACGGTCTCTAAATTGTCAGCGGCTTGTCCAACATACAGTTCTGGATGAGCAAAAATTTTCTCCAATTATATATAGGGAAGATCGAAGCCATTCTTTTCGGCTCCAACCACAAACTCTGTTCTCTAGCCACTGACTCCATCCCTCTCACTAACATCTGTCTGAGGCTGAACCACACTGCTCGCAACCTTGGTGTCATATTTGACCCTGAAATGAGCTTCCGAACACATATCCACAGCATAAGAAAGACTGCCTATTTCCACTTCCATCACATCGCCTGTCTCCGCCCTTGCCTCAGCTCATCCTTTGCTGAAACCCTCGTCCATGCCTTTGTTACCTCTAGACTTGACTATTCCCACGCATTCCTGGCTGGCTTCCCACATTCCACCCTACATAAACCTGAGGTCATCCAAAACTCGGCTGCCCGTGTCCTAACTCACACCAAGTCCCGTTCACCCATCACCTCTGTGCTCACTGACCAACATTGGCTCCTGGTTAAGAAGTGCCTCGATTTCAAAATTCTCATCCTTTGTTTTCAAACCCCTCCATCGCCTCGCCCCTCCCTATCTCTGTAATCTCCTTCAGCCCCACAACACCCCGAGATATCTGCGTTCCTCTAATTCTGCCCTCTTGAGCCTCCCTGATTATAATCGCTCAACCATTGGTGGGGGTGCCTTCTGTTGCTCAGGCCCTAAGCTCTGGAATTCCCTGCCTAAACCTCTCCGCCTCGCTACCTCACTTTCCTCCTTTAAGACGCTCCTTAAAACTACCTCTTTTACAAAGCTTTTGGTCACCTGCCCTAATTCATCCTTATGTGGCCGGGTGTCAATGTTTTTGTCTTAAATACTCCAGTCTCGCACGTTGGGACGTTTTACTACGTTAAAGGTGCTATATAAATACAAATTGTTGCTGCTGTTGTTGACAGGAACCCAGAGCAGAGTTTGTACCTGATTCACCCCTTGATACGCAGGGCAGTTATACGCAGGCACACAACTGCAGCTCAAATCAAATAACTCATCATTGAACGTGGGGCCACTCTGGGGGTATTGACTCGGTACTGGAGCAGCCTATACAGCAGCAAGCTTGTTTTCATGTGGCGACTATCCAAAGCTTACTCCTTGCAGCGAATGATGCACAAAGTAGAAAGAAGCGTTCTGATGTCCGGCTTAATTATGGACTATTCACTGATATTGACTAATCGTACGCAGCAGTACACTCCGGCGGATGTGGAGATAATCACTGCCCCATTGTGAAATGACACTTATTCACAATAGTGGGTGGGTGAATGAGAACTTCTTTTAGGATGCAGTCACTGTTGAATTCACGTGATGCTGCTTTCATGCACAGTCAGCAGTAGAAAAAGAAACAGCTGCATGAACATCTGGCCGGGAAACTGTAGAAACTATTTTGCTGTTGCTGGAATGTGCCGTTAGACAAAAACTTGAGAAACCATTCAAACATCTGGTCTGTGATCATATCCTGTCGACTATGGGAGCCCGTTCTATTAGGACGCTCTGCTAATTATGTTGATGGATTTTAGTGCCAAATAATGGCCGTTATTACAAAATGTGTCTAATATCCACTTGGCATTGACATATGTTTGTGTTAGCAATAGACATTGAACAGCTCAATTAATTGTATTTGGGAGTTCCTAATCGCAAGAGCGATGCTGCCTTACTGTCTGGAAGGGAACACCTGGTTTTCGAAATCACTTCATTATTTTTTTTCATTCGTTCATGGGATGTGGGCGTCACTGGCAAGGCCAGCATTTATTGCCCATCACTAATTGCGCTTGAGAAGGTGGTGGTGGTGAGCAGCCTTCTTGAACCACTATAGTCCATGTGGTGAAGGCACTCCCACAGTGTGGTGAGGGGGGGAGTTCCAGGATTTTGTCCCAGCGACGACGAAGTAATGGCGATATACTTCCAAGTCTGGATGGTGCGTGACTTGTAGGGGAACTTGGAGGTGGTGGTGTTCCCATGCGCCTGCTGCCCTTGTCCTTCTAGGTGGTGGAGGTCGTGGGTTTGGGAGGTGCTGCCGAAGATGCCTTGGCGAGTTGCTGCAGTGCCAGTGATGGAGGGATTCTTGAGTGTTGTTGGAGCTGCACTCAACCAGGCAAGTCGAGAGTATTCCATCACACTCCTGAATTATGCGTTGTAGATGGTTGAAAGGCTTTGGGGAGTCAGGAGGTGAAACACTCGTCACAGAATACCTAGCTCTTGTTGCAACATTATTTATGTGGCTGGTCCAGTTAAGTTTCTGGTCAATGGTGACCCCCAGGATATTGATGGTGGGGGATTTGGCGATGGAAATGCCGTTGAATGTCAACTGGTTGTTGTTTGACGCTCGCTTTTTGGAGATAGTCATTGCCTGACACTTGTGCGGCGCAAATTTGTCCTGCCATTTATCAATCCAAGCCTGAACATCGTCCATTTATTTTTGCTTTGGGCATGGACTGCTTCATTGTCTGAGGTGATGCGAATGGCAGTGAATACTGTGCAATCATCAACGAACATCCCCATATCTGACCTTATGATGGAGGGAAGGTCATTGATGAAGCAGGTGAAAATGGTTGGGCCTAGGACACTGCCCTGAGGAACTCCTGCAGCGATGTCCTGGGGCTGTGATGACTGACCTCCAACCAACACCACCATCTTCCTTTGTGCTAAATATGACTCCAGCCAGTGGAGTGCTCCCCACCCGTCCAACAATTCCCATTGGCTCTAATTTCACTAGGAGTCCTTTGACACTCGGTCAACTACTGCCTTTATATCAAGGGCAGCTAGTCTCACCTCACCTCTGGAATTCAACTTTTTGTGATTTAAGCAGAGCCTGGTCTCCAGTCGTCTTGGATCCCCTTGCCATTGGACCAAGACCTTGCTCTGTCAAGCCCGTGCGGCAGCTAGTGTGCAACGGCAACCCCGCATTAACAAAATTCACGCACAGGCATCTTCCACCCTTTAAAATGAAGTTCGGGGCCTGTAATATCAGGACCCTCATGGACAACCACAACAGCGACAGACTAGAACGCCATACTGTTATCATTGCCCTGGAGCTCAGACGTTTTTGATATAGACATCACTGCCCTAAGGTGGATACATCTTCTTCTACAGAGGCAAACCTGAAGAAGTACGCCGCCTCTATGAGGCAGGCTTCGCCATAAAAAACGAACTGGTCGGGCATCTCAGAGATTCCCCTAGCTGTATAAATGAGCGCCTCATGACTCTTCGACTCACCCTAGCCAGAAACCAGTGCGCTACAGTCATCAGTGCATATGCCCCAACACTTGAAGCCACAGATGAGACCAAAGAGGAATTCTACTCCAGCCTCGAACAATCCCTGTCCCGAGTCCCAATGGGTGACAAGCTGATCCTCCTTGGTGACTTCAACGCCAGAGTTGGAAAGGACAGAGACATCTGGAGAGGTATGATTGGCAGAGAGGGGGTAGGGAAAGCCAAATGCAACGTTACCCTTCTCCTGACGAAATGCTTATAACATGGCCTTGTCATAACTAACACCTTGTTCCGTCAGCGAGACAAGTACAAGGCTTCATGGCAACACCCAGGCTCCAAGCACTGGCATATGCTGGACTATGTCATCGTCAGAGCGAGTGACCACAAGGACGTCCGCATCACCCGCACCATGACAGGAGCGGATGACTGCTGGACAGGCCACCGCCTAATCCATTCTGTCATCTCCATCAGCATAGCCCCAAAGCAATGGCGCCAACTGAAGCAATGCCGCAGGAAAATCAATGCTGGAGCAGTCAAAGACCCTGCTAAGAAAGCTCTATTTAGCCTGTGCCTCACAACCAACCTGACGACTCCCAGTGATTCAGAGCCTGGTCTGCACTCAAGGTGTCCATAATCAGCAACTGTGAAGAGACGCTCAGCCACTCGACCAGGAAACACCAAGACTGGTTTGAAGAGAACGACCAGAGATCCAGGAGCTAGTAAGCCACAAGCGCAAGGCGTTCCTGATCTGGAAACAGCAACAGAACTCGAGATCAAGAAAGCAGCTCTACAGACGCCTGAAGGCCGAGGTCCAGCAAAAACTCGCTTCCTGAAGAACAGATGGAGGGTGGAGAAAGCGCAGGAGATCCAGCAGCTAGCCGACAACCATGACATGCCTGGATTCTTTAGCGCAGCCAAGACCATCTATGCTCCAAGCACCCAAGATCTGACCCCACTGCGGGCCAAGAACAGAGGGGCAATCAGTGCCCACTGGAAGGAGCAATTCGAAGATCTCCTTAACCGAGACTCTGTCTACGACGTGAGTGTCCTCAACTCTATCCCACAGCATGCTAGCCACCACCAACTCAGCACAACCCCAGCCCGGCATGAGCTTGAAAAGGTCATCCAACAACTGAAGAACAACAAGGCGTCAGGAGCAGATGAAATCCCCACTGAGGCACTAAAACATGGCGGAGAAGCACTTTTGACACGAACACATGAACTCATTTCTCTTATTTGGAAGGAGGAGAGCATGCCAGGGAACCTCAGAGAACAGAAGAACATATGAACATAAGAAATAGGAGCAGGAGTGGGTCATTCGGCCCTTCGAGCCTGCTCCACCATTCAATAAGATCATGGCTGATCTTTATCCTGAACTCCATTTACCGGCCCTATCACCATATCCCTTGATGCCTTTACTAGTCAGAAATCTATCGATATCTGTTCTGAATATACCCAATGACTGAGCCACCACAGCCCTCTGGGGTAGAGAATTCCAAAGATTCACCACCCTCTGTGTGAAGAAATTTCTTCTCATCTCAGTCCTGATTGGCCGACCCTTTATCCTGAGTCTGTGGCCTCTGGCTCTAGAAACCCCAGCCAAGGGAAACATTCTCCCAGCATCCACCCTATCAAGCCATGTAACAATTTTGCATGCTTCAATGAGATCCTCTCTCATTCTTCTGAATTCAAGAGAATACAGGCCTAGTTTACTCAATCTCTTCTCATACGAAAGTCCCGCCATCCCAGGAATCAATCTCGTTAACCTTTGTTGCACTCCCTCTATGGCAAGTATATCCTTCCTTAGGTAAGGAGACCAAAATTGTAAACAGTACTCCAGGTCTGGTCTCACCAAGGCCCTATATAATTGGAGTAGGTCTTCTTTACTCCTGTACTCAAATCCTCTTGTAATGAAGGCCAGCATACCATTTGCCTTCCTAATGGCTTGCTGCACCTGCACATTCACTTTCAGTGACTCATGTGTAAGGAGACCCAGGTCCCTTTGAGCATTTGCATTCCCCAATCTTTCACCATTTAGGAATTACTCTGCCTTTCTGTTTTCTCTACCAAAGTGGATAACTTCACATTTATCCACATTATATTCCATCTGCCATGTTCTCGCCCACTCACTGAGCCTGCCGAGACCCCCTTGAAGCCTCTTCACATCCTCTTCACAACTGACACTGCCACCTAACCTAGTATCATCAGCAAATTTGGAAATGTTACATTTAGTCCCCTCATCCAAATCATTGATATAGATTGTGAAAAGCTGGGGCCCAAGCACCGATCCTTGTGGCACCCCACTAGTCAAAGCATGCCATCCTGAAAAAGATCCGTTTATCCCTACACGTTCTTTTATGTCTGTTAACCAATTCTCAATCCATACTAGTATATTACCCCCAATTCCATGTGCGCTAATTTTGTTCACCAACCTCTTGATTGGGACCTTATCGAAGGCCTTCTGAAAATCCAAATACACCACGTCTACTGGTTACCCTCTGTCTACTGTCTACTACATCCTCAAAGAACTCCAATAGATTTGTTAAACAGGATTTCCCTTTCATAAATCCATGCTGACTTCTGCCCAATCTTACTATTATTTTATAAGTGCCCAGTTATTGATTCCTTTATAATAGATTCCAGCATCTTCCCAACTACTGATGTGAGGCTAACAGGTCTGTAGTTCCCCGTTTTCTCCCTCCCTCCTTTCTTAAATAACGGGGATGCAGTTGCTCTCCTCCAATCTGCAGGAACCGTTCCAGAATCTATGGAATTTTGGAAGGTGACAACCAATGCGTCCACTATCCCAATGGCCATCGCTTTCAAAACCCAGGATGTAGGTCATCTGGTCCTTGGGATTTATCGTCTTTTAGTCCCATTAATTTTGCTAGTACTGTTCTTTTACTAATAATAATTTCTTTAAGTTCCTCATTCTCGCCATACCCTTGGTTTTCTCATATTTCTGGGAGGTTTTTTGTGTCTTCCTCTGTGAAGGCAGAAACAAAGTATTTATTTAATTGCTCTGCCATTTCCTCATTTCCCATTATCAATTCTCCAGTGTCTGACTGTAAAGGACCTACAATGACCTTCGCCAGTCTTTTCCTTTTCACATACCTATAGAAGCTTTTACAATCCGTTTTTATATTTTTCACTAGTTTGTGTGCATATTCCATTTTCCATTTCTTTATCAATCTCTTAGTTCCCACTTTGCTGATTTCTAAAAAGATCCCAATCCTCCGGCTGAACGCTTTTTCTGGCAGCTTTATAAGCTTCCTCCTTTGACTTAATGCTAGCTTTAATTTATTTTGTTACACATGGTTGGATCACTTTTCCTTTTGGGGTTTTACGCCCTAGGGGCATATATATTTGTTGAGATCCCGTAATCGTGACCATCTTCAAGAAAGGTGACAAATCCGGTTACGGTAATTACAGAGAATTCTCCCTGCTGTCTGCCACAGGGAAAGTCATCGCAAGACTCCTCCTCAATCGCCTTCTCTCATTGGCTGAAGTGCTCCTCCCAGAGTCGCAATGCAGATTCCACCCACTAAGGGGCACAATAGACATGATCGTCACCGCGCGTCAACTGCAAGAGAAATGCAGCAAACAGCAGCAACCACTGTACATGGCCTTCTTTGACCTCACAAAGGCCTTTGAAACTGTCAACCGTGAGGGATTATGCAGTGTCCTCCTCAAATTCGGCTGCCCTCAAAAGTTTGTCACCATCCTCTGCCTGCTTCACGACAACAAACAAGCCATGATCCTGATCAATGGATGCACCACAGACCACCAAATTAACATACGGACTGGGGTCAAGCAAGGCTGTGTCCTCGCACCAACACTCTTCTCAATCTTCCTGACTGCAATGCTCCATTTCACCATCAGTAAACTCCCCGCTGGAGTGCAGCTAATCTACAGAACAAATGGGAAACTGCTCAAACTCTGCCGCCTCCAGTCCAGATCCAAGGTTGTCCCACCCGCTGTCATTGAATTACAGCATGCAGACAATGCTTGCATCTGCGCACACTCTGAGGTCGAGCTCCAAACCATCGTCAACATCTTCATCAAAGCGTACGAGAGCATGGGCCTTACACTAAACATCCATAAGACAAAGGTCCTCTCCCAGCCTGTCCCCGCCACAGAGTACTGCTCCACTATTATCAAAATCCAGGACGAGTCCTTGGACAACGTGGACCCCTTTCCATACCTCGGGAGCCTACTGTCAACAAGGTCAGACACCTATGATGAAGTCCAACACCGCCTTCAGTGTGCCCATGCAGCCTTCCGTCGCCTGAGGAAGAGAGTGTTTGAAGACCAGGACCTCAAACCCAGCACCAAACTCATGGTCTACAGAGCAGTAGTGATTCCTGCCCTCCTGTATGCTTCAGAGACATGGACCATGTACAGCAGGCAGCTCAAAGCACTGGAGAGGTACCAGCAACGCTGCCTCTGCAAGCTCCTGCAAATCCATTGGCAGGATAGGCATAGCAACGTCAGTGTTCTCACTCAGGCCAACACCGCAGCATCGAAACTTTGACCACGCTTGATCAGCTCCGATGGACGGGCCATATCGTCCACATGCCTGATACGAGATTACCAATACAAGTGCTCTACTCGAAGCTCCGACATGGCAAGAGAACCCCAGCTGGTCAGAGGAAATGCTTCAAGGACACCCTCAAAGCCTCCTTGGAAAAGTGCAACATCACCACCGACACCTGGGAATCCCTAGCCCAAGACCGCGCAAAGTGGAGGAGAAGCATCTGGGAAGGCGCTGAACACCTCGAGTCTCGTCGCCGGGAGTGCACATCAACCCATGCACCCCACCCACCTGCCCCTTCAACCACCGTATGCCCCACCTGTGACAGAGACTGTAGGTCCCACATTGGACTAATCAGTCACCTGAGAACCCATTGTTTGTATGGAAGCAAGTCATCCTCGGTTCCGAGGGACTGCCTAAGAAGGAAGAAAGGATTTAATCAAACGTTGCTCTTCTCTGTAGTGTTTATTTGCATTATTGTACATTGCACTTGTTTGGCCACTTGCTGATTGACAACTAATTGAAAAAAAGAATGATTTGCATTTATATAGTGCGTATCAGGACCAAAGCGCTTTACAGACAATTTAAAATGTAGTCATTGTTGTAGTGCAGGAAAGTCGTCAGCCAATTTGCGCACAGCAAGGTCCAACAACTGCAATGTGCTCATGACCAGATCATCTGTTTATGATGTCGATTGATGGATAGAACAACCCCAGGACACCCGGAATAACTGCCCTGCTCTGCATTCGAAATGCAATGTAATCTTTTACATCCACCTGAGAGGTTTAACACCTCATCCAAAAGACAGCTCCTCGGAAAATGCAGCACTCCCTCGATACTGCACTGGGAGTGTCCTCCTGAATGATGTGCTCAGATCGCTGCAGTGGGACATTGAAACCGCAAACATCTAGAACTTAGAGGCGAGAGTCCTACCACTGAGCCACGGCTGGGATTTGGATCGTCGAATGTTGCGTGAAAGCTAAATAGGTCGGAATAGTTGGTCATTTAAAAAGAGGCTCTTGACACATAAGCAAGTTAAGGATAATTGTTAAGGCATCCTTTCTACTCTTGTGGAACCTTGCTGTGTGCAAATTGGCTGTCTCATTTCCTGCATTACAACAGTGACTCCACTTCAACAACAAAAAGTATTTCATTGGCTGTAAAGCACTTTGAGATGTCCGGTGGATGTGAAAGGCGCTATATAAATGCAAGTCTTTTTTTTTCTTAAGAATTTCAATTCTTCTTCATCATCATTATTAAACTCTTCTGATTTCTCCTCCATTTCATCATTTTCCTCTTCTTTATCTGCCATTACCTTCCTTTTGTCAATTTGTTCTCCATCATCATATTATCATTACCATTATCTTTTATACATCACAATAAATAGCATTTCTGGGTTACACATCTCTCTTTCAGCGCTCAAGGCTTATCTCAAACAATGTCCCTGTGTCAGCCTTATAAGAAAGTATGTAAGGGACAAAACCGCCACTTGACCCACGATGCTGAATTTCTGCCATCTCCCTGTGACCTGACCAATCACAATTAGAAACAGAGACCGTGGTTTCGTCCAGGAACCGGAATGGACTCGACCGCTGAGTGATCGAACCAATCAGAATTCAGGAAAAAAAATAATGCCACATTTGTTGGAACATGTGAGGCCAATGTTACAATGAAAGTTACGGAGAGAAAGCTGAGGGTTAATCAAATAAACATAGGTTGGTTCTCAGGGTCATTCAGTCTCCAAGTATAATGTGCGTTTAATTATTCAATGAAGTTCAATAGAGGATTAAAAATGGTTCAATTCTCTCTTAGATCAGCTTATTGAACAGTTTCCCAAAAGTGACGAAAGGCTTGCATTTATACAGCGCCTTTCACGACATCAGCCTGTTCCAAAGCACTTTTCAGCTAGACGTACATTTTGAATTGTAGTCACTCTTGTAAGGTAGTAAATGGGGCAACCAGATCTGCGCACAGCAAGCTCCCACGAATGGCAATGTGATCATGCCACACAAACTGCTTTTCCGTGATGTTTGAGGGATAAATATTGTCCAGGGCACCTGGAGAACTCCCCCGCTCTTCTTCCAATAATGCCATGAGATCTTTTACGCCCACCCGAGAGGACAGACGGGGCCTCGGTTTAACGTCTCATCTGAAAGGCGGCCCCTCCGACAGTGCAGAACTCCCTCAATCCTGCCACTGGTAGCATTGGAGTGGGACGCGAACCCACAAATATTCTAACTCAGAGGCAAGAAGTGCTAGTAACTGAGCCACAGCTAACATTGTGCGGAAATGACCCATTTCTGACACTAAGAGACTGCTGAACATTGCCAAAGCACTGCAGTTAGAGCAACACTAATAGAAAGGAAGGAGGAAAGGAAGAAAGAAAGGTAGAAAGAAAGAAAGGAAGAAAGAAAGACTTGCATTTCCGCAGCGCCTATCACGACCTCAGGACATCCCAAAGCACTTTGTAGTGTAGTCACTGTTGTAATCTAGGTAACGTGGCAGCCAATTTGCACACAGCACGATCCCACAAACAGCAATGAGATAATGACCAACTCTGGTTTAGTGATGTTGATTGATGGATAAACATTGGCCAGGACACCGGGATAACTTCCCTTCTTTTCTTTAAAATCGTGCCATGGGATCTTCTACATCCACCTGAGAGGTGAGGGATGGGGCTTTGGTTTAACATCTCACCCGAAAGACGGCACTGCCTCAGTACAGTACGGAGTGTCAGCCTCAGGTTTTAGTCTCTGCGTTAGGACTTGAACACACAAGCTTCCGAACTAGAGGCTGGTGTGTCTACCCACTGAGCCACAGCTGACAATAGACTTTGTTTATCATTGTACATGGCATGTTATGATCAAGTTAATGTGCAAGTGAACCTGGATAAGAAGTCAGTGCACAGTTTTATCAGGTTGTGGCGAAGTAATTCAGCTCTTATATTATGGCCTTACTTTCCATAATATTGTCCTTGTTCATGTTATAAATTCCTATTTACAAGGATAATGCCAGAACTGGTAGCCAGTAACCCCGCTGTTCAGGAAAGGAGGAAAAGAAAAAAGCAGGAACTACAGGCCAGTATGCCTGACATCAGTCATCGGAAAAATGCTGGAATCCATTATTAAGGAAGTGGTAACAGGGCACTTAGAAAATCATAATATGATTTGGCAGAGCCAGCATGCTTTTATGAAAGGGAAATCGTGTTTAGCTAATTTATTAGAGTTTTTTGAGGATATAACTAGCAGAGTAGATGAAGGGGAACTAGTTGGGTACTATATTAGTACGGATTTGTTCATGGACAGAAAACAGAGAGTACATGGCATGTTATGATCAAGTTAATGTGCAAGATAAACGGGTCATTTTCCGCTTTGCGGGCTTGAACTAGTGGGGTGCTGCTAGGATCATTGCTTGGGCATTGTTATGTTCATTAATAACTAGACATTCTTATTATGAACAGCTAGCTTCCAGCTAGTCATTTATTCAGTACACGTTCTCTAGGTACAGCATCTGTAGAGATTCAGCATGTGTACTTCTGTGTGCAGGCAGCCATCTTGACTACTGCCTTGTGGGTAGCCTAGTGCATCGTGGGTAGTGTAGTCTTAAAAACATACAACTACATATACAGCTCTACGGCTCCATCTAGTGTACCACTCTAGAATGACATGTTATTGATCATTACATCCCCCTTTCTTTGAGGTTAACAAAATCAATATCAATCAACTTTCAAGAAAAACGATAAAGATGATATCAGTAACACTTTTGTTAGTGCTCCATAAACATAAACACTTTCACAACAGTCAATACATTTTCAATATTGTTTTTCTTTTTACTCAAAGTCTATCAGGCTTTTTTACTACACGTGTGGGTCTTCTCAGCACGGGGAAGTCTGATGTGTTTTCATGAGATTGTTCTGGTGGTGAATGACAAGATTCAGTTCCGGCATTGTCATCAATCTGCTCTTGGATAGTTTCTTGTGTTTTCAGTAGGGAACGGCGGTTCCTCCTGAGAATCTGTCCTTCCTCAATACTAACAGTGTATGACCTTGGTTGTACTTCCTCAAGAACTGTAGCTTTCCTGTTCCATGCATCTGGATCCTCAATCCTGACAACATCATCCCTTGTCAATGGTTTTAGAGTTTTGGATGACTTGTTATAGCATGATTTCTGGTTCAGCTTTAACAGTTGAAGTCTCTGTCTCAGTTCCTACGTTCTTTTGCACAGCAGGGTAGCGTGGTGCGCAACTTGCGACCCATTAGTAGTTCAGCATGTGAAGAACCACAGTCTAAAGGTGAGGCTCGGTCGCTCAGCAGGGCGAGATAAGGATCAGACTTTCTTCAGTAGCTGCTTGAGAACTTGAACACCTTTCTCTGCCTTACCATTTGACTGAGCATACAAAGGACTGGATGTGATGTGCTGAAAGTCATACTGTGCTGCAAACTGTTGCCACTCCTTACAGTTGAAGCACGGACCATTGTTGCTAATGGCAATCCTGGGAATTCCATGTCTGGTGAAGATGGATTTCACATGCATTATGACACTGCTTGCTGATGTACTTGAGAGCAGTGCCATCTCAGGATAGTTAGAATAGTAGTCAATCACTATTAGATATTGTTTACCATTTAAATGAAAGAGGTCCATACCAACCTTTTGCCATGGTGCTGTTGGTAAGTCAGCTACTATCATTGGTTCCTCTGTTTGTTTGTTTTGGTGTTTCTGACATGTCTCACATTTGCCTATCATGTTCTGAATGTCCTTATTTATGCCAGGCCAATAAACAGTGTCTCTTGCTCTCCTTTTGCATTTTTCAATTCCGAGGTGTCCCTCATGAATCCTTTTGAGCATGCCTTGACGTAGAGACTGTGGAATGACTATTCTGTTCTGTTTTAGTAATAGTCCACTTGCGACACTCAATTCTGACCTTATGTGAAAGTATTTTGGACAGGAACCTTTTGGCCAATCATGATGAATGTTTTCTATTACTGTTTTTAACACTGTATCTTTTAATGTTTCTTCTGCTATTTGCTTTGATTTTGTGTCTGACACGGGCAGTGCAGCAGTGACCATACTTACATGAACATCCACGCCTTCTTCAGTAGAGCTCACATGACTCATTGTGGGTGCTCGGGATAGTGCATCTGCTAACACTATGTATTTGCCTGGTGTGTAGATCATTTCAAAGTCATATCTTTGCAGCTTCATCATGAGCCGTTGAATCCTTGGAGACATCTCATTCAGATTTTTTTTTATGATGGCAACCAATGGGCTGTGGTCTGTCTCAACTGTGAAGTTGGGAAGTCCATATATGTAGCCATGAAACGTTTCTAGTCCAACTACCAAGCTTAGACATTCCTTTTCAATCTGGGCGTATCGACACTCAGAATCAGTCATAGACCTGGAGGCATAGGCAACAGGCTTCCAAATTCACCCTCTGCTTGTAGCAAGACCGCACCTAGGCCATCTTTTGATGCATCCGTTGACACTTTGATTCTATTTGCTGGGTCAAAGAAAGTGAGTACAGGTGTGGTTGTTGTTGTGTATGTACCTTTAAGAGAAGAACTGATTCTATACTGCAGTGCCGGCAGTGACCACCCCTGTATATAAAGCCATAGCAGGCTTCTGTACATCAGTCTTAAGTTACCCTCTGTTCAGCTGCAAGCACGAGCAGAGGGAGCAGCCAGACTTTGGAGAGTGGATTAAAGTGGTGGTCCCCTGACCAGGAAGAGGAGGAGAACGTTGGACCACCACCACCACCAATTCCACCATCATTACATCAACTGAGGTGCCTGGAGAGAGAGGACAGAGGAGGAGAAGGAGAAAGGAGGCCTACATCAACATCAACCAGGGGAGAGGCCTTTCTATCACTGCCTCCCCAATTTGGCCTCCACTTCAGGAGAGGGAGAGAGGGGAGAGAAACCAACTGCTTGAAAGGAGGGAAGAAAACTTCATCCGGAACATCTACAGGTGGGTGTTATTTGGGGCACTCTCCCAAGACTTTGTATTTTAGGTGGGGGGAGAAAAGAAGAAGCAAGGCCAGATCATCAAGGGGTGTAGTGTGTGTGCTCTTGTTAAAAGCTAGGCCACACACACCACTAATTAGCATCCCTTCTATTGCCTGCCCTGGGAGAGCTTGGAGCTGCCCAAGGTGAAGTCCTTAATTTAATTTAATTACATCGTTAGGACCTGTTGCAGGCCTAAGCCTGGGCTTCTCCAGCTTTTCCAGGTGAAGACGTCTTCTCCCCCTGCCAGAAGACCACCATCACCAAAGACTTTTTCCATCGGAGAGTGCAACCCTGCCTACACCCACCCACCATCCTAAGTGGCAACACTGCCCTTTGCGGCCTCCCTCCTTCCCACCCCCCCACCTCTCTCTCTCTCTTTGTCTCTCTCTGTCTGTCTTTCTAAGGCACCTAAGTTTCATCTATTTTATTAATTGCCAATTGAGCAGAGGGGCGAGGGCTCCTCTCCCAATTTAAATCAATAAGGAGAGAGGTGTGTCCTCATTTTAATCAGCTCCCTCTGCTCAATGGAGGACAAAAATATATATATATACACCGAGGCCATTAACACCTTCAGGCCTGTGACTTGGGGTGAGTGTAGCCCTTAAAAAAAGCACCCCATAATGGCGACTGCATCTTCGCCGGTGGCGGGGCCAGCCGGGACCTATGCGAGAGTGGTAGCCACAGCCACAGCTGCTCCCGCTGTTCCTGCTGCCCCGTCACCTTTTCGATTAATAACAAAAAAGCTTGGGGTGAAGAGCTACACTCACCCCACTATGACCATTGAGGCCTGCTTCAAGGCCATGGCTGGGGTTGTCGGCCCCTCAGCCATCGTCGCGGCCTCGAAAATGTATGGGAAGGCTGTGTTCTTCCTGGGGTCGGAGCGGGCGGTGTCCCTGGCTGTCGCCAAGGGGCTCACCGTGGGCGGGACCTTCCTGCCGGTGGATCCTCTCGAGGCCACCGCGCAGAGGATCATTATTTCCAACGTCCCGCCCTATGTTCCTGGTGAGCTCCTCCTTCCCCATTTGCGACAACTTGGGGAGGTGAGGTCGGGGATCACGCCCATCCCGCTCGGCTTCCGGGAGGCCAGCCTTCGCCACGTCTTCTCCTTCCAGCGC
Source organism: Somniosus microcephalus (assembly GCF_052327205.1). Classification (NCBI taxonomy): domain Eukaryota; kingdom Metazoa; phylum Chordata; class Chondrichthyes; order Squaliformes; family Somniosidae; genus Somniosus; species Somniosus microcephalus. The sequence goes on along the minus strand of NC_140990.1, from coordinate 19,861,600 downwards.
CAGCTGTTTATCCAGCTGGTGCGGGAGGAGGACACTGAAGGGGCGTTCGTCGTCCTCCATGAGGGGACCGCCTACCGCGCCTTTTGGACGTCGGACGGTGTGAGGTGCCAAGCCTGCAGGGAGGTGGGGCACAGCAGGAGGAACTGCCCTGCCTCCAAGGCCGCCGGATCATCTCGTGCGGCCAAGGCTGGCGCCGCCGCCCTACACCCCGGATCTGCCCGCGCGTCAAGTACGTCTGATGCGCGGTTGACATCGGGGGCCGATGCCACCAAGGCCTCCGGCGGGGGGGAGGGAGCATGTCCGGCCAGAAAGAAGGCGCGGGGAAAAAAGAAGCACCTTAGGGCAGGACCCCCCGTGGATGGTGAGCCCTTGCCCCTTGAGCGGGAGGAGGACACTGAAGGGGCGTTCGTCATCCTCCACGAGGGGACCGCCTACCGCGCCTTTTGGACGTCGGACGGTGTGAGGTGCCATGCCTGCAGGGAGGTGGGGCACATCAGGAGGAACTGCCCTGCCTCCAAGGCCGCCGGATCATCTCGTGCGGCCGAGGCTGGCGCCGCCGCCCTTCCCCCCGGATCTGCCCGCGCGTCAAGTACGTCTGATGCGCGGTTGACGTCGGGGGCCGATGCCACCAAGGCCTCCGGCGGGGGGGAGGGAGCGTGTCCGGCCGGAAAGAAGGCGCGGGGAAAAAAGAAGCACCTTAGGGCAGGTCCCCCGTGGATGGTGAGCCCTTGCCCCTTGAGCCCCTTACACCCGCGCTCCTCGCGGAGTTGATCAGGGCAGATGTGAGCGGGAGGGGCCCCGTGCCCGAGCCTGTGGCCGCAACCGCCGCAGCGGTAATGCCAATACCTGCGGCCGGGCTCGGGCCCGAGGAACCCGACAAACCTGCTCCGCCGGAGGGAGTCCGGGAGGAGGCCTTTGCAGACATGGAGGTCTCCCTCGCTCCCTCCGTGCTAAAAAGAATGCGCGACCCCCTGGATGAGGAGGAGGACCGGGAGGAGGAAGGTCCCGCCGCGGGTACTGCGCCCCCCCGCCCCCCCAGCGCTGTCGTCATCACCAGCGATCGGCAGGGGTCGCCTGTCCCTCGGGAGGCTGAGGCAGATGTGTCTGTCCAGCACGTGCCTCCCGGGGATGGGGATGAGACCCTGCCCGTGGGGGGGGTTGCGGAACAACCCGCGGCAGTAATTGAAGTTGACCTTTTATCGGTGTCGTTACCCCTCGCCGGGTCGGGCAGCCTGGGGGCTGGGTCGGGCGAGCTCGAGGATAATGAGCTCGCCCAATGCGACCCGGACGTCTCCCAGGGGATGCTCGTCCTGGTAGAGCTTTTAATTCAAAACCCCCCGTCCGCTGGGTCGGAGGTTGGTGGCGGGGAGGAGGAAGGCCCCCTGGCTGCATCTCTGGTGCCGGACTTACTGGAGGAGCTGGAAATTGTTCTCTCCCCGGTTTCTCCGGTCGTTCCGGCGTCTGAGGCGGAGGGGAGCTCTGAACCGCCGCCGTCTTCTGGCCCGGCACCCCTAGAGGAGCCCAGGGAGAAATCCTCTGCCGCCGATCCTGGGGGTGGGATCCGGGCGGAGGCGGGGCTGGCTGGCGCGGCCGAGTCGTTCGCTTCGCACTGCGCGGCGGACGGGTCGGCCGCTGGTGACGACCCCCTGGAGGAGGATGGGGACTCGGTGATGGGCACGGAGGACGATTCGGACTCCAGCGCCGACATGGCGATGGATGACCTCGTGCCCCTTGCCGAGTCTCCCCTCATTTCCGTAAGGGAACTCCGGGATTTTATGGCCACGTGCCTGGATCAGCGCAATAAGGTCCGGCTGGCCCTCAACAGGTGGTCGGAGCTGGCGCTGCTCATCGATTCTGTCCGCGCCGCCATTAAGATCTTGGGCGCGGACGAGGGTGTGAACCCGCTCGAGCTGCGTCGGCTCACAACGTTTCTCAGTGGGCTGCTGAGGAAGTGGCGGCGGACCAGCGGCTGTGCTTCCTCGCCCCGTTAGGTGTAGGTAGAGGTTGCACTATGCTTCTGACATGAAGATAACCATAGACAGCCTCAACATCAACGGCAGCAGGGAGGCGCGCCGCTGATTCAATAACTTCTCGGTCCTTCGGGACGGGAAGTATGCGGTGTGCTTCCTGCAAGAAACCCACACCGTTCCGGGAGACGAAGCCACGTGGCTCCTGGAGTGGCAAGGAGGGGTCAGCATGAGTCACCTCTGCAACAATTCCAGCGGGGTGGCTATCTTGCTGGCCCCGCATTTTCAGCCGGAGATCTTGGGGGTCAAGGAGCACGTGCCGGGCCGCTTGCTCCATGTCACTGTTCGCCTGGGGGGCGTGCCGCTCCATCTAGTGAACGTGTACGCCCCTCAGACCAGTGCGCAGCAAGTGCGCTTCTTCGAAGAAGTGTCCGCTCTCTTGGGCTCCATCGACGTGGGCGAGTGCGTCATCCTCGGGGGGGATTTTAACTGCACCCTCGAGGCGAGGGACCGTTCGGGTCCCCCACGAAGCCCGGCGGCGATGGAGAAGTTGAGGGACCTGGTTGGGTCCTTCGACTTGGTGGACGTCTGGCGAAATCTCCACCCCGACTCCAGCGCCTTCACTAGCGTGAGGTCTGGGGGAGGAAGGTCCAGAATCGACCGCCTCTACATTTCCCGGGCGTTCGTCTCTTGCATTCCGGCAGCTTCCATGCGGCCGGTGCCGTGCATGGACCACCACCTGGTGTGGGCGGAGCTCGCTCCTCTGCGCACGCGGGTGGGGTCCGTGTACTGGCATTTTAACAACCTGCTGCTGGAGGACGCACGGTTCCGGGATTCGTTTCGTCGATTCTGGGCCGACTGGAGAAGGAAGCAGGGGGGCTTCCCCTCCTTGAGGCTATGGTGGGATGTGGGCAAGGCTCACATCCGTCTCTTCTGTCAGGAGTATGCGAAGGGGTCGACCAAGAGGCGGGAGGCCCGGGTCGGGCGGTTGGAGAAGGAGGTGCTCGACCTGGAGTCCCGTCTCGGTCAGGTCGTCGAGGACCCGGCCCTGCGGAAGGCGTACGAAGAGAAGAAGGGCGCGCTGAAGGACCTGCAGCTCGTCGGGTCCCGAGGCGCGTACGTGAGGTCGCGGATCCAGCTCCTGCAGGACCTGGACCGCGGCTCCCCCTTCTTCTACTCGCTGGAAAAAAGACGGGGGGTCCGTAAGCAGCTCTTGGGGCTGCTGGCCGACGACGGATCTCTGGTCTCGGATCCGGAGGGAATCAGCGCGGAGACCCGCGCCTATTACGGGGCTCTGTTCTCTCCGGATCCGTCCAGTGAGGATGCGCGCAGAGTTTTGTGGGAGGACCTGATGAGGGTTGGCCCGGAGGGCGCCGAAAAATTGGACGCTCCGCTAAGTCTGGCGGAGCTGACAGGCGCCCTCCGCCAGCTCTCTAGGGGAAAGTCCCCGGGGCTGGACGGGCTGACCGTGGAGTTCCACAGGGCGTTCTGGGACGTCTTGGGGGGCGACTACGCGCGGGTTCTGGGGGAAAGTTTGGCGACCGGGGAGATGCCCCTCTCTTGGCGCAGGGCGGTCATTGTCCTGCTGCCTAAGAAGGGCGATCTCCGCCTCCTTAAGAACTGGTGCCCGGTCTCCCTCCTCAGCACGGACTATAAAATCTTTGCCAGGGCCATGTCTGCTCGCCTTGGCACCGTGCTGGCCCACATGATCCACCCCGACCAGTCCTACACGGTCCCGGGCCGGACCATCCACGATAACATCCATCTGGTCCGGGACCTGGTCCACCATTCCCAGAGGGCTGGTCTGTCGGTCGCCTTCCTTTCCCTGGATCAGGAGAGGGCGTTCGACAGGGTGGATCACGAGTATCTCTTCGGGACTCTGCGCGCATTCGGGTTCGGGACGCATTTCGTCGCCCGGATCTGACTTCTGTACACCACCGCGGAGTGTCTGATTAAAGTTAACGGGTCCTTGACGGCGCCCCTTCGCTTCGGGAGGGGGGTGCGTCAGGGATGCCCCATGTCCGGTCAGTTATATGCCATTTGCGTGGAGCCTTTCCTGCGCCTCTTGCGGAAGAGGTTGACGGGACTGGCTCTGCAAGGGCCGGGCGTGGAGGTGGTCCTCTCGGCTTACGCCGATGACATGATCCTCACGGTCACGGATCCCGCTGACTTGCGGAGGATGCGGGAATGCCAGCAGATTTACTCGGACGCATCCTCCGCCAAGATCAACTGGGAGAAATGTTCCGGACTCCTGGTGGGTCAGTGGCGGGTGGACTCCCTGCCGGAGGAGTTCAGGCCTTTCACCTGGAGCACCACGCACCTCCTCTATTTGGGAGTCTACCTTAGCCCTGCCGAGGACGCTTGGCTGGCGAACTGGCAAGAGCTGGAGGCCAAAGTCACCGCTCGCCTAGGACGCTGGACAGGACTGCTCCGAGTGTTGTCCTACAGGGGTCGAGCGCTGGTCATAAACCAGCTGGTGGCGGCCATGTTGTGGTACCGGTTGGTCACTTTGATCCCTCCCCCTGCGTTTGTCGCCAAGATTCAGAAGAAGCTCATCGACTTCTTCTGGGACAAAAGGAAGCACTGGGTCTCTGCCGCGGTTCTGTGTCTCCCGCTTAAGGAGGGCGGTCAGGCGCTGGTGTGCCTTCGCACCCAGGCTGCGACTTTCCATCTTCAGACGCTGCAGAGATACCTGTACGTCGAGAATCCTTCGAGATGGTGTGCGCTGGCGACGTTTTTCTTCCGCCAGCTGCATGGCCTCAATTACGACATGCAGCTCCTGTTTGGGAAAGTGGGCAGCAGGCGTGCCGGCCTGCGGGAGCTGCCTGTCTTCTACCAGGAACTACTATGGGTTTGGAACTACGTCGCTTCCAGGCGGAGCTCTCCCCCGTCAGGAGCGGCGGCTCTCCTTCGGGAGCCACTGCTCAGGAATCCGCACCTCCAGGAACACGGGTTCGGGCGGCTGGCGGAGGGTAGGGCTGTGGCTGGCAAGGTGACAAGAGTCGGGGACCTGCTCGATGGCGGAGGAGCGGGCTGGATGGCGCCGGAGGAGCTGGCGCGGTGCCTGTCCTGGGCCAACGTCCAGCTCGCGGTCGAAACCATCGAATCGGTAAAAGCGGCACTGGGCCTCGACTCCACTAGGTGTATCGAGGCGGCTCAAGCACGTGGGGCGATCCCGTCCGAGCTTACCCCCGTTCGGACGGAATTCCTCATCGGCGCCCGGCCCCGAAACTCCCCTCGGGAACCGGCGCCTCACAACTTCAGCCGTCTCGAGGAAATACCCTCCGTGCCTTTTCATTCCGCGCGGAGGGGTTTCCTGTACGGGCTGCTCCTGCACACTCTCCACTTTGCCATCTTCGTCTACCGTTCGGACACGCCTTGGCGTGGCATTTTGCCGACTGGCAGTAGCGGAGGTCCCCAATGGAGGGCTCTCTATGCGGGAGTCCTCCCTTGTTCCATCGGGGACTTGGCCTGGAGGGTGTTGCACAGAGCGGTCCCGTGCAATAAGGTTTTAAGTAGGTTCATGGACTCCCAGGCCGCCTGAATTTTTTGCGGCCTGGAGGAGTCCGTGTTTCACGTTTATATGGATTGTGAGAGGTTCCAGCCCCTCTTTCACTACTTGAAGGGGCTGCTCCTCGATTTTTGGTTGCACTTCAGTCCCACGCTCTTGATCTACGGTCACCCGGTGCGGAGGGGAGCGGACAGGTTGGAGGACCTCCTTGTGGGCCTGCTCCTGGGCCTGGCTAAAAGAGCCATCAATTGGTCCAGGCAGCTGGCGGTCGAGGGGGTCGTCCAGCCGGATTGCCTGCATCTCTTCCGCGGCCATGTTCGCGCCCGGGTGGCCCTGGAGATGGAGCACGCGGTGTCCGCCGGTGCGCTTGAGTATTTCCGCGACCGGTGGGCGCCGCGGGGACTGGAGTGCATCATCAACAAGGAAAACCAAATTTTATTTTGATTTGTTAAGCTTTAGTTGAACTTTTGTTCATTTACAGTCGAATTGGGTTTTTTTTGGGGTCCAAATAAAAGAGTACCCTCTGTTCAGCATTCACAGCATTGCTGGCTGTGCAGCTGCAAGCACAAGCAGAGGGAGCAGCCAGACTTGGAGAATGGACTAAAGTGGCGGTCCCCTGACCAGGCAGAGGAGGAGAACGCTGGACCACCAACACCACCTCCTCCTCCACCATCATCACAGCAGCTGGGGTGCCTGGAGAGAGAGGACAGAGGAGGAGAAGGAGAAGGGAGGCCAGGAACAACACCAACCAGGGGAGAGGCCTTTCCCATTACTGCCTCCCCAAATTGGCCTCCACTTCAGGAGAGGGAGAGAGGGGAGAGAAACCAGCATCAACCAACACCAACTGTTTGGATGGAGCGAAGAACAACAGGATCTTTCAGGTGGGTGTTATTTGGTGCACTCTCCCAAAGACTTTGTATTTTAGGTGGGGGGAGAAAAGAAGAAAAAAGGGCCGGATCATCAATGGGTGTGTGTGTGTGTGGCTCTTGTAAAACACTAGGCCACACACACCACTAATTAAGCACCCCTTCCTATTGCCTGACCTGGGATAGCTGGAGTTGCCCAGGTGATCAGCCCAATTGTACATCGTTAAGACCTGGTGTGGGACTGAGCCTGGGACGTCTCCAGCTTTCCCAGGTGAAGACATCTTCTCCCCCTGCTAGAAGACCATCTTCAAAGACTTTAATTTTTCATCGGAGAGTGCACCGCTGCCGACACCCACCCACCCACCATCCTGAGTGACGACCCTGCCTTTGCGGCCTCCCTCCTTCCCAACCCCCTCTCTCTCTGTCTTTGTCTTTCTCTGCCTTTCTCTCTGAGGCACCTCATTTCATCTTTAATTATTAATTGCCTATTGAGCAGAGGGGAGAAGGCCCCTCTCCCAATTTCAATCAATAAGGGGGAGAGGTGTGCCTTCAATTTAAACAACTTCCTCTGCTCAATTGAGGACCAAAAAAATACCTGAGGCCACAATTAACACCTTCAGGCCTTGGGGTGAGTGTAGCCCTTTAGAAAACACCCCAGAATGGCGACTGCATCTTCGCCAGTGGTGGGGTCAGCCAGGACATATGTGGGAGTGGCAGCCACAGCCACAGCTGCTCCCGCTGCTTCTGCTGCCCCGTCACCATTCAGACTGTTGACAAAAAAGCTTGGGGTGAACAGCTACACTCACCCCACTATGAATATTGAGGCCTGCGTTAAAGCCATGGCTGGGGTTGTCGGCCCCTCAGCCATCGTCGCGGCCTCCAAAATGTATGGGAGGGCTGTGCTCTTCCTGGGGTCGGAGTGGGCGGTGTCCCTGGCCGTCGCCAAGGGGCTCACCATGGGTGGGACCTTCCTGCCGGTGGATCCTCTCGAGGCCACCGCGCAGAGGATCGTTGTTTCCGAAGGCCCGCCCTATGTTACTGGTGAGCTCCTCCTTCCCCATCTACGTCAACTTGGGGAGGTGAGGTCGGGGATCACACTCATCCCGCTCGGCTTCCGGCAGGCCAGCCTTCACCACGTCTTCTCCTTCCGGTGCCAGCTGTTCATCCAGCTGGCGTGGGAGGAGGACACTGACGGGGCATTCGTCGTCCACCACGAGGGGACCGCCTATCGTGTCTTCTGGACATCGGACGATGTGCGGTGCCACGCCTGCAAGGAGGTGGGGCACATCTGGAAAAATAGCCCCGCCTCCAAGGCCGCCGGATCATCTCGTGCGGCCGAGGCTGGCGCCGCCGACGCTCCTCCCCCCGGATCTGCCCACGCATCGGGAACGTCTGATGCGCGGCCGACGTCGGGGGCGATGCCACCAAGGCCTCCGGCGGGGGGGAGGGAGCGTGTCTGGCCAGAAAGAAATCGCGGCGGAAAAATAAACACCTTAGGGCGGGTCCCCCCGTGGATGGCCAGCCCTTGCCCCTTGGGCCCCTTACACCTGTGCTCCTCGCAGAGTTAATCGGGGCAGATGCGAGCGGGAGGGGCCTCGTGCCCGAGCCTGTGGCCGCAACCGCCGTAGCGGAAACGCCGATACCTGCGGCCGGGTTCGGGCCCGAGGAGCCCAATAAACTTGCTCCGCCGGAGGGAGCTGAGGAGGAGGCCTCTGCAGTCATGGAGGTCTCCCTCGCTCCCTCCATGCTAAAAAGAAGGCGCGGCTCGCTGGAAGAGGAGGAGGACCGGGAGGAGGAAGGTCCCTCTGAGCAGGGGGAATTGTCGCCCGCCGCGGGTACTTTGCCCCCCCCGCTGTCGTCATCACCAGCGATCGGCACGGGCCGCCTGGCCCTCAGGAGGCTGAGGCAGATGTGTCTGCCTGAAGCATGCCTCCCGGGGATGGGGACGAGACCCTGCCCATGGGGGGGGTCACGGAACAATCCGTGGCGGTAATTGAAATTGACCTTCTATCGGTGCCGTTACCACTCGCCGGGTCGGGCGGCCTGGGGTCTGTGTCGGGCGAGCTCGAGGATAATGAGCTCGCCCAATGCGACCCGGACATCTCCCAGGGTCTGCTCGTCCTTGTAGAGCTTTTAATTCAAAACCCACCATCCGCTGGGTCGGAGGTTGGTGGCGGTGAGGAGGATGGCCCCCTGGCTGTGTCTCTGGTGCTGGATGTGCTGGAGGAGCTGGGAATTGTTCTCTCCCCAGTTTCTCCGGTCGTTCCAGCATCTGAGGCGGAGGGGAGCTCTGAACCACCGCCGTCTTCTGGCCCAGCACCCCTAGAGGAGCCCAGGGAGAAATCCTCTGCCACCGATCCTGGGGGTGGGATCCGGGCAGAGGCGGGGATGGCTTGCACGGCCGAGCTGTTAACTTCACACCGCTGGTGACGACCCCCTGGAGGAGGATGGGGACTCGGTGATGGGCACGGAGGACAATTCGGACTCCAGCGCCGACGAGGCGATGGATGACCTCGTGCCCCTTGCCGAGTCTCCCCTCATTCCCGTAAGGGAAATCTGGGATTTTATGGCCACGTGCCTGGGTTGGCACAATAATGTCCGGCTGGCCCTCGACAGGTGGTCAGAGCTGGCGCTGCTCATCGTATCCGTCCCCGCTGCCGTTAAGATCATGGGCGCGGACGAGGATGTGAACCCGCTCGAGCTGCGTCGGCTCACAACATTTCTCACTGGGCTGCTGAGGAAGTGGCGGCTGGCCAGCAGCTGCACTTCCTCCCCCCGTTAGCTGTAGGTAGAGGTTGCACTATGCCTCTGACATGAAGATAACCATAGCCAGCCTCAACATCAACGGCAGCAGGGAGGTGCGCCGCAGATTCAATAACTTCTTGGTCCTTCAGGACGGGAAGTATGTGGTGTGCTCCCTGCAAGAAACCCACACCGTTCCGGGAGACGAAGCCACGTGGCTCCTGGAGTGGCAAGGAGGGGTCAGCATGAGTCACCTCTCCAACAATTCCAGCGGGGTGGCTATCTTGCTGGCCCCGCATTTTCAGCCGGAGATCTTGGGGGCCAAGGAGCACGTGCCGGGCCACTTGCTCCAGGTCACTGTTCACCTGGGGGGCGTGCCGCTCCATCTAGTGAATGTGTACGCCCCTCAGACCAGTGCGCAGCAAGTGCGCTTCTTCGAAGAAGTGTCCGCTCTTTTGGGCTCCATCGACGTGGGCGAGTGCGTCATCCTCGGGGGGGATTTTAACTGCACCCTCGAGGCGAGGGACTGTTCGGGTCCCCCGCAAAGCCCGGCAGCGATGGAGAAGTTGAGGGACCTGGTTGGGTCCTTTGACTTAGTGGACGTCTGGCGAAATCTCCACCCCGACACCAGCGCCTTCACTAGCATGAGGTCTGGGGGAGGAAGGTCCAGAATCGACCGCCTTTACATTTCCCGGGCGTACGTCTCCTGCATTCTGGTGGCTTCCATGCGGCCGGTGCCGTGCACGGACCACCACCTGGTATGGGCGGAGCTCTCTCCGCTGCGTGCGTGGGGGGTGTCCGCGTACTGGCATTTTAACAACCTGCTGCTGGAAGACGCACGGTTCCGGGATTCGTTTCGTCGATTCTGGGCCGACTGGAGAAGGAAGCAGGGGGGCTTCCCCTCCTTGAGGCTATGGTGGGATGTGGGCAAGGCTCACATCCGTCTCTTCTGTCAGGAGTACGCGAAGGGGTCGACCAAGAGGTGGGAGGCCCGGGTCGGGCGGTTGGAGAAGGAGGTGCTCGACCTGGAGTCCCGTCTCGGTCAGGTCGTCGAGGACCCGGCCCTGTGGAAGGTGTAAGAAGAGAAGAATGGCGCGCTGAAGGACCTGCAACTCGTCGGGTCCCGAGGCGCGTACGTGAGGTCATGGATCCAGCTCCTGCGGGACCTGGACCGCGGCTCCCCCTTCTTCTACTCGCTGGAAAAAAGACGGGTGGTCCGTAAGCAGCTCTTGGGGCTGCTGGCCGACGACGGATCTGTGGACTCGGATCCGGAGGGAATCAGCGCAGAGACCCGCGCCTACTACGGGGCTCTGTTCTCTCCGGATCCATCCAGCGAGGATGCGTGCAGAGTTTTGTGGGAGGACCTGCCGAAGGTCGGCCCGGAGGGCGCCGAAGAATTGGACGCTCCGCTAAGCCTGGCAGAGCTGACCAGCGCCCTCCACCAGCTCTCTAGGAGAAAGTCGCCGGGGCTGGATGGGTTGACCGTGGATTCCACAGGACGTTCTGGGACGTCTTGGGGGGCGACTACACGTGGGTCCTGGGGGAAAGTTTTGTGACCGGGGAGATGCCCCTCTCTTGGCGCAGGGTGGTCATTGTCCTGCTGCCTAAGAAGGGCGATCTCCGCCTCCTTAAGAACTGGCATCCGGCCTCCCTCCTCAGCACGGACTATAAAATCTTTGCCACGGCCATGTCTGCTCGCCTTGGCACCGTGCTGGCCCACATGATCCACCCTGACCAGTCCTACACGGTCCCGGGCCGGACCATCCATGATAACATCCATCTGGTCCGGGACCTGGTCCACCACTCCCAGAGGGCTGGTCTATCAGTGGCCTTCCTCTCCCTGGATCAGGAGAAGGCGTTCGACAGGGTGGATCACGAGTATCTCGTCGGGACTCTGCACGCATTCGGGTTCGGGACGCATTTCGTCGCCCGGATCCGACTTTTGTATGCTGCCGCACAGTGTCTGATTAAAGTTAACGGGTCCTTGACGGCGCCCCTTCGCTTTGGGAGGCGGGTGCGTCAGGGATGCCCCATGTCCGGTCAGTTATACGCCGTTTGCGTGGAGCCATTCCTGCGCCTCTTGCGGAAGAGGTTGACGGGACTGGCTCTGCAAGGGCCGGGCGTGGAGGTGGTCCTCTGGGCTTACGCTGATGACGTGCTCCTCACGGTCACGGATCCCGCTGACTTGCGGAGGATGCGGGAATGCCAGCAGATTTACTCGGACGCATCCTTCGCCAAGATCAACTGGGAGAAATGTTCCGGACTCCTGGTGGGTCAGTGGCGGGTGGACTCCCTGCCGGAGGAGTTCAGGTCTTTCGCCTGGAGCACCACGCACCTCCTCTATTTGGGAGTCTACCTTAGCCCTGCCGAGGACACCTGGCCGGCGAACTGGCAAGAGCTGGAGGCCAAAGTCACCACTCGCCTAGGACGCTGGACAGGACTGCTCCGAGTGTTGTCCTACAGGGGTCGAGTGCTGGTCATAAACCAGCTGGTGGCTGCCATGTTGTGATACCAGTTGGTCACTTTGATCCCTCCCCCTGCGTTTGTCGCCAAGATGCAGAAGAAGCTCATCGACTTCTTCTGGGACAAAAGGAAGCACTGGGTCTCTGCCACAGTTCTGTGTCTCCTGCTTAGGGAGGGCGGTCAGGCGCTGGTTAGCCTTCGCACCCAGGCTGTGACTTTCCATCTTCAGATGCTGCAGAGATACCTGTACGTCGAGAATCCTCCAAGATGGTGTGCGCTGGTGATGCTTTTCTTCCGCCAGCTGCACGGCCTCAATTACGACACGCAGCTCCTGTTCGCGAAAGTGGGCGGCAGGCGTGCCGGCCTGCGGGAGCAGCCTGTTTTCTACCAGGAACTGCTATGGGTTTGGAACTACGTCGCTTCCAGGCGGAGCTCTCCCCCGTCAGGAGCGGCAGCTCTCCTTCGGGAGCCACTGCTCAGGAATCCGCACCTCCACGAACGCGGGTTCGGGTGGGTGGTGGAGGGCAGGGCTGTGCTTGGCAAGGTGACCAGAGTCGGGGACCTGCTCGATGGCAGAGGAGCGGGCTGGATGGCGCTGGGGGAGCTGGCACGGCGCCTGTCCTTGGCCAACGTCCGGCTCGCGGTCGAAGCCATCGATTCGGTGAAAGCGGCACTGGGCCCCGACTCCACTAGGTGTATCAAGGCGGTTCAAGCACGTGGGGCGATCCCGTCCGAGCTTACCCCCGTTTGGACGGAATTCCTCATCGGCGCCCGGCCCTGAAACTCCCCTCGGGAACCGGCGCCTCACAACTTCAGCCGTCTCGAGGAAATAACCTCCGTGCCTTTTCATTCCACGCGGAGGGGTTTCCTGTACGGGCTGCTGCTGCACACTCTCCACTTTGCCATCTTCATCTACCGTCCAGACACGCCTTGGCGTGGCGTCTTGCCGACTGGTGGTGGCGGAGGTCCACAATGGAGGGCTCTCTACGCGGGAGTCCTCCCTTGTTCCATCGGGGACTTGGCCTGGAGGGTGTTGCACGGAGCGGTCCCGTGCAATAAGGTTTTAAGTAGGTTCACGGACTCCCAGGCAGCCTGCATTTTTTGCGGCCTGCAGGAGTCCGTGTTTCACGTTTATATGGAATGTGAGAGGTTGCAGCCCCTCTTTCACTACTTGAAGGGGCTGCTTCTCGATTTTTGGTTGCACTTCAGTCCCGCGCTCTTGATCTATGTTCACCCGGTGCGGAGGGGAGCGGACAGGTTGGAGGGCCTCCTTGTGGGCCTGCTCCTGGGCCTGGCGAAAAGAGCCATCAATTGGTCCAGGCAGCGGGCGGTCGAGGGGGTCGTCCAGCCGGATTGCCTGCCTCTCTTCTGCGGCCATGTTCGCGCCCGGGTGGCCCTGCAGATGGAGCATGTGGTGTCTGCCAGTGCGCTTGAGTATTTCCGTGACTGGTGGGTGCCGCGGGGACTGGAGTGCATCATCAACACGGAAAACCAAATTTTAATTTGATTTGTTAAGCTTTAGTTGAACTTTTGTTTATTTACAGTCGAATTGGTTTTTTTTGGGTCAAAATAAAAGAGTACCCTCTGTTCCAGCATTGCTGGCTGTGCAGCTGCAAGCACAAGCAGAGGGAGCAGCCAGATTTGTAGAGTGGAATAAAGTGGTGGTCCCCTGACCAGGCAGTGGATGAGAACACTGTACCACCACCACCACCTCCACCTCCACCATCATCACAGCAACTGAGGTGCCTGGAGAGAGAGGGCGGAGGAGGAGAAGGAGAAGGGAGGCCAGCAACAACATCAACCAGGGCAGAGGCCTTTCCCATTACTGCCTCCCCAAATTGGCCTCCACTTCAGGAGAGGGAGAGAGGGGAGAGAAACCACCATCAACCAACACCAACTGTTTGGAAGGAGGGAAGAACAACATCATCTTTCAGGTGCGTGTTATTTGGGGCACTCTCCCAAAGACTTTGTATTTTAGGTGGGGGGGGAAAAGAGGAAAAAAGGGCCGGATCATCAAGGGGTGTGTGTGTGTGTGGCTCTTGTAAAACACTAGGCCACACACACCACTCATTAAGCACCCCTTCCTATTGCCTGACCTGGGATAGCTGGAGCTGCCTAGGTGATCAGCCCAATTGTACATCGTTAAGACCTGGTGTGGGACTGAGCCTGGGGCATCTCCAGCTTTCCCAGGTGAAGACATCTTCTCCCCCTGCTAGAAGGCCACCTTCAAAGACTTTAATTTTTCATTGGAGAGTGCACCCCTGCCGACACCCACCCACCCACCCACCATCCTGAGTGGCGACCCTGCCTTTGCGGCCTCCCTCCTTCCCACCCCCCATCTCTCTCTCTCTTTGTCTTTCTCTGCCTTTCTCTCTGAGGCACCTCATTTCATCTTTAATTATTAATTGCCTATTGAGCAGAGGGGAGAGGGCCCCTCTCCCAATTTCAATCAATAAGGGGGAGAGGTGTGCCTTCAATTTAAACAGCTCCCTCTGCACAATTGAGGAACAAAAAAATACCTGAGGCCACAATTAACATCTTCAGGTCTGTGACTTGGTGTGAGTGTAGCCCTTTTTAGAAAACACCCCAGAATGGCGACTGCATCTTCGCCGGTGCCGGGGTCAGCCGAGACTTATGCGGGAGTGGCAGCCACAGCCACAGCCGCTCCCACTGCTTCTGCTGCCCCGTCACCATTCAGACTGATGACAAAGAATCTTGGGGTGAAGAGCTACACTCACCCCACTATGACAATTGAGGCCTGCGTTAAAGCCATGGCTGGGGTTGTCGGCCCCTCAGACATCGTCGTGGCCTCAAAAATGTATGTGAAGGCTGTGTTCTTCCTGGGGTCGGAGCGGGCGGTGTCCCTGGCCATCGCCAAGGGGCTCACCATGGGTGGGACCTTCCTGCCGGTGGATCCTCTCGAGGCCACCACGCAGAGGATCGTTGTTTCCGAAGTCCTGCCCTATGTTACTGGTGAGCTCCTCCTTCCCCATCTACGTCAACTTGGGGAGGTGAGGTCGGGGATCACACTCATCCCGCTTGGCTTCCGGGAGGCCAGCCTTCGCCACGACTTCTCCTTCCGCCGCCAGCTGTTCATCCAGCTGGCGCAGGAGGAGGACACTGACGGGGCATTCATCATCCACCACGATGGGACCGCCTATCACGTCTTCTGGACGTCGGATGGTGTGCGGTGCCACGCCTGCAAGGAGGTGGGGCACATCCGGAAAAATAGCCCCGCCTCCAAGGCCGCCGGATCACCTCATGCGGCCGAGGCTGGCGCCGCCGACGCTCCTCCCCCCGGATCTGCCCATGCGTCGGGAACGTCTGATGCACGGTCGACGTCGGGGGCCGATGCAACCAAGGCCTCCCGTGGGGGGGAGGGAGCGTGTCCGGCCGGAAAGAAAGCGCGGCGGAAAAATAAACACCTTAGGGCGGGTCCCCCCGTGGATGGCCAGCCCTTGCCCCTTGGGCCCCTTACACCCGCGCTCCTCGCGGAGTTAATCGGGGCAGACGCGAGCGGGAGGGGCCTCGTGCATGAGCCTGTGGCCGCAACCGCCATAGCGGAAACGCCGATGCCTGCGGCCGGGCTCGGGCCCAAGGAGCCCAACAAACCTGCTCCGCTGGAGGGAGCTGAGGAGGAGGCCTCTGCAGTCATGGAGGTCTCCCTCGCCCCCTCCATGCTAAAAAGGAGGCACGACCCCCTGGAAGAGGAGGAGGACCGGGAGGAGGAAGGTCCCTCCGAGCAGGGGGAGTCATCACCCGCCGCGGGTACTGTGCCCCCCCCCCGCTGCCGTCATCACCAGCGATCGGCAGGGGTCGCCTGTCCCTCGGGAGGCTGAGGCTGATGTGTCTGTCCGGCGCGTGCCTCCCGGGATGGGGACGAGACCCTGCCCATGGAGGGGTCGCGGAACAACCCGCGGTGGAAATTGACGTTCTATCAGTGCCGTTACCCCTCGCCGGGTCAGGCGGCCTGGGGTCTGGGTCAGGCGAGCTCGAGGATAATGAGCTCGCCCAATGCGACCCGGACATCTCCCAGGGGCTGTTCGACCTGGTAACTCAAAACACCCCATCCGCTGGGTCGCAGGTTGGTGGCGGGGAGAAGGATGGCCCCCTGGCTGCATCTCTGGTGCCGGACGTACTGGAGTAGCTGGGATTGTTCTCTCCCCGCTTTCTACGGTCGTTCCAGCGTCTGGGGCGGAGGGGAGCTCTGAACCGCCGCCGTCTTCTGGCCCAGCACCCCTAGAGGAGCCCAGGGAGCAAACCACTGCCGCCGATCCTGGGGATGGGATCCGGGTGGAGGCGGGGCAGGCTGGTGCGGCCGAGCCATTCGCTGTGCACTGCGCGGCGGATGGGTCGGCCGCTGGTGATGACCCCGTGGAGGAGGATGGGGACTCGGTGATGGGCACGGAGGACGATTCGGACTCCAGCGCTGACAAGGCAATGGATGACCTCGTGCCCCTTGCTGAGTCTCCCCTCATTCCTGTAAGGGAACTCCGGGATTTTATGGCCACGTGCCTGGGTCAGTGCAATAAGGTGCGGCTGGCCCTCGACAGGTGGTCGGAGCTGGCGCTGCTCATCATATCCGTCCGCTCCACCATTAAGATCATGGGCACGGATGAGGGTGTGTACCCGCTCGAGCTGTGTCGGCTCAGAACGTTTCTCACTGGGCTGCTGAGGAAGTGACGGCTGACCAGCGGCTGCACATCCTACCCCCGTTAGGGGTAGGTAGAGGTTGCACTATGCTTCTGACATGAAGATAACCATAGCCAGCCTCAACATCAATGGCAGCAGGGAGGCGCGCCGCAGATTCAATAACTTCTCGGTCCTTCGGGATGGGAAGTATGCGATGTGCTTCCTGCAAGAAACCCTCACCGTTCCGGGAGACGAAGCCACGTGGCTCCTGGAGTGGCAAGGAGGGGTCAGCATGAGTCACCTCTCCAACAATTCCAGCGGGGTGGCTATCTTGCTGGCCCCGCATTTTCAGCCGGAGATCTTGGGGGTCAAGGAGCACGTGCCGGGCCGCTTGCTCCAGGTCACTGTTCGCCTGGGGGGCGTGCCACTCCATCTAGTGAATGTGTACGCCCCTCAGACCGGTGCACAGCAAGTGCGCTTCTTCAAAGAGGTGTCCGCTCTTTCGGGCTCCGTCGACGTGGGCGAGTGCGTCATTCTCGGGGGGGATTTTAACTGCACCCTCGAGGCGAGGGACCGCTCGGGTCCCCCGCGAAGCCCGGCAGTGATGGAGAAGTTGAGGGGCCTGGTCGGGTCCTTCGACTTGGTGGACGTCTGGCGAAATCTCCACCCCGACTCCAGCGCCTTCACTAGCGTGAGGTCTGGGGGGGGAAGGTCCAGAATCGACCGCCTCTACAGTTCCCGGGTGTACGTCTCCTGCGTTCCGGCGGCTTCCATGTGGCCGGTGCCGTGCACGGACCACCACCTGGTGTGGGCGGAGCTCGCTCTGCTGCGCGCGTGGTGGGGGTCCGTGTACTGGCATTTTAACCACCTGCTGCTAGAGGACGCACGGTTCCGGGATTCGTTTTGTCAATTCTGGGCCGACTGGAGAAGGAAGCGGGGGGGCATCCCCTCCTTGAGGCTATGGTGGGATGTGGGCAAGGCTCACATCCGTCTCTTCTGTCAGGAGTACGCGAAGGGGTCGACCAAGAGGCGGGAGGCCCGGGTCGGGTGGTTGGGGAAGGAGGTGCTCGACCTGGAGTCCCGTCTCGGTCAGGTCGTCAAGGACCCGGCCCTGCGGAAGGTGTACGAAGAGAAGAAGGGCGTGCTGAAGGACCTGCAGCTCCTCAGGTCCCGAGGCGCGTACATGAGATCACGGATCCAGCTCCTGCGGGACCTGGACCGCGGCTCCCCCTTCTTCTACTCGCTGGAAAAAGACGGGGGTTCCGTAAGCAGCTCTTGGGGCTGCTGGCCGCTGACGGATCTCTGCTCTCGGATCCGGAGGGAATCAGCGCGGAGACCCGCGCCTACTACGGGGCTCTGTTCTCTCCGGATCCATCCAGCGAGGATGCGCGCAGAGTTTTGTGGGAGGACCTAACGAAGGTCGGCCCGGAGGGCACCGAAGAGTTGGACGCTCCGCTAAGCCTGGCGGAGCTGACCGGCGCGCTCCACCAGCTCTCTAGGGGAAAGTCCCCGGGGCTGGACGGGCTGACCGTGAAGTTCCACAGGGCATTCTGCGATGACTTGGGGGGCGACTACGTGCGGGTCCTGGGGGAAGTTTGGCGACCGGAGAGATGCCCCTCTCTTGGCGCAGGTTGGTCATTGTCCTGCTGCCTAAGAAGGGCGATCTCCGCCTCCTTAAGAGCTGGCGCCCGGTCTCCCTCCTCAGCACGGATTATAAAATCTTTGCCAGGGCCGTGTCTGCTCGCCTTGGCACCGTGCTGGCCCACATGATTCACCCCGACAAGTCCTACACAGTCCCGGGCCGGACCTTCCACGATAACATCCATCTGGTCCGGGACCTGGTCCACCACTCCCAGAGGGCTGGTCTGTTGGTCGCCTTGCTTTCCCTGGATCAGGAGAAGACGTTCGACAGGGTGGTTCATGAGTATCTCTTCGGGACTCTCCGTGCATTCGGGGTCGGGACGCATTTCGTCACCCAGATCCGATTACTTTACGCCGCCGTGGAGTGTCTGATTAAAGTTAACGGGTCCTTGATGGCGCCCCTTCGCTTCGGGAGGGGGTTGCGTCAGGAATGCCCCATGTCCGTCAGTTATACGCCGTTTGCGTAGAGCCATTCCTGCGCCTCTTGCAGAAGAGGTTGACGGGACTGGCTCTGCAAGGGCCGGGCGTGGAGGTGGTCCTCTCAGCTTACGCCGATGACGTGCTCCTCATGGTCACGGATCCCGCTGACTTGCAGTGGATGCCAGAATGCCAGCAGATTTACTCGGACGCATCCTCCGACAAGATCAACTGGGAGAAATGTTCTGGACGCCTGCTAGGTCAGTGGCGGGTGGACTCCCTGCCGGAGGAGTTCAGGCCTTTCGCCTGGAGCACCACGCACCTCCTCTATTTGGAGTCTACCTTAGCCCTGCCGAGGACGCCTGGCCGGCGAACTGGCAAGAGCTGGAGGCCAAAGTCAGCACTCGCCTAGAACGCTGGACAGGACTGCTCCGAGGGTTGTCCTACAGGGGTCGAGCGCTGGTCATAAACCAGCTGGTGGCCGCCATGTTGTGGTACCGGTTGGTCACTTTGATCCCTCCCCCTGCGTTTGTCGCCAAGATGAAGAAGAAGCTCATCGACTTCTTCTGGGACAAAAGGAAGCACTGGGTCTCTGCCACGGTTCTGTCTCCTGCTTAGGGAAGGCGGTCAGGCGCTGATGTGCCTTCGCACCCAGGCTGCGACTTTCCGTCTTCAGGTGTTGCAGAGATACCTGTATGTCGAGAACCCTCCGAGATGGTGTGCGCTGCCGACGTTTTTCTTCCGCCAGCTGCACGGCCTCAATTACGACACGCAGCTCCTGTTTGCAAAAGTGGGCGGCAGGGGTGCCGGCCTGTGGGAGCTGCCTGTCTTCTACCAGGAACTACTATGGGTTTGGAACTACGTCGCTTCCAGGCGGAGCTCTCCCCCGTCGGGATCGGCAGCTCTCCTTCGGGAGCCACTGCTCAGGACTCCGCACCTCCACGAACGCGGGTTCGGGCGGCTGGCGGAGGGCAGGGCTGTGCCTGGCAAGGTGACCAGAGTCGGGGACCTGCTCGATGGTGGAAGAACGGGCTGGATGGCGCCAGAGGAGCAGGCATGGCGCCTGTCCTGGGACAACGTCCGGCTCGCGGTCGAAGCCATCGAATCGGTGAAAGCGGCACTGGGCCCCGACTCCACTAGGTGTATTGAGGCGGCTCAAGCACATGGGGCGATCCCGTCCGAGCTTACCCCCGTTCGGACGGAATTCCTCATCGGCACCCAGCCCCGAAACTCCCCTCGGGAACCGGCGCCTCACAACTTGAGCCGTCTCGAGGAAATACCCTCCGTGCCTTTTCATTCCGCGCGGAGGGGTTTCCTGTACATGCTGCTCCTGCACACTCTCCACTTTGCCATCCTTGTCTACCGTCCAGACATGCCTTGGCGTGGCGTCTTGCCAACTGGCGGTGGTGGAGGCCCCCAATGGAGGGCTCTCTACGTGGGAGTCCTCCCTTGTTCCATCGGGGACTTGGCCTGGAGGGTGTTGCACGGAGCGGTCCCGTGCAATAAGATTTTAAGTAGGGTCACGGACTCCCAGGCCGCCTGCATTTTTTGCGGCCTGGAGGAGTCCGTGTTTCACATTTATATGGAGTGTGAGAGGTTGCAGCCCCTCTTTCACTACTTGAAGGGGCTGCTCCTCAATTTTTGATTGCACTTCAGTCCCACGCTCTTGATCTACGGTCACCCGGTGCGGAGGGGAGCGGACAGGTTGGAGGACCTCCTTGAGGGCGTGCTCCTGGGCCTGGCTAAAAGAGCCATCAATTGGTCCAGGCAGCGGGCGGTCGAAGGGGTCATCCAGCCGGATTGCCTGCCTCTCTTCCACGGCCATGTTCGAGCCCGGGTGGCCCTGGAGATGGAGCACGCAGTGTCCACCGGTGCGCTTGAGTATTTCCATGACCGGTGGGCACCGCGGGGACTGGAGTGCATCATCAACCCAGAAAACCAAATTTTAATTTGATTTATTATGTTTTAGTTGAACTTTTGTTTACAGTCCAATTTCGTTGTTTTCTTTTGGTACAAACAAAAAGAGTACCCTCTGTTCAGTAAATACCTGTTATTATTGTTCTGCTGCAGTCCGTGTATTATTTATACTCGGACACTACATTGGCGATGAACAGGTTCGAACTCACCTGCAGCACTGCATCACCTCACGGGGATCTTTCCCTGAGAAGAAGCTTTTGGAGGTCGAAGTCAAACAACAGGCGTCGACCGCGGGCAACCGCCCAAGGATCCATCGGGGTTCGGAGAGTTTTTTTTTTTTTTATTCATTGATGGGATGCGGGCGTCGCTGGCTAGGCCTGCATTTAGTGCCCATCCCTAATCGCCCTTGAGAAGATGGTGGTGAGCCGCCTTCTTGAACCGCTGCAATCCATATGGTGTAGGGACACCCACAATGCTGTTCGGAAGGGAGTGCCAGGATTTTGGCCCAGCGACAGTGAAGGAACGGCGATACAGGTCCAAGTCAGGATGGTGTGTGGCTTGGAGGGGAACTTGTAGGTGGTGATGTTCCCATGCGTCTGCTGCCCTTGTCCTTCTAAGTGGTAGAGGTCACGGGTTTGGAAGGTGCTGTTGAAGGAGCTTTGGCGAGTTGCTGCAGTGCATCTTGTAGATGGCACACACTGCAGCCACAGTGCGCCGGTGGTGGAGGGAGTGAATGTTGAAGGTGGTGGATGGAGTGCCAATCAAGCGGGCTGCTGTATCCTGAAAGGTGTCGAGTTTCTTGAGTGTTGTTGGAGCTGCACTCATCCAGGCAAGTGGAGAGTATTCCATCACACTCCTGACTTGTGCCTTGTAGATGGTGGAAAGGCTTTGGGGAGTCAGGAGGTGAGACACTCGCCGCAGAATTCCCAGCGTCTGGCCTGCTCTTGCAGCCACAGTATTTATATGGCTGGTCCAGTTCAGTTTCTGATCAATGGTAACCCCCAGGATGTTGATAGTGGGGGATTCAGCCATGGTAATGCCATTGGATGTCAAGGGGCGATGGTTAGAGTCTCGCTTGTTGGAGATGGTCATTGCCTGGCACTTGTGTGGTGCGAATGTTACTTGCCACTTGTCAGCCCAAGTCTGAATGTTGTCCAGGTCTTGCTGCATATGGACACGGACTGCGTCAGTATCTGACGAGTCTCGAATGGTGCTGAACAGTGTGCAATCATCAGCGAACATCCCCACTTCTGATCTTATGATGGAGGGAAGGTCATTGATGAAACAGCTGAAGATGGTTGGGCCTAGGACACTGCCCTGAGGAACTCCTGCAGTGATGTCATGTGATTGAGATGAATGACCTCCAACAACCACAGCCAACTTCCTTTATACTAGGTATGATTCCAACCAATGGAGAGTTTTCCCCTTGATTCCCATTGACTTCAGTTTTGCTAGGGCTCTCTGAGTGATTGTTCCAAGATTCATCCCATCCTTTCAACACAAATTTTACTGACATAATACCTGATCAATTAGACATTACACGCAGCTGCTGATAGCTGATAAAAGACTAAACGCATGATTCCAAACAAACCTTAATGCTCTCCCCACACACGCTGATGTACATCCTTGTTTATGTTACTATCTATCTTTCTACCTACCAACTGCCTATGTATCTATATAACAGAGAAATGTTACAGTACAGTAAGAGTGGAAGCAGGACCTAGTGTGGTATTGACAGAATCAGGGTCTAATGCAGTAATCGAAGAAACGGGGTCTCGTGTAGTATAATAACAGACATGGTCAAGTGCATTATTAAATAGATACTGTCCTGGTGTAAAATAAACAGAGACTCCTATAAACTGTGTAATATAAAGAGAAACCGGTATCAGTGCAATATATACAGAGACATAGTCACTGCACTAATATCGGAGACAGGGTCTATTGTAATATAAACAGAGACAAGACCTAGTGCAGTAATAATTGAGACAGGTCTGATTGTAATAAAACACAGACATGGTCTAGTGTAATATGAACATGGTCTAGTGTAATATTTCAGATGAATACGTGGCTAGAGGAATGTTGCAAGGGGGAGGGATTCAAATTCCTGGAACATTGGAACCGGTTCTCAGGGAGGTGGGACCAGTACAAACCGAACGGTTTGCACCTGGGCAGGGCCGGGACCGATGTCCTAGTGGGAGTGTTTGCTAGTGCTCTGGGGGAGGGTTGAAACTAAAATGGCAGGGGGTTGGGAAACTGAGCAGGGAGACAGAGGAAAGGGAAACAAGTATAAAAGCAAAAGTTAGGAAGGATAAAAACAAAAGTGGCAGTCAGAGAAATCAGTGGTTTAAATCAAACATGGCCACAGTAAATAATAATTCTAAAAGGTCTAAGAGCATTACAAAACAAGCCTGAAGGCTTTGTGTCTTAATGTGAGGAGCATTCGTAATAAGGTGGATGAATTCGCTGCACAAATAGAGGTAAACAAATATGATTTGATGGGGATTACAGAAACATGACTCCTGGGTGGCCAAGGCTGGGAACTCAACATTCAGGGGTATTCAATATTCAGGAAAGATAGGCAAAAAGGAAAAGGAGTTGGGGTAGCATTGCTGGTTAAAGAGGGGATTAACACAATTGTAAGGAAGGATATTAGCTCTGATGATGTGGATTCTGTATGGGTAGAACTGAGAAATACCAAGGGGCAGAGAACGTTAGTGGGAGTGGTATATAGACCTCCAATCAGTAATATGGAGGTTGGGGATGGCATTAAAAGGGAAATTAGAGAAGTGTGCAATAAGTGCAAAGCAGTTTTCATGGGTGACTTTAATCTACATATAGATTGGGCTTACCAAATTAGTAACAATACTGTGGAGGAGGAATTCCAGAAGTGTTTATGGGATGGTTTCCTGGACCAATATGTCGAGGAACTAAGTAGAGATCAGGCCATCTTAGGCTGGGTATTATGTAATGAGAAAGGATTAATTAGCAATCTTGTTATACGGGGCCCCTTGGTAGGAGCGGCCAAAATATAATAGAATTCTTCATTAAGATGGAGAGTGAAGTAGTTGACTCAAGGGCAAGGGTCCTGAATTTAAATAAAGGAAACTACGAAGGTATGAGGCGCGAATTGGGTAGGATTGATTGGGGAATGTCACTCAAAGGGTTGAAGGTGCATAGGCAATGCCAAACATTCAAAGACCGCCTGGATGAACTGCTGAATTTGTTCATCCCAGGTTGGCATAAAAATAAAAGAAAAAAGGTGACACAACCGTGGCTAACAAGGGAAATTAGGGATGGCATAAGATCCAAGGAGAGGATATATAATTTGGCCAGAAAAAGCAGTAAACCTGAGGATTGGTAGTAGTTTAGGATTCAACGAAGGAGGGCAAAGGGATTAATTAAGAAGGGGAAAATAGAGTATGAAAGTTAGCATGCAGGGAACATTAAAACAGACTGTAAAAGCTTTAAAGATGTGTGAAGAGAAAAAGATTGGTGAAGTCAAGTGTAAGTCCCTTGCAGTCAGAATCAGGGGAATTTATAATGGGGAACAAAGAAATGGCCGACCAAATAAATACATATTTCGGTTCTGTCTTCAAAAAGGAGGACACAAATAACCTCCCAGAGATGTCGGGGAACATTGGGTCTGATGAAAGGGAGGAACTGAAAGATATCAGTATTTGTAGGGAAATGATGTTAGGGAAATTGACGGGATTGAAGGCCGATAAATCCCCAGGCCTGATAATCTACATCCTAGGGTACTTAAGGAAGTGGCCCTAGAAATAGTAGATGCATTGCTGATCATCTTCCGACATTCGATAGCACCTGGAACAGTACCCATGGATTGGAGGTTAGCTGATGTTACCCCACAATTCAAAAAAGGCGGTAGAGAGAAAATGGGGAATTACAGACCGGTAAGCCTGACATTGGTAGTGGGGAAAATGCTAGAGACCATTATAAAAGTGGTAATAGCAGAGCACTTGGAAAACAGTGACAGGATCGGACAAACTCAACATGGATTTACAAAAGGTCTAGTGTAATATAAACAGTGACAGGGTCTAGTGTAATAAAAATAGAGACAGGGTCTAGTGTAATATAAACAGAGACAGGGTCTAGTGTAGTATAAAGAGAGACAGGATCTAGTGTAATAGAACTAGAGACAGGGTCTAGTGTAATAGTAACAGAGACAGGGTGTAGTGTAATATAAAGAGAAACAGGGCCTAGGGTAATATAAAAGGAGACATAGTCAGGTGTAAAATAAACAGAGACAGGGCCTAGTGTAGCATAAACAGAGAAAGGGCCTAGTGTAACATAAACAGAGACAGGGTATGGTGTAATATAAAGAGAGACAGGGTCTAGTTAAATAGAAACAGAGATGGGGTCTAGTCTAATAGAAACAGGGACAGGGTCTAGTGTAATAGAAAGAGAGGCTGTGTTTAGAGTAATATAAACAGAGACAGCGTCTAGTTTAATTTAACAGAGACATGGCCTAGTGAAATATAAACGGAGATGGGGTGTAGTGTAATATAAACAGAGACAGGATCTATGTAACATAAACAGGACTGGGTCTAGTGTAATATAAACAGAGATGTGGTCTAGTGTAATATAAACAGGGACACGGTCTAGTGTAATTTAAAGAGAGGCAGGGTCTGCTGTAATATAAACAGAGACAGGGTCTAGTGTAATAGAAACAGAGACAGGGTCTAGTGTAATATAAACAGAGACAGGATCAAGTGTAATATAAACAGAGACAGTGTCTAGTGTAACATAAACAGGGACTGGGTCTAGTGTAATATAAACAGAGACAGGGTCTACCGTAATAAAAACAGGGACAGCATCTAAAGTAATATAGACAGGGATGGGGTCTAGTGTACTATTAATAGAGACAGTGTCTGGTGTAATATAAACAGGGGCAGGGTCCAATGTAATATAAACAGGCAGGGCCTAGTGTAATATAAACAGGGGCAGAGTCCAATGTAATATAAACAGAGACAGGGCCTAGTGTACTACAAACAGAGACAGGGCCTAGTGTAATATAAACTGAGACAGGGTCCAGTGTAAAATAAACTGAGACAGGGCCTAGAGTAATATAAACAGAGACAGGGTACAGTATAATATTAACAGAGACAGTTTTTAGTGTAATATAAACAGAGAAATGGTCTAGTGTAATACAACAGAGTCATGGCTGAGTGAAATATAAACATAGACAGGGTCTAGAGTAATATAAACAGAGACAGGGTCTAGTGTAATATAAACAGAGACAGTGTTTAGTGTAATATAAACAGTGACAGGGTCTAGTGTAATATAGCAGACTTGGCCTTGTGTAATATAAACAGAGAAATGGTCTAGTGTAATACAACAGAGTCATGGCTGAGTGAAATATAAACATAGACAGGGTCTAGAGTAATATAAAAAGAGACTGGATCTAGTGTAATATAAACAGAGACAGTGTTTAGTGTAATATGAACAGTGACAGGGTCTAGTGTAATATAAACAGACTCGGCCTTGTGTAATATAAAAAGAGACAGTGTCTAATGTAATATAAACAGAGACAGGGTCTAGTTTAATATAAACAGAGACAGGGTCTAGTGTAATAAAAACTGAGACAGGGCCTAGTGTAATATAAACAGAGACAGAGTCTAGTGCAATATAAACAGAGACAGGGTCTAGTGTAATATAAACAGAGACAGGGTATAGAGTAATATAAACAGAGACAGGGTCTATTGTAACATATACTGAGACAGGGCCTAGTCTAATATAAACAGAGACAGGGTCTAGTGTAATATAAACAGAGGCAGGGTCTAGTGTAACATAATCAGAGACAAGGTCTAGTGTAATATTAATAGAGGCAGGGTCTACTGTAATATAAGGAGGGGCAGGGTCCAACGTGTTATAGACAGAGACAGGGCCTTGTGTAGTATAAACAGAGACAGGGTATAGAGTAATATAATCAAAGGTGCAGGGTCTAAGGTAACATAAACTGTGACAGGGCCTAGTGTAATATAAACAGAGGCAGGGCCTAGAGTAATATAAAAATAGACAGGGCCTAGTGTAATATAAACAGAGACAGGGCCTAGTGTAATATAAACAGAGACAGGGCCTAGTGTAATATAAACAGAGACAGGGACTAGTGTAATATAAACTGAGACAGGGTCAAGTGTAATATAAACAGAGACAGGGTCTAGTGTAACATAATCAGAGACAGGGTCTAGTTTAATGTTAATAGAGTCAGGGTCTAGTGTAATATAAACAGGGGCAGGGTCCAATGTAATATAAACAGGGATAGGGCCTAGTGTAATATAAACAGAGACAGGGTCACGTTTAATATAAACAGAGACAGGGTCTAGTGTAATATAAACTGAGACAGGGCCTAGTGTGATATAAAGAGAGACAGGGTATAGTGTAATATTAAAACAGACACGGCCTATTGTAATATAAACAGAGACAGGGTCTAGTGTAATATAAACAGAGACACGATCTAGTGTAATAAAAACTGAGACAGGGCATAGTGTAAAATAAACAGAGACAGGACCTAGTGTAATATAAACAGAGACAGGGCATAGAGTAATATAAACAGAGACAGTGTCTATTGTAACATATACTGAGATAGGGCCTAGTGTAATATAAACAGAGACAGGGCTTAGTGTAATATAAAGAGAGACCGTATTTTGCGTATCATAAGCAGAGAAATGGTCTAGTGTAATACAACAGTGTCATGGCTGAGTGAAATATAAACAGAGACAGGGTCTAGAGTAATATAAACAGGGACAGGGTCTAGTGTAATATAAACAGAGACAGTGTTTAGTGTAATATAAACAGTGACAAGGTCTAGTGTAATATAAACATAGACTTGGCATTCTGAAATATAAAAAGAGTCAGGGTCTAGTGTAATATAAACAGAGACAGAGTCTAGTGTAATATAAGCAGACACAGGGCCTAGTGTAATATAAACAGGGACAGCGTCTAATGTAATATAAACAGGGACATGGTCTAGTGTAATATAAACAGAGACAGGGTCTAGTGTAATATAAACACAGACAGGGTCTAGTGTAACATAATCAGAGATAGGGTCTAGTGTAATATAAACTGAGACATGGTCTAGTGTAATATTAATAGAGACAGGATCTAGTGTAATATAAGAGACAGGGCCTAGTTTAATAAAAACAGAGACAGGGTATAGTGTAATATTAAAATGACACGGTCTATTGTAACATATACTGAGGCAGGGTCTAGTGTAATATAAACAGAGACAGGGCCTAGTGTAATACAAACTGAGACAGGGCCTAGTGTAATATAAACTGAGACAGGGTCTAGTGTAATATAAACAGAGACAGGGTCCAGTGTAACATAATCAGAGACAGGGTCCAATGTAACATAAACAGAGACAGGGCCGAGTATAATACAAACAGAGACAGGGTCCAGTGTAATATAAACTGAGACCGGGTCTAGTGTAATATAAACAGAGACAGGGTCTTGTGTAATATAGACAATGACAGGGTCTAGTGTAATAAAAACTGAGACAGGGCGTAGTGTAATATAAACAGAGAAAGGGCCTAGTGTAATATAAACAGAGACAGGGTATAGAGTAATATAAACAGAGATAGGGTCTATTGTAACATAAACTGAGACAGGGCCTAGTGTAAGATAAAAATAGACAGCGGCTAGTGGAGAGCTGGGCTTGGCTCCCCAGTCAAGGTGTTCCAGCAAATCGTGCTGGTAGCAGGTAGTGTGCTGACCCTTCCGGACTGCGGCGGGCTCGAGCTCGATCGAGCGGCTCTGCAAAGGGGCCGTGCAGCGTCGTCGGGAGGAAAAGAGAGAGAGAGAGGGTGGAGCGCACAGGGCGCGGTCAGTGCTCAAGAACCGGGCAGCGTAGCAAAAATAAAACAAGAGGAAGGAAAAGTGAGACGCGCCGAAGCCGCGGGTCGCTGCCATTACCCTGCAGAACGCTAGGAGCAGCGTGGCAGCAAGTGGAAGAAGGAAAAGCGCGGGAGGCGCCATTTTATTCCATTGGGGAAGAAGAAAAAGCACGGGAGGTGCCATTTTAATCCATTGGTGAAGAAGAAAAAGCGCGGGAGGCACCATTTTAAATCACCCAAGATGCCGAAATGTAAAAAGGATGATGACGTCACACCTGGACGACTGTCAAAGATTCTAACTGACGCGAAAGAGATGTTCCAACAAGAACTTGGGAATCTAAAAGGAGTAACGGCAATGACAAAAATCGAAGGTAACACAAACCCAAAATGTTTTAAGGCCAGACCGGTACCTTGTGCGATCCGCCCAGCCATTGATGCAGAGCTGGAGAGTCCGGAGCATTCGGGTGTGCTGTCCAACGTGGACTGGAGTGAGTGGGCCACACCCATCGTTCCTGTAATGAAGAAATCATTGAGCAGCACGCCTGGGGAACCGAAGAAGATTCGCATCTGTGGGGACTTCAAGGTAACTGTGAACCCAGTCCTGCACACAGTACAATATCCACTTCCACGGATAGAAGATATTTTCATCTCACTATCTGGAGGGAAACGCTTTACAAAGATTGATCTGGCCCAAGCGTATCTACAAATGGAGGTGGAAGAAGCATCTAGGAAATACCTCACAAAGGCCTTTACCAGTACAATCGACTGGTATTCGGGGTAAAATCAGCCCCGGCTATTTGGCAGAGGGCAATGGAACAAGTCCTGCAAGGGATCCCGGGGACCCAGTGTTATTTGGACGACATCCTGGTTACGGGCGAAAATGACAGTGAACACCTTGCCAACCTGGAGCAGGTGCTCACGAGATTTCAGGAATATGGGCTACGAGCCAACCGCCCCAAATGCGAGTTCTTCAGGAGACAAATCTCGTATTGTGGCCACACGATTGATGAGGAAGGGTTGCATAAGTCGCCGGACAAGATTGAGGCTGTAGTCAAGGCTCCAGCACCGGAAAATGTGTCGCAACTGAGGTCGTTCCTCGGGTTGGTGAACTACTACCATAAGTTCTTGCCGAATTCATCTACAATTCTGCACCCACTGAACGCTCTACTGCAAACTGGAGTAACATGGAAATGGAGTGATGAGTGTAAGCGTGCCTTTCAGAAATGTAAATGCGTAATCACTTCAAAAGAAGTATTGGCCCACTACAATCCAACACTACCAATTCGGTTAGCATGTGATGCTCCTCCCTGTGGCATTGGAGTGGTGCTGTCACACAAATTCCTTAACGGTTCAGAGAGGCCAATAGCCTTTGCATTGCGTTCGTTAACCTCAGCCGAGCGTAACTACGCCCAGATTGACAGGGAGGACCTCAGCCTGGTGTGGGGGGGCGAAGAAGTTCAATCACTATCTGCACGGGCAGAAATTCACCCTATTGACTGATCATCAGCCCCTGGTCTCCATTTTTAACCCAAAGAATGGCGTTCTGCTGATGACGGCGCAATGACTGCAAAGATGGTCACTTTTTCTGGGGCACATCAGTATGACATAGAGTACAAGGGTACGAAACAGCATAGAAATGCTGATGGGCTGTCACGCCTACCATTGCCTATGGTAGAGGAAGCACCTGCAGTGGACCCAGTTGAGATATTCCATGCGACCATAGTCGAATGTCTACCTGTTACAAACTCAAGTATAGAGAAGGAAACCCGAAATGACCCAACACTCTCTCGGGTCTATGATTTGATGGTGAAGGGATGGCCAGCACATGGCGACTCACTGTTGCCAGCATTCTCGCCAAGGAGAGAACAGCTGTCAGTGTGCTGGGGGACCTTGATGTGTGGATCCCGAGTGGTAATTCCACCCAAGTTGAGAGATAGAGTGCTCAATGAGCTTCACGAGGGTCATCTGGGAGTGGTAAAAATGAAGATCCTAGCCAGGGTGTTCGTGTGGTGGCCGGGAATCGATCAAGAAATCGAGGATATGACCAAGAAATGCACAGGATGCAGGATGCCAGAAGGTCCAAAACGCTCCACCACAGGCCCCGCTACATCCATGGGAGTGGCCCTCATCTCCATGGCAACGGGTACACATTGATTTTGCTGGTCCATTTATGGACTCAATGTTCCTAATCGCTGTGGACGCCCATTCGAAATGGCCAGAAGTCATCAAAATGTCCTCCACCACCACGGAGAAAACTATTGCAGTCCTACGGACAATCTTCACCAGGAATGGCTTGCCAGAACAGATTTGCTCCGACAATGGGCCACAGTTTGTGCCGAGGATTTCCAGAGGTTTCTGAGGAATAATGGGGTGAAACATTATACATCTGTCCCATATCATCCAGCCACAAATGGATTGGCTGAGAGGTTTGATCAGAATATTAAAAAGGCCATAAAGGCAATGTATAATGACGACATACCACTACAACACAAGGTGGATAATTTCTTGTTTGCTTACCGGAATGCGACACATGCAGTCACCAACCAAGCTCCAGCCGTAATGTTCTTCAACCGAAGGTTAAGATGTCACCTGGATTTGCTCAAACCAAACATAAGACAAGATGTTGAGGATAAGCAATTCCAGCACATAAATGAGAAGCCAACCAGGAGCTTCAAGATAGGGCAACCAGTCTTGGCCCGCGACTACCGAACAGAAAAATGGCAGCCAGGAACGATATGCACACAGCAGGGACCACTAATGTACACAGTGGACGTTGGAGAGAGCATCCTGAGACGCCATGCTGACCAGATTCTAGAGTCACAGGAACAAGCCAAACCCATACCACGAGCAGGTGCACCTGGTAATCAACCCGAAGTACAGATTGCGTCTACCTCAGAAGCAGTGGTGTTGGAAGCTGACGAACCAACCAATGACAATGAGCCAGAATCAACTCCACCACAAGAACAGGATACTCGAGAAAGGCGCTATCCAGTCAGGATCAGGAAGCCTCCTCAAAGACTGAACTTATAAATGATTATTTCAGTTGATGTATATAGTGCAGAGAAAAATGTAATGGTACTTAGTTATTATTTAGTTGTTAAATGAATGTTATGTACTGTTTATCTAAAAGGGGAGGATTTGTTGTGTATGTACCTTTAAGAGAAGAACTGACTCTATACTGCAGTACCAGCAGTGACCACCCCTGTATATAAAGCCATAGCAGGCTTCTGTACGTCAGTCTTAAGTTACCCTCTGTTCAGCATTCACAGCATTGCTGGCTATGCAGCTGCAAGCACAAGCAGAGGGAGCAGCCAGACTAGGAGAGTGGACTAAAGTGGTGGTCCCCTGACCAGGCAGAGGAGGAGAACGCTGGACCACCACCACCTCCACCTCTACCATCATCATAGCAACTGAGGTGCCTGGAGGGAGAGGACAGAGGAGGAGAAGGAGAAGGGAGGCCAGCAACAACACCAACCAGGGGAGAGGCCTTTCCCATTACTGCCTCCCCAAATTGGCCTCCACTTCAGGAGAAGGAGAGAGGGGAGAGTAACCACTATCAACCAACACCAACTGTTCGGAAGGAGGGAGGAATATCATCTTCAAAATATCTTCAGGTGGGTGTTATTTGGGGCACTCTCCCAAAGACTTTGTATGTTAGGTGGGGGGAGAAAAGAAGAAACAAGGCCGGAACATCAAGGGGTGGCTGTGTGTGTGTGTGTGTGGTTCTTGTTAAAAGCTAGGCCACGCACACCACTAATAAGTACCCCTTCTATTGCCTGACCTGGGACAGCTGGAGCTGCCGAGGTGAAGTGGTTAATTCCATTGATTACATCGTTAAGACATGGTGCAGGACTGAGCCTGGGCATCTCCAGCTTTCCCAGGTGAAGACATCTTCTCCCCCTGCCAGAAGACCACCAGTATCAGAGACTTTAAATTTCCATCAGGAGAGTGCACCCCTGCCAACACCCACCCACCCGCCATCCTGAGTGGTGACCCTGCCTTTGCGGCCTCCCTCCTTCCCACCCCCCCTCTCTCTCTCTCTTTGTCTCTCTCTGCTCTCTCTCTCAAGAGGCACCTCTACAATCTTTTTTATAATTGCCACTTGAGCACAGGGGAGAAGGCCCCTCTCCCAAATCCAATCAATAGGGGGAGAGGTGTGCCTTCAATTTAAAAGCACCCTCTGCTCAAGGGAGGACTTTTAACCCGAGGCCATTAACACCTTCAGGCCTGTGACTTGGGGTGAGTGTAGCCCTTATAAAAATTCCCCATAATGGCGACTGCATCTTCGCCGGTGGTGGGGCCAGCCAGGACTTATGCGGGAGTGGCAGCCACAGCCACAGCTGCTCCCGCTGCTTCTGCTGCCCCGTCACAATTCAGATTAATAACAAAAAAGCTTGGGGTGAAGAGCTACACTCACCCCACTATGACCATTGAGGCCTGCGTTAAAGCCATGGCTGGGGTTGTCGGCCCCTCAGCCATCGTCGCGGCTTCAAAAATGTATGGGAAGGCTGTGTTCTTCCTGGGGTCGGAGCGGGCGGTGTCCCTGACCGTCGCCAAGGGGCTCACCATGGGCGGGACCTAGCTGCCGGTGGATCCTCTCGAGGCCACCGCGCAGAGGATCGTACTTTCCAACGTCCCGCCCTATGTTCATGGTGAGCTCCTCCTTCCCCATTTATGTCAACTTGGGGAGGTGAGGTCGGGGATTACATCCATCCCGCTCGGCTTCCGGGAAGCCAGCCTTCGCCACGTCTTCTCCTTCCAGCGCTAGCTGTTTATCCAGCTGGTGCGGGAGGAGGACACCGACGGGGCTTTCGTCATCCTCCATGAGGGGACCACCTATCGCATCTTCTGGATGTCGGACGGTGTGCGGTGCCATGCTTGCAAGGAGGTGGGGCACATCAGAAAAAACTGCCCCGCTTCAAGGCTGCCAGGTCATCTGGCGTGGCCGAGGCTGGCGCCGCTACCGCTCCTACCCCCGGTTCTGTCACTGAGCCACTGATGCGCGGTCGCAGGCCGATGCCATCAAGGCCTCCGGCGGGGGGGAGGGAGCGCGTCCGGGCAGAAAGAAGGCGCGGCGAAAATCGAAACACCTCAGGGCGGGTCCCCCCGTGGATGGCCAGCCCCTAAACTTAGAGCCCCTGACACCCGCGCTCCTCGCGGAGTTGGTCGGGGCAGACGCGAGCAGGAGGGGCCTCGTGCCCGAGCCTGTGGCCGCAACCGCCGTAGTGGAAACGCCATTGCCTGTGGCTGGGCTCGGGCCCGAGGAGCCCGACAAACCTGCTCCACTGGAGGGAGCTGAGGAGGAGGCCTTTGTAGACATGGAGGTCTCCCTCGCTCCCTCCATGCTAAAAAGAAGGCGCGGCCCCCTGGAAGAGGAGGAGGATCGGGAGGAGGAAGGTACCTCCGAGCAGGAGGAGTCGTCACCCGCCGCGGGTACTGCGCCCCCCCTGCCCGCTGTCACCATCACCAGCGATCGGCAGGGGTCGCCTGTCCCTCGGGAGGCTGAGGCAGATGTGTCTGTCCAGCACATGCCTCCCGGGGATGGGGACGAGACCCTGCCCATGGGGGGGTGTCGTGGAACAACCCGCGGTGGAAATAGATATTCTTTAGGTGCTGTTACCCCTCGCCGGGTCGGGCAGCCTGGGGTCTGGGTCGGGCGAGCTCGAGGATAATGAGCTCGCCCAATGCGACCCGGACATCTCCCAGGGGCTGCTCGACCTGGTAGAGGTTTTAATTCAAAACACCCCATCCGCTGGGTCGGAGGTTGGTGCCGGGGAGGAGGATGGCCCCCTGGCTGTGTCTCTGGTGCCGGACATACTGGAGGAGCTGGGAATTGTTCTCTCCCCGGTTTCTCCCGTCGTTCCAGCGTCTGGGGCAGAGGGGAGCTCTGAACCATCGCCGTCTTCTGGCCCAGAACCCCTAGAGGAGCCCAGGGAGAAATCCTCTGCTGCCGATCCTGGGGGTGGGATCCGGGCGGAGGCGGGGCTGGCTGGTGTGGCCGAGCCGTTCGCTTCGTACTGCGTGGCGGATGGGTCGGCCACTGGTGACGACCCCCTGGAGGAGGATGGGGACTCGGTGATGGGCACGGAGGACGATTCGGACTCCAGCGCCGATGAGAGAATGGATGACCTCATGCCCCTTGCCGAGTCTCCCCTCATTCCCGTAAGGGAACTCTGGGATATTATGGCTACGTGCCTGGGTCGGCGCAATAAGGTCCACCTGGCCATCGACAGGTGGTCAGAGCTGGCGTTGCTCATCGTATCCATCCGCGCCGCCGTTAAGATATTGGGTGTGGACGAGGGTGTGAACCCGTTTGAGCTGCGTCGGCTGAGAACGTTTCTCACTGGGCTGCTGAGGAAGTGGCGGCTGACCAGCAGCTGACCAGCGGCTGTGCTTCATCCCTCAGTTAGGTGTAGGTAAAGGTTGCACTATGCTTCTGACATGAAGATGACCATAGCCATGCTCAACATCAACGGCAGCAGGGAGACGCACTGCAGATTCAATAACTTCTCGGTCCTTCGGGACGGGAAGTATGCGGTGTGCTTCCTGCAAGAAACCCACACCGTTCCGGGAGACAAAGACATGTGGTTCCTGGAGTGGCAAGGAGGGGTCAGCATGAGTCACCTCTCCAACAATTCCAGCGGGGTGGCTATCTTGCTGGCCCTGCATTATCAGCCGGAGATCTTGGGGGTCAAGGAGCACATGCCAGGCCGCTTGCTCCAGGTCACTGTCCGCCTGGGGGGCGTGCCGCTCCATCTAGTGAACGTTTACGCCCCTCAGACCGGTGCGCAGCAAGTGCGCTTCTTCGAAGAAGTGTCCGCTCTTTTGGGCTCCTTCGACGTGGGCGAGTGCGTCATCCTCGGGGGGGATTTTAACTGCAACCTCGAGGCGAGGGACCGTTTGGGTCCCCCGCGAAGCCCGGTGGTGATGGAGAAGTTGAGGGACCTGGTTGGGTCCTTTGACTTGGTGGACATCTGGCGAAATCTCCACCCCGACTCCAGTGCATTCACTAGCGTGAGGTCTGGGGGAGGAAGGTCCAGAATCGACCGCCATTACATTTCCCGGGCGTGCGTCTCCTGCATTCCGGCGGCTTCCATGTGGCCGGTGCCGTGCATGGACCACCACCTGGTGTGGGCAGAGCTCGCTCCGCTGCGCGCGTGGGGGGGGTCTGCGTACTGGCATTTCAACAACCTGCTGCTGGAGGACGCACGGTTCCGGGTTTCGTTTTGTTGATTCTGGGCCGACTGGAGAAGAAAGCGGGGGGGCTTCCCCTCCTTGAGGCTATGGTGGGATGTGGGCAAGGCTCACATCCATCTCTTCTGTCAGGAGTACGTGAAGGGGTCGACCAAGAGGCGGGAGGCCCGGGTCGGGCGGTTGGAGAAGGAGGTGCTCGACCTGGAGTCCCGTCTCGGTCAGGTCGTAAAGGACCCGGCCCAGCGGAAGGTGTACGAAGAGAAGAAGGGCGCGCTAAAGGACCTGCAGCTCGTCGGGTCCCGAGGCGCGTACGTGAGGTTGTGGATCCAGATCCTGCGGGACCTGGACCGCGGCTCCCCCTTCTTCTACTCACTGGAAAAAAGACGGGGGGTCCGTAAGCTGCTCTTGGGGCTGCTGGCCGACGACGTATCTCTGGACTCGGATCCGGAGGGAATCAGCGCGGAGACCCGTGACTACTACGGGGCTCTGTTCTCTCCGGATCCGTCCAGCGAGGATGTGCGCAGAGATTTGTGGGAGGACCTGCCGAAGGTCGGCCCGGAGGGCGCCGAAAAATTGGACGCTCCGCTAAGCCTGGTGGAGCTGACCGGCGCCCTCCACCAGCTTTCTAGGGGAAAGTCGCCGGGGCTGGACGGGCTGACCGTGAAGTTCCACAGGGCATTCTGGGACATCTTGGGGGGCGACTACGTGCGGGTCCTGGGGGAAGTTTGGCGACCGGGGAGATGCCCCTCTCTTGTTGCAGGGCGGTCATTGTCCTGCTGCCTAAGAAGGGTGATCTCCGCCTCCTTAAGAACTGGCGCCCGGTCTCCCTCCTCAGCACGGACTATAAAATCTTTGCCAGGGCCATGTCTGCTCGCCTTGGCACCGTGCTGGCCCACATGATCCACCCCGACCAGTCCTACATGGTCCCGGGCTGGACCATCCATGATAACATCCATCTGGTCCGGGACCTGGTCCACCACTCCCAGAGGGTTGGTCTGTCGGTCGCCTTCCTTTCCCTGGATCAGGAGAAGGCGTTCGACAGGGTGGATCATGAGTATCTCTTCGGGACACTGCGCGCATTCGGGTTCGGCACGCATTTTGTCACCCGGATCCGACTTCTGTCCGCTGCCGCAGAGTGTCTGATTAAAGTTAACGGGTCCTTGACGGCGCCCCTTCTCTTCTGGGGGGGGGTGCTTCAGGGATGCCCCATGTCCGGTCAGTTATACGCCATTTGCGTGGAGCCATTCCTGCGCCTCTTGCGGAAGAGGTTGACGGGACTGGCTCTGCAAGGGCCGGGCGTGGAGGTGGTCCTCTCGGCTTACGCTGATGATGTGCTCCACACAGTCACGGATCCTGCTGACTTGCGGAGGATACGGGAATGCCAGCAGATTTACTCGGACGCATCCTCCACCAAGATCAACTGGGAGATATGTTCCGGACTCCTGGTGGGTCAGTGGTGGGTGGACTCCCTGCCAGAGGAGTTCAGGCCTTTCGCCTGGAGCACCACGCACCTCATCTATTTGGGAGTCTACCTTAGCCCTGCCGAGGACGCCTGGCCGGTGAACTGGCAAGAGCTGGAGGCCAAAGTCACCGCTCGCCTAGGACGCTGGACAGGACTGCTCCGAGTGTTGTCCTACAGGGGTCGAGTGCTGGTCATAAACCAGCTGGTGGCCGCCATGTTGTGGTACCGGTTGGTCACTTTGATCCCTCCCCCTGCGTTTGTCGCCAAGATGCAGAAGAAGCTCATCGACTTCTTCTGGGACAAAAGGAAGCACTGGGTCTCTGCCACGGTTCTGTGTCTCCCGCTTAGGGAGGGCAGTCAGGTGCTGGTGTGCCTTCGCACCCAGGCTGCAACTTTCCATCTTCAGGCATTGCAGAGATACCTGTACGTCAAGAATCCTCCGAGATGGTGTGCGCTGGCAACGTTTTTCTTCCGCCAGCTGCACGGCCTCAATTACGACACGCAGCTCCTGTTCGCGAAAGTGGGCGGCGGGCGTGCCGGCCTGCAGGAGCTGCCCGTCTTCTACCAGGAACTACTATGGGTTTGCAACAACGTCGCTTCCAGGTGGAGCTCTCCCCCGTCAGGAGCGGTGGCTCTCCTTCGGGAGCCGCTGCTCAGGAATCCGCACCTCCACGAACGTGGTTTCGGGCGGCTGACGGAGGGCAGGGCTGTGCCTGGCAAGGTGACCAGAGTCGGGGACCTGCTCGATGGTGGAGGAGCGGGCTCGATGGCGCCGGAGGAGCTGGCACAGTGCCTGTCCTGGGCCAACGTCCAGCACACGGTCGAAGCCATCAAATCGGTGAAAGCGGCACTGGGCCCCGATTCCTCTAGGTGTATTGAGGCAGCTCAAGCATGTGGGGCGATCCCGTCCGAGCTTACCCCCGTTCGGACAGAATTCCTCATCGGCGCCTGGCCCCGAAACTCCCCTCGGGAACCGGTGCCTCACAACTTGAGCCATCTCGAGGAAATACCCTCCGTGCCTTTTCATTCCGTGCGGAGGGTTTCCTGTACGAGCTGCTCCTGCACACTCTCCAATTTGCCATCTTTGTCTACCATCCGGACACGCCTTGGCATGGCATCTTGCCGATTGGCGGTGGCGTAGGTCCCCAATGGAGGGCTCTCTACGCGGGAGTCCTCCCTTGTTCCATCGGGGACTTGGCCTGGATGGTATTGCACGGAGCAGTCCCGTGCAATAAGGTTTTAAGTAGGTTCAAGGACTCCCAGGCCGCCTGCATTTTTGGCGGCCTGGAGGATTCCGTGTTTCACGTTTATATGGAGTGTGAGAGGTTGTAGCCCCTCTTTCACTACTTGAAGGGGCTGCTCCTCGATTTTTGGTTGCACTTCAGTCCCACGCACTTGATCTACGGTCACCCGGTGCGGAGGGGAGCGGACAGGTTGGAGGACCTCCTTGTGGGCCTGCTCCTGGGCCTGGCTAAAAGAACCATCAGTTGGTCCAGGCAGCGGGCGTTCAAGGGGGTCGTCCAGCCGGATTGCCTGCCTCTCTTCCACGGCCATGTTCACGCCCGGGTGGCCCTGGAGATGGAGCATGCGGTGTCTGCCAGTGCGCTTGAGTATTTCCGCGACCGGTGGGCGCCGCGGGGACTGGAGTGCATCATCAACCCGGATAACCCAATTTTAATTTGATTTGTTAAGTTTTAGTTGAACTTTTGTTTACAGTCAATTTGATTTTTTTTTTGGTAAGAACAAAAAAAGAGTACCCTAATACCTGTCATTATTGTTCTCCTGCAGTCCGTGTATTATTTATACTCGGACACTACAGTTGTCAGCACTGTTTTGAGGTTCATCCACCCTTGTTCATATCTTTCTGTCCATGCGAACTCATTTGTTCTATGTAGCAGGTCTCGCAGACAGGTTGTTCTGGCTAACAAGTTAGGAATGAACTTTCCAATGAAGTTTATCATCCCCATGATGCGTAGCATTCCTTTTTTGTCAGTGGGTCAGGGCATTTTGAGTATAGCATTTACTTTTTCCATATCTGGCTCTATTCCTTTACCAGATAGGTTATCTCCTAGGAAAGTGACTTCCTGGACGCCAAACTGACACTTGGCTTTGTTGAGCTTCAGTCCTTTCCGGCGTATGCTCTGTAGCACTTTAGTCAGTCTCTCATTGTGTTCTTTCAATGTGGAGCCCCAGATGATGATGTCATCAACATAGACCCGAACTCCTTCCAGACCTTCAATTATGTGTTCCATCGCTCTATGAAAAATTTCAGATGCAGATATTATCCCGAAAGACATTCTGAGGAAACAATACCTGCCAAATGGTGTGTTGAAGGTACAGTATTTGGTGCTCTTTTCATCCAGTTTTAGTTGCCAAACTCCTTGTGAGGCATCGAGCTTTGTAAAGTATCTGGCACCTGACATTTCACTGGTGATTTCTTCTCGCTTGGGAATCTGGTAGTGTTCACGTTTTATGTTTGCATTTAAGTCCTTTGGATCCATGCATATTCTTAGATCATTGTTCTTTTTCTTCACAC
Source organism: Somniosus microcephalus (assembly GCF_052327205.1). Taxonomy (NCBI): domain Eukaryota; kingdom Metazoa; phylum Chordata; class Chondrichthyes; order Squaliformes; family Somniosidae; genus Somniosus; species Somniosus microcephalus. Next base: position 19,822,399 of record NC_140990.1, on the reverse strand, counting down.
ATACCATAGAGTTAACCCAGTCTGTTGGCTCTTCGACTTTCCTGATGACTCCTAGTGTGGTCATTATGTACAGTTCTTTCTTTAGCCGGTCACGCAGGGGTGCTGGAACTCTCCGTGGAGCATGTACCACTGGCTGAGCATCCTCCTTTTGCTGGATCTTGTAAGTGAATGGTAGAACTCCAAATCCTTTGAACACATCCTGGAAATTACTCACTACAGAATCCAATGAGTCATCTGGTCTGCTTATGGCACAGTTTATACGGCAGACTCTCTTGACCAGTTCTAAGTTCTCACAAGCTTTGTCACCCAGTAGTGAATCAAGTCCTTCAGCCACAACAGAAAACATGAGATGATGCACTTTGCCTTTGACTGTCACTTTAAGTCTGCATACACCACTTTATCTATTTTCTGTCCATTATAGCTCTTCAGTAGTACTGACTTTTTCTGTATTTTGGGCTTATCTTTGATGTTTTTAATGTCACTCATACTGATTAAGTTTGCTGTTGCCCCAGTGTCTAGTTTCAATGTAACTAATGCTCCATTTAAGAACATAAGAACATAAGAACATAAGAAATAGGAGCAGGAGTAGGCCAATCGGCCCCTCGAGCCTGCTCCACCATTCAATAAGATCATGGCTGATCTGATCCTAACCTCAAATCTTCTATCACTCTGCATCCACCCGAACCCATGTGATCTCCCGGGAGAGGCGAAAAACCAGATAAAGACCCGATGGCCAATTTGGGAGAAAAAAATCTGGGAAATTCCTCTCCGACCCATCTAGGCGATCGAAATTCTTCCAGGAGATCACTCTGTCCCTATATTTTCTACAGTACTTACCTTCTGTAAAGGCGATCTCCACCCCAGCCAGGAACAGGAATAAAACCATCTCCTGAAATCTAACAGAATTAGAACACAGTAGGAGCAGAACAAGGCTACATGGCCCCTGGGCCCGCTCCACTACCCACAGGGCCATGACCATTCTAAACCCAGACTCATGTCCAATTTCCTGCCCGCTCCCCGTAACCCTTAATTCCCTTTACTTCTAGGAAACTATCTATTTCTGTTTTAAATTTATTTAATGATGTAGCTTCCACAGCTTTCTGGGGCAGCAAATTCCACAAACCTACCACCCTCTGAGTGAAGAAGTTTCTCCTCATCTCAGTTTTGAATGAGCAGCCCCTTATTTTAAGATTATGCCCCCTAGTTCTAGTTTCACCCATCATTGGGAACATCCTCACCGCATCCACCCGATCAAGCCCCTTCACAATCTTATATGTTTCAATAAGATCGCCTCTCATTCTTCTGAACTCCAATGAGTAGAGTCCCAATCTACTCAACCTCTCCTCATATGACCATCCCCTCATCCCCGGGATTAACCGAGTGAACCTTCTTTGTACTGACTCGAGAGCAAGTATGTCTTTTCTTAAGTATGGACACCAAAACTGTATGCAGTATTCCAGGTGCGGCCTCACCAATACCTTGTACAACTGCAGCAATACCTCCCTGTTTTTATATTCCAACCCCCTAGCAATAAAAGCCAACATTCCATTGGCCTTCTTAACCACTTGCTGCACCTGCATACTAACTTTTTGAGTTTCGTGCACCAGGACCCCCAGATCCCTTTGTACTACAGTACTTTCCAGTTTCTTGCCATTAAGATAATAACTTGCTCTATGATTTTTCCTGCCAAAGTGCATAACCTCACACTTTCCAGTATTGTATTCCATCTGCCAAATCTCTGCCCACTTACTTAGCCTGTCTATGTCCCTTTGCAGGTTTTTTATGTCCTCCTCACTCACTACTTTCCGTCCCATCTTTGTATCATCTGCAAACTTTGATATGTTACACTCGGTCCCCTCCTCCAAATCGTTAATATAGATTGTAAAGAGTTGGGGACCCAGCACTGACCCCTGCGGAACACCACTAGTTACTGGTTGCCAATCTGAGATCCCATTTACCTGCAGTGGGATCATCCATTTGTCCTCTTTTACTGCATTAACTTTATGTTCAGCATTGTTTATTCCTGAGGTATGCAAATTTTCTGTATCCTTTTCTATATTGTCACATGACACCATTCCTACAAAAAATGTCTCACTTAAATCAGTGTCCTCAATCACATTAACTCGTTGCCCTTTCTTTGTTTTTACTTTTGAAAAAAATTGTTTGGCAAAGTGATTCTTTCCATGACATTTTGTGCACATTTTTCCAAACGCTGGGCATTGTTTTAACCGGTGTTTGTAACCACAGCGTTTACAATTAAAAATGTCATCCTTTTCATTTCTGTTCTGCCCACATTTCTTCCCCTTGTAGGGCACAGCACCGACAGCAACACTTACTACAACCGTATCATTATTGATTTCACTGACCGTCTTTGCATGCTTTTGAACTAGCTCGCTGGCTTGGCATATTTTCACAGCATTTTCCAATGTTAGTTCGGTTTCTCTCAACAGACGTTCCCTGACCTTTTTATCATGAATACCAAACACAATTTGGTCACGAATCATGGATGCTTTCAGCTCAGAGAAATTACATGTCTGTGCTTTCAGTTTCAGATCGGTCAAAAAGCTATCAAAAGTCTCATTTTGCTGTTGTGTCCTTGAAAGGAACATGTACCTCTCATAGGTTTCGTTCTTTTTGGGAGAGCAATGTGTATCAAATTTCTTTAGCACATCGTCTAATTTTTCTCTGTTCCCCTCTGGAATAAATACAAATGTATTAAATACCTCTATTGCCTGTGGGCCTGCAACCATAAGCAGCAACGCTATCTGCCTTGTGTCTGGCTTCGTACCGTACCCGATGGCAGCAATGTAGACTTCGAATTGTTGTTTGAAAGCCCGCCAATTGTAGTCGACATTTCCCGTGAGGTTCAAACCCTTCGGTGGCTTCAAAGCCTCCATGTCGCATTTCACAATGTTTAGCAGATTTTCACAACTCCTGGTACCATGTTATGTTCATTAATAACTAGACATTCTTATTATGAACAACTAGCTTCTAGCTAGTCATATATTCAGTACACGTTCTCTTGGTACAGCATCTGTAGAGATTCAGCAAGTGTACTTCTATGTGCAGGCAGCCATCTTGACTACTGCCTTGTGGGTAGCCTAGTGCATCGTGGGTAGTGTAGTCTTAAACACATACAACTAAATATACAGCTCTATACAGCTCTACGGCTCCATCTAGTGTACCACTCTAGAATGACATGTTATTGATCCTTATAGGCATCAGCTTGTTACACTTTATATTAATGACTTAGATGAAGGGAGGAGTGTAATGTATCCACGTTTGCTGACAATACCACGCTAGGCAGGAAAGTAAGCTGTGGGGAGGAAAAGAAGAGCTTGCGAAGGGATATAGGCAGGTTAAGCAACTGGGTAATGAGGTGGCAGATGGAGTATAATGTGGGGAATTAAGAAGTTATTCACTTTGGTAGGAAGAATAGAAAAGCAGAATATTTTTAAATGGTGAGAAACTACTAAATGTTGGTGTTCAGAGAGAGTTAGGTGTACTCATACAGGGAGCACAGAGAGTTAGCATGCAGGTGCAGCATGCAATTAGGAAGGCAAATGGCATGTTGCCCTTTATTGCAAAGGGGTTGTAGTACAAGTGTAACGAAGTCTTGGTACAATTGTACAGGGCTATACTGAGATAATACCTGGAGTACTGTACACAGTTTTGGTCTCCTTATCTGAGGAAGGGTATATTTGCCTTACAGGTGGTGCAACGAAGGTTCACTAGATTGATTCCTGGGAAAAGAGGGTTGTCCTCTGAGGAGAGATTGAGTAGATTTGGCCTATACTCTCTGGAGTTCAGAAGAATGAGACGTGATCTCAGTGAGACAGGTAAGATTCTGAGAGGGATTGACAGGGTAGATGCTGAGAGTTTGTTTACCTAGCTGCAGAGTCTAGAACAAGCGGGCATAGTCTGAGGATAAGAGATCGGCCATTTAAGACTGAGATGAGGAGGATTTTCTTCACTCAGAGGGTTGCGAATTTTGCATTCTCTACCTCAAAGAGCTGTGGATGCAGAATCGTTGACTATATTCAAGGCTGAGATAGATAGATTTTGGGATTCATGGGGAATCAAGGGATATGGAGATCGAGCGGGAAAGTTACTGATCTTACTGAATGGCAGAGCAGGCTGGAGGGGCCATACGGCCTACTCCTGCTCCTTATTCATAAGTTCTATGTTCTTAACTGTGAGGGTATAAAATATCAGGACACAGTGAACAGACTGGGGTTTATTTCTCTAGAAACAGAAGACTGTGAGGTGAACAGATAGAGTCTTTTAAGATTATGAAATCATTTGTTAGGGTAGCCGTAGGGAAGATTTTTCAACTTTGGGGGAGACCAAAACTAGAGACCATAAAGATAAGATAGTCATTAATAAATCCAATAGGAAATTCAGGGGACACATCTTTACTAAGAGAGAGGTGTGAATGTGATACTTGACACCACAAGGCAATAGCATAGATGCATTTAAAGGGAAGCTAGCTAAGCATACGAGGGAGAAAATAATAGAAGGGTGTGTTAATCGGGTTAGATGAAGAGGGATGGGAGGAGGCTCATGTGGAGCTTTGACACTGGCATAGACTAGTTTGGCTGACTGGCCTATGCTGTATACTATATAACTATGTAACAAGGACATTCGGCACACTGTGTTTGTGCCGGCTCATAGTCAGAGAAAAGGGTGGTGCCAAGAATTTTAGACAATACTCCAGCTGAGGCCTAACCAGTGATTTGTAAAGCTTTAGCATGACTTTCCTATTTTTTACATTCAATGCCTTATTTACAATGCCAACTATCCTTTATGCTTTCTTAATTGTCTTTTCAACTTGCCCTGCCACCTTCAAAGATTTGTGAATATGCACCCCGGGTCCCTCTGCTCTTGTATCCCCCTCAATATAGTACCATTTAGATTATACTGTCTCTCCCTGTTGTTCCTCCCTAAGTGCATCACTTCAGACTTATCCGCATTAAACTGCATCTGCCATGTGTCTGCCCATTTCACCAGTCTGTCTATATCCTCCTGCTCCTATCCTGCTCATTATTTACTACGTTGCCAAGTTATATATCATCCAAACAATTTCGAAGTTGTACTCCCTATACCCAAGTCAAAGTCACTCACATATAACAAGAAAAATAATGATCCTAATACCGACCCCTGGGGAACCACGCTGCATACTTCTCTCCAGTCAGAAAAACATCAGTTCACCACTACTCTCTGCCTCCTCTCCCTCAACCAATTACGTACCCAAGTTACCACCATCCATTTAATCCCATGTGCTTCTAATTTCCGCATATGTCTATTATGTGGTACTTTATCAAATGCCTTTTAAAAGTCCATATATACAACATCTACTGCATTACCTTCATCAGCCCTCTTCTGTTACTTCGTCAAAGCATGTAACAAGATGTATAGTAAGTTGGCTACAGGAAACAAGGGTAGCTACTCAGACTGGCAAAAGATGCTCCACAAGGATCAGTGCTGAGACCACTGTTGTTCACAATTTATGTAAACGATTTGGACTCGGAAATCAAAAGTACAATTTCAAAATTTGCAGACGACTCCAAATTGGAGACATAGTAAATACAGAGGAAGGCTGCAACAAAATACAAGACGACATTAAGAAACTTGCAGAATGGACATGTAATTGGCCAGTGAATTTAAATATAGATAAGTGTGAGGTTTACATTTTGGTAGGAAGAATAAGGGCGCCACGAACTGCTTGTATAATAAGAGTCTAAATGGGGTAGGGGAGTGCAGTAACCAAATTAATATTATACTTTAGTTTATGTTAGAATATGTATAATGTAGCACCAATGTACGGGGTGGAGGTAGCAAATTCATTCATACCCTGATTTAAAACGGTTTATAGGTCTGTACTTATTGTATTTATCCAGCTAAGCTCTAAAAACAGGATTAATTGACTGAGAGGCCCGTGGGAAGATTGGGGAGGATGTCTGTTCGGCCAGGCGAGGCAGCACATATACAAGATAACATACATAAGAATTCGTTTGTTTGTAAACCCACAACAGGGTTCCATTACATCAAAGTCTGGTGGGACTAATTATAATGTGCTTGCTTTGCAAAAGTAACATGAGACAAGGTCAGAATCTGTGCTTTGCAGAGATTGAACAAGGACTGTTATCTTAAGAAAGCATGTTAACGAACAAACCACCTGGCTAGAGACAAAGGACGGTTGTAAAGCAATAGATTAAGATGAGGCTGCAGTCACAGAAGGCCATGGGACCAACTGATAACAGAACTGTGATTTGTAAACCGCTGGAAGGATGAAATGTCACGATTTATAATTGCCATTCAGCAATAAATCTGTATATGCTGATAAGCTTTGCACCCGCCCCTAGGGCAGGGGATTGACTTTTGTATAATTGTGAACGTTGCTAGGAAATCGGAGGAGTTGTATCTGAGAAGGGTCTCAGAAGGCTCTCCACAGGCCTGTGAATAAAGACCGTTTTTGAAACTCCAATTGAAGTCTGTCATCCGTACATAGATGAGCGTCGACTTTGTATATCACTTAGTCCGCTCTGCGGGGGTAAGGGTTAAGTGTCGACTTGGCATATCACCAGGTCCACTTTCTGGATACATCAGGGAGCAAAGGAATCTCGGGGTACAGATATACAAACCACTAAAAGTAGCGACACAGGTTGGTAAGATCATTAAAATGCAAATCTAGCACTGGGTTTCATTTCTAGAGGGATAGAATGCAAAAGCAGAGAATTTATGTTAAATTTGTATAGAACCTTGGTTAGACCACACTTGTGGGTATTGTGCACAGTTCTGCTCTCCATATTATGACAAGAATATAGAAGCCCTGAACAAGGATGATATCAGAACAGAATTAATATGCTTATCAGAAAAGGCTGAGGGGTGCCCTGATGAATCGCATTAAAATTATGAAAGGTTTGATAGCGTAGACGTAGAGAAGATGATTCCACTTGTGAGGGAGTCGAACACTATATGCAATACAAAATTCAGTAGAACCTGCTTTACTTAGAGAGTGGTTAGAATGTGAAACTCGCTACCACATGGACTGGTTGAGGCGAGTAGCTTAGATGCATTTAAGGGGAAGCTAGATAAGCACATGAATGAGAAGGATTACGCTGATGGGGTTAGACGAAGAGGGTGGCAGGAGCCTCAGTTGGAGTATAAACACTGGCATGGACCAGTTGGGGCCGAATGGCCTATATCTGTGCCGTACATTCGATGTAATTCCTTGTTCAATGGATATTATTTAAGTGACCGTGTGACGCTGTAATTTCACCCTCCTGCAGAGGGCTTCTGTAACACCTGCACAGGGGGTTGGGTGTAACTCCAGCGTGACAGGTTTACATAGGAAGTTTCCATTAAAACGTGGCAATGGGACTTTTTAATGGGAACGTGAACAGGAAGTGGCACGAATCTTATTAACCCTTAAATGTATTAATATGTGTGTTGCATTGTCGAGTGAGGAAGAACTGCTACATCTGTACATCAGTTTGCAGAAGACACAAAGCTGGGTGGTCGTGTGTGCTGTGAGGAGGATGCCGAGAAACTCCAATATGATTTGGACAGGTTGGGTGATTGGGCATGTGCATGGCAGGTGCAGTATAATGTGGATAAATGCGAGGTTATCCACTTTGGTGGCAAAAACAGGAAGGCAGATTATTATCTGAATGGCAATAGATTGGGAGAAGGGGAAGTGCAACGAGACCTGGGTGTCCTTCTGCACCAGTCGCTGAAGGTAAGCATGCAGGTGCAGCAGGCGGTTAAGAAGGCAAATGGTAGCGAGAGGGTTCGAGTACAGGAACAAGGATGTCTTGCTGCAGTTGTACAGGCCTTGGTGAGACCACACCTTGAGTATTGTGTGCAGTTTTGGTCGCCTTATCCGAGGAAGGATGTTCTTGCCATGGAGGGAGTGCAGCGAAGATTCACCAGACTGATACCTGGGATGGCAGGAATGATGTATGAGGAGAGATTGGGCCGATTGGGCTTATATTCGCTAGAGTTTAGAAGAATGAGAGGGTATCTCATTGAAACTTATAAAATTCTAACAGGACTGGACAGACTAGATGCAGGAAGGATGTTCCTGATGGCGGGGGAGTCCAGAACCAGGGGTCACAGCCTAAGGATAAGGGGTAAGCCATTTAGGGCAGAGATGAGGAGGAATTTCTTCACCCAGAGAGTGGTGAACCTGTGGAATTCTCTGCCACAGAAGGCAGTTGAGGCCAATTCATTAAATATATTCAAGAAGGAGTTAGATATATTTCTTACGGCTGAAGGGGTCAAGGGATATGGGGAGAAGGCAGGGACAGGGTACTGAGTTTGGATGATCAGCCATGGTCTCATTGAATGGTGGAGCAGGCTCGAGGAGCCGAATGGCCTAGTCCTGCTCCTATCTTCTATGTTTCTATGTTTCTATCATCTTAGCATTAATAAAGGAGCCTTTTAGAATCTTTAGAATTGCAACCTACAGTGGAAAAAATCATCCATGCCTTTGTCACCTCTACACTCGACTATTCCAATGCTGTCCTGGCTGGTCTCTCAACTTGCACCCACCATAAACTTGAGCTCATCCAAAAGCCCTGCAGCCCGTAACCTAAATCGCAACAAGTCCCGTGCATCCATCGCCCCTATACCCGCGGACTGACATTGGCTCCCGGTCTGGCAACGCCTCGATTTTAAAATGGTCAATCTTGTTTTCAAATCCCCCATGACCTCGGCCCTCCCTATCTCTGTAACCTCCTCCAGCCCTGCAACCCTCCGAGATCTCTGAACTCCTCCAATTCTGGCCTCTTGCCCGTCCCCGATTTCAATCGCTCCACCATTGGTGGCCGTGCCTTCAGCTGCCGAGGCCCTAACCTCTAGAATTCCCTCCCGAGACCTCTCCGCCTCTCTACCTCTCCTTCCCCCTTTAAGACGTTCCTTAAAACTTGACCATGATTCCGGTCACCTGTCCTAACATCTCCTCATATGACTCGTGTCAATTTTATTTCGAAAACGCTCATTTGAAGCCACTTATGAGTTTTACTACGTTAAAGGCGCTTATATAAATGCAATTTCTGGTTGTTGCACCTCTCACAGAGTGTCTGATGTAGCTACGTCATGTGGCCCGGTTGGCAGCAGCTAGTGAACAGTTTTTGTGCTGGCTTGTATCACTGTGGGTATACGCACAGTAGTTGAATCTCCTTCAGCGCCCGTACAATAACCTCTCAGCTGCACAGATCAGTGCAGACACCGCTTTCAACACCCCCGGGATGGTCTGGCCACAATCAAGCAACGGATACTCCCTGAACCCTTACCGTTTTGCATTCTGCTCATTTTACAGTGTTTCTTCCCCTGGATGTTTATTACAGTTTCCCCATTGCGGGACCGCCGGATAATAAAGACATGGCCGGTTCACTCACTGGTCTTGTCCTTTTGATGCAAGAGAATCGGTTACCGGGAGATGTAGAGGAGGCGCCAAGGGATCTTGTTATACGATTCAACCGCGTGTAACATACGGAACGGATGAAAAGCTGACGTTCGGGAATGGGACCAGGCTGATTGTGGAACCCAGTAAGTACCTCATCTTCGATATGGTCTCTCAACTTTTTTCCCTGCTTCCATTTGGGGACATAATTAAGGCGCAAAGTCACACAGTTAGTTTGTTTTTACATAGCAGTAAGGGCTTGGCGAGAAGCTGACATTTGGAATCGGGGAACCAAGCATTGTGCAGCCGAGTAAGTCGATTTGAGTCGTCTCTTTCTCGATTTAGGGCAGTTTGGCGGATGATACAAAGTGAGGGCCTTTTCTTTTTTAACCGACATCCAGTCGTCAGCACGAACACACTCGTGTGTACTAGCGGGAGATGTTTCACTGACCTGCGTGTGTGCGATTAAGCAACACTTTTAAAGATGTCCCGTGCGTAAATCGGCAAATTGCCTCTGCAATTTAGCTCACATACGCTTCGTTTAAGCTAAAATCCGGATAGTTAAAGCTTTAAAATTGCTTTTCCCTCGTCTCTTTTTCATGCTACACTTGTGAGTGAAGCCGGCAAACGCAAACTACGGCTGATAAATAATCCTCTGAGTGCTATGAGCGTAAGTTCGCCATATCTATTCCCTTCGGCACTTGCCTTTCTGTCAAAATCATAAGCAATTGCTTAGTCATGGCGTTTAACATTTCGTCATGAATGCCGACCAGTGCAAAATCTTTATGAAGCTTTTAAGGTTATCGCCATTCGCTCATCGTTCCTGTGCCGGCTGTTTGAAAGAGCTATCCAATTATTCCCTTACACCTGGCCTTTTCTATAGCTCTGCAATTTATTCGCCTTAAAGCATTTATCCAATTCCCTTTTGAAAGTTACTATTGAATCTGCTTCCACCAGTGCAGATAGCGACCCACAAAACTCCTTTACCCGCCCACTCACCCGTGGATGTTCGAATTTACGTCTAACAACCGTGAAATATACATGTTTGATTGCACACACCTTGTAAAGGTACAGTTTACAAGTGTTGTAAGTGATCAGGTACAATGTACCATTCAATGGATCAAGTTCAGGCAAGTCTGGAGCTTAAAGTTTACCAATGTGCAAATGCCGGTAAGAGTGCGAAGAGGGTATTTGGGAATGGGACCGAATGGATGGTAGAACCCAGTAAGCATATAAGAACATAAGAAATAGGAGGCCACGCAGCCTCTCGAGCCTGCTCAGCCATTCAATAAGATCATGGCTGATTTTCTACCTCATCTCCACTTTCCCGCAATATCCCCATATCACTTGATTCCCTTAATGCCCAAAAATCTATCCATGTCCGTCTTGAATACACTCAACGACGGAGCTTCTATTTCCACTGCTTCTATCTCTAACGAAATCGCAAACGCAGTATTTTGGTAAGGCTTTGAGGGGTCCTATGGAAAGAGACCAAAGGAATTGTCCCCAAACTTCGCTTCGCTTCGAATTGTCAATTCTTAAACTCGCGATCGATGCGGTTCTGCTTAGAGTTGGGGTGCAATTGATGAGGAATAAGTGATCATCGCGACGATTTTCTGATTTACAATTAACACTTGACTTAAGCGGACTTCAGAAAAGAATCTTCGGCTGTGGGACTCGGTTAGCTCCCGTGCCGAATGAGTATAACCATGTTAGGCTTAATGGCATCCACACGCCCTGCCTGTGCTTTAGAAGGAGTTTCGACATGGAGATTTATCACGGTGTTTGGTGGAAATTATAACAAGTTAACATTCGGTAGTGGGACCGAATTGACCGTGGGGCCGAGTGAGTATAAACTATTTGTATCGATTTGACCAGATTCATTTTGCGTGCAGAAGTTGTTTATCTCTTGCAAAATCTGGGGGGGTGGGCGAGGATGGGGGTGGGGGGAAGCAAAATTGTAAATTGGCATCGAGAAGAGTGGACATAACAAATTCTATAGTGAGGGAGGTTCCTCGCAAGAATAAATCTCTTAGATGTACTGTGGGCTTATCAGGTGACCCCTGGTAGCAGAATGATCCAAAGGAAATTGATCAGTTTTGAAAATATAATTTTTTCCCAATACGTGAAGCATAGAATCATAGAATCTTACAACACAGAAGGAGGCCATTCAGTCCATCGTTCCTGTGCCAGCTCTTTCCAAGAGCTGTCCAATTGGTTCGAATCCACCCTGCTCCTTCCCCATAGTCCTGCAAATGTTTCCTTTTTCAAGTGTTTAGCCAATTCCATTTTGAAAGTTACTATTGAATGTGCTTCCACCAGCCTTTCAGTCCGTGCCTTCCAGATCAGAATTCGCTGCGTTAAAAAAATCACCGACCTTTGACCTTACCATCGCCGAATCCACCACCATCAAAATTTTATCGTCGAAACGTATAAAGTTCTGCCAGGGCTGGACAGACTGGATGCAGGGAGGATGTTTCCCTGTCTGGGGGGTCTAGAACGAGGGGTTGCAGTCTCAGGATACGGGGTAAGACATTGAGGACTGAGATGAGGAGAAATTTCTTCACTCAGAGGGTGATGAACCTGTAGAATTCTCTACCACAGAAGGCTGTGGGGGATAAGTCACTGAAAATATTTAAGAAGGAGATAGATAGATTTCTAGACACAAAAGGCATCAAGGGGTATGGGGAGAGAGTGGGAATATGGCATTGAGATAGAGGATCAGCTATGATCATATTGAACGGTGGAGCAGACTCGAAGGGCCAAATGGCCTACTCCTGCTCCTATTTTTCTATGTTGCTATGTTTCTAACATCATGGGGGTCACCATTGGCCAGAAATGTAACTGGACCAGCCACATAAATAATGTGGCAACAAGAGCAGGTCAGAGGCTGGGTATTCTGCGATGAGTGTCTCACCTCCTGACAACCCAATGCCTTTCCAACATCTACAAGGCACAAGTAAGGAGTGTGATGGAATACTCTCCAGTTGCATGGATGAGTGTAGCTCAACAACACTCAAGAAGCTCGACACCATCCTGGAAAGAGCAGCCCACTTGATTGGCACCCCATCCACCACCTTAAACATTCACTCCCTCCACCACCGGCACACCATGGCTGCAGTGTGTACCATCTACAAGATGCACTGCAGCAACTCGCCAAAGTGTCTTCGGCAGCACCTCCCAAACCCGCGACCTCTTCCACCTAGAAGGACAAGGGCAGCAGGTGCATGGGAACACCATCACCTTCAAGTTCCCTTCCAAGTCACACACCATCCTGATTTGGAAATATATCGCCGATCCTTCATTGTCGCTGGGTCAAAATCATGTAACTCCATCCATAAAAGCTCTGTGGGAGTACCTTCACCACACGGTCTGCAGCGGTTCAAGAAGGCGGCTCACCGCCACCTTCTCAAGGGCAATTAGAGATGGGCAATCAATGCTGGCCTTTCCAGCGAGGCCCACATTCCATAACCGAATATTTTTTTACGTTTACCCATTATTGGCACAATCCTATGAAGTACAATGGCTGATAAGTCTGTGAGTTATATCTCTCTGCTCAGTTGTCACTGTGCATGATATTGGGATAGTACCATATTCGGAAGTGGGATGAAAATTATCGTAGAAGCTGGTGAGTAAAAAGTAACGTCATTGTCTCTCCCCCACTCCCCACTGCCCCAACCACCACAGCCCTTGCAGCTGGGAACGATAGCCTGGTTTTAGCCGTCTGTTGAATATTGGTAGAGGGAGCAGGTACCTATTAATAAATCGAGGTAAAGAGCATTTGCCCCGTTCAAGGAGTTCTTTGATTCCCAATTCACTTTTCCAACAACGTGTCCTCTTTGTGATGGGATGTGATGGAATGAGAGCTGGCGGCGCACTGAGGGTTTTACAGCTGGATTGTTATCAGTGTGTGTGACAGGGTATGCTGATGCACTAACATTTGGAAGCGGGACTGAAGTGACTGTCGAGCCCAGTAAGTAACATATGAGCAAATTATTCCTCCTTTTGGAATATTAAAAGTTGCATGTCATGTGGTATGTGCTAAATACTGGAGGACGAGCTAAGTAACAATTTTTAGAAAGAAAGACTTGCATTAATATAAAACCGTTCACGACCTCAGGACGGCCCAAGGCGCTTCATAGTCAATGGAATACTTTGTGATCTGTAGTCTCTGTGGTAACGTCGGAAACACAGCAGCCAAATTGCGCACAGCAAGATCCCGCAAACAGCAGTGTGATAAGGAAGAGATTTTTTTTATTGATGTGGGTTGAAGAATAAATATTGGACCCAGGACACCGAGGGGGGAATCCTCTGCTCTTCTTTGAAATAGTGCCATGGGATCTTTTATGTCCACCTTAGAGGGCGGACGGGGTCTCGGTTTAACGTCTCATTGATAGCCGGCACCTCCAACAGTGCAGCACGCTCTCAGCACTGCGCTGGGGGTGTCAGGCTGGATTATGTGCTCAAGTCTCTGGAGTGGGAGTTCGAACCCGCAACATTCTAACTCAGAGGCGAGAGCGTAACCCACTGAGCCTTAGAGTAAGGATATTGTATCCCATATATCTGTATTGGGCTATGACAAAAAAACACGGCACGAAGCTTGATAAACATATAATGCACCCGTTGGTAATCTAATTCCTGGGACCAGAATGCCAGGTGCAATGGCAGATTTATGGTAGGCTACTTATCATTGTGCACAATGTGGGACGATATACTACACTGATATTTGGAGATGGGACCAGAGTGATTGTAGAACAGAGTAAGTCCAGTTGAAGGAATTGAAGCTTATTGTTAGTATGTGTAAATAGTTGTCTTGTGTATGCAATGTTGTATTATCATTTAGGGGCAGATAAAGTAGTGACTTTTAACTTCAGGTGGAAAATGTTTCTAAATCTTGGATTTAGGTTCGCGTGACCTCCTGCATATTGCGCTGCAGCCGATTTAGTGAATAGTACAACTTCTTTGTAGTGTAATAGCTGGAAGCTGGATCAGCTTCTCCAATGGAAGGTTTCTGCCTGGGTAATTGTTACTGTGCCGCTTATTACACTATTGAAAAATTAACATTCGGCAGCGGCACCCAAGTGACAGCTGTGCCAAGTAAGTGCGAGTTGTGATGTCTTTCCTTCTACTTGATGTCGTTTGCTGCTGAATGGTATCTGGCGAATGTCAGCAAAGAGCCAAGATAGCAGGTGAAATACAAGTAAAGGCATTGCATCGATAAGATAACTTTAAGAAGATAGCTATCCAGCTCAGAACAGCCCTGAATTAGGCGTGCGGTGGCCAAGGTGTCTTAGTAATATGATATTGCTCTGAAATGCAGAATTGTGTAATATTACCGGGAGAGAAAACTGCCATTGCGAAAGTGGACTCAGATAACCGTAGATTCGAGTAAATGCAAGCTTATCTGTCCTTCTCAACACATCGCTTTGTTTGTTTTAAACCACCAACGCAGAACTATAACATGCATATGTGAAATTAAGTCTCAAGGTAGAAAATTGATAAGTCGCCCGCTCCCCACCCCGCCACCCCACACATACAAAGAAGCTAAGATATATCGAACGTACTGATATCATAATCATTTTGATGTCAAACAATTCCCCCAAGAGTTAGTTTCAGATGGATGTTAATGGAAAATGATGGGAAGGAGAGAAAGGTGGACTGATGTCCATTTCTTGCGCTTTTAAAATAGTGCAAAGCAAAGTGAGTTAAATTTAATTGGTGGAGGGAAAACAGTTATATGTATTTCAGCAGTTAACCTGACCTGGCAATGGAAGCAATTAGAATCTCAAAGTATATTCAAAATTCAAAACGAGAGATAAACCCTGTTACATTGCTGTTCATGTGGTTGGACTTGTTCTTGTAACATCTGGTACCGTTGTGCTATCACCAGAACGCGCAAGCTTCTCTTTGGTAGTGGGACCAGACTCACTGTGGAACCCAGTAAGGTATCTAACGTCTTCGATCTGGATCTGGTTATAGCAAAAAATATCTGAGATTTCCTATTTAATGTATGTGCAAAACGCTTTTCTAGTCTAAACTTGTGGGATGGGGGGTGGATTCACCACTGATAATTAGGGATCAACACTTTTGCGCATTCATAAAACCTTACAACACAGAAGGAGTTTCGACATGGGGATGTATCACTGTGTTCTGACAAGTTAACATTCGGTAGTGGGACCGAATTGACCGTGGAGCCAAGTGAGTATAAAATATTAGTATCGATTTGACCAGATTCATTTTGCGTGCAGAAGTTGTTTGTCTCTTGCAAAATCGGGGGGGGGGGGCGAGGGTGGGGTGGGGGTGGAGCAAAATTGTAAATTTGCATCGAGAAGAATGAACATAACAAATTCTATAGTGAGGGAGAGATGTGCCATCTACATTTGTACATAAACGGTTCCTCGCAAAAATAAATCTCTTAAATGTACTGAGGGCTTGTCAGGTGACTCTTGGTACCAGAATGATCCAAAGGAAATTGATAATTTCTGAAAATATATTTTTTTCCAATACAACATTAATTGGAACGAGGTCGGATTGATTGAAACCAACACGCCTCCCTGTGTTACTAAAAACTCCATTCTGTAGTGGGGCCTACAAGTTCTCTGTCTTTGCTCCTCTTCAGTGCTGATATTTTTTCTTTCTCAAACTGATGGGCCGCAGTCACACGCCTTGTGCGTTGAAAATCTTTGATTCTATACATTTCTTTATGTCTTTATCTAGCTTCCCCTTAAATGAATCTGTGTTATCCGCCTCAACCATTCCTTGTGGGAGTGAGTTCCACATTCTCATCACTCGTTGGTTAAATAAGTTTCTCCTGAATTCCCAATTGGATTTATTAGTGACTGCCTTATATTCATGGTCCCTAGCTTTGGATTACCCCACATGTGGTAAAACCTATCTATGTCTACCCTATCAAACACCTTCAGAATTTTAAGTAAGCTCTATTAGTTCAGCCCTCCGCCTTCTCTTATCTAGAGCAAAAAGCCCCAACTTGTTCAATCTTTCCTGACAGTAATAACCTCCCAGTTCTGGTATCATCCTTGTAAATCTTTTTGCACCTTTTCCAGTGCCTCTATATCTTTTTTATAATATGGAGACCAGATATTATTGTGTGGTGTCCAATACCGATAGTTATGGGCTTCACAGAATTTACAATGGCAGGATCTGTGTGTGATAGGCGGTCCATGCACAAAGACTCAGCACTGTGTACACTGGCTAACTGGTCAGCTAACATTAGGTGAAGAGATTAAACTGAGAGTGGAACCAAGTGAGTAAAAATTGTTATTGCTATTGATTCAATGCACATGAGCGATTTTGTGCCACTGTATCCTACCAAGCATAGAATGAAAGAATCTTACAGCACAGAAGGAGGTCATTCAGTCCATCGTTCCTGTGCAGGCTCTTTCAACGAGCAGTCCAATTGGTTCGAATCCGCCCTGCTCTTTCCCCATAGCCGTGCAAATGTTTCCTTTTTCAAGTATTTATCAAATTCCCTTTTCAAACTTACTATTGTATGTGCTTCCACCAGCTTTTCAGACAGTGCATTCCAGATCACAACAATTCTCTGCATTAAAAAATCATCGCCCTTTGACATTACCATCGCCGAATCCCCCACCATCAACATCCTGGGGGGTCACCATTGACCAGAAACTTAACTGGACCAGCCACATAAATACTGTGGCTACAGGAGCAGGTCAGAGGCTGGGTATTCTGCAGCGAGTGTCTCACCTGCTGACTCCCCAAAGCCTTTCCACCTTCTACGAGGCACAAGTCAGCAGTGTGATGGAATACTCTTCACTTGCCTGGATGAGTGCAGCTCCAACAAAACTCCAGAAGCTCGACACCATCCAGGACAAAGCAGCCCGTCTGATTGGCACCCTATCCACCACCTTAAACATTCCCTCCCTCCATCACTGGCGTACCGTGGCTGCAGTGTGTACCATCTACAAGATGCACTGCAGCAACTCGCCAAGGCTTCTTCGGCAACACCTCCCAAACCCGCGAACTCTTCCACCTAGAAGGACAAGGGCAGCAGGCGCATGGGAACACCATCACCTTCAAGTTCCCCTCCATGTCACACACCATATTGACTTGGAAATACATCGCCAGTCCTTCATCGTCGCTGGGTCAAAATCCTGGAACTCCCTCCCTACCAGCACGGTGGGAGTACCTTCACCACACGGACTGCAGTGGTTCAAGAAGGCGGCTCACCACCACCTTCTCAAGGGCAATTAGGTGTGGGCCGGAAATGCTGGCCTTGCCAGCGAGGCGCACATCCCATAAACGAATAAAACAAAAATTAAAAAGTTTGGCCATTATTGGCACCATTCTATGAAGTGCAATGGCTGATAGGGCTGTGCGTTATTTCTTTCTGTTGAGTTGTCACTGTGCAGGATTTTGGGATAGTACCATATTCGGAAGTGGGACCTAAATTATTGTAGAATCCAGTGAGTATAAAGTAAGGACACTGTCTCTCCCCCACTCCCCACTGCCCCAGCCACCCCAGCCCTTGCAGCTGGGAACGATAGCCTGGTTTTAGCCGTCTGTTGAATATTGGTAGAGGGAGCAGGTACCTATTAATAAATCGAGGTAAAGATCATTTGCCCCGTTAAAGGAGTTCTTTGGTTCCTAATTATCTTTTCCAACAACGTGTCCCCTTTGTGATGGGATGTGTTGGAATGAGACCTGGCGGCGCACTGAGGGTTTTACAGCTGGATAGTTATCAGTGTGTGTGACAGGGTATGCTGATGAACTAACATTTGGAAGCGGGACTGAAGTGACTGTCGAGCCGAGTAAGTAACATATGAGCAAATTATTCCTCCTTTTGGAATATTAAAAGTTGCATGTCATGTGGTATGTGCTAAATACTGGAGGACGAGCTAAGTAACAATTTTGAGAAAGAAAGAAAGACTTGCATTAATATAAAACCGTTCACGACCTCAGGACGGCCCAAGGCGCTTCATAGTCAGTGGAATACTTTGTGATCTGTAGTCTCTGTGGTAACGTCGGAAACACAGCAGCCAAATTGCGCACAGCAAGATCCCGCAAACAGCAGTGTGATAAGGAAGAGATTTTTGTTATTGATGTTGGTTGAAGAATAAATATTGGCCCCAGGACACCGAGGGGCAAATCCTCTGCTCTGCTTTGTAATAGTGCCATGGGATCTTTTATGACCACCTAAAAGGGCGGACGGGATCTCGGTTTAACGTCTCATTGATAGCCGGCACCGCCAAAAGTGCAGCACTCTCTCAGCACTGCGCTGGGAGTGTCAGGCTGGATTATGTGCTGAAGTCTCTGGAGTGGGAGTTTGGTCCCATAACCTCCTAACTCAGAGGCGAGAGCGTAACCCACTGAGACTTAAAGTAAGGATATGTACCCCATATTGGGCTATGACTAAACACGGCACCAAGCTTGATAAACATATAATGCACCCGTTAGTAGTCTAATTTCTGGGGGCAGAATGTCTGGTGCAAAGGCAGGTTTATTGCAGGCTAGTTATCATGGTGTGCAATATGGAGTGGCTGCTGCACTGATATTTGGAGATGGGACCAAAGTGATTGTAGAAACGAGTAAGTCCAGTTTAAGGAATTGAAGCGTATTGTTAGTATGTGTAAATAGTTATCTTGTGTATGCAGTGTTATATTATCATTTAGGGGCAGATAGCTTCAGGTGAAAAATATTCACGAATCTTGGATTTAGTTTGGCGTATATTGCACTGCAGCCGATTTGGTGAATAGTACAGCTTCTTTGTGGTGTAATAGTTGGAAACTGGATCCGCTTCTCCAAGGGAAGGTTTCTGCCTGGGTAATTGTTACTGTGCCGCTTATTACGACGATACTGAAACATTAACATTCGGCAGCGGCACCCAAGTGACAGCTGTGCCAAGTAAGTGCGAGTTGTGATGTCTTTCCTTCTACTTGATGTCGTTTTCTGCTGAATGGTATCTGGCGAATGTCGGCAAAGAGCCAAGGTAGCAAGTGAAATACAAGTGAAGGCATTGCATCGATAAAATAGAAGACAGCTATCCAGCTCAGAACAGCCCTGAATTAGGCGTGCAGTGGCCAGGTGTCTTAGTAATATGATATTGCCCTGAAATGCAGAATTGTGTAATATTACCGGGATAGAAAACTGCCATTGCGAAAGTGGACTCAGATAACCGTAGATTCGAGTAAATACAAGCTTATCTGTCCTTCTCAACACATCGCTTTGTTTGTTTTAAACCGCCAACGCAGAACTATAACATGCATATGTGAAATCAAGTCTCAAGGTAGAAAATTGATAAGTCGCCCGCTCCCCACCCCGGTACCCCACACACACAAAGAAGCTAAGATATATCGAACGTACTGATATCATAATCATTTTGATGTCAAACAATTCCCCCAAGAGTTGGTTTCAGATGGATGTTAATGGAAAATGATGTGAAGGAAGAAAAGATGGACTGCTATCCATTACTTGCGCTTTTAATATAGTGCAAAGCAAAGTAAATTAAGTTTAATTGGTGGAGGGAAAATAGTTATATGTATTTCAGCAGTTAATCTAACTGGCAATGGAAGGAATTAGAATCTCAAAGTATACCCAAAATTCAAAACCAGAGAAAAACACCGTTACATTGCTGTTCATGTGGTTGGACCTGTTTTTGTAACATCTGGTACTGTTGTGCTATCACCAGAACGAGCAAGCTTCTCTTTGGTAGTGGGAGCAAACTCACTGTGGAACCCAGTAAGTCATCTAACGTCTTCGGTCTGGATCTGGTTATAGTAAAAAAATAACTGAGATTTCCTATTTTAATGTATGTGCAAAACGCTTTTCTAGTCTAAACTTGTGGGATGGGGGTGGATTGACCACTGATAAGTAGGGATCAACACTTTTGCGCATTCATAAAATCTTACAACACAGAAGGAGTTTCGACATGGGGATTTATCACTGTGTCTGCTGCAGGTTATAACAAGTTAACATTCGGTAGTGGGACCGAATTGACCGTGGAGCCGAGTGAGTATAAACTATTAGTGTCGATTTGACTAGATTCATTTTGCGTGCAGAAGTTGTTTATCTCTTGCAAAATCGGGGGGGGCGAGGGTGGGGTGGGGGGGGAGTAAAATTGTAAATTGGCATCGAGAGGAGTGAACATAACAAATTCTATAGTGAGGGAGAGATGTGCCTTCTACATTTGTACATAAACGGTTCCTCGCAAGAATAAATCTCTTAGATGTACTGAGGGCTTGTCAGGTGACTCTTGGCACCAGAATGATCCAAAGGCAATTGCTCAGTTTTGAAAAAATATAGTTTTCCCAATACGACATTAATTGGAACGAGTTCTGATTGATTGAAATCAACACGCCTCACTGTGTTACTAAAAACTCTATTCTGCAGTGGGGCCTACAAGTTCTCTGTCTTTGCTCCTCTTCAATGCTGATATTTTCTCTTTGTCAAACTGATGGGCCGCAGTCACACGCTTTGTGCGTTGAAAATGTTTGATACATAAAATTACATTGAATTTACGGATCAGAAACAAGCCATTTGGCCCAATAGGCCCTTGCCCGTGTTTATGCTCCACAGGAGCCTTCTCCCATCCTAATTTATCTCACCCTATCAATATATCATTCTATACATTTCTTTATGTCTTTATCTAGCTTCCCCTTAAATGCATCTGTATTATCCACCTCAACCATTCCTTGTGGGAGCGAGTTCCACATTCTCATCACTCGCTGGGTAAATAAGTTTATCCTGAATTCCCAATTGGATTTATTAGTGACTGTCTTATATTCATGGTCCCTAGCTTTGGATTACCCCACATGTGGTAAAACCTACCTATGTCTACCCTATCAAACACCTTCATAATTTTAAATAAGCTCTATTAGGTCACCCCTCCGCCTTCTCTTATCTAGAGCAAAAGGCCCCAGCTTGTTCAATCTTTCCTGACAGTAATAACCTCCCAGTTCTGGTATCATCCTTGTAAATCTTTTTGCACCTTTTCCAGTGCCTCGATATCTTTTTTATAATATGGAGACCAGATATCATTGTGTGGTGACCAATACCGATAGTTATGGGCTTCACAGAATTCACAATGGCAGGATCTGTGTGCGATAGGCGGTCCATGCACAAAGACTCAGCACTGTGTACACTGGCTATCTGGTCAGCTAACATTAGGTGAAGAGATTAAACTTAGAGTGGAACCAAGTGAGTATAAATTGTTATTGCTATTGATTCAATGCACATGAGCGACTTTGTGCCACTGTATCCTACCAAGCATAGAATCATAGAATCTTACAACACAGAAGGCGGTCATTCAGTCCATCGTTCCTGTGCAGGCTCTTTCAAGGAGCAGTCCAATTGGTTCGAATCCGCCCTGCCCCTTCCCCATAGCCGTGCAAATGTTTCCTTTTTCAAGTATTTATCAAATTTCCTTTTCAAACTTACTATTGTATGTGCTTCCACCAGCCTTTCAGACAGTGCATTCCAGATCACAACAATTCTCTGCATTAAAAAATCATCGCACTTTGACATCACCATCGCCGAATCCCCCACCATCAACATCCTGGGGGGTCACCATTGACCAGAAACTTAACTGGACCAGCCACATAAATACTGTGGCTACAGGAGCAGGTCAGAGGCTGGGTATTCTGCAGCGAGTGTCTCACCTCCTGACTCCCCAAAGCCTTTCCACCTTCTACAAGGCACAAGTCAGGAGTGTGATGGAATACTCTCCACTTGCTTGGATGACTGCAGCTCCAACAAAACTCAAGAAGCTCGACACCATCCAGGACAAAGCAGCCCGTCTGATTGGCACCCCATCCACCACCTTAAACATTCCCTCCCTCCATCACCGGCGTACCGTGGCTGCAGTGTGTACCATCTACAAGATGCACTGCAGCAACTCGCCAAGGCTTCTTCGGCAGTACCTCCCAAACCCGCGACCTCTTCCACCTAGAAGGACAAGGGCAGAAGGCGCATGGGAACACCAGCACCTCCAAGTTCCCCTCTAAGTCACACACCATCCTGACTTGGAAATATATCGCCGATCCTTCATTGTCGCTGGATCAAAATCCTGGAACTCGCTCCCTAACAACACTGTGGGAGTATGTCACCACACGGACTGCAGCGGTTCAAGAAGGCGGCTCTCCACCACCTTCTCAAGGTCAATTAGGGGTTGGCAGTAAATGCTGGCCTTGCGAGCGAGGCCCACATCCCATAAACGAATGAAACAAAAGTAATAGTTTCAGCCATTATTGGCACCATCCTATGAAGTACAATGACGGATAGGGCTGTGCGGTGTTTCTTTCTGTTGCGTTGTCACTGTGCATGATTTTGGGATAGTACCATATTCGGAAGTGGGACATAAATTATTGTAGAATCGGGTGAGTAAAAAGTAAGGACATTGCCTCTCCCCCACTCCCTACTGCCCCAGCCACCCTAGTCCTTGCAGCTGGGAACGATAGCTTGGTTTTAGCCGTCTGTTGAATATTGGTAGAGGGAGCAGGTACCTATTAATAAATCGAGGTAAAAATCATTTGCCTCGTTAAAGGAGTTCTTTGATTCCCAATTCTCTTTTCCAACAACGTGTCCCCTTTGTGATGGGATGTGTTGGAATGAGACCTGGCGGCGCACTGAGGGTTTTACAGCTGGATAGTTATCAGTGTGTGTGACAGGGTATGCTGGTGAACTAACATTTGGAAGCGGGACTGAAGTGACTGTCGAGCCCAGTAAGTAACATATAAGCAAATTATTCCTCCTTTTGGAATATTAAAAGTTGCATGTCATGTGGTATGTGCTAATTACTGGAGGACGAGCTAAGTAGCAATTTTGAGAAAGAAAGAAAGACTTGCATTAATATAAAACCTTTCACGATCTCAGGATGGCCCAAGGCGCTTCATGGTCAATGGAATACTTTTTCATCTTTCGTCACTGAGGTAATGTCAGAAACACAGCAGCCAAATTGCGCGCAGCAAGATCACACAAGCAGCAATGTGATAAGGACGAGATGATATGCTTTTTTTAGTGATGTTGGTTGAGGAATAAATATTGGCCCCAGGACACCAGGGGGAAATCCTCTGCTCTTCTTTGAATTAGTGCCATGGGATCTTTTATGACCATCTAAAAGGGCGGACAGGATCTCGGTTAAACGTCTCATTGATAGCCGGCACCGCCAACAGTGCAGCACTCTCTCAGCGCTGCGCTGGGAGTGTCAGGCTGGATTATGTGCTCAAGTCTCTGGAGTGGGAGTTTGATCCCATAACCTCCTAACTCAGAGGCGAGAGTCCATTATTAAGGAGACAGCAACAGGACATTTGGATAATCATAATTTAATAGGACAAAGTCAGCATGGTTTTATGAAGGGGAAGTCATGTTTGACAAATTTGCTGGAGTTCTTTGAGGAAGTAACATATAGGGTGGATAAAGGGGAACCAGTGGACGTAGTGTATTTAGACTTCCAAAAGGCATTTGACAAGGTGCCACACAAAAGATTATTGCTTAAGATAAAAAATCACGGGATTGGGGGTAATATTCTGGCATGGATAGAGGATTGGCTATCTAACAGAAGGCAGAGAGTTGGGATAAATGGTTCATTCTCAGACTGGCAATCAGTAACTAGTGGTGTTCCGCAGGGGTCAGTGCTGGGTCCCCAACTCTTTACAATCTATATTAACGATTTGGAGGAGAGGACCGAGTGTAACATATCAAAGTTTGCAGATGATACTAAGATGGGAGGGAAAGTAGTGAGTGAGGAAGACAGAAAAAACCTGCAAGGGGACATAGACAGGCTAAGTAAATGGGCAGAGATTTGGCAGATGGAATACAATACTGGAAAGTGTGAGGTTATGCACTTTGGCAGGAAAAATCGTAGAGCAAGTTATTATCTTAATGGCAAGAAACTGGAAAGTACTGAAGTACAAAGGGATCTGGGGGTCCTGGTGCACGAAACTCAAAAGGTTGGTATGCAGGTGCAGCAAATGATTAAGAAGGCCAATGGATTGTTGGCTTTCATTGCTAGGGGGATAGAATATAAAAATAGGGAGGTATTGCTTCAGTTGTACAAGGTATTGGTGAGACCGCACCTGGAATACTGTATACAGTTTTGGTGTCCATACTTAAGAAAAGACATACTTGCTCTCGAGTCAGTACAAAGAAGTTTCACTCGGTTAATCCCGGGGATGAGGGGATGGACATATGAGGAGAGGTTGAGTAGATTGGGACTCTACTCATTGGAGTTCAGAAGAATGAGAGGCGATCTTATTGAAACATATAAGATTGTGAAGGGGTTGGATCGGGTGGATGCGGGGAGGATGTTCCCGGTGATGGGTGAAACTAGAACTAGGGGGCATAAGTCTTAGAATAAGGGGCTGCTCTTTCAAAACTGAGATGAGGAGGAACTACTTCACTCAGCGGGTGGTAGGTCCATGGAATATGCTGCCCCAAAAAGCTGTAGAAGCTACATCATTACATAAATTTAAAACAGAAATAGACAGTTTCCTAGAAGTAAAGGGAATTAAGGGTTACGGGGAGCGGGCAGGAATTTGGACATGAGTCTAGGTTCGGATCGGACATGGCCCTGTGGGCAGCGGAGCGGGCCCAGGGGCCATGTAGCCTGATCCTGCCCCTATTTCGTGTGTCTAATTCTGTTAGATTCAGGAGATGGTTCTGTGATAGTGGATTGGCGGTAAGGATCAGATCAGCCATTTCTGGGGCCAGATTGTCTGGTGCAATGGCAGGTTTATTGCAGGCTAGTTATCATGGTGTGCAATATGGAGCGGTTGCTGCACTGATATTTGGAGATGGGACCAAAGTGATTGTAGAACCGAGTAAGTCCAGTTGAAGGAATTGAAGCTTATTGTGAGTAAATAGTTATCTTGTGTATGCAATGCTGTATTATCATTTAGGGGCAGATAAGGTAGTGACATTTAACTTCAGGTGAAAAATATTTGCGAATCTTGGATTTAGTTTGGCGTATATTGCGCTGCAGCCGGTTCGGTGAATAGTACAGCTTCTTTGTGGTGTAATATTTGGAAACTGGATCCGCTTCTCCAAGGGAAGGTTTCTGCCTGGGTAATTGTTACTGTGCCGCTTATTACGACGGTACTGAAACATTAACATTCGCCAGCGGCACCCAAGTGACAGCTGTGCCAAGTAAGTGCGAGTTGTGATGTCTTTCCTTCTACTTGATGTCGTTTTCTGCTGAATGGTATCTGGCGAATGTCGACAAAGAGCCAAGGTTGTAGGTGAAATACAAGTGAAGGCATTGCATCGATAAGATAACTTTAAGAAGATAGCTATCCAGCTCAGAGCACCCCAGAATTAGGCGTGCAGTGGCCAGGTGATTTAGTAATATGATATTGCTCTGAAATGCAGAATTGTGTAATAGGATCGGCACAGCAGGAGGCCATTCCCCTCATCGCGCCTGTGCCGGCTCTCTGAAAGAGCCATCATTTAGGCTAACTCCTTCAGCTCTTTTCCCCATAGCTCTGCAAAGTTTAGCTTTTCAGGTATTTATCCAATTCCCTTTTGAAAGTTACCACTGATACTGCTTCCACCACCCTTTCAGACAGCGCATTCCAGATCATAACAATTCGCTGAGTTAAATCAAATCTCCTCATTTTCTCAACCCGCACCTCCCTCTCCCACTCCGACGCCACCGGCTTTTCTTTTGCCTATTACCTTAAATCTGCGTGTCCTCTGGTTACTAACCAGTGCAAACAGTTTCTCTCGATCTACTTTATCATGATTTTTAAACGCACTCCCAAAGAATAATGTCAGGCAAGTTGCTTTGAGGCCGTTTTTGTTGAGAGGTATGTTGATGTGTGAGTTAGGGGCTGACTGGAGAAAACGCAATCTCATATTGGGAGCTGGGACTAAAGTAAGTGTGGAACCAAGTAAGTAAAAATCTCCTAGATATTCTTCCTGTATTTAAACTTGTCATTCATTAATGCAGAGAGCTCTGATTTGCGTCAAGACTTGAAACGAAACCATGCAACGAGGCAATTATATTAGTTGCCGATTTCACAAGGAAAGAGCCAGCACCGGCGCGATGGGCCGAATGGCATTGCTTCGGTGCTGTATGATTCTACGGTTCTATTCCAGCCTCGCCTGTCTGTTTTTTTATTAACAACAGCTCATCCGCTGCTGAAACCCTCATCCGAGCCTTTGTTACTTTTAGACTTGACTATTCCAACGCACTCCTGGCTGGCCTCCCACATTCCACCCTACGTAAACTTGAGGTCATCCGAAACTCGGTTGCCCGTGTTCTGACTCGCACCAAATCCCGTTCACCCATCAACCCTGTGCTCGCTGACCTACATTGGCTCCCGGTTAAGCAGCGCCTCGATTTCAAAATTCTCATCCTTTGTTTTCAAATCCCTCCTTGGCCTTGCCCCTTCCTACCTCTGTAATCTCCGCCAGTCCCACAACGCCACCTAGATACCTGCCCTCCTCTAATTCTGCCCTCCTGAGCTTCCCTGATTATAATTGCTCCAGCATTGGTGGTCGTGCCTTTTGTTGCCTAGGCCCTAAGCTCTGGAATTCCCTGCCTAAACATCTCCGCCTCGCTACCTCTCTTTCCTCCTTTAAGACGCTCCTTAAAACCTACCGCTTTGACCAAGCTTTTGGTCACCTGCCCTAATTTATCCTTATGTGGCTCTGTGCCAAATGTTTTGTCTTAAAATACTCCCGTGCAGCGCCTTGGGACATTTTACTATGTTGAAGGTGCTATATAAATACAAGTTGTTGTTGTTGTTAATTGTACAGACCAGGGATTGGCGAGAGGAAATATTCATAAAACTTAAGTGAGACGAGTTGTAAGGAGAAGCGTGTAGAAAAGTTCACAGTTTGTGAAGGACGCTCCAGTGAAAGGAGTGAGGAATTTGTTAGAAGGCGAATCACGGTGTAGCAATGATTATTACGCGCCTCTGACGTTCGGAGCTGGGACTGATCTCATCGTGGAACCAAGTAAGTAAAAAGAAATTGAGAAGGCATTAAAAGATTCTGGAATAATGCCAGGCAAAATGGGAAACAGAATCAAGGTTCTACAGTTCAGGCCAGTAGATTAGGGAGACGGAAATGTTAAATGCGCCTCGCTGTAAATTAGGAGGGGGCGGGTGGTGGGGGTAAGAGAATTAAGCTTCGTTGCGTTAGGTGAGAGCAAACAATTTTTACTTTTTGGCCACTGAGTCGTTCTTGGTAACCCTTCTTATTGTGCACCAGTTAAAAGTTCACTGCATAGCAACCGTGACATTTTAACACTATCCTCCTCAACGTCAAGCGCCATATTCCTGCGATTATGCGGGAGTGTTCATTAGTTCCGTAAAGATATTGAATTGAATGCACTTGAGAGCTTTAAGCTATCCGCATATCCGCGACGGCAAGGGAACCAGCGGTGGGTTGAGTGTCTGCTGATTCATTCCAGATGTTGTTTGTTGAATCGTGATTCCAGGATTAGTACAGGAGGACCGTAAATCATTGCATACACCACTCATATTTGAATGTTTTGTTATATCTCCATTCATTTGGCGCAGGATATGCAGACATTTACAAATATGCACACATAGGCGCATGTTTTCAAATGTAACATCGTGCTTGGCGGTGGATGTACAGATGTCCTCACGGTAGAAAATGGAACTAGAACCAGGGTAGAGTTGAGCAAGTTCAAATAGCCCATGTCACATACACATTAATTGCAACATATAAGAACATAAGAAATAAGAGCAGGAGTGGGCCTTTTGGCCCCTCGAGCCTGCTCTGCCATTCAATAAGATCATGGCTGACCTCTTACCTCATCTCCACTTTCTGAACTATCCACATGTCCGTTGAACCCCTTAATATTCTAAAACCTATCGAACTCTGTTTTGAATATACTCAACGACTGAGCATCCACAGCCCTCTGGGGTAGAGAATTCCAAAGATTCACCACCCTCTGAGTGAAGAAATTTCTCTTCATCTCTGTCCTAAATGGCCGAACCCTTATTCTGAGACTGTGACCCCTGGTTCTCGACTCCCCCGCCAGGGATAACATCCTCCCTGCATCTACCCTGTCGAGCCCTGTAAGAATGTTGTATGTTTAAATGAGATCACCTCTCATTCTTCTAAACTCTAGAGAATATAGGCCTATTCTACTCAATCTTTCCTCATAGGGCAATCCCCCCATCCCAGGAACCAGTCTGGTGAACCTTCGTTGCACTACCTCTATGGCAAGTATATCCTTCCTTAGGTAAAGAGATCACAACTGTATGCAATACTCCAGGTGTGGTCTCACCAGGGCCCTATATAATTGCAGTAAAACGTCTTTACTCATACTCAAATCCTCTTGTAATAAAATTAACATACCATTTGCTTTCCTAATTGCTTGCTGTACCTGAATGTTAGCTTTCAGTGATTCGTGTACAAGGACACCCAGGTCCCTCTGAACAACAACATTTCCCAATCTCTCACCATTTTAAAAATACTCTGCTTTTCTATTTTTCCTACCAAAGTGAATAACTTCACATTTCTCCACACTATATTCCATTTGCCATGTTCTTGCCCACTCATTTACCCTGTCTATATCCCCTTGAAGCCTCCTGCATCCTCCTCACAGCTTACATTCCACCCAATGTTTATCATCAGCAAACCTAGATATATTACATTTGGTCCCCTCATCCAACTTATTGATGTAGATTGTGAATAGCTAAGCCCCAAACACTGATCCCTGTGGTACCCCACTAGGTACAACCTGCCAACCCGAAAGGGAGCCGTTTATTCCTACTCTCTGTTTTCTGTCCATTAACCAATCCTCAATCCATGCCAGTATATTACCCCCAATCCCATGAGCCCTAATATTGTTTAATAACCTCTTGTGTGGCACCTTATCGAATGCCTTCTGAAAATCCAAATGCACCTCATCCACTGGTTCCCCCTTATCTATTCTACTAGTTACAACCTCAAAAAGCTCTAACAGATTTGTCATACACGATTTCCCTTTCATAAATCAGTGTTGACTCTGCCCAATCCTATTATGATTTTCTAAGTGCCCTGTTAGCACGCCCTTAACAATAGATTCTAGCATTTCCCTACTACTGATGTCAGGCTAACTGCTCTGTAGTTCCCCGTTTTCGCTCTCCCTCCTTTCTTAAATAGTGGGGTTATATTTGCTGCCTTGCAATCCGTGGGTACCATTCCAGAATCTATGGAATTTTGCAAAATGACAAACAATGCATCCACCTCTTTCAAATCCCTAGGATGTAGGCCATCAGGTCCAGGGAATGTATTGGCTTTCAGTCCCATTTATTTCTCCAGTGCTACTTTGTTACGAATACTAATTTATTTCAGTTCCTCATTCTCGCTAGACCCTTGGTTGTCCACTATTTCCGGGATGTTTGTTGCATCTTCTTCCGGGAAGACAGACACAAAGTATTTGTTTAATTTCTCAGCCATTTCCTTATTCCCCATTATAATCTCTCCTTTCGCAGCCTGTAAGGGACCCACATTTGCCTTTGGTAATCTTTTCATTTTTACATACCTATAGAAGTTTTAACAGTCTCTTTTATGTCTCTCACTAGTTTACTCTCATATTCTATTTTCCCTTTCTTTATCAATGTTTTGGTCCTCATTAGCTGAGTTCTAAAATCCTCCCAATCCTCAGGCTTACTACTCTTTTTGGCAACATTATAAGCCTCGTCATTTGATCTAATGCTATCTTTAACTACTGTTGTTAGCCACGGTTGGACCACTTTTCCTGTGGGGTTTTTGTGCCTTAAAGGAAGGTATGTTTGTTGTAAATTATGTATTAATTGTTTAAATGTTATCCATTGCTTGTCCCCTGTCATGCCTTTTAATGTGGTTTCCCAATCTACCGTAGCCAACTCACCCCTCATATCTACGTAGTTTGCTTTGTACACATTTGTTACCTCTAGACTTGACTATTCCAACGCACTCCTGGCTGGCTTCCCACATTCCACCCTACATAAACCTGAGGTCATCCAAAACTCGGCTGCCCGTGCCCTAACTCACACCAAGTCCCGTTCGCCCATCACCCCTGTGCTCGCTGACCTACACTGGCTCCTGGTTAAGCAGCGCCTCGATTTCAAAATTCTCATCCTTGTTTTCAAACCCCTCCATGGCCTCGCCCCTTCCTATCTCTGTAATCTCCTCCAGCCCCATAACCCCACCGAGATATCTGTGCTCCTCTAATTCTGCCCTCTTGAGGGTCCCTGATTATAATCGCTCCACCATTGGTGGTCGTGCCTTCTGTTGCCTAGACCCTAAGCTCTGGAATTCCCTGTCTAAACCTGTCCAGCTCGCTACCTCTCATTCCTCCTTTAAGACGCTCCTTAAAACCTACCGCTTTGACCAAGCTTTTGGTCATCTGCCCTAATTTATCCTTATGTTGATCGGAGTCAATTTTTTTCCTTACAATACTCCTGTGCAGCGCCTTGAGACGTTTTACTACATTAACGGCGCTATATAAATGCAAGTTGTTGTTGTTGTTAAGACCCTAGTTTCGGATTTAACCGAGTCACTTTCAAACTCAATCAAAAATTCTACCATATTATGGTCACTACCCTAAAGGCCCCTTTACGACAAGGGTTTCTCGTTGCACAATACCAGATCTAAAATAGCCTGTTCCCTAATTGGTCCCTTAACATACTGATCTAGAAAACTATCTTGGATACATTCCATGAATTCGTCCTCCACACTATTACTGCAAATTTGGTTTTGCTCAGTCTATATGTAAATTAAAGTCCCCCATGGTCACTGTATTATCCTTGTTACATGCAACTCTAATTTCCTGATTTATACTCTGCTCTACATCACAACTATTGTTTGAGGGCCTATAAATAACTCCAACCAATGTTTTCTGCCCCATTGCTGTTTCTTAGCTCCACCCAAATTGAATCTACTTCTTCAATTTCGGAGCTAAGATCCTTTCTCTCTACTG